>NC_066362.1:62988565-63662003 GCF_013377495.2 Cygnus atratus
TAAAGTGTATCTGCTTATGAATATGTATCAACTATAATACAAACTCTTTTGCATAGGAAATTTGGCTTAATTCTGTGTTAGGAGACAGCTTGAATCTGTAATTATGTTACCATTTTCTATTGTATAAAACTCCACTCTGTACTAATTACACTTAACAAATGGAGTGCTTAACTTTAATTATACTGGAAGATCTACAAAGCAAAACCTTTTTTTCTACTTTCTCAGTAGACTGCATTCTAAGAGTAGAGAAAAATGTTCTAGTGTCTGAATCATACTGTAAATCAGATTGTTTAATGTTAATAAGATGTGTCACGTGTACATCTTATAGTTTTCAGATTCAGCCAAACATTAAGTGTATTTTCTGATATTTGTTTTCAGCACTGTCTTTATGGTAATGTTTTCCTTGCAGTTCTGTTTTATAAAAGTACATTATAACCTAAGTACTGCAAAAGAGCATCATGGCTGATTTTTGATTTATGGCATGCATAATTCGAATTATGAATAAGCATCTTATTTTTTCTTTGTTCTTGTTCACAATGATATTGATAGAATCAAGCACTCAAGGAAAATGAGTAGACTAGACTAGAATAGAATAGAATAGTTCAGTTAGAAGCAATCTTCAAAGACCCTGTAGTCCAAATGCCTGACCTCTTCAGGGCTAACCAAAAGCTAAAGCATATTACTGAGGGCATTATCCAAATGCCTTTTGAACACTGACAGCCACAGAGCATCAACCAGCTCACTAGGAAGCCTGTTCTAGTGTTTAACCATCCTCACACTAAAGAAATTTTTCCTAATTTCCACTCTGAACCTCCAGTGGTGCAGCTTTGTGCCATTCCCACACATCCTGTCATCAGTTCCTGAAGAGAAGAGACTAGCACCTCCTTCTCCTCTTCACCTCCTTAGGAAGTTGCAGAGAGCCATGAGGTTGCCTCTTGGCTTTCTCTTATCTAGATTGTCATCAGCCTCTCCTTATAAAGCACACATTCCAGCCTTTCCACCATCTTTGTTGCCCTTGTCTGGACATTTTCAAGGATATTAACATCATTTTTATATTGTGGAGACAAGAACTGCACACAACATTCAAGTTGAGGCCATATCAATGCTAAATATAGTGGCAGAATCACCTCTTTTGACCAGCTGAATATGCTGTGTTTAGTGAGAATTTTATTCAGAAGTATGTTGCTTCAACTTTCACTTAGGATAGCTATCTGAATTTATTAAGAATAATACATATAAATTTTCACAATAGATCAACAAGTCCAGACTTTTGAGAGATCAAATATCAGCCATAATATGAGGCCACTGAGTGTCTTTGTAAACTACAGTATTTATGTTTCTTTCCTATTTCATTAGTTATTTCACCACAGAAGCAGTACCTGAAATAATTTCTTCTCACCTTTCATGGTCTACTGGACCTATCCAGAAAGCAAAATTTTAACTCTAAGCTATTTATGAACAATCTAACTCCCTACTTACAGCAAACCACATTTTGGAGTATATTAAACACATCATAGCTAACCAGTCAAAAGAGGTGATTATCCCAGTGAATTTAGCATTAGGACATTAGCAGTTTCATTTGGAATATAGTGTGCAGTTCTAGGCTCCACAATTTTAAAAGGATGTTGAAACACTTGAATGTGTGCGGAGAAGGTCAACAAAGCTGGTTAAAGAGCTGAAAGGCATGTGCTGTGAGGAGCGGCTGAGGACACTGGGTTTGTTTAGCTTGGCAAAAACGGGGTTGAGGGATTACCTCATTGCTCCTTACAACTTCCTGAGGAAGTGAAGTGGAGAGGGAGGTGCTCATCTTTTCTACCTGGTATCTAGTGGCAAGATATGTGGTAATGGCTCAAAGCTGCATCTGGGGTGGTTCAGACTAGATATTATGAAAAATTTCTTTACTGACAGGGTGATTAGACATTGAAACAGGCTTCCTAGAGAGGTGGTTGATGCCCTGTGACTGTCCATGTTTAAAAGGCATTTGGATATTGCTCTTAAATATATGTTTTAACTTTGGGTAAGCCTCAAAGTAGTCTGGCAGTTAAAGTTAGACTTGATCTTTGTCGGTCCCTTCCAAAT
The DNA here is from genome assembly GCF_013377495.2 of Cygnus atratus. Classification (NCBI taxonomy): domain Eukaryota; kingdom Metazoa; phylum Chordata; class Aves; order Anseriformes; family Anatidae; genus Cygnus; species Cygnus atratus. Next base: position 62,990,645 of record NC_066362.1, read on the forward strand.
GAAACTATTCCTTTCTATTCTGTAATAACTTCTTAGAAGAAGTTCCCATCAGAACTGTTCAACGAGTTAGTTGTTCTGTTCACATGGTAATTCCCGTCTTCTATATACATATAAATATGTGTGTGTGTGTGTATGGGATCTCGTATGTGTGCTAATGGGATCTAATTACAGAAGTTACTCTGTTTTAATAGAATTGTCTGCCCTCCATGCTGTCTGTGGGACTCCTCAAAGACATCTGTCCAGAAAGGCATGACATGTTCCTTGTCATGTTGCTGTACTGCAAATCTTGGCTTAAGCTCTACACAGATGTTAAGAAGACAGTTGCCCTAAAAGAAGCATTATTGTGGACCTGCTTAAGACAGTTTAAACTCTCCAAAGCCTTCCATTCTTTGCAGATGCTGAAGTCATGAGGGTAATTTCACTTTCTGAGCTCTGTTACAGATTTTCCACCTTTTCTGGTGGTTGCTCTGAGATACCTGAATGAGTTCATTCATTCAGCTCTGGATGACCATGTTCATTGTCACTGTCATTGTCATTATCTTAGTCTTTTTGTTTGTTTATTTATTTTGTGGTTTTGTTTGTTTGTTTTTCCCTATACTGCTCTCCATTCTATAGATACAGCACTGCCCATTCTTGTTGCTGGATCCTTGTTTGAGCATGAGATCATGATTTTTCTCATGTCAACTAAGCAGTTGTTGCCTTGGCAACATGAAGATCAGTCCAAGACAATTTCTGATAAAAGTATTTTGCCTAGACTAAGGCCAGATGCTCCAATAAATTACTTCCTCCTTTCTCATTCTTTCTTCCACCCCACTTCCTTTTTCATGCACAATCAATTATTTAAGGCTGTACTTTACGTGAGTTCCACAGAGTCCTGCCCCTCAGTTGTAAGTTGTGATTAAGTTCCACTGACTCTTTTTTGGCAGAAACCAATGGAATGATTGACTTGGTCCCCTGCTAAGGCATAGACAAGGGCTGAGTTACTTCAGCAAAGTTAGAAGAAATAGTTTGATTAAAACAATTTAAAAGAATCAGAGCTCTATTTCACTGGCAGGTGCAGAGGAAATTACTTTCTTCAAAAGTAATTACCATATTTAAGGAGAGATTGATATTCTTAGTCTACCATTGAGCTTTAAAGTTGTTTCACTCTGTGGGTACTCCATGTTTTCGGTGCTGTATTGTTTTCTTCTTCATCTATGGAGAATCCGCTGTCCGCTCTGCATAACACAAACCATTACGTTAGGGTTGAATGGGAATGAGGAGTGTGCTAATAAGGATGGAAGCCTTGTGGCATCTGAATGATGACAGTAGAGATAATCATTTTCTTATTCTGCAGGGCCATAGGTATAAGTCAGAAGACATTTGTGAAATGGTTTCCCTGTGTTATTTTATATTTAGGGAAGATATCCCTTCTCTAATGAGCCAATCTCATGATCCTTCTCCAATTTTTATTTTTTTTAAATTTGTCAAGTCATTTCTTATTATTTTTTAGTTAATTTTTTTTTCTATTCTTGAGGTTTCTTTTCTTGTCTCTTCGTAGTCTCCTTGAACTGCAGAGGACTAACTAACACAGGAACAATAGTGAGGCCACTTTTCTGTAAAGGAAATACAAAGTTCTTTACAAGTTGTTTTTCTAGAAAAGGCACCAAAATTATGAATAAGGTATGATTATCTTTCCCAGTATCATCACTATATGAGATAGCACATTTCTATCTGAGATGTGCAGTCTTACAAAACCACACAGAAGTTAAAACCTGTTTTTTGAAAAGCTGTGCAAGAGAGTCTCAGCATAGCTTCACATTTAGAGTCATGGCTGATAAAGTTGCTGGCTGGAGTGGCTAAGAACTCTGTAGAGAGAACTGCCTGAAAACTTTCTCTGGAAAGATGTGACTGCAGTCAGTGGAAAGAGAGCAAGAGGCAAGGTGAAAATAGTGCCTGTTCCTACAGGGAAACAAACTAAAGGAGATGAAAACCTGGCCAGGTCCTCTTTTGTTTATCACAAAGCATGCCCAGATTCCTAAACAGAAATCTTTTGCCTATGACAGAATTTAAAACAGTTAAAATTGTCGATGGGGCTTCTGCTCAATCTTAGCTTGACAAGATGATGACTTGACCGTGTCCATTGGTCACTGTGTAAAACCAGTCTTTACAGACCCTTTACTGTTTTATTTGATTTTTACTTACTAATTTAGCTTTCATCTCTTACGTTTCATCCAGTCCTGAAACTTACTCGCTCTTCTGCAAGTAATGCTTCTATTTGAGACTTTGTCTTATTTAGCAGTGTGGGATTAATTAGGTTATTAATTAGTTTGATTGTGTGACAGCTTTTCCAATACAAAATATGCATTTATTAAGCCTTGTGATTTTTGGAAGACTGAGCACAAGGGCTTGGTGACTTTACCAGTGGCTAGTGGACACATATACAAAAGTTATGAAGTGCTTTTATAAAGTAAATAGGTAGCTGCTTCTTCATTACTCTGCAGTTTTGCAGTGTGTTGTTTCTTTTTGCCACTTCTACCAAATTCAAATTTTCTGGTATGTTTTTAACTGCTCCTTATCATGAGCTAATTTTCCTCTGTTATTCACTCACAGTTCTGCTGATGCTTTTAGGCGTACAGTATATAGACACTGGCTGTACGAATCCTCACAGTAGCCCTATCAATTTCCTACAAATGTTTTGACCTCAAGAACAACTGACTTTTTTCATTTCTTTAATGAGGATTTTGTTTAGTGACAAGCACAAATTTCCTAATGCTTTGTTTTTCTTTTCCTACTATGACATGGAAACTACAAATTTCTTTGCTTTTTACTTAGAACAAAACTGTCTTTGTTTTCACAGTTGTACTGAGTCTGGCTAGGATGGAGTTAACTTTCCCCACAGCAGCACACATAGTGCTTTGCTTTTTTGCACTTGCAGCTAGAACAGCATTGATATCACACTGATGTTTTGGCTATTGCTGAGTAGCACTAGCACAGCATCAAAGCTGTCTTTTCAACTCCCCCATAAAAAGGCTGGGGGTGAGCAAGAGGTAGGGAGGGGATATAGCCAGGACATCTGACCTAATCTGACCAAAGGGATATTCCATGCTTTATGACATCATACTCAGCAATAAAAGCTGGAGGAAGAAGAGGGGTTGGTGTGCATGTGGGTGACATGGACTCATATTAGGAAAGCATGTCTTCATTGAGGCCCTGCCTTCCAAGAAGTAGCTGAATATTGCTTTTTTCCCCCCTCCTTTCATTAAACTGTTTCTTCTCTCAGCACGAGATTTTTTTTTATTTTTTTTTGGTGGTGGAGTTTAACTGCCCATTAATTGTTAAACCACTACATCAGTACTTGGGGACAATTTTTATTCAGAAGTGGCATGAAATATATGAAAAATCCTCCATCACCAGGAGAGCATTAAATCTTCTGTATAGTTTTGATTTGGTACCACTTGTTTCCACGTGTGTCTGGAATTACTTTTCTTACTGTTGCTTTGATTACACTCGTGAGTAATCCTGGCAAACTCGGCAGATACCACATCCCACGTAAAACATTCCACTGCACCTGAAATGTTTCTAGACTGCTATGTTTAGGCAAATGAATCCTATTCCTCGGGTTGTCTCCTGAAAACACATATCCTTCCAAATTAAAGTTTTGTTACATGATAGTGTATCTGAGTAGTGCGTGGCACATCATTTCATTACTTGGCCTACAAGAGTATATGTTATTGGGAAGGACACTGGTACTATACTTAGAAAATGCTGGGATATGTTTACTTTGATTTAGTCAAATCTGACTACTGATTCTTTGCAAATTATTTAGTATATTGAGTGTCTTTTGGTATTGAAATAACCTTAAAAACTATACGGAAAGTTAGGTCAAGTTAGTGGTGCAATTCTACTTCTCTTTAATCTGCTTCTGATACACACTTCTATGAAATTAGTCTATAGGTTAACTAGAAGGTATCTATCACTTATTTTTAACTATAGAGATTCCTGGAAGAAATCTCCTGAACTACGGCTATATCCAACTTCCAAACTCAAAATTCTATTTTAATGCAGAATATCCACAGAAAGATGGGATTCTGGATATCATAGGTGTAAAGAAAATAGTGTACTTTATATTTTTATAGGTATTTTGAAAGGTTCAAGGAAATTGAAAGAAAATGGAATTCTTACAGTATTTGAAACTTTATATAATTTTCCACTAGGAAAACCACTTAAATAAGGGCACAAAAAATGTAGACAAGACGTAATCAGAGATGGAACAATAATTGTAATTACAACATGGATACTTTGATCTCTTTGTAAAGTTGATTTTCACAGCTTATGTCATCACTGATAAGAAAAAGCATTTTTAAACTAAAAAAATATATATTTTTCAGAGAAGTTATTACTTCAACTTGTAGCTATATTTTAAAGCCGTATGTATATCCTAGGAAATTTAGATGTGTAATATTTATTAACTTTCAGCAGAACATCTGGTGTTGCCTGTCTTAATAGTTTCACTCCACAGAAGTCAACTCATTAAAAAAGGCATTTGGTCTGGACCAGACTTAGAATAACAAAATAGTATACAATTGATAAAAGGTTAATATTTTTGCCCAACATGTTCTGCTTTGAAAAAGACTATCAGTACTTTTCAATTTTAGGATATGAGACGACACTGTTTCATTTGGTAGCTTTGAGCAGTAGTAGAAGACAGCAGCCCAAAGTATGCATCTGAAGGGGGGAAAGCCCTGCTTAAGGTAAAATTGCTCTTCTTAAAGCAGAGGAAATGTTGAAGTATTTGGGAGGAGGAAGAGAGACTAGAGCCTGTAGGGTTCTTATGGGCCCAAAATGTTACATGAGATCCTGTGAAGGTCTGTGAACATTCAGAGGTGTTTACTTGCAGGTCAAAGCTCTTCTGCTGCAGAGAGCAAGGATGTTTTTTTACTGCTCATCAAGCCACTTCTTCCCCCTGTCTTAGCCACATGCTTTGACCTCCATACAGCCAAACACAAAACTAGAGCTATGCAGAGAGTGGTTTGTTATGACAAGATGCATGATTTCACACCACACTTTGCTTTGATAGTAGTTATGTGCCAGCAGTTTTGCCACAAAGAAAATGAACTTATTTTGCTTTACTTTTTTTTCTTTTTTCCAGAAGGACAGGAGAAGCTGTTACCAACACTTTAAATAAACATATTATGTGCAAAGAGATCATTTTATAATCAAATTCTGTTCTGACATAGAGGACTCTCGGCAGCAGGCATACTAGATGCTTGCTAATCGCATAATGAGACTTTGCATTCAGATTCTGATCTTGTACATGCAGTTACTACTTGCAGATGGAGCCCTCTGTCTGGAACCACAAGAATCCATGCTTCCTGTAGTCCTTAAGGAAATCAAGCAGAAGCCAGCATAATCTCTTTTCCATAGGCAGATCTTGCAGGCAAGTTGGTACTCAGTCAGACTTGAGAGTAAGGCTATTCCTAGGTAGAAAACACTACGTGAAAACCAGAGTAGTTCCAAGAGGTGATTTGAGATCTTCCTGTCTTCTGCAGAGACTGAGCCTGAAACCTGGCCTGCCACCATTTTGTCTTTTCTTTTCCCTTTTTAGGGCTTCTCATGTAAGTCTAAGTACAGTATGCTGGAGAAAGGTTTGAGCCACAGACGCCTAATAACTGTGTCAGACAGTATGATTTTGACAAAGTCCACCATGCTATCTAGAGATGGAGCTAATGGATATTTCATTAGCACTTCCAGAACTAAAATGTTAAATCCTGGAGACTGAAAATCAGACATCACATCTAATATTCCTACTGAAAGCAATGGAAAAATACTCTCCATTAGGGGATATGGAGATAAAATGCAAGTTTTTTGAACTCTTTCCTTCTCATTTAAGGTTTTGAAAAAGGTATTTTTGCAAGTAGGAAAGTTAGCCATTTTCACAAGAAAGCAACTAGATCTTCAGTCTGATGCTGTTATACTCATGTTTTATCTGGTACAAAATTATATTGAAGAGGACTTCTACCAAATACACTTATTTTTTAATTAAAAGTTTTGAAAATGCATACTTCTGTAAAGGTTTGTGCTAAAAATACTCACACAACCATCTGTAAATCTTTTGTTTTCCTCTTTAATTTTAACTTTCTGTCAATCAGGGAGTGAAAACAATAGCATCTTATTATTGCAGGGAATTTGTTCTTTAGAAATATTAAATAATTGTAAAAATTATATAAGGCTGACATATCATATCTTAAACCTTGCTTGGGCCATTTAAGATGCTGCATCATCCAATTATGTCTCCGGCTCATTGATTGAGTTTAATGAATGGAAATTGAAACAAAACAGGCTGTCTATGACTCTGTTTGTATTAGTACACCAGACTGGGAACCAACATAGCTGACAAGCAGACACATACTCCTTTCCACTCATCTATGGTTGTCAAAATGCAACCTTTTTTACAAATTTATATCACTTTTAATCCACTAAGAAATAGTGAAAAGTAAGGAAAAAGGCCTAGCATTTTAAGAAATGCCATTGCTACTTCTCTTGGATCTACTCAAATTATGGTAATCCGTGTACCGGTGTCCACCAGAATTTTGAAACTGTTAACCTTTACAAAAGAAAGAAATTGGTGGATAAAAGCCCATTAATGCATGCGTTCCCCGTAATTACAAAGTAAAGAAAAGATTTGGTTTAGATTGCTTGGTAAATGTATCACATCAAAATATGTTTAAGTGATACATGCAAGTTAATGTGACCAGATCAGTAATACATGATGCTTAAATGGATTATATTGAGCATTATGTTTTACCATCTGATAGGCCAGCTGGTACAAATGAAACTTGTGTTACTGTTTGTAAATATTATGTTACCATTTTGTATATTTACAATATTTTTATTTCTATAAATATATTCATATGTTTACAGTAATAAATAAGCATTACCAAAACAAGACCCTCTGTTAACAAATAAATAGAGTGCAATTAGAGTTGGCCAAGTTAACTTTAAAGTGGCTCCTGGGGAGTGTCAGTGTTATTTCTTATGTCTTCAATGTTATTTTTCAACTTGGCTTTACCACTAGGTGTATGATTGCATGGATATCCTACAGAGGCAGCACTTTGAAAATATAATTGCTCATTTCCATATTTGGAATCATCCCCAGATGGCTGAGTTCAGCTATGCTGCATGCAGCAAAGAAAATAAATAAATGTGCTGAAGATGCCACCTCGTTACAAAATTCTGTCACGTGGCAGATTTTTTTAAGCAAAACTCAGATAATGCATTTTATTTTGGAAAACCTCTGGCAACTAACTTTCAGTCCTCTCCTAATCTTCAGCCTTCTTCTCCCTAAGTCTATTGCCTTTTCTACTTCTTCTGTGTGTTTTCTGTCCAGGAATAACTCCAGGAATTGTAAAAATAGTGTCATGGTTTTGTAAATAGATTATAAACCTAACGAGAATTTCACTTCAAGAGGCCATGCTTAATCCAGTCAGACATTTTGGTCTTGGTGTGCATAGTACACACACAGTGAACTGGTATTGCCAGGGTTAGAAGGTTATTTCTTCTGTCCATCTGTGAGTTCATATAATTTGATTAAAAAAAAAAAAAAAAAAGTAGTTTCTATAAACTTTAACTCTTTTGTGGCAGACCTCCACCTTTCCTTAGTGACCTAATTAACCATGCTGTCATCCATGTGTATGAGTTGTCTTCCCATAATAAGCATATGCAAATGCATTTAGTGCTGAAAGCTTCACAGAAACATAACACACATTAAAAATGATCAACCAGTATTCTCACTATGCTCACGTACTAACATATATAACAAAATTGTATATGTCAGGCCCCATTCTCCACCCTAGGTCTGTCTGATGCTAGTGAGCCTTCTACCACAAAACCAAATAGACCTTTTACCAGTAAATATCATCTTCTCATTATAAGCTTACAGTTTGCAATTCAGTAATGCAGATGTATTCAGCTGTCTGGGAAAAGTTGTGAAAAAGCACTAGAACAGGGCTGACTGGATTTTATGAAGATAAATAGATGACTCTTATTATCACCCAAAATCTTATGACATTACTTTAATACTTAATTTCTTGCTTTGGACACCATTGCAATAAACCCAGAGCACAGGATGGGAGGTGCAGGGCAGTCCCTGTGGTCAAGGGTCAGCCTTTCTCTCTGGCAAGCCAAATGGCCCAGGGGAGCCAGCCCCAGAAAAGAGGCCCTCAGACCCCCCAACCCTCCTTCTTGTCCACATGAGGGCATCTTCCAGGCCACTCCCAACACAGCTGCCTTTGGCCACGCATGGGCCACTCCATCACAGAGGCTTGCTGAGGTCACAGTGGCCACCACTGCCCCGCCTTTGCTGCGGGCCCTATAAAACAGGACCCCTGCAGCTGGCGCACCATTCGCTGAGCATCTAGGCCCTCTGACTGCCAGCTTGTGCGGCAGGAAGAAGACTAGAAGAGCAAGGCAAGCAGCAGGCCTCCTTGGTGTGCGAGGACAGTGATGCAGTCCAGTGAAGCACTAAGAAGGAATGCACCTGACCAGAAGGAGATGTGTCATGGGCGGAGGGATAGCGCCAGCGGTACAAGGGACACCAGTGCCCAAGGGACCTCTGGTGCCCAGCCCACAGACACATACAGGCAGTATCATTGGCACCGCAACGATGCGGGGAACAGGCCGACCCCTCAAACACCTAGCGACAGGGGGCTTGGGCCTTGCCATAGGAGCAACGGTGATGTGGGGCGAAGGCGGGAGCACCAGGCAGACAGCCACAGGGATCAGAGGCATGCCCATAGTCCGGAGCACGGTGCAGGACCCAGTAATGGCCGTAAACCAGACGGCACCGTCAGACCCATGCATGAAAATTAAGCCGACAGTGGCATGGGACCGAGGCGTGGGACTGGACGACCCCCTGGTTCGGCACCCTGGCCTGAGAACATTCCAGATGGAAGGCATCCCGTTTGGGCAGTCCCAGGCAAAGACTGGCTTAGCCTTCTAACACCGTGGAGCCCATGGAGCTGGATCCACCAGATGTGTAGGAACAGATGGAAGTGGATCCACCTCTGCCAGAACAGAGTTGGGACTACCGCGGCATGTCTTTGCTCTCTGCCATCCGAAAGCACCAACAGCATCGCAGGAATGCCCGGCAAGCCCCCTACTCGTTGCTCAGGCTCCATCGCAAGCATTAGCTTGGAGCTGCCAAACACCACGGACATCCCACAGGCTTACCTGCAGGATGCCCTGGCAATAAACAGCTCTTGCCAATTCTCAGGGGTTGTGTGAGTGCTTCTTTTTTTTGGGGGGAATGGGCTAAAGTTGCACCAGGGGAGGTTTAGGTTGGATATTAGGAGAAACTTCTTTACCGAAAGGGTTGATAGGCATTGGAATGGGCTGCCCAGGGAAGTGGTTGAGTCGCCATCCTTGGAGGTCTTTAAAAGACGTTTAGATGTAGTCCTTAGTGATATGGTTTAGTGGACTTGTTAGTGTTAGGTCAGAGGTTGGGCTAGGTGATCTTGGAGGTCTCTTCCAACCTAGGTGATTCTGTGATTCTGTGAAATTACTGCATTTTCACTTGCATAGACACATTTACATTTGAATTCTGTGCCATTTATGATGTTATTGTTTATAATGTTCCTAGCTGTCATCAATCCCACCAGTAATGAAGATTGGACTGGCTTTTCTCACTAATAAATAAATAAATAAATAAATAAATCTTTAGTCTGGCCAGATTACATTCATTTAAAAATGGCTAACTAAAGGACATTAACGCAAGTTAAGAAAAAAGGGAAAGGGAAAGGGAAAGGGAAAGGGAAAGGGAAAGGGAAAGGGAAAGGGAAAGGGAAAGGGAAAGGGAAAGGGAAAGGGAAAGGGAAAGGGAAAGGAAGAGGAAGAGGAAGAGGAAGAGACTGAAATAAGGAAAGGGAAAGAGAAAGGAAGAGGAAAGGGAAGAGGAAGAGACTGAAATAAGGAAAGGGAGGAAGGAGGGAAGAAAGAAAGAGAAAGAAGAAAGAGAAAACTTTTTTAGCCCATTTTCTTGGATCAAATGATTTGTTTTTAGAGGTTTTCTTTAATGACAGAAATTATCTGATTAGCCTTACATTTTAAAATTTAATCATGGTGACATTTTGATGGTAAAAATATAAATGAAACTTCATTATAACCAAGTGCATGTAGTGTCAGTACATTCTTTCTGTTGGAAAACTAGTGAGATGAAAATGAGACTGTTAATAGAATATCCATCATGTTGATGAAACTGTTGATTGAAATTCACCTTCACACAACCTATTTGTAATAGCTTTGTAAAAAATGTATGTTAAAGGAGTCTTGCTACTTCCTTATTAGTGTTAAAATGATAGCAGGAAGTTCCAATTCAAAACCTTTTTTCTACTGGGTTTCAAAAGAGCAAACCTTAGTGCTTGTATAAAAATCAATTATTGATATGCTCTGGATATAACTCAGAATATATGATTTGAAAAAAAAAAAAAAAAAAAATAGAGGTTTATTTACATTGTTCCATGTTATGCTTAATATACCATGCAGATTTTGCTAGACCAAGCCAAGTCTGAATTAAGCTTTTATTACCAAGCAGGAATTTAGAGTACTTAAGTGTAGGTCTGAGGAAGAATTTCAATAACATTTGAGTTTTAACCTAAGGCTGACTTCTCTATGATTTTCCACTTTGTTCCACTTTTTCAATTACAATTGTGTAGCTCATTGCACAATGTGAATTTTATAAAGACTATAGAGAGAGAGAACTAATCAATGGTGCATTTATCCTTCAAAAAATCTGCACAAAAATGAGGTATACTTGTCTTTCCTTTTAGCTAAATATTGAAAAATTAAGCATGGAAAAGCTAAATTGTCCAAGGCCACAAAATATATTCATGGCAGTCACAATCCTCTGTTGAGCCAAAGCTGCATTCACAAAAAAAAAAAAAAAAAAAAAAAGGTGCATTCAAAGCTATGTTTTGTGACATAAACTATATAGCATCTTATCAGTGAGGCCTTATTTGTGCAAAATTATAAACTTATACAAGTTTTAATACAAATCTCATTTTTCTCCTGCACTGTATCTAAAGGGTTGGAAAATATGCTGCTCATTTTTACCATCTCAAAACCTAGCTCTTTGTCTTAATTTGCTACAGTGTGAAAAAATATCCCCAGTTATTTGAAGTGAAAGCTAAGTTCTTCCAAAATGTCTTCTTTATCTACTCCCATTTTTACATGCCCTTTAGTATTTTCCTCTTTTCAGTACTGTTTCAGAAAGTAAACCATGAAGAGAGTATGTTGATAGATAACAGTATCCAAATGAATAAGGACATTATATCAGTTCCTAAAGCAGCATCACTGAAGCTCATGCTGAATTGTCATCAGCAAGGAAATGAATATTGATGTCTCTACCTCAGGTCTCACTAGAAGGTTTAATTCAAATGTTCTTTGCCATCTAGATGCAGATATTTCCCCTCTGTAATTCCCTTGCTAATGCAGGGATTGCATTCCTTGTACTCAGGAAGGCAGCAATTCACCTAGAAATCTTACACCCTGGTCGGTAGGATTTCATTAATGTAATCAGACATAATCTTTATGGCCAACAGATACACTGTACCAGAGAAGTGCTTTGTAGATGATGCCTTCCTGTACCACAGAGCACATTCACATGTATGAACAATTCAGACTACTTTTTGGACTTTTTCTTCAGTCCAGAGCTCAAACTCTCTCCCTTCATTGCTCTTGGCAACAGAAAGCTGCAGGTCAGGTGAAGAGGACAAAGACAGATATTTTTATTTTGTTTGCTTTTTTTTTTTTCTCCTCATTTTCTTGCCCTGACAATCAGTCCTGTGGCCAACTGGCCCAGACCTCCTGTTTATTGTAGAACAGGCATCTGTACATGCCTTGCAAGTCCTGTTGTTTTCATTCCACTGGTAACAACAGGAAAGAAATATCTCTTAGTTGGCACTGAATTTCTCAGTCTAGCACAGAAGAGTACACATAAAGTTAAACCAAGGACAGACAGTGAATCTTCTGAAAGATCAATGTTCATATCTCTCCCCACACTAAATTATGGTTGTGTCTGGCATCACAAGCAACATTGGATTTTTCTAGCAACAGTTTATACTAAGGAATTAAATCTGGCTTTCTGTACTGACATAGTGGGGAGGTTAAGCAGTGATCTTCTATTGACTTCTCATTCAAAGGAGTTGTATCTGTTTATAAATCACCAGTTTCTTGGCATGCACAGCATGTAAAAGCAAGAGCAGATTGGAGATTTAGGGCGTTAGAGAAATGTTATGAAGATTGATTGTAAGCAATGATTAACTACTTAGTGCATCACAAGGCAACATTTTCTCATTCTACAAAAAGGCAATACATGTCTATAGCTTACAAAACAAAATTATTTCTTCATTTGTAACATTTCAGAATTCACTAATTCAATTATTCAAAATATTGCACACTTGTGGAAAGATCGACCCTGTGTACTTTCCATATCCTGAACAAGCAATAGCTTAGTTTTATTTTTTTATGCTTTATTGCACCTATGAATTCTTTTCTTTCACACCAAACTCTTCTCCCAAATAAGGCTGCCATGTTTGCCAGAAGTGTCTTCACAGACTCACTCTCTTGATACTCAGAGAAGAAAAACAATCATGGTAAAGCTCTGCCACAGACTGTCCATTAATTGCCAATTAATGGACATTAATTGGCCAATGGACAATTAGTCAATTGATTAGTTTGTCTCATTTGCCAAAGAAGGACAATAGTCTTATCACTGTCTTATCCACATATCTATTTAGATTATAAACTCAGTAAATAGGACCCTCTCTTACCATCTAATTCACAATGTTTAGCAAAAGGGAGCCATTCTAGGCCACGCTTCCAGGCACTACTGCAAAACCGAAATACACTGTTACGAGCTGCTGGCTGAATCCCAACAGACAAAATGTCCTTTCTTTCTAAACAGAGGAGTGTTGCTATAATATATTAATGCAAGTATAATTATGAGAATAGCTAATTCCTAATCTACCTCTTTAGAAGGGATGCAGACTCATTGCATTTAACTTCTGAATTTAGGACTGGCTCTTCCAGTATTGACTTTGTCATGCTTATTTGTGCATTTCCAATATACAACTTTTTAACAACTCTTTTCCACCATTTCTTCAACTTCATTTCTCCTCTAAAAGCAAAAACTTAGTGAGCACAGCTGTTGTCCATACAATGTCCTGTCACTCCTTCATTACTGCTATTTTACTTTGCCTGGAAAAATTATTCTTATATGTGCAACTAGAGCAGAGGAAAGGAGCCACTAGAGGAGAAAGGTAGAAGTAATCTAATAAACAAGAGAAAGAAAATTCAGTTAAACGAAAGGAAAGAATTATAAAGGATGAGAGAGAATTGAAATGTATGTGACAATTTTAGAAAGATGAAGGAAGGGCAAAAGAAGAAGAGAAAATAAAAGTTAGTGTGTAGGTAAACGAAACAAAATTATGTACATAGAAAACAATTTGTAAAGTATTAGGCAGTGTGTTACACTTGCTACAAAATCTAATGGATGCATTAAACTGTTTCTAGGAGAAAGGGTTTTAAAATCACATCTGCACTCTTTTCCACCTTCAGCTTCAATCTAAGATTAAAAGTATGTGTATTTTTTTTTTTTAATCCCATTTATCTGGGGGAGGAGGAGGAGTGATGTGCTGGATGTAAATGGCTCCAACTATAACAGGAATTAAAGTGAAACTTCAAATTTTTGCAGTTTAAATACATTCAGATACATTAAGATTATTTACTTCATGCCAGCTTCCTTTATGTTTTCATACCCTAGATTAATGCAAGCATTTTTGTCAGGACTGTTTTTGTGTCATTACATTGAAGAACAGTTGGACCTCTTCTGCTTATCATTGTAATAACTCAATGTCATATCAACAAAAATATTTTTCTTACTGTTTTCTTCTTATAGGTCACAACATACTGAAACAAACTGAAAGCATAAAATATGGAAAGTGAGGCATTCTCCACTGAGATATCTAAAATTTCTTTTCAAAGACTGTTTTTTTCTTTCCACTTGCCAAAGAGGAAGAAGTTTCCACAGAAATTTCAATCCTTCTGCTTTTCAAGTTATACTAATCATATTCTATCTGATTTTCCTTTCAGCATTAGCTCTTGTTATATGACATCTAATTTCGCACTTCAGAAGCATCCACCATATCAAATTCCCCTTAATATTCCAATATTGTTGCCTTGATGCTGACTGGCAATCAGTCTGAAGATTGGTTTTAAAGACTTTGGTAAAGTCTGTAAAGAGTTTCTTATATGTCTCTTCAAAACAGTAAAGAAGTGAATCAGGACAGGAGCCGTACCTAGCAAGATACCTGAACTTGTAAAGTTGCCATTTCTGACAAGAAGAGATGGACTGTTACTAATGTAAGACAAATATAAGATTAAAATACTCCTCTAAATGGCCTTTGAGGTGTCCTTGTAACTAATCTGGTACAAATTGTTTTAGGTGGAAGAAATACCTCGTATAAAACAAAGCATTGTCCCCTGATGATACTGCTTTGTCTTACTCCAACAGCCCCACAAGAGAGGAGTTCATTTATCCTTTGGAGTCTTGTCTTTCCTGGAGACACTGGATACAGCTTCCCCTCCAGGGAAGACTGGGACCATTTTGGAAGCTTTAGAGATAGAGACAACTGCATATCTACTCTCCTTTCAGCCTCACTCACTATATCACAGCAAGAAACCCACTCTCTTTTCTACAGGATATAAAGCTAAAGTAGTTATTTTAAAAACCAAATGGAAAAAAAAAAATAGGAGCCCTGAAACATAGTTAGGCCTCTGGGCTTTTTCTAGGAACAGACAAGCCACATGTTGTTCCCTATTCTCAGCTTGAAAAAAACACACAATGTAGTCCTTAATATGTATCAAGAAAACTGTAGTTCTTAATAGGAATTTAAGGACTGCATACTAACCATGCTTACTTCTTCACAAGTAACAAATCACAGGCTAGAAATACTGTCTCTCCCAGATTATATCATCTCCTTTGTCAATTCTTGCTCGAATTTTTCATTCTCTAAGTAGTTTCTATATTAGCATACAATATACTACCTTTATGATTTAATGCTTGTTTCCAAGTTACTATTTTTCCCACCAGCTTCCCTGTTTAATTTTGGTTAACCCTTTTAAAATTCCAGAAACTTAGTTTACTTTTTAGCTAAGCCTTCCAAACTGGGAATTTTTATACATACATAGTTGAAACCAGGTTTGTTAACAATCTCCAAGACTCCCAGGAACTGTCTTTGTACAGGCAAAAATACTTTTCTGATGCAAAACAGAATTCTCTGTTTCAAAAAATTGATATTTTTTCTTAACATTAAAATGCAGAGGCATATAAGCTGAGTCCTAATTATCAAGGCAACTGAGTTAAGAAACTGTTATAATAAAAATTACTAGCAAATTTAAGTAATTATTTTTGTTCTGTCTTTTTCCATGTACCAGTATAAATACCCATCAGCTTGGAAAAGAAATTTAACATGTTGCAGTGCCACGAATCAGCCTGAATGATGAATAAAACCACATAAATGGGCTCCAAAATCCAAATGCAAATGGGCTCTGCACTAGTACAAATTCTTAAAGATGCACTTTGCATCTTTAAGATGCCTTAGCAAAAGGAATTTGACCTTGGCCAAATTATATATATGTGAGTATGTGTGTAGTGTATATTATAAATATATGTATGCATAATTTCCTGATTTAATTTCTCCTGCTAAATTATACATAATATAAACATTTCTATTGTTGATGTAATTTTTGTTTCTTTCCCCTAAAATATATACTACACAACTCCTCCAGGGTCTGGAAATTGGCTAGTAGCCACCACATTATGGGATCTATGAGACTAAGTTTTTAGGTAGTTAGTAATTCATTATTTCTCATTTTGCATTTGTATTTTATATCATGAATTCATTATTATAAAACTAGACTGTAGGGATGGTAAAATAGTGTACTATGATGATATTATTATCCTCACCTTTTTATGGGAAGATTGAAGACATTCAGATGTGATTGATGTTGTTAATTAACTTCTTGTTATTGTACCCACTAACCAAAGAACAGAATGAAGGCAAAATGCAATGATACTAGGTGAACAAGGAGATCTGTAGAAAATGACTGCATGGTAAGAATGAAAAAGATATTTTCAGTAGTAATTTAACTTTCAAATAATTGTATGTTCGATGATTTCTTAGCTTTGTAAATATATTGCTGTAAATATACACATTTTTACTTACGTAGAAGTATTAGATCATTGTAAACTTTCATTCATAGGAAAATTAATCCAAATAAGAAATATAGAGTCAACTTTTAGAAATTATAAGGAGAATATTTACAGGTTGCACATATATACACAGACACACACACACACCACCTTATGTATCACACACAACAAAATCAAAAAACTTTTGATACCCCATTGTTTTCTGGTACCTAAAGATGGATTTATGGAGCTCTTGCACTCACCCAGTCAGATAAGAATAATCCCACAAATGCCATTGAAAAAGTATCAACTGTGTTTGTTCAGGATATTAAGTCTGCCCTGATAGAGTACTGCAATACTACTATTTTGTAAACAGCTGAAAATGAGATCACTGTCATTCCGTCCTTTCTGTTACATAACTTCTCAAGAATGATTTGCTAGGTTTACATGGCTTAGCTGACTACTGGCTAAGATTTTTTATAAAAGATGTTTTGTAAATCTGCTTTGGAACTATTAGAAAATTTCATATACTGAAGAGCACAATTTAAACCATTTTACATGTTACGAAGTATTCTGCTGTAATGTAGTTCCAACAAGTATACAAGTGTTTGGATTATTCAAAAATATCCTAAGTGCAACAGACATCATCTAGCATTGAACAGAGATTGATAGAAAGGGTTAATCATGAGAAAGTTACTAGATATTATCAAAATTAGAAGAATTTATTTGTTACAATAAAATTTTTGCCAAAAGAAAGGTAAATTTGGAAAGATCTCTAATGAAGACAAAATCTATTATGAAGCAAAGATTTTAGCCAAGCATATTATTCAAAATTAATATAATCCTATATAGACTGTTAATATAATGTCAACAGCTCTTCACTTCTTAGTATTGTTCAACAGTTAATATTTTTTATATTTCCATAACTGTTTAATAAAATATAACATATTTAGCCAAGGTTTGGAAAAGCTGAATAAACTCAAAAATTCAACAATAGAAGGATAATGAATCATGAGAAAATGGATGTTAAAACTCTAGGAAAAAAAAAAAGTGTGAAAAAGTATGTACAGGATTCATTTCTATTACACTTTTTTATTCTGGATGTACCAAGCAAAGTTGAGAAAGATGCACAAAAGTGAAAGGCCTGTGTTCAAGACAAAAATGAAAAATGGTAAAATGTTGAAGCAGCAGTCAAACAGTTCAGCTAATCTGGTACAAGACCAGTTCTTTGAGATCTGAAGATAATTTTTCAATAATCAAAATCTACTGTTTGCTTTAGCAAAGAAAAAAATGTTCAACTCATGAGTACCGCATTTAATTTTCACAGCTACTGCAATGTGATTTGTTTATACTCGTATCCCTTGACCACATTTGTTTATAATCACTAACGTATCATTTATAGAGAAGAAAAAAAAAAGTTGATACTTAAACAATTTGTGTTACAACTATTTGGGGAAAGAGCAAGTTTGAGCTTTTTTGGTTCTTCTTGTAATTTGTAATTTTCCAAATAAAAATCTTCCCTATGAATACAGTATACATAAAGATGTAAACTTTAAAGGAGTCTTTCACAAGTGGTATTTAATTCAATAAATAGATGTCATTGTGATAACCTGCACAAACTCTTCTAGCTAAGATTTAGAATTGATAAATCTGTTAAATCTTTAAACCTCATTTATCTCATAATCCATCATCTCTCCTTTAATTTATTTAGTAAATAGATAAAACCAATTTGGAATGTTCATTTGAATTATTGTTTTAGCAAACATAAGTCAAACTGGTTGTGACCTTTATCAACACGTGTTTAGCATTTCGTTATTGTTCATCATATCTCTTGAAACTAACCTGCATTCATTTATCAGAGCCATAAATGTTGCGGGGAAGGTGACTCCAGATTTTTCACAAGTATGTATGTCATCTACATACAAAGCAGTCAGTCTTTGCAGACATAAAGTATGTTTTTAATATTCCCCTAGAGTACAACTAGCCAAAGATGAATGACCTTAATGGAGGGCTTTCAGAGGACATAGCAACGTCCATTCCTTTGTCTGGCAGGGATAATGTTTCTCATTCAGCTGTCTGGCATTTCTCTTTATGATAAATGATGAATGTTGCAGTTGACCCATTCTGAAATTTCAACATATTTTCAAGGCATTAGCAAGTAGACCTCTGTGGTAGTTGTTGTTGTTTGTTTGTGACAGGTGCAAACATTAAAGAGATAAATAGGGACACAAGGAATTGCAAAAGTAACTAGTTTCACCCTCCACTCTAATTTTTGACCAAAGAAATAGTGGAGTATCATTCATGAACTTCTAGGGTAAAACAAATCTCCTGTGACTGTAATTAAAAACTACAGACATCCCAAATAACTTCAATTAACTACAGAGAAAAGAACAGGAATATTTCATGATAAGGTTGGGAGAATCAAGACATACAGGCAGGTCTGTATGGCCTGGAAAGGAAAAGGAAGAACTGCTCAATGAGAAGGGTGGAACATTAAATACGCGAAACTTCTGGCATCAGAGAAGAGAAGGCAAGCAGAGAGAGACTGATAGATAGAACAATAGGACTTTACGGTGGGATGTAGATGTATTTAAAAAATAACAGAGTATGCAACAATTCAGTTATTCAGCACCTTCAAAATGGAGAAGAATGTCAAGGCGAAGAACAGAGTCATATGGTAGGATAAGCTGAGGATTAAAGTTTCCCTGTTCTTTGACAGTGGCCTCTTCTGTAATTAACTGCTGTGTTTTGAAGGCATGATAATATTGCAAGCCAACATCCTTTTCAGTGTTTGAGAGTATCTGACTGAATGATAAATAAATGAAGATACGAAGCTTCAAGAAACACAAGTGTTTCTGCTCTGTCTAAACTTTTGCATGATGGATTGTAAGTCCAGTCTCAATAATCAATAGCATGAGGAAAAGAAATTAAAAATAGTTCTGTGTTTATCACTGTTAGAAAGAATACATCTATAAATTTAATATTAAAGCATGCAAATGTTTAGTTTGCATATAAAGATAAGAGTAGCCCTCACCTTAAAAATTAAAGGACCACTCTCCTTCAAGTTAGGCTTGAGTTCTAAATAATATCTAATATATTCAAACTAACCAGAGGCTCACATTCTCAAGATCTGTCAATTTTAAGTCATCTGAGCAGCTAACTTTTTAAGAGAAAGTTGCTACATTTTTTCTTTTTATTCAAACTATACTCATTAAAGTGATCTTGCTTAAATTTTCTGCCACGGAGAAATGTTTGAGAAAAAGCTCTAGAAAGCTTTTTTTTTTTTTTCCTAGAAATACTCATAAATCTCAAAAATAAAAAAATAATAAAGTTTAGCCTCAGGGAACAGCAGCTTCAAAGCAGAAAAAAAAAAAAAAACAGTTTACAGCAGTCCGTGAAGTTCTGCCTGTCCCATGGTTTGGCTGCCATGGCATACTGGATGGCTTATCACTTTGTTGATGGACATTTTATATATTGTGGTGACAATGCAACAGGCCACTAAAGGTTAATCTACCAGTTTAACAGCTATTTTTGACTGCATAAGTCTTATCAAGCTTTCTTAGTAAATCTGGTAAAGGTACAGTCCTAGACTTATCGGAATGATCATGGGGTCTAGTTTGGACCATTATAGTAAATCAGAAAATTATAATAAAATGTTTCAGATATGTGATAGTGCTCTTGATATTATGAGACATTCAATATCACAACAACTTAGCTTAACAGCTCGCGAGTGAGGTATAAACCAAGAAATATTCTAGAACCTTTCTAAAGGGAGATTCGTGTTTTAAAATTGTCAAGTTCAATATAATTAACAAAACATAAACATTTCTGGCTCTCTGCTTTGTAGCAAAAGAATATTACAGCTACTTAAATGTCAGTAGCTATTTGTTGTATCATTAACCAACACAATTGTCAGATGCTAAATATCAATTTTACAGCATAAATGAAGGACTACATTTTAGAGAACCAAATAAATATTTGAATATACAAACAGAATTTTACATACCTACTAGCAAGCAGCCTTTTGGAGTTTTCAGATCAGCTGTGTGCTTCAAGGCCATTGTGATGACACAAATTGCAAAAAATGCAGAGATAAAATTCATCAAGTAACGCATCACATGCTAAGGGCTTCTTTGATATTTTCTAGCAGATACATTACTCCAGTAAATTCTAGAATGCTTTCAACATAACTATTATTTTGTCAGAAAAATAGGGGTTGATGGGTCTTGCCTTGATAGGAGATTTATTGTTCAGTGTGTTTGGATCAACTAATTATTGCAGATTCATGATTGCATTGTCCATATAGACTGGCTGTATCCCACTGTGATCCAGATTATTGTTTTGTCATAGTGGTGTCTTTCCCTTCAGGTCAATCATTCACCATTTTTGAGGGTTATCCCACAGGGACTGAGAGCTCAATGGAGCCTAATAGGCTGTGTGCTTTTCTGCGGTGCATGATGGGATTGACACTGCGGTGTCTGATGGCATTGTCAGCTCATCAGACGCACCTCAGATTCTTGGAAATAAGCTGAATTCACAATTTCCCCTTGCTTTCTTCTTCCTATCCATAAATTTACTTTTGATTTTTTTTTCATACCAGCCAGTACACCACTCCATAATAGTTGGGTGTGAGTTGCTTTTAACACAGGCTGTGAATAAGTTTTCTTATTTCAGAGGCCTTCTACTTTGCCAGTCATCTGTGGAGCTACAGAGCAGCATTTTCTGCAAGTTCAGCATCTGTTTATGTGCCACGCACAGTGAGAAGAAGAGGTGAGCACAGAGTGTGAAGACTCCTGATCAGTTGTCTGCAATCTGCTCTCACAAAGAAGTGAAACAGAATGAGCATTAATCCCTGTCTCACAAAGGAAGCGAGACGGAATAACTAGCTATGGCAATAAAAGCTGTGAATAGAAAAAATGTACTCTGGACACTGTTCAGACACCTCCACACAGCTCATATGAGATTCACCAACATCATCCTATTTAAAGACTATTTTAATTAATAATTTAATATAATTTTGTCTATTTTCATTAATCAAAAGTAGGTTACAACCAAGACATTATCATATACAGTTGCTACTGGTAAATAGCTAACCAACTTCAATGTGAACAATCTCAGGATGCTTTAAAGACTAGCTAGTAAGTTATTGTTGGTGTGGAGTGCAAAACTTGTATATACGGCTCAACACCCATCACTTTTCCAGTGATGGCAATGGATCTTATGAACTTCATAGATTTTTTTCATTGCTGGTTCGACCAAGGCTCCAAGTTCGTAACTAGAAGTTGGTTTGTAGTTCAAGGCTGGGCTGCTCATTATGGAGGATTGTCATGGAGCAGAGATGGTGAGTTTCGTGACTCTTATTTAATGCAAAAAGATAACTTGATTCCATGATCATTAAAGCAGACTTTAGCAGACTTTAGTTTTATATGTCCTGTCAGTCTGCAAATTTCAGATTTATCATCTATTTCCTTTTCTTAAATCTTTTACTGTACATCTGCAAGTTCATGCTGTTATGTCCAAAAAAAAAAGTTTACTTTTCAGTGAAACACTAAAATTTTATCAGCTAGAGATGCCTCGGCAAAATGTTACAGAATGTGTTGCACATAATGTTATAATAAAATCCTGCAGAAGATATATTAAAATGTCATGAAATTTGTAATTGCAGATTATATGGTATTGATCAAACTTTGAAACACACTTATTTTAACTCATTTGCTTTTTTTCATTACAGAAAGAACAGCTAGACCAGAATGTTTTAATTAGTGGAATTGCCCATGCTGAAAGACAATGCAAAGGAGGAGCAAGATAGGTGAGATCCTAAGAACATGTTTGTAAAAAAGAAGGGTGTTGTAGAGACTGTCCATAGAAGATTTGTATCAGGAATATCTTTATTTTTATTTTACCTGTATCCCTTAAGGAAGAGCCAATGATCCGAAGAAGCCCTTTTATTGAGCTTGTGATCAGACCAAGCCCAGGTGATTTGGTGGAAAGTTCATGTTTCATTTCTAAAATGAACATATATCATTTTTGTAAAAGCAGTTAATTAAATATCAAGCTATATTTTCTGGAGACTTATGCATTTCTAGCCCTTACTTACTCTTTCAATCGTCTCCACATTTTTACACATGGCTGAGGTCCTCTTAGTTATTTTCTTATTCTGCATGCATTGTGGTTAGAAAGGGGACGCTTGTGTTTAGTCAGCAACTGTCCAGAGGATTATATTCAACCTTGAAATTGTTTTTGTATCTCAGTGTATAAGTTTTCCTGTATCAGTTTACTTTTGCTGAGAATCTGGACCACTACCTTCTTTAATAACTGAGATAACATTCCTTGCTGACAAATCTGCCACCACGAGTCAGTCATGTGCTAAATGAGCTCATAACGCAGAGAGTGTATTGTTTGAGTTCACTTCAAAAATTTTCCCCAGTCAGCTTAAATAAAATAATATCTAAATCCCTCTGGTAGAAACAGAATTTCCCATTTTAATATGAGCTTGGATTGTTTATGTTTGGGTCTCCAGTGATAAATATTTTTATTAATCCAGTCAAAATAACACTGGAAGAAAATTGATGTTTAAATTAGTCAGTTTAAAGGAGAAAAAAGAACAGTGCTTTGTTTGTTTGTTTGTTTTTCATCACGGCTATCAAATACTAATTTCACAGGTTGCACAAATAAATTTGTCCAATATATTGACAATATACAGTGACCTTTGCCTTCTGTACTATTACTGTTAAAAGGCAATTACAAACTCAACAGTTTATATTGACAAATTCAGATCATTTGAGTAAACATTTCAACTTCAGAATTGTTGGCCTAGATAATGTCACAGAAATGATGTACCGCAAATGCTACTAGTTTACATTACTCTTCTTGCCTGATTAGACTGCTCAACAAACAGTAGGAAATCAGATCAATTTGAAATGAATCATAACAAAGAACATAAAATCGCTTCATTCTTTTTACTGATTTCAGGACGTTATTAGGAAAAAAAAAATCACATAAACCCCTGGGGAAAAAAAAAAAAAAAAAAAAAAAAACAGGAGATTTTTCTCTAGTTCTTTACAAGAAGCTGCCAAAAAAAAAAAAATCTGGTTCATTACTAGAAACTGTCAAAAAGTGTCCTTGAAAAGATTTCAAAACAGAATCTTGAAGCACAATGATGAAGGTTTTATCCTGTGGAACTAAATTCACACAATTTTAAAAAAATATATACTCTATGCCTTTGCAATGGATTTTTCCTTTTCTTTTTTTTCTAAGGCTTAAACTGAAACTTTGCGTGACAGAAATTAAATTCTGTTCAATGAAATTGTGTCTAACCCATAAAAAGTTATATGAGCATATTTATTTAGTTATCCAAAGACAAAAGTGCATGTTTAGACATGCTTTAGAGCAAACTCAGTTTTAAGTATTTGTTTTAGGAAGCAATATTTGATTTCCATTTTGGAGTTGGTAGTTGCAGAAAAACAAAGATCCTTCAACTCTTCGTCTATTTTTTTAAATATATTTTAGTCAAAGTTTGCATTTTTTACTGGAAGAGATCCATCCTAAATTACTGAAGTGAATACCATAAATGAATTTGTGAATCAGAAATATATATATATAAAATACTTAAGTCAATGCTATCCTCATGACAGTTATTAGCAAAAAATTCTGACTATATTTGGCATGGCATTTAAAAGTGGTTAGTCCTATATGAATGAGTCCTAGACTGTGGTCTAGACTGTAATTTATATTAACAGATATAAAGAAAAGTGTAGAAGAGTTCTTTAGATACCAAATATTATTCCAAGCTGGTTCTTTCCTGCTTACACCAAGGCTAGAGCTAGGAACTGCCAGGAAAAAAAAAAATATATAAAGCATCAGAATTTTCATCATTTCATATCCAGTCAGCTAAAACTGTTCATAAAACCCATGAGCAAAGTCTATCTCAAGACAAAACATCTTCAATCTATCCCAAGAGACACCAGTTCCTGAAACTATTCAAAAAGAGTGATAATTTGCTTTATTTCAGAAGATATTTGATTACCAATCTTTCCCAAGCTTTAGCTGTGTACAGCTAGATTAACTGAAACAAATCTGTGTGCTTCTGAGCAAGGCTTAAAATTGGTTTGGAGAGGGTCGGATCACTTATAAGCAAACTATCTACCTGTTCATTCATTACATCTTACATATCCTGAAAACAAATACACAAACACAATCACTGTTTTTACTATTAGACTTGTATATAACAGTACCCTTATAACCTGGATACTGTCCTGGTTTCAGTTAGGACAGAGGTAATTTTCCTCCTAGTAGCTGGCAGGGTGCTATGTTTTGGATTAGAATGAGAAGAGCGCTGATAACATGCTGATGTTTTAATTGTTGTAGAGCAATGCTTACACCAAGCCAAGGACTTTTCAGCTTCTCGCTCTGTCCTGCTAGCGAGCAGGCTGGGGGTGCAGCAGGAGCTGGGAGGGGACAGACCCAGGACAGCTGACCCAAACTGGCCAAAGGGGTATTCCATACCATCTGACGTCATGCTGAACAATATAGAGGGGTGGCTAGCCGGGGTGGAGGGGGGGCCGGCTGCTCGGGGATAGGCTGGGCATCGGTCAACGGGTGGTGAGCAATTGCATTGTGCATCACTTATTTCGTACACATTATTACTATTAATACTATTATTATTATTATTATTATTATTGTTATTATTTTCCCTGTCTTAATAAACTGTCTTTATCTCAGCTCACAGACTTCACTTTCCCGTTTCTCTCCCCCATCCCGGAGAGGGAGGGGGGAGGGTGAGCGAATGGCTGTGTGGTGTTTGGCTGCCAGCCGGGCTAAACCATAACAGATACATATATCCTTTGCTTGTCTGAATATGCCTTGATTAGGATAAAGACATTTTTATTTACTTTATTAACGAACACATACTGTTTAATATCTTTATTAATGATCCGGATTATGGGGCAGAGTGTACCCTCAGCAAGTTTGCTGAAGACACAAAACTAGGAGGTGTAGATGATATGCCAGATGGTTGTGCTGCCATCCAGAGGGACCTCAACCATCTGGAGAAATGGTCTGACAGGAACCTTATGAAATTCAACAAGGGGATGTGCAAAATCCTTCTCCTGAGGAGGAACAACCCTGTGCACCAGTATACACTGTGTGGGCCATCCATATGGAATATAGCTTTTCAGAAAGGGATTAGGGGGTCTGTGTGGACACCAGGTTGAGTATAAGCCAGTAATGTGCCCTCACCACAAAGGATAATGGTATGTATGGGCTGCCTTAGAAAGAGTGTTGCCAGAAGGTTGAGAGATATCATCCTTCTACTCTACTCAGAATAGGTGAGGCCACACCTGGAGTACTGGGTCCAGTTCTGGGCTCCTCACACATGAACATTCAGGAGAAAGTCCAATGAAAGTCTACTGAGATGCTTAAGGGACTTGAGCGTCTTTCCTATGAGTAAGGGTCAGGACAGCTGGGACTGTTCAACATAGAGAAGAGAAGGCTCGGGGGGATCTTACCAATGTATATGAATACTGTGTAAAGAGGACAGAGCCAGGCTCTCTTCAGTGATGCCCAGTGACAGAACAAGAGATAACGGGCACAAACTGGAACACAGGATGTTCCATCTAAATATCAGGAAGCACTTCTATATGCTGAGGGTGACAGAGCACTGTCACAGGTTGTCCAGAGAGGTTGTGGAGTCTCTGTGTGACCAGCTCTAGGTGGACCTGCTTGAACGGAGCAATTGGACCAAAAGACCTCCACAGGTCTCTTACAACCTCACCCATTCTGTGATTCTTGGAGAACTGGGGGACTGATTCTAAGAAACAGTACAAATAAAATGTCATTCAAAGAAGTGCAGTCCCATTGGACACTTTAGACGGAAAACTTCTAAAGAAAAAAACCTGCACAGAGATAGGAGATGGCTCAAAAATTGTCCCACTTAGGGGTACAGGAGGAAAAGGAAGAAAGCCAAGACTTCTGCCTTCTTACTTTCAATTCCTATCTGCAGATCTTGTACATTCTCGTAACTTTTCTTCAAATCTGAAGAAAACTTATTCAGCATGAAAATATTAAAAGGTCCACATTTTTTCTCTAAAATCTCTGTAGTACCTGGGTGCTGTTGAGCTTGGATACATTGCGGAAAATATCCTGTATCGTCCATGATAATTTCACTTTCTACTTATTTGTTTAAATTTTTTTTGCAGAATCTTCTTGTTTCACTGTCTTGATGGTTATTAGTGATATGGATTCTTTGATATTTCTCAGGCTTCTTACAGATCTGATCAATCAATCAAGAAGGCTTTAGGAGCATACAAATGAGTTGGTTCTGTTTAATATTTTAATATTTAAACGTTACATATTTACTGTATTTATACACAGCACCATAAGTGCCTTCAAAATCTTATTTCTTATAACCAATGAAATTTTGGGACTGGAAAAGTTTTGGATTCAAATGCATGGGTATGCATCTTGAAGTTACTCTAGGATGTTTATTTTATAGATAAAATTATATTTCCTAGATTTAGCAAGAACATAGAAAGAATTATTTCCAGCATATTTTGAGAATTGGAACTTGGAAAATATATCAGAAAGAGATATTATTTCTCTCTCTCTCTCTCTCTTTTTTTTTTTTTGTCACTAAATCTCTGAGTTGTTCTCACAAGTTATAGGCTATACTTGCTGAGATTTTTTCTCCTAGGATCAAGAATACAATTAATTAGATTGTCTTACTCATACTTACTGTCTTCTTGCAAGAACTCTTTTTTTCCACAGCAAATAGATTTCAAAGATCTCAAAGCTAAAGTCATTATTTAGTTGCACATAGGCACCCAATATCATTAATACAATAGAATCAGAGAGTCAGAGAATATCCTGAGTTGGAAGGGACCCACAAGGATCATTGAGTCCAACTCCTGGCTCCACACAGGACCACCCAAAACTCAGACTATATGTCTCAGAGTGTTGTCCAAACGCTTCTTGAACTCTGGCAGGCTCAGTGCCATGACCACTTTCTTGGGGTTCCTGTCCCAGTGCCTGACCATCCTCTCGGTGAAGAACCTTTCCCTAACACCCAGCCTGACCCTCCCCTGTCCCAGCTCCATGCCGTTCCCTCAGGTCCTGTCACTGTCCCCAGAGAGCAGAGTTCAGTGCCTGCCCCTCTGCTCCCCTCGTGAGGAAGCTGCAGGCTACCATGAGGCCTTGCCTCAGCCTCCTCTGCTCTGGACTGAACAAACCAAGTGGCTTCAGCCACTTCTCATACATCTTGCCCTCTAGACCCTTCACCATCTTTCTAGCCCTTCTTTGGACACCATGTAATAGTTTTATGCCCTTCTTATATTGTGGTGCCCCAAACTGCACATGGTACTCAAGGCAAGGCTGCACCATTGCAAAGTAGAGTGGGACAATCACTTTCCTCAACCAATGACTTCCCTGGGGTGCTTCATGCACCCCAGGATACAGTTGACCCTCCTGGCTGTCAGGGCACACTGTTGACTCATGTTCAAGTTGCTGTCAACCAAAACCCCCAGATTCCTTTCTGCGGGGCTGCTCTTCAGCCTCTCATCCCCCAGTCTGTACATATAGCCAGGGTTGCCCCTTCCCAAGTGCAGAATCTGGCACTTGCTCTTGTTAAACTTCATATTGCTGGTGATTGCCCAGCTCTCTAGTTTGTCAAGGTCTCTCTGCCAGGCCTCTCTACCCTCAATGGATTCAGCTGCTCCTCCCAATTTAGTGTCATCTGGAAACTTACTCAGTATACCTTCAAGTTCTACATACAAGTCATTTATGATAACATTAATAAGAGTTGGCCCTAAATGGAGCCTGGCAGAACCCCACTAGTGACTGAACACCAGCCTGATGTAACCCCATAACCCTTTGAGCCTGACTCATCAACCAGTAATTCACCCATCATATTATGCATTTAACTAGCTATATTTTGGACATTTTGTCCAGTGAGAAACAGTATCAAAACTTTACTGAAATCCAAAAAGATTACATCAGCTGGCTTCCCTTGGTCAGCTAGATGTGTGACCTTGTCAAAAAGAAAAGTAAGTTCTCTAAGCAGGACTTCACCCTCATGAACCCATGCTGGCTGTGACCAATGACCACATTATCCTTCAGGTGTTTTTCAGTAACTCCCAGAATAATTTTCTCCGTAATTTTACCAGTCGCTGAAGTGAGACTGATAGGCCTGTAGTTAGCAGGGTCTTCTTTCTTGCCCTTCTTGAAAATTGGGATAATGTTTGCCAGCTTCCAGTCAATTTAGACATCTCCAGATTCCCAAGATCACTGAAAAACAATTGAGAAATGTCTCATGATGACATCAGCAAGCTCTCTATGTACCCTGGGATGAATCCCATCAGGTCCCATAGACTTGTGTGCATCCAGCTGAAGTCCTGGACAAGTTCACGGTTGGCTGGGAGTTTATCATTGCCACAGTCACAGCCCTCCAACTGAAGCCACTTGGGGACCCAGAGCCCATCATCAGTGTTGAAGACAGACCATAAGAAGGCATTAGATGTCTCTGCTTTGTCTACATCGCTGTTCATAAGGTGTCCATCCTTGTCAAGTAACAGACCAATATATTTTCTCTGGTCCTCCTTTTGTTGTTGACAATAATATATACATATATATATACATATATATTATATTATATATATATATACACTTTTTTTTTGTCCCCCACAAGACTGGCTACCTTCAACTTTAATTCTTTAACTGAGCTTTGGCTGCACAATTTTTTTCCCTGCAAAGGCAAACAGCATCTCTGTAATACTGCCATGTAACCCAGCCGCGGACACATTCATACAGGCTATTGGGTGTAAGATTCTTGTGTGTTTTTTGTTATTGTTGTTGTTGTGTTGTTTTGTTTTGTTTTGTTTTCCTGTAGCAAGTCCAAAAGTAATATCTTTTGCTAAAGGCAGATCCCAGGCAACTCCTCCAATTGAAGTCAATCCAATTTCACTCAAAGGATCTAGAGGATGGAAAACTATAGGGAATTTTGTCTTCTTTTTCAATGTAAAGAAACATTTCCTGTCTTTTCCATTGTGTTTGGAGGTTGAGTCTAAGAACTCATAGATGTCACCGTTCTACTGAAGATATTCTTCATACCAATATCCAATATAAATGACAACTGTATACTACCCTGGACATAGCCAGTAAAGGCTCCACAAACCATAAGCTAGGCCAAAGTTGGAAAAGGGACAAAACTCTTAGCTTTCACTAACCAAGTGAGAGAATTACAATGATTCAGTCACAAACCTAAGCACTCTCCCAACAAAAGGAGAGACTATGAGTATAGATTGTCAGTCAAAAGCTGTCCATTTTCATCAAACAAAAGATGTATTTTGGCCCAGCTGCAGAATGCTTTCTACCATAATTAAAATTTTAAAGAATATTTTTATCTCTCAGACATTATTTTGAATCTTGACAAATACCCAGTAATTTCCTCCAGTATTTCCTGGAATTTGGACTTCTATATCAGGATGCAGTCAAAGTGCACATGCAGAATTAACAGTAATGTTAGGGTTTTTTGGAACTGGGTTCATGTAAATATTTGATGTTCTTGCTTAAACTGGGCAGGAAGCAAAGTAAACCTGTCAGTTATAAAACTTCAAGAAACAAGTCAACATTGGGTGGATTTTTAGGTTCTACAAATAGCACTTCTTTGGACAAGGACAAGAAGTGCAGATTGCTTTTGGTGGTTCTTCAGCTGCACAGCCTCCACCTCCTTTCTGAAGTAGTTCCAGGTCTAGTTCCCTTGGTCCTAAAAGCTCCTCAAGAAGAGGCTTAGACTTGTCCAGTGTCAAGTATTCCCCTTCCCAGTGATAAGAGAGGAGTGTGAAGAGAGGCTTTTTTCCCCTTTTTCATCTTTTTCCCCTTTTTCAGTGGGTTGATGTTGCAGAGGTCACAATCATAACCAGCAGCAAGGTAGGCAAGTATCATAACGGATAATGAGTTCTTTGGATTCTAACCCATATCCTAATTGCAGAGAAATATCCAAACTACCTTTTCACTTTTAAATCTGCTTTCATTCTGTTCATTAACATGATTACCCTAAAAGAAGCAATTCTTCAATTACTCTTAAAAATATTCTAAATGGAGCTAAATCTAAATGGAGCTGAAACGTGTCTGATGTACTATTTAAAGTGTGGCTACATTTTCGAAAGGCATACCTAGAATTTACTGCTAACCATCTTTTACCAACCTTTCCAGTGCCATTACTTCTTGCTTCACGAAGAGCAACTTCACACAATTCTTTCCATTCATCTGGCATAATTTCTTGCTTATGTATGTGGGACACTCCTCTTCAGGCTGCAACTAATAATAAGGCCTGAGGCACTAAATTATAAAATATCCAAAACTTTTCATCTTCAAAAAGTACTATATGTAGCAGTGTCATTAAAAAGTTTAAACAAAGATCCCGGCTTTTCAGATCATACGGGAGCACTGGGCATTTTTTATTACAGTATTATTATGCATGTTAGCCAAATTGATTTAAACAAGGCTTTCATGTTTTGACAACACATTAGGGTGCTTGGATACACTCTGCAGCTCTATGCCAAAAACACAAATCTCAGGAAAAGGATTACAGTGCATAACTGATTCTTTTTCCTGACATTCCCAGCATCTTTCTCAGCTGTACCACTGGTGCAAATAGACATTTTCTTCATCTTCTGCTATGGATTCCCAAGTCAGCAGTGCCATCTGGAAATTATCAATGCTAACAAGACATGTGGAAATATGCGTGATTTTAACATAAATGGACTTGAATTTCTGTGTTGTCCATTAGGAACAAAAATAAGATGTGTTTTCAAGGTGGGACATAATGTTCTGTATGTTTCTATGCTCCTTCTCTGAACTATAAATCAAAGGAAGAGTTTCATACAAAGGACATTCACATGAAGATTTTAGAAGCAATGGAATGTGTTTGCATCTAAGGATATTTGAGTTAAACATTTAATTTGAAACATTTTCAGCTCCTTGCTGTTTGTGAAGAAGGAAAAAAACAGCAAAGGGAAAATTTACAGCAGCGTACCAAGCCTTTCATCTTTAGGTCACTAATGTAAATACAGTTCAAATACAGTTCAAAGCAGAATTTCATGTCTGAATTGTTTAGGAACCTACATGAATTGAGTTGAGACACTCTCAGATCCACGGAGAATGTGATATTCCCCTTCCATTACAACTGCCACTTCACGATTGTCATCAGTGAAACAAAAAATGAGTTTGAAGAGATTATTTGGTGGATAATTTTCCAGTTATTTTCACTTTTAAGCAGAAACTTCCTGGTCTTTGTTCTAAGGACTGTTAATGTTTTAACTGTATAAAACAGAGGCATCATCTTACTTTGGCTTTGATTTGGGCAGAACTTAGCCGGCAGGTGAATGGGGACAGGAAGAGGAACAACTCTGTTGAATGCCTTGGTGGCACAGCCATGAGCTCTAGGCAGTGGACTGCTGAGGTACTGAGGTATTTTAGAGAATAAGAAGACGTTGAACTGTATGTGCATGGTGAATTTTAACGTGGAGAGTCAGTCACATCCAAGTTAGAACTCAGGTTTCAGTTTTGAAATGCACTTCACAAAACAATTACCTGGTAACCAGTTAAAGATTCCTTTATGAACTGCAGATAATATAAGCACGTTACTGACACAGACACAGACACAGATTTCTAGGTTGGAAGAGACCTCAAGATCATCGAGTCCAACCTCCGACCTAACACTAAGTACTCTGCTAAACCATATCACTAAGCTCTACATCTAAACGTCTTTTAAAGACCTCCAGGGATGGTGACTCCACCACCTCCCTGGGCAGCCCGTTCCAATGCTTAATAACCCTTTCGGTAAAGAAGTACTTCCTAACAACCAACCTAAAACTCCCCTGTCGCAACTTTCGCCCATTCCCCCTCGTCCTGTCACCAGGCATGTGGGAGAACAGACCAACCCCCACCTCTCTACAGCCTCCTTTAAGGTAACTGTAGAGAGCGATAAGGTCGCCCCTGAGCCTCCTCTTCTCCAGGCTGAACAAGCCCAGCTCCCTCAGCCGCTCCTCATAAGACTTGTTCTCCAGACCCCTCACCAGCTTGGTCGCCCTTCTCTGGACTCGCTCGAGCACGTCCATGTCCTTCCTGTAGCGAGGGGCCCAAAACTGAACACAGTACTCGAGGTGCGGCCTCACCAGAGCCGAGTACAGGGGGACAATCACTTCCCTAGACCTGCTGGCCACACTGTTTGCATTGAGCAGTTTGAGAAAATACCTGAATGGTTTAGAAATGAGAAAGGTGATCCTGGAAGTGAGAAAATCTGGGGAAGCAGCCATGAACAAATATTTTCTCTGTGACTGGCAACACACCAGGTGGCTTTAGTGAGAAACAAAATGAATTTGCCTCACCAACTCCTTTTTCCTTTCCTCAGATGCCTTTGTATTCAGAAAGAAAACTCCATATATTTTAGATAGCATTGATTTGATTTGTGATTCATAATCATATTAGGACAGAAGAGGTGATTTATTTCTATTCTCTGAAAGAAATACTAATAACACTTTTAAATGGCCTGCTTAAAGTGATTTACCCCTTTTCCCCAGGCTGTATTATCATTGTTCCATGTTCTCTTGGGACTCCCAGGATAGAGGTTGTCTTTCCTCTACCCTACTTTTTAAAGTCAAGATTTCCTGGTCAATGATGATCACCATCATTATTTAAGTCACGTATAATCATCTCCTAAGCTGTGCTGAGTATCCGTGGAAGATGCGTCTGAGCCTTTAGATATCCTAGAGAAACATAATAATCTTCTGGCCACTGAAAGTGTGGTCCAGGACCCCAGTTTAAAACTGAGATGTTATACAGGTGAAAAGTTTGGATGTTAAACAACTAGCTTAAAAATAACATGACCAAAGCAGAATAAATAAATAAATAAATAAAAATGCAAATAAAAGCACTAGTTGGTGGGCTTTTTAATTTTATTATTATTATTATTATTTAAGAATTAAAATCGACAACATAGGCCCAAAAAATATATAGTCAAGTTATGGGTATAGGAGTAAAGCTATACTTAATTCTGTTTAAGACCAAATTTGAATGTTGTCTCCCCTTCTGTATCCCTCCAGAAAACTATTTAGAACGTACAGTGAGGGACCCAATCTGTGTGTGTATACTGCATCTTCAAATTTAATTCAAAGCAGTAAACCTCAGTATGGAGAAGCAGACTTGCTTATGTACCCCATTTCCTGTTCAGAATTTCCCTGGTGTGCAATTAAATTGTCAGCTGATCATTAGCCCATTGTAAGTAAAAGGCTCTTTTCTTCCTGGCTAGACAATTTGACAATCCACATTCAGATTTTCACAAAACATATAACTTGACAACCAAAGATTATTCAATCACATAAATTGGTTTAATGCGTTCAGCTCGTTACTGCCTTTTGTTTGTGACCAGACAAAATAGTAGCTTATGATTTGGGGTTCTAATATAGCATAAATTGCCTTTCCCCTTCTTTTCCATCATCCGGTCCCACTGAACCTGAAATCTCACTGCTAAAAATTAATTTAGTTATTCCAGCTTCCAGAAAATTACCACATCAGAATCTAGCATGGAAGATACTTATAAAAGTCTAAAATGGAAGGACGTCAGAGCTTGTTGATGGAGTACCTCAAATATTCTTTCCTAAAAATATATCAACATAAGAGCATAATATCCTCTTCTTGTTAAAACAGTTTTTCAAAATTACAAAATAATTACATGTCAGGAAGTGGAAAGAAACAAGAAGTTCTGAATGCTGCCATGTTTTACATTAAAAACAGATCATTGTGCTCCTTCATAAAACATTGCTATTCTACACTACTAAAGCTCATAAACTTGTCCCCAGAGAGAATTTTTTTCCCTTTCCTCCAACATTGGTTCTACCAGATGAGTACCAATGAATCTTCACTAACTTCTGTATTTCAGACATTGTTGTGTTGCTGTTATAAAGAGACTGAAAGATTCCCCCAGAGATCATCTTATCCAACCTCCCCCCTCAAAACAAGATCATGTAGGCTTTGGCCATCCCTGACAGATCTTATTGTAATCTTGTCTTAAAAAGTTCTGGTGAAAGCAATTTCTCAGTCTCTCCAGGTCATGCAGCTTTGTATTCCACCATGTTATCTTCAAGATTTTTCACCCAAAATTGTCTATGCAGAAAACCAGATGGATTTCTTCTGTCCTCAGAAAACATTCACTGGTCACCAAAATTACAACTACCTATTAGTCAAGTCACCCTCAGCCACCTCTCAGCAAGCCCAGTTCCCATATATGTTGTGCTTTCCACATCATTTACACTCCTGGATTCTCTCTATTTTGTCTTCCTCTGTCCTGGTTTCAGGTAGGACAGAGTTAATTTTCCTCCTAGTAGCTGGCAGGGTGCTATGTTTTGGATTAGGATGAGAAGAGCGCTGATAACATGCTGATGTTTTAATTGTTGTAGAGCAATGCTTACACCAAGCCAAGGACTTTTCAGCTTCTCGCTCTGTCCTGCTAGCGAGCAGGCTGGGGATGCAGCAGGAGCTGGGAGGGGACAGACCCAGGACAGCTGACCCAAACTGGCCAAAGGGGTATTCCATACCATCTGACGTCATGCTGAACAATATATAGGGGTGGCTAGCCGGGGTGGGGGGGCCGGCTGCTCGGGGATAGGCTGGGCATCGGTCAACGGGTGGTGAGCAATTGCATTGTGCATCACTTTGTACACATTATTACTATTATTATTATTATTATTATTATTATTGTTATTATTTTCCCTGTCTTAATAAACTGTCCTTATCTCAACTCACAGGCTTCACTTTCCCGTTTCTCTCCCCCATCCCGGAGAGGGAGGGGGGAGGGTGAGCGAACGGCTGTGTGGTGTTTGGCTGCCAGCCGGGCTAAACCACAACATCCTCTTAAAAATTCAGTACACAAAACTAGACACAACACACCTTCCAAGGCTCATCTGGAGTTAAGTGAGGAGTGTAACCAGATTTTTTGTGTAAGATCTTCTGCTTCATGAATCTAGACTGAGAATTACTTTCCTAGCAGTAGGATCTACTTTTGTCTTGGTTTTGGTAGATGCCATGTTTTTTTGTCCACTGTACTGCTTTCTTCATTCTTTATGTATAACAATCTCTCATAAAAAATCAATTTTATTTCCTTTTTTTCTAATTACATACATGCAGTATTTCCTCAATTTGTGAGATTCTAATCTCAGAAAAATGTCTAAAATTTGTGAAAGTTAATGCACATCTATATATAGTGGTTTTTTCTTTCTACACTTCCACCCTTCTCAAAGAAGGTAATCAAATAAGTTTGATCTGATCGTCTCTTGACAATTCTTTGGTTGCTTCTACCACCTAAGTTGGTTCTAAGTTGGTTGCTTCTACCACCTTTTGTTTTTGTAGGTACATTCAATTACTTCAATAATTTGTTCCAGATTGTTTCCAGGAACTGAAACTAGACTGTTTCATCTGTAACTCCTCTGTTCCTCTAAAAATAAGTAAGTAAGTAAGTAAATAAATAAATAAATAAACAGATAAATAAATAAGAGGTTTGTTTTTCTCTAGTCTTCCAGGATTTCTCCTGTCTGCAGCTTACCAGAGATAATCACCTCTCATTCAGAGATTATTTTGCCTCATTTCTTAGGGTGAATTTCATCAAACCATGAGAACTTGAATGTACCAATCTTACATAAATATTCCCTGAACTGTTCTCTTCACTACCCCAGCCTGCATTCCAAACACCTTGTTAAAATTAATTTATTAAAGCATCTAGCACAATCTACTTTTTCTATGAAGAAAAACAAACAATTCTGCTTTCTCTATAGAACCTCTTGTTCAATCTCTTTTCTTGTTTTCCCCCTATTTTTAATGCATTCAATGAAAGGTTTGTGGTTTTTCATGTCCCTTGCTAGTTGGAACTCATTTAGTGTTAAAGTTTTCTTATTTTACCCCTATACACTTGTGTAATTTCTTTGTATTCACCCGTATTTATAAAACAGCTTGGCTTTATCAGTTTAAATGGCAGGCTTTTCCTTGCCCAGTGGATTTAGACTGAAGCAGGTTGGGAATACTTATTTCAGCAGCTCCATGGACAAGGCTGGGGAGAGTGTGACTTCTGATAAGAGGCAACAGAAAGCAGCCGCTAAAAAGTCAGTGAGTAACCTCTTGCTCTGAGCAGCTATTTGCAAAGATCTGTGCTTCTTCATGTCTGTAGAGCCTCATGGAGCAGGGCAAGCTGCCGGGGGCACTGATTGTATAGTGGAAATAGAAACAGGGGTCTCAATGCACAGGTTTTACTTGTTCTGTGATTTTAAGCTATTTATGTGGTCTCCCCAAGGGTTTTCCCATGACAGTGGAATTTTGGCTATAGCTTGAATGACCCAGTTCAGTGACCACAGGAATCAACATGATAATCTGCCTGCTGTCCTCAATGAGCACTGCTTTATGCTTTCAGCTTGTAAAGGGGCAAAGGTCATTGGAACAGTAGAGGAAGGAAGGCAGACGCTACATACATGCCAGACATGAACCATTATTCTTGTAAGCTAATTTTATTTTGGAATAGCAATAGTAGGATCTATAAAATCAGGAAATACAGATACCGATGCAGATGAGCAGCTTGCTGTCTGTTTTGCAGTGGGAGAAACCCACTCTCCTCCTCTTTTCCAGAGCATAATTCTTAAAAAGAGCCCACTGCCTCCTTTTTCTATAGCTATAGTGATCTAAATCCACTGAGCCATAAATACACAATATTGGTTTATACTGGACCACTTTTCTTCCAAACCATTTCTAAAAGAGTTATGAAAAAAATCACTTTAGACATTGAATGTTACTGATGGGTAATGGCAGCAATCATGCACAATGTGTGATATCATGCACGCTATGTCTTAGAAAAAATTACAGTAATACTCAGCTTTTTTGTTTTTTTGAAAAGTAACATTGAGTCTTTAACTGATGTCTGTATTATGTCTTTTTGCCAAAGACATAATTTCCCTTTAACTTTTCTTTCAGCTTCTGTAAGTTACTTTAACTTGCAAAAGCTGCTGTAAATATGCCTATCAAAAACAAACAAAACAAACAAACGCTTCTTTTGAACCTTTAATTTAGAATTGGGGATAAATAATATCTCTGACAAAAATGCTTCTCAGAAGGTAAAGGTGAAATCAAGAATTCAGTTTCATTTTTAGTATTATAATTTTTTGCATTTCCCCATAAGCAGAAGAGACATATTTTATGTTTCAGAGTAGATTCTAAGAGGGTATGTCTGCATAGTGCAGGCAAACAACACTTAAAAATTAAATTAGCAATAATTACTTGTGCACATTCACTTTTCTGGTGATGATAGTGAAGTCATTGAACTGTGATGCAGGAAGTTTACATACAATTTTTAGCTCTGCTAAAGGTCTACTTCATGGGTTTTATTAGAAATCACTTTCCCCCTTCTACCTTTTGAATTTACCTTATAGCTAAGGCTGTGCAGAGATGGAACTATCTGTGTATGTGCATAGCAAGACAGCCTAAGAAAATAAGGTCGTGAAACCACCTGGGGCTTGTATGTATTTCTGCAGTATCACACAACAAATATTCAGTGATAAATTTCCCTTGCCCGCTCCAAAACCTTTGCTGAGACAGATTTTGTTATGTATTATAAATGCAATGCAGACTTCATCACAGTCTCTGCCAGTAGTCTTTTTTTATTCTACTGCGGTTTGAACTCTATATTGAACTGCCTAGAGTCACTAGGATTGCTTTGTATGACCGTTAGCTGAAAATGTGTTTTCCTAAAGCTGCGTTAATCTAATCTGCTCTGATTAGTACCAAAATAAGAGAGGAAGAATCATAAAAAATGGTGGTCACATACTCATTCAATCCACTTAGGAAAACAAGGAATGATTTATATGGTCATATACATTCATCCTATCAAGGGAGAGCATTTTCACATCAAATTGACAGTCATCTAGCCAAGGAGAACAGGTTGTTCCAAACGCATTGCTAATTCTGGCAAAAGCCATAAATTTTAAGCACCATTAGTGGAAAAAACAGTCTCATCAATGAAATGTATGTTTCAAGAAAGAAAGAAATGAACCTTTAAGTCCTGCAAAAATAAGCTTTTAAAAGCTAAGAAAGGGGGAGTATTTGAGGAGTTTTTATAGTCATCTATCCAATTTTTTTTGAAATTGATATAACAGAAATCTATACAAAGGGAAGGTTTCAGATGCATGTATATATTTATGAAATAGTCTAAACAGACTATAGTCTAAACAGAGAGAGGAGTAAAAAATAAATAAATAAATAAAAAGAGAGAGAGCTAGAGGGTTTAAAAAGCTATAAAAGCATAGACCCGTCCCAGGGTCTCATATCAGCAGGGCAGACTACTCTCTAGGGCAACCAGTCAGAAAGTGTTTGCATATTTAGGGAACTAGGAGAGGTGGTCTTGGCAGAGTTTTCTCCTTTTTGCAGCTTTTACAGTGGAGATTAAGCAGGTTTTTTAATATCAAAATTATTCTGTTAAATGAAAGAAGATGAATGTATAGCTTGGTTCAAGTTCATTGCAGTTGTTCTGATCTCAGTTATGGGATATAAACTGGGAAATAAAAAAATCACTCATTCTCTGCCAGGTTTAAAAGGACATGTAGCCCAGAGAGTTTCTCTTTTTTCCTTTTTTTTTCTCTTTGAAATTATGGGTTCTTACTCTTATAGATGATTATATTTGTTCCCTCTTATAACTTATGGGGGCTTGATTAATTAATTTATTTTTTTTGCAAGCAGCACTTGAAATATGTAAATTACTTTTCTTCTTCAGGAATATTGCTTTAATGGGGACCTACAAAAGCTCTGTCCCCTAGCAACAGCTCTCTGCAAGCTCTACTTATAAATCAATGCCAGATAGATGGAGCACATAGAAGGGACAGAGATATTAAATGGGTTTTATTGGTCAAGTCCACTTCTTTGTTCATGCAAAATCCAACTTGATTCATTAATTAATTCAGAAACAAAACAAAATAGATTTTCCATCCCCCTCTTGGTCTAATACCTACTGATTATCTATCTGAATGCTTTTGTAATAATGAAATGCTATACAATATTATATTAAATGCCTACTTTGAAAACTTAATGAGATCTGGGTGTTTCATTAACAATAATAGTGATAGATAATTCCAATAACTATAAAATTTACTTATCGTAGAAAATTGATGTCTATATGATTTTCAGAAACTAGTTCTGACCTCTCTAATTCATCTGCATCTTTAGTTTCCAGAAGCATTTGATCAAGTAATATATTTCAACATGAACCCCAACTATAAGTGTAAGGATAGGTACACTTACTCTGCAAAATTCTTACTTAATTTAAACATCACAGATACAAATTTTATATTTATGATGTGAGAATAATATTTTTTCCTTGTCTTCAACACTCCATGCTTCTTCCTTACAGTAAAAATTATTCTGATAAGGAAAAACAGGCTCATAAAAGGAAAATCCATTTTGCCAGTATTCAGATGAAAGAATTAAAAGATTATACAATAGACTAAGCAGGATCAAGAAATACATATAGTACAATGGTGTTATATCTCTGCAAATTCTGATTATCAACAACTTTGAATGGATCTGAATAATGAGAATGAAAGATGCTGCTTAATGTGACCCTGTTAAATTTTACATTTCTGGTATTAATACTTGAAGCACCACTGCTATTCAAAGTATTTGGGGAAAAGCACCTTACTTTTACTATGCATTTTTAAAAGTAAACAAATCTTGCCAAGAACATGATGCCAAAGATGCCAAAACCAGAATGTTTCAAACCCCAAATGGATAGAAAAAAAATCAAAGGTGACAGAAAGCATTGAGTAATATGCCTTGGTGCAGCACTGAATGTAATTTAACTCAGAATTTATTTTGCCATCCATAAGTCATTTACACTTTGGAAATGTGAAAGAACACAAAGATGGAAGAATTCTGCCATGAAAGTCAAAGTCTTACTTCAAAAAGTGGCAGGAAATTTTCAAGCACCATAAAGGTTCCCATTAACATCTCAGTAATTTGATCTTATACCCAATGCTGGCAGAAAGCTGATTACCCATTCTGCACTCCCTTCAGCTGTAAATATTTCAAACCTGACTGTTTTATGTCCCGTCCCCATAACAAAGTTACAATCTCTAAAATGTTTGTAACCTATAGAGCTGGTTGTAAAGGCTTAACGTCCTTGGCCTGAGAAAGAAATTGAACTCAAGAAATCAGTTTTGTTCCATTTTAGCAGATTAAATTCAAAAGAAATACAATATTAGTAGCTAAGCAATGCAGTCTCTCTCACTCACTCAAAAAAAAAAAAAAAAAGTGGCAAGAACTATTAGGGCTGGAATAGTGGATAATAAAAGCCAAGGGACCAACTAGAAAGTATCTGTGCTTAACATGAGCAACTTAGATGTGTCTTTCTGAGCTAAGAAAAGCAAGAAATCTGAGATGTCTGAGATTGTCTTCATATTCAGGTAAAGCCAAATGGCCACTTTTATGCCCCATCTTTTTCATGGCACTAGTCATAGAGACAGTTTTCTGAGGTAAATTAGAGCAACAATAGCATTTTCAAGTGCTGTAGAAGCTCTGAGCAGTTCCAGCATTACACCTCTGACAGTCACATGTCTTTTAACATTTTCACTGGCATTGCACACAGAGACACTAAACACACAAGGCATTAAACGGGAATCCAGGAAGCTGTAAATTTGGTAATAGGTCTGTTCATATTTCTGATAAATCCAGATGCAATTGTGTATGTATCATAGAGGTTTCTTAGAATCACAAGGTAAAGTACAGTTCTGTTATGGTAATGCAACCAGACTGGGATTACCTATCAAAAACTGGAACAGGCACACAAAAAGTGTAAAGAAAATGCAAAAGAGTGAAGCTAAAGTGCAACCAATTTTCTGCAGAAAATTGCACTTAGAGCATAGCTATCAACTAAAAAAAAGTAATATAACAGCTCCTACTTGAACTAAAGCTGACACTCAACCTCTCTGTGCTCAGAGCAAGACTGACGCACATTATTTGACCTGTAGCAACCACACCATCACAGTAGCTAATATTTGCTGAAGAGTTGGTTTATACAGTAAACGGTGCAAGAGCTAGAAAAGTTCTACAGAGCAGAAGTGCTGCAGTGCAGGAGGAGGGACAAGTACCTTCTGTCATTCTAGAAACATGGGAATCAGAGTTGATCCATTGTGCCAACTTTTTAAATAGACAACTACAAACTGTAGAATGACAGTCATTCTGTCTTTAAACAGTATCAGGGGGTCTTTAGTCCAGCCTTTACTGATAGAATAGGACTATCACTGAAACCCAGCTAGGCTGCTCAGGGGTTTGTGTAGTGGTGTCCTGAAAACCTCCAAGGACAGAGATCTCACAAGCTCCCTAAGCAACTCTTCCTGTGGTTAACTACCTTCAGAGTAAGAAAAAAGTACCTTACATTTATCTGGAACCTCTCCTGCTTTATTTTAGGACTCTTGCCTTCATTATCCCACCATGCACTGCTGCAAAGAACTGGCTCTGTCTTTTCACTAGCACCTCGTAGGTACTGAGAAGCCATTAAATCACTTTTTTTTCAATTTTTTTTTTTCGCTGTTTTTTGTCTGTGTTTGGGATAAGTACCTACAGCCCCGTTCAGGCCTCCCAGGACTAAGAACTTAATAGGTCAAGGCTGATTCCTGTCCAAAAAAGTCCAAAGTCTAAGAAGCCAGCTGGAGAAAAAGGAACAGTAACCTGCTAAGGAAGCACAAGTTAACAGTGATCAGTTCAAATCATCATGAAAATCTCTTGCCCATTCTTATTTTTCTCATGGAAGAGTATGAATATTCTGCTGCTGCTGGAGAAACAGTGACATTTGTTCTCATTTTTTTATTTTTCCAACACTAACTAAAAGTCAAGATGGATGACCAATGATTTTCTGCACCCTTTTGATAGATATCATGGTGGCAAAAACAAGATACGTTCTTACATTTCCCATATAGATGTGCCTCAGTCCTTCCTTTTAGGGATTTTCAGGGATTATTTTTAACCACTTGATCAGCATCAAACGCCAATCAGTCCCTGCCTTCTCAGAAAAATAAAAAATAAAAAATAAAAAATAAAAATCCTGTTTGGGTTTATTCAAGTTTAAGTGATTTCCCCATGCTTTCTAATAGCCTGCAGTGAGAGTTAAAGCATGTTACATAGATTTAGAGATGAAAGTTCGTGAATAAAACTCTGCCTGTGGGAAATTACCTTGGTCATTTACATTTGTCTGGAACTCTCCCTAAAATGCTGGCATTAAGTGGGCAGCACTTGACTCGAAGAGCAACTAAGCTGCTGGAGATCTTTTCTTCCTCAGTCACCCTGACCTCAGGCAAGGTACAGTCCACTTCTTGACTGTGTGAGTTATCATCACGACTTGAGTAAAGACATCTTAGGTGGGTATGTTTTCCTCTACCTCCCACTAATGCCAGCAACAGTTACTATGCACTTCAAGAAAATAACAGGCTTTGGAATATTCTCCCCTCCCGCCCCCCTCCCCCCAAGTAGTAGGAATCCAGCAGTGACTTTATGGCAAGAGCTAGGGGACATAATTTGTGAGTGAGTTACAATGTCACTCAAGCCTGCCCTGTCGTAGTTATAGTTGTGGTGTGTCTGGGTAAAAGGGCTGTGCCTGTGGGCACACCCAGGTCACTTGGATAGTTAGTTCCCTGGGTGGTCTAGGAACTCCCACATCATCCCCTGCATAGGCGAGACAATGGACTGGTTTGAGGCAATGGACCACCTTAAAACTAGGTGATTGACTGCACTCCTAACCACCTTCATCATTAAGTATTTGTTTGTTTGTTTGTGTACCAGAGACCAACATGTGGGGCAGTTCTTTTTACTCCTCCAGGCAGGTCATACTCTACCAGTTTAATTTTATGCTTGCATGGATCACAAATATAAAAGTAACTGCAACTGTAGTAATGAGCCAAAAAGTCAAGATAGTTTCCCTAAGAAAGGAAAACATTAGTACCTTCTGGAGCAAGAGGAGGAATGCTTTTGGCCAGAGCACCAAAGCTAGTAGTAGTTTTACCA
The DNA here is from genome assembly GCF_013377495.2 of Cygnus atratus. Taxonomy (NCBI): domain Eukaryota; kingdom Metazoa; phylum Chordata; class Aves; order Anseriformes; family Anatidae; genus Cygnus; species Cygnus atratus. The sequence continues at coordinate 63,033,945 of NC_066362.1, forward strand.
TAAGACTGTATTGTATGCAGAGAAAATTCCTTCAATCCAATTTTTAAAGTTTAAAATGGAGCATCTCATAAAATAATGATAACATTTCTTCTAGGAAAAAAAAAATCTTTTTGCTCACTGCTGTTGAAACATGGAAAATACATTAGCTTCTACAGAAGCAAAAAATAGTCTGTTATTTTTCATATATGATAATAAACTGGCATTACCTATCAAAAACTGGAATAGGAACATAGTAAATTAGATAGTTCTGTTTTCTGAAATTCACCCTCATCTAAGATGGTACATTTCAGTAAGACAAAACCTTCATGTTTTTCCAATACTACACTAGCTCCTGTTATAATCAGTAAAATAAAATAATAAAATAAAAATAAAATAAAATAAAAATAAATAAAAATAAAATAAAATAAAATAAAATAAAATAAAAATCTTGTATGAAAAGATTCTCATGCTTCAAACCATGAAAATTTCAAAATGCTCCCAAGAAGTTTTTTGTAACTATACAGTTGGGCAACGTTTTCCTCATTGGACTCAAAACGTTCAGAATGACCAGAGATATTGCTTTCTGTTAGCATTCATATATGGAGCATGGAGGAACATCCTTACAAGAGTATCCTCTCTTTTCTCTGGTACTGTAAATATTTTAAAGCACTCTCCAGTTGCTAGAAGTTACTTTCATACTTAGGGTGAGGATTGCCCAGCTGTAATTTTTAGATTCTTTAAAAACAGTGATGAAGAAGAAAATGAAAATTATTTCACAGAAAACAATGATGTAACAGAATGATGTTGGATTCTATTCTAAAATGTATTTCAGTAACTAGAAAATTAAACAAAAAAAAAATCTGTGTGCGCTTAGGCTTATGACAGTGCGTTAACTGAAGTGCTGGCATCTGACTGTGAATCTAATTTTTACAGGAAACAGATTGGCATTTAAGCTGGAAAAAAAATATCTAGCATATATTACCTCTTAAATGCCTTAAATGACATAAGATTTTGATTTTAACACATGAAACCCCTTTAACTTGAAACTTCAATGAACTTTCAGTGTCTCAAAAGATGTGTTGATTATTCGGGAATGTAAGCATCATTCAAAGGTTGAAATGTGATTAAAAAAAATAGGCAAGTAGTGTTTGTATGAGGAGTAATACAGATATAAAATGATTTTGTTGCTTCCTTTAAAGAATGATCATCCTAACACTGAACACTGCATGGTGGAATTTGCATACTCTTGAGAAATGGTGTAATTCTTGCCACTTTTCCACATAAAAATGTTCTTTTTGTGTGTTTTCACCTCATATTAGTACTATATTTTTTGTTGTTCTATATGCTATTTTCACTGGACCCTGATTTGCCTTTGACAGGGGGTTAGTACAGGGTTTTCTTACAGCCCAAGTGGTTTTGGTTTTATTGTCAGTTCAAGTCAAAACCCAGGTATTTTCTGCCTCAGGTCAATCCAAAATTCTTATTTGACACTCATGTCTTTTCTTTACCCTCTGTACTTTACTTTTCAGTATACAGTTCAGAATTCTTTGAATACCTGAATTAAAAGTTCTTTACTCCACTGATCTGACTGAAATTCATTCACTAATGTGTTACCAGAAGTTAAAATTCTTTCTGGCAGCTATGACACATTAGATCATTTGCCAATATTTCTGGAGGTTTTGATTTCCCCTGGAGAGCTGAATTGTTCCCTTTATGTGCTCAGAACACTGTCTCAGTTTCTTTTAAATCTTTCTACCATGTGATGTGAAGCAGAAATCACAGTGCCTCTGTGCCTAACTAACCTCAGTTGTGCTTGTTGGTCCTTTTGTGCATCAGCAAATGACAGTGACATTGGCCCCACCCTGCAGAGTGACTTTTCCTCAGAAAATGTGTTCAGGATATTAACCGAGCCACACAAGTTATCTATGAGCTTAGAAATACTTTACTGGGGACTCCTCTGATTCTGTGTGGAAATGTCAGTTTAAATTCCACCCTACCCCCAGATATATGCACCCAGCTGCAGATGCCAAGAAAGAATATATACTTCCAAAAATTTTTTCTAAAACAGTTGAAAGTTAGCTAATACTACTGGCTTCACGTTTAGCATTCTGCTACAGCACGACCAGAAGAGTCCTCCTGGGTCCATTATTGCATTTGTCTAGCATGGCCCAAATAGCTCCAAAGAGGACCGTGTCCTCTTTGGCATGTGCACCAGTGACCCAGCTCCACCAGCAGATACCCTACAAGGCAGTGTTATGGAACCTGCACCACAACCCATTATTTCACCTTCCTACACCTGTGTATATGATGAGCCCCTTCAGTAATTTCCAGCAGAGTGTGTCCAGCCTTCTGATATACTGGGCTCTTCCTGTGACCCTGCCAGCATCTAACTATCCCGTCAGAAAGGGCATTCATGCTGCTCCTTTGCTACTTTAACCTTAAGTAGAAACCAAGTTACGTGCTGATGAGCAAGAAGTTGGCTGAGCCCTCTCCACAACCAAAGGGCCTCTCCAGGTAGGAAGGTCCACAGCATTGTGTCCTAGCCCTTGGCAGACAGCGAGCCAGCACCATGAGTACCTGAGCAACTGGTCTCTTGAAAGCACACTTATATGCCTTGTAACTCAGGTGCTACCAGGCACCATCACCCCCAGGAAAGTGTGCAGGCATCCCCCTTTCCTCTCCTCCACCAAGCAGTGTGGGGCAGTCACCAGGAAAAGTTAAAGGCCGTGACAATATCGCCTTACCTCTTGGTTCAGAGCCATGACAAACAGCAGATTCCCAGTAACAAATTCCCAGCAGCTGGGAAAGGGATAGAAAGGCTTTGCTGACGGTGCCCTGAGGGGCTACTGCTGCCAGAGGTCCCCTGGGAGTGTGTGTTGGGGCTATGGGCACAGCAAGTTCACACTGCATCCCAGGGTCTGCTGAGGTGCTTCACCAGAGAGCCACATCTGCCCTGCCCATGCTGCTGTGCCCTGAACATCTCTGTAGCCTGTTGGTCTAAACAACATCTTCCACACAGTTTTGTTTTTACTTTATACAGCTTCAGGGAAACCTTATAGGAAAAGGTCAAAAGGGGAGCTATAAAATAGGTCCAATACGACTGCAGCAGAGATATATACCTGAGGTGGAACAGCCTTTCAAAGGTAAGAAAAGGAAGAAAACTTCAGTATGCAGCAGAGAGATACAGGACTTTGTAAAGGTCATTTTCAGCAGTGACTCAGAAAGACACAGTTTGGGTTGCAAAGTAATTTGTCTTTTTCAGAAGTATGGCAAATGCCACTTTCAATAGGAACATGTTTGATGGATGGCTGGTTTGGTTTTTTGTTTGTTTGTTTGTTCGGATTTGTTGTTTTGTTGTTGTTGCTGCTGTTGTTAGTTGTCTTTTTTTTGTTTGTTTGATTGTTTTTGAAGTAATAATAACCAACCCAAATTAAATACAGCCCTTAATTAAACTTGGATCCCATTAGCCTACCTACAGTAATAATGCTAAATTATTGATAAAACCTTTGAATCTCACACAAGCATAAATAAATGCTCGGGCTGAAGCTTCTGGAGGAAGGAGAAAGAATTGTGTTTTTTTGTCGTTTTTCTTTTCTTTTCTTTTTTTTTTCCTCTTTACCTTAAATAAACTCATCCTTTCACCTTCCTGAGCATGCAGGAGCAGAGAAGTGATTCCTGCATTCAATGGTGCCCTCTGCCGTCGGGAAGATCCAGGCGGTCCAACAGCATTTTACAGCTCCCGATGCTGCAAGCATCGAGCAAACCTTGCCACCAACTTCGGGCTCTTCCTCGGGTGCGGGACAGGCTCAGAGCTTCTCTCTGTTCCCTGTCCCGTTTAAAGCACAGGATTTCAGGTCCGCGAGAATATTAAGCAGAATAGGGAAATTTTATTGCGTTTCAGTAGGTAAACTTTATCCCTTATCTAAATGATTAGGAAGATGTCGATTGTGATTATACTAAGCAATTGCTAAAGCTGGTATCGCAGGATATTGATGTGGGATTCAGTTAGTACGTAATTAGATGTGCATTAATTATTGAGCAGTCTGTCCTGCTAATCTGACTTTTGAATAACACAAATGTCCTGTTCGATTCAATGTGTTTTCTGTCAATCAACTCAGGCTGGAAGGAAAAAGGCTGCATTCATCCAGTTGGCGAGACACGCAAATGTTGCTGGGTTTGTGCTTTTGATTTTTCTTCTGAGGTTCCTCTCCCATAATGGTGCTCTACGTTGAGTCAGGTTTACAAATGATACATATCATGAATAATGAGATCCTGGAAAGTTGCAGATATCCAGTGTGGATTTCATTAAAGTAAGTAAATGCTGGTAGAAAAAGCTGTGCTAGAAACACTGACTTTTTTCTTTGATCTGCTTTGTGCTTCATTTGATAGTCTCATAGTAGCTTCAGCATACATTTGCTCGACCTGATTCAGCAGCAGCTTGCACCCCTGGTCTGGCAGAGTCTGTACTCCTCAAACACAGAAGGACCATGTTCTCATTCCACCTACAAGACCGATTGCTTACAAAAAACATTTTCAGATTTCGGTAGCTTATATAAAGAGTTCTCTCTAAATGGATAATAAAAAATGTCTCCACTATCCTTTATATCTGGAGCCTGTATTACACTACCTTAAGTGGCCAAAAAAAAAAAAAAAAAAGAGAGAGAAAAAAGAAGTAGAAGAAGAAGAAGAAGAAGAAGAAGAAGAAGAAGAAGAAGAAGAAGAAGAAGCAGCAGCCATAAATCATTTGGGCAGATTATTTTTTTCAGAGAAAATTTTACAGTACTAAGTAGTTTTTATTTGAAACTGAAATTCAAAAGAGGAAAATGGACTGTCAATCAACATTTTCCATCATTGACTTCTCTTATACTTTGTTATTGAGTTAAAATTATTTTCTTTGGAAAAGAAATTATTTAGTCATTATACAAAAATTTATCTAGACAATACTGGAAGAAGACTTTTGAAAATTATTATGACTTTTTTTGTTCCAAAATGCAACTAATAAAACCATACAGTTTTGTAAAATGTTTTTATTTTGATGAAGCAAATTGTTACATGTAATCAGACTACTTGGAATGTAGCTCCTAAGGGGTTGGTTTACTTTTTTTTAAGTTAAAAAAATCTGAAAATGATGAAAAATCAGTTCATCATATATCAGGAAGTAATAAGAATTTTTTGTCCAATCTTAAATCTTTGCCTACACCAGGTAAGAAATTCAGACCTCCTTAGCAACATACAATACTTTTGTACTTCTTTGTGCAGTGACATTATTCCCACTGAGACTGTACTAAATGGTGTATTCCAAGTGAGCAGAAATAACTTAATCTGCTCAAAGTGAATGTTTCTTTTTTAAAAACTGCAGCAGAAAAATCTTTTTATGAGGTAATTAAGACATAAAGGAAGTCTTTTGATAGATACCTTAACATCTTTTATTACCTTTACATGTAGTAGCACACCTAAAATTTTCATTTAATGTTACTTCTATTTAACTGACATTTTATGAGCAGTCATTAACCCAGTGTTGTCACAGTTCTTCTAAAAGGCTGTAGAAAAGCACCTTTGATAGAAATTAAATCTAAAAATGAGCTTAATTTTCATCAAGATAATCTCAAAATTACAGATGATTTGGGCAAAGAAGTCAAATACTTTTATAGTGCATGCAATTTTCTTAAAAGATACGAATTAGACTAGTAGCATTTTACACATGGGGAAACTGAGAAGAGGCAGAGAAGCAAACAGCATGCACAACTTCACCTAGCAGACCAATGGCAGTCAGGGGTAATTTCTGTAAAGAATGAAACCATGATATGCTGATTCCTACTAAAGTGCTCCATCTGTTTGGCCACAAGAGAACTTTTTTTTATCTAAAATGTAAAACACAATCTACTAGTGAAATCTCTGCAGACAAAGCCCAGTGCTATATCAGAGGCTGATTGACATAAGTGAATTTGCATGTGCATAGAGGAGGTCTGTCAAAAAGAGCTCCAATAAGCAATAAATCCTGCATTATCAGGACTTAAATCATAAGCCACAGTCTTAGACCAAGACATTTTAACTTCTTTCTTCATAATCCTGCTAACAGATAGATATATGCAGAGGACAAACCATTTCCTCCTTCCTCATCAGGCCAGGATGGAAAATCTCAAAATCCACCGGATCTGTATCTTTTATAGCTTTGGGGTAACCTAACACCACAAACAGACCATGAGCTTTAGTTCAGTTACCTGTCCTGGTTCAGAACTGCTAAATTTAGTCCAACTGTCAAATGCATAATTCTCCAAGCTTGAGCAATGCATGGTAATGAGAAGAAGATGTATTTGACTTAAACGGCACTGTTTCAATATTTCCTTTGAGGATTCACAGCTCATTACAGAACATCGGAAGGGTTTTAACTGCTTATTTCATCAGTGCAGACATTTGTGGGTGAGAAAGTGTTTATAAATTATTTGTTCAAGGTATGTTGCTCTAATGAGAGGAATCTGTTCTGAGTCAACCAAAAGCCACAGTCTGGAGGAAGAAATGTTCATTAGGATGAACAGTGCCCAGAATGAAAAAAGAAGTCTAATAAATACAGGACTGGTGTTTCTTAATGCTTTCATGATAGGCTCATTCATAGTATCTTTTCTTTTTTTTTTTTTTGGAAAGAATGTGATAGAGCTTAAACCTACCTTATGCCCACATTCCACCTGAGAATTTAAACAAGATAAACTGCTATCTTTGAGCAGTTTTCCTGGAATTTCAGCTGTGCTTGTTTACTGCATGTTTCTCCTAACCCATTCACATGATAAGACACTTCTTTGCCCTTAGTCGCCAGCATGGTCAGGTCACTCTTCTATTTAGAGAACATGTTGGCAGGAAAAGGAAAGTTGGGCTAAAGTATTGTCCATCTTTGGATATACCACAGGAGAAGCAGAAGATGCTGAGTTCTTGGGAAGACAAGGAAAGGTAAAAGGTCCTGTAATTTCCCTGCATGCACAGAGTTCAGGCCCTAATCTGACACCACTGTCTCTCCACCAATTGGCATCACAGACTAGATACTGCAGACATACCTCAAGTTTAATACAACCTCCCAGGCAAAGCTAGTAGTGCTGACATTTTTTACGATGTACCTTTGAAGGAATATTTTGTAATTTCTAGAAAATAATAGTTTTAGTTTTAAAATTGGGGACCTCTAAATAGATGTTGGTAATAAACATGGTGTGACTGAAGCCACACTGATGCCACATGGACAGAAATAGTGCTGGACCACCAACCTATGTAATTCCTTCTGCCTTCTCTTTCTCTCAGGCATTTTAGTTTAAGGGGCATGAGATCTGTTCCCAAGGGCTGCCTACGGCACACTGACTGCAAGAAGATGCTTAATTTTTGTCTGAGTATAACCCATTATCCTCTAAGTTTTCACTCCAAAGAACAAACACTGTTCCTCCTGATCACTTGCTTAAACATTTATCCTTGTAAATCCCCCTGTTTTGTTTTTGCTCTAAAACCTTTCTTTCCTCTACTGTGTAGAAGGAAGAAAATTTTGTGTAATTTTGTGAATGTAAACACATCAGTTGCCATGGGAGCAGTTGCTGGAGCTATGATTATTGCCTGCAGCTGCCACTTTTGCTAGGTGCCCAATTACCTTACCTGGTTACTCTAATTGAATGGGGAATGAACACAATGCACATTATTTAAGCAAAAGGCTTCTTGACTGGCAAGTGCAAGACAAGTGGTCCAAAGGGTTCATGATCTGTTGTTCACAGCAGCCTGTTTCATATGTTTTCATTATAGTATATGTTACATAAGGAGCAGTCGATTAACAGAGATGAGAGCAAAAGAAAAAAAAAGATGAAGAAATGTGTTTATAGAGCATGCGGCAGTTTTACAGCTTGAGAAAAACAGCACTGTAAGTGGTAAGTGTAACAGTTGATCTTAATTCTACCTGTTGAAAGAAAGAAATAAAAAAGGAAGAAAACAAAGAAAACAAGAGAAAGAGAGGAAGGGAGGAAGAGAGGAAGAGAGGAAGAAAGAGAAAGAGAGAAAGAGAGAAAGAGAAAGAGAGGGAGGAAGAAAGAGAGAGAGGAAGGAAGGAAGGAAGGAGGGAAGGAAGGAAGGAAGGAAGGAAGGAAGGAAGGAAGGAAGTTCATTTTCCAGAATCACATAGCTTTAGAGGTAGGACATAGGACATAAAATAGGACAAATAAACATCAGCCTAGGATGGTCACAGATGGTCTCACCATCTCCTTCCTGTCTCTTACCCCTTCTGCTCACTTCTTTCCTTTCAAAATCCACTTTGCTTGTACTATATATATATATATATATATTATGTAGGGATATATATATATATATATATATTATGTAGGGATGAACCTGCTCTGGTTAACTGGCAGCCAAAATTCATAATAGAGACCAATGAAGGGTATTTCTGAGGAGAGAGATTTCACTGTATTTATCAGTCAGTGTGAGCTAATGGAGGCAACAGAGAGGCAATGGAAAAGTGAGGCTGTGTTGCAACAACTAAAATAATGGAGGGAAAGCTTTTGAACCAAACTGCTGGCAAAACTTTGGAAGTGTAAGAATGGAAACTGTTCTGTTTTGTTTTAACATACCAGGAAGCAGGACTCCATGTCTCTGTTCTTTGTGAAAAAGAAGAGCTGCATGTGATATTTGACTCCACCAAACGTTCTCTCTTCTACACAAAATCAATCCATCTAGACTGCAACTTTTGGCTGAAAACAGGTCTGAAGTGACAACAAAAATGAATGCTAAATGGATTAGTGAGTAAGGACTGAAAATCCAGAATTTATTCTTGTTTTTCTATGAAGAACAAATGACCAGTCCTGAGGTGTTGCACTGTCTAGGCTTCTTGCTATTACTGATGACAGTCCCAGAGATTTAGCCCCTTCTAACAGATCTTGCTCATGCAGCTTCTTTGCTGACATGTTGCCATAGACACAAATGGGGGCATTAGATGACATGAAATGAAGGGTAGCTGTAAGTGGCCTGGTTTCTTACAGCATCTCAAGCGGTACCTTCAAGTAATCTCTCCTTTCTGTCCTGCCTGTGGAGCAGGTTCAGTGTGCTAGAAGAGCACCTGGGTTGTAGAACCAATGGAGAAGTCCATGAAGAGAGGATCTTTGGGGTACACTTTGGGGAGTGCCTCGGGTGTTTCAGAAGACCTGCACCACTGCCCTCAGCTGCCTCAGTCTCCCAGTGCCTCTCCCACAAGGCAGTAAAAGCACTGACTACCATCGGACCTCCTGCATGGTTCCTCCCCCTCTCACTGCCACCCAGGCCTATGATTAGGAAAGATTATATGTATGCAGTGCTAAAGTCAGAGCCACAGCCAGTCCCCACCCTACTGTTGCCAAGCAGAGCGGCACTGACATCATCCATCCCTGATGCTTCACTCACAAGCTCCCTCGGGATCCATCGCCTTTGTCCTTGCGCTCACTCCTGGCCTCTGGCTCCCATGCAACTGACCAGATGCTACGGGTACTCTCTGTGGCACTTACTTGTCTTTTCCCCACATTCAGTCCCCTGGAGAAAGACCTTGAGAGCTCAGTCACTTTCCACGTCTTCAAACATGGACACAAAAACCTTGAAAGGAACTAACCGTTTCCAACCAGTGGTTTTGAGCACTATTTATTCAAGGCCTGACCTAGGTATAGGTCCTCTGAGAAAGGATGGAGATGACAAGTATTGTCAGTAAGCCCAGGTCAGGGAGTATCCTTTGGGCGTAAAGACCATCTTTCTCTGTTACACACTCCAGAGAAGTGGATAATGCCAATGGCTTGCCAGATTTGGAGATAAAACAGCCTCTAGAGAATACCAGGGTCCCCTAGACATACCTGCTCTTCTCCTCAAGCCTTTCTAAATACACAGTGGTCAGTGTCCCAGGCTGGGTCATCTGTCTGAATACTTCTGACAAGTTGAAGGGAAGACACATGCTAGAAACACTTTGCATGTCACAAGGGCTAAATGACAAGATCAAGGATGTGTCATCCAGTGTTTGATGTAGATGTGCTTAAATCCCCGTAGAACATTGCAGTGACCCACTGCAGAGATGCTGATAAGATGTTTTTGTCCTGAGCACCTTTACAAGGGAGCCCAGAGGAAAGATTTGGAGAGTAGCCCTGCGGTCTAATAATTAAAAGTTGGTCTGTCTTTGATTCTTGATTCAGCAGATTATGCTATAAATTTGCTTGTAAAGGCATAGCACTCTAAGCCAATTATTAATGCTTGTACTTAGACCTCAAAGAGTGCCCTGAAGGTTAAACATGCTTAGAGTACTTGGCCAAACTGGGACAGCAGTATGTGTGTACTTCTGAGGTGCAAACAGAAGGGTATGAATTAACAAATAAAGATGTGAATTACATTTTATGGATTTGTCTATTGCAGGGTAATTCACAAAATGAGCAATTCCTTCTTATACAAGACAACTGTTATCCAAAATATTCCTTCTTTTATTTATTGATTTGTAAAAAAAACCTGTAGCATACTAAATTGACTAGTGTCAACTGAAGTTAAGCCATGAATATACATTTCAGAAGAAGTACTTAAACTTTTTAATATGCTTAGCAGTATGTCACTAAAGCTGCAGAGAAGGAGACATTAAAATTTTTAAAGAGTACACAGAAAATTTAGGAAAGTAATAAAATTAAGCATTTATGTGAATCCCACCGGCTGCAAACCCAAACCTAGTACCTAAATATCTCCCAAACTCTGACCCCTAGATCTAAGGCAATTAATTCTAAATAATAAAGAGCAACAACATTTCCTAAAGCCAGTGTTTAAAACATATTGGTAATACAAGGTGTATCTCTGTGCAAGTAAATGAGATCTCATGTGAATAGCAGTAGAAACCTTACTAATATTATTCCATTGTGTTTTATGACTGTTTCAGGTAATTCAGCTCATAAAGCATTTTTTAAAGAAAATAATCCATTTTTTTATTGTTCTTAACACAATAAAATATTTGCAAAAGCACTTGTCAGAGAAAAAGGTAATAAATTCTCTGGTATATTGTCTCCTAATTTAATTAATTTACAAGAAACAGTACACAAATGATTATCATAGCAAGGAGCTGTGATAATTTAATCTGAGATAGATCTAACATAATTTATGTTTTCCCTAATTACTTTATCAGAGAGAAACTGGAATTCATTTTAAAACAAATCTGAGAAAGTTCTTTGAATGCCAAGAATATATTTTGAAGATGCATGTAATTCATAATATTGTGCAAACCACATTGTACAACATTCATAATGCAGTTTTATTCAAATAGAAATTAGTTAAAATTGGCACTCTGATCTGTTTGTTTTGTTTTGTTTTTTTACCAATTAATCATTCCAATATTTCTGAGAGCGAGGGAAAAAGATCTGTTTTCTCTGTTTAGGACTGAACTTTAATGTATTAGCCTTGTATGTATACAATAAACATGAAGTAAGATTGTGGTTTTCCACCATTGTTTTACAGAATGTCTTGTTTTCCTCCTCTTTATTTTTTCCTTATTCTTGTAGAATTTCATTAATTGAATGGTGTCAGCAGTGTTTTCCCCTGGAATTCAGCTCACATGCATCTTGGATCAATTTCTATTTTCTATTTTTATTTGTATTCTAATTTCTGAATCTTCAGACTTGGAAGGCAAGTTGTGACAGAGAAAAAACTGTTCAATACACATGACTTATTGAAGCAGTATTTATTCATTGATAACATAAAAATAACCAGCAGTGAGTAATCCTCACTGCTGTGAGTGGGTGCTCCAGCATTAAACATGCACATACTGTTCCCTAGAATCCACTCATCCTCACTCCAGAGAGAAAAACACTACACAAGGTGACTTAAACATCCCCAAGTGGGGGTCAATATCTGCCACAGCCCATTCTGCCAACACAATAGTTGAGTGAAGGTTCCTCCTACAGAGAGTATGCTCCACTAGGCATAGACAGAGGTCATAGTACTGCTGGGGTGACTTCCGGCAGCACCAAAGCTGCCAGAGAAAGATGCTCAAAGGGACTGGCACCCAGTACTGGCAGCCACGGCTAAGTACTTCAGTGGGCTAAAGTAGGCCTCTCTGCCAACCATAGGGAAACTGATCTAGCCAAATCAGCTATCTGAGTTCAGTTCACAGCAGTTGGCTTATAACCTTGACTTCCACAGCACCACAGCTGAACACAGAGCATACATCTTTTATTGACACCAGTGTAGCTGCTACATCTGTTAATCACCAGAGCTGACCACCCTGTTCGCTTGCTTTCTTTATCCGGTAGCAAAGACTTCTGGATGTGTTCATTGCTTGCGTGCTCAGGAGTATTTGGACAGCACAAAGCCTTCTGGGACAAATTGGCCAGCCTTTCGTTCACTGTTGTGCTGCATGTTAGCTACTTGCTACTTCTTGTTCATGGAGTTATGCAGATCTAGCAGAAACAGCATTTTGATTTAATCTTGAAATTCAAACAGAAAACACAAGAAAGATCATCTCTAAAATATTTCCCCCAAAAAAACTGATTTCTAGACATAGTACACGATGTATTTCTACAGAATATTCAACAGCATCTCACCACTCAATAACAGATTTTATACTGTGCTGATTACAACCAAAGGAAAAATTGTCTCAAATCATTTAATCAGAAGCTTACATAGGATGTCCTCTTGCAGACTTATTTTAAGTGATATCAACTACTTTCACATTCAGCTATGTAGTTACAAGGCAGATTTTAAATCATACTATCTGCAGCAATCCAGCAATGGAAACCAACTGAAAATTAAGAAATCATTTAATTTGTTGGAAGCAATTGAGGGCTACCTGTTACCAAGGCAATGCAAATCTCCTGTGTCTGAGAAATTGCCTATTGTGATGCTTTAATCACCTACAACTCTAACATACCTCACCTCCAACAACAGCAAGGACTGCTTAAATCAAGATTTAAATAAATAAATAAACAAACTTAAATTCCTGGCTATATCAGTACATATGCAGTGCAAATCTACAGGTGTTAAAGGAGATGAGGTTGTTAAAGCTGCAATAGAAGGGAACTGATATATGGTACCCTATGGCTTTCCTGTGTTATCTTGAGCAGTTCACTGAGGGCCACATTTACAACAGTATACGACATTTAAGGATGCAGTAAGATTCCTAGTGAGATTTGGAGAAGCTCCCAAATCAGCTGCATAGTGTCCACTTGGTTTTTGAACCCAGCTCACGCTGAAATCAATGGTCAGCATCCTTCTGATCACAGTGGATTTTAAGACAGTACTTTCCTTGCCTGCACAGGAAAAAAAAAATCTCCCTTTGTCTGCTTTGCCTAGACTTTTTAAATAACAAGCCTTATGAATCAAATATCACAGGGTTATGAAGGTGGATAGAGGAAAGATTACCAAGCATCATCACCCTTATCTTGTCCCACTGCAGTATAACAAATGAACAACCATGATTCACATAAAATGTATTACTTCAGTGATCTCAAACAATTAAAGGTAATTGCAAGGAGGCAGCAAGAGGGAATAGCATATTATATTGCACTCCATAATTCACAGTGAAGAGAGTGGGCCCTTGATATCCTGTAGTTGGAATTACACATTCTTGACCAGAAGCAAAATGAAGCAGTGGATCAGAATATACTTTTCTTTATAACTTGTCCTGCGTTCCCCGCATTTTTTTTTATATTTATTTTTGTTGTTACTTTTTTCTTCCCTTCACTAGGTATAGAACAAAGAAATGTGCATTCTTAGTTTCTCAGATTTGTTACAGTCCCAGGTCTTCTATTAGGCACTTCTACTGAATGTAGTTAACGGAAAACTGAGTTTCAGTACTCTGGCCACTAAAAAGAAGCAGAAGCAAGAAACGTTCATCATAAAATCCTTATTTCTTTCCATGTACATGATACAGTATGATTTTCTTGGTGACCTGGTACAGTCTTGATTCAAAATCCTGTCTTGTCTATGATCCTCCACAGAGAGTAGCCAATAGTCTTCCTCCTAGCACAGTCCCACCCTGATTGCTTTCAGAGAAAATGTACATAATCTGCTGCCCTTCTCCCAACAGTGTACCCCAGCTGGCTGGAAAAGAGGGAAGCCCAAGCAAATTACACAGCTCCAGTTCTGTTTGGTTTCCCTTGGCAATTAAACCAGTTCATGGGAAGAAAGTGGGAGGATGGTCAAGCACACACCCAGAGAAGGTCTACGTCTATGTTCCAGCATCTATGCTGTGACTCAGGCAAAGACACTATGTCCTTCAGGCAAGACTCTGAAGCTTTCAGTGCCATTTCTGAACATGGGTCTACTACACAGTAGCACAACTCATAACCTCTACCCTATACTGCAATTCAATAAGCTGGTTTATATAACTTCTGTATTCACCAGAGGGATGTTTCCTGCTAAGAAATTAAGGAAGGAAAAGAGAGCTGGTAATGAAGTTGGTGACCTTTATTCCCCTTGGTGAAGTTTCGCTACTGCATGTCTGTACAATTGTTCCATAACTGAACAAAACTTTTTTTAATGAAAATATCCTTTTTCCATTTTCAGACTTTTTTCATAAAATTTACAATAGATTTTGTTTAGGTTTCTAAACATCTTCCTCTTACTGAGCAATCACATCTTTATGGTCCTTTCCTAAGAAAACTAGAAGTAATTTGGAGGTTATCTCAGGACAAACTCTGATAGATGACTCAGCCACCTTCTGCTTCTCCTCATCTGACATTCAGCAGCCTGCCTCCTTGTATTCTTTCCAGGCATATCTATGCAAGATAAAATTTTCTTTAAAAAAAAAGGTTAAAAAAAAAAAAAAGCCTCCCACCACTACTAACAAAAGTTCATCTGAAAAATCTTAGTAAATCAGGAGTAAGGCTAGATTTTGGCTGCCAGTGTGCTTTTCATCACTGCTAGGAAATCTCGTTTTCAACTGAATTTGCTTTATGTGGTGCTATGCAAACAATCTAGGAAACTGAAATCCTGTCTATACCACACTTCCTAATATGACTAACATCTTTTCATTTTCAGATATCTTAGTACCACTGAGAAATTCTGCTTACATTTCCAGGAATAGCCAATGCCTCTGTAAGCCACGCCACAGTTAAAGCCACCCAGAGTAGCTGACATTGCTTCCATCCTCTTCATAGTGATAAACCCACCTAAGTAGATGCCTCCAATCAACTCTACCTTCTTGATCAACTCTGATTGGCTACAGTTCCCTATAAACTTTTCCCTAGGGGAGCTGTATTTAGCAGAAACACATTCTACCACATACTAGCCTCTGGGAAACTAACTCATATTGCCTTTCTTGGGTAACCTCTGCAGGTCTGGAAGAGAGAGCATGTTTTCTTCTGCCTTCATGTCTCAGCACTACCAGTTCCCTGGGAGCAAATCTCTTGAAGACCTACAGAGGAATCCTTTGTACTATTGCTTGGACGTAGTTATTCAGGGTGGATGCACAGATCACCAAAAAAAAAAAAAAAAAAAAAGAGCTATTTATAGAGCCCACATTTTCATCTCTCTAGTTTGAAAGAAGAAAGGGGAATAATTTGAAGGCCAAAGTGCACCTACTTAGGTGGACAAGGCTATTCACAGGGTGAAAGGCATTGAATTGGGAACTTTCAAGATCCAGCTTGTAAGAAACTCTAGACTTGGAGGCTAAGGTGAAATTTAGGCTGACTGAATACAGCCAATAATCTTTAACAACACAAAGTGATTCTTGGAAGCTAACTAAGCCCTAAATCACCAGCAATGCATTCCCAGTGATCAAAGTGTAAAATTAAATGTTTCCAGCATACTAGCAAAATTCAGCTGAAGACAGCTAACAAGGATATATTAAATATAAACTAGAATTCAAAATCAAACCTATAAGCCTAGAAAGGAGATTACCTGCATGAACATGTTATCTCAATGTACAGCCAAAGCTCTGATGATGATTCATGGTACATTGTGACTTTGAATGCCTAACCTGCACAAAGGTCATTAATCCAGCTTCATCCAAACTATTTCTAGCACTGCAGCCCTGAGCAGCTTTTAGAAACTGCCTCAAAACAACACATGACTTCCAGATAGACTTTCCAAAACAAATGTTGGTTTGAGGAATAGGACTGAGTATTGTTTAGTTCTTTTGTACACAAGCAAGGTTTTTAAAGCTGGAAAGATAGTTAGACTACAGTAAGGGTAGATGAGTCAGCTTTACACTGGGACACAGAGCTCTGGAGCTCCTACTTAAAACAGTTTTAGGGTGTGACATAATGTGACTACAGAAAGAATAGCTCCTCTGGGGAGCTCCCAAACACCTCAAAAATCTATTGCATTCTCTGTGGCACCTGCGCAGCTATAATGAACAACAAAGATGGCTTTACCATGAAGATGATTGATAGTACTGTAAAATAAATAAATAAATAAATAAATAAATAAATAAATTTGCTGTAAAAAATGCACTAGTTAGTCAACACAGGAGGCAATAATCCAATGAACTTCTGGGACCCCCAATATTATATTCCTCTCTGATAATGAGACTATCCATAGAAAGGATGATTAAACTTTAACAGGATATTGCCATATAATAGCAACAGAAGAGGTAAAAGAGAGGCACAGCCTTGAAACGCCTAATCGGGTATTCTGCTGCTTGACTGTTTAAGATGGGCTTCGAAAGAGAAGAGCAAGATGTACCAAAGAAAAATGAGACGTGTCCTCTCCTATGTGGGCTGGTTACAGCAGGGAAATGATTTGTTGATTATTCTAGATTTATTCTCTGAATGGTGAACGTAAAAATAAGCCCCAATGAAAAGCCTTGGAAAATAAATGCCTGAAACTGGATTTTAGCTTTGGCGGCTATTTAACCTCTCACTAGTGCATCATGTGCATTTTCCATTGCCTGGTAGTGGCATGAGGCCAAATTTCTGCTCGGTATCTGCAAGCAAAACCACAGAAATAGGGAATATAAGGAAAGTTTCACTGCCTAGCAGCTGACCTGGCTGCCTGGCAGGACAAGCTGCTGCAGGCAGTGAGGCTGCTGCCCAGCCTTACAGTGTCAATGGGAAAAAAAATGCTCCAGCGCTGAAAGTAGATTACAAAGGGAGATTTAAGGTGAGAACCAGGAGAAGCACAACACCCTTACACTTCAGTAAATATTTTCAGGGTTGTTTTAAGTTATTTAACAAATGTTTGGTGATGTGTACCATGTATAGAGCAATGCTTTTATTTTATTTGTATTGTCATTGCCTTGCATTTTTTGGTAGTGTTCACTGCAATTTCCTATGCTGAGAGAAAGCTAAGGCACACCTTTTATCACATTCCTTGCAAATGTATGTTTATGGCACTGCTTCAATGTTAATAGCGATGTTAATATTAAGAGGGTCAAAAATAATGGCTTTATAATAGAATCAACATGGCAATATGCCTTTTCAGTTAGTTAAAATTTATCCTCCTTTTCTAAGAAATATCACATTATCACATTAACACATTACAGGAACTAGTATTTGAGTGGAATTCGTAAGATAGAAAGATGTCTACTCAAAGTCTTCTAGAGTCCGTCATTAATCTTCTTGACATCTTTCTTTCAGAAATATTTATAAGATGTAACTTTACACTCTGGTACTGTTCAATCAGTGGCAATCTGACCACTGACTTCAGCAAGGTCAATAAATCTTCTCCCTTTTTGATGAATAGTTAACCAAGTGATGACCGGATGAGGCAGAATAGTCTCATCTATTTAACTAGCTCTTTATGCTTTACTTGCCTTTTAAGAATTTATCTTCTATGACTACATCACCATTTAAAAAGTGGGTGTGACAGTGCCTTCCTTTGTCTGAATATAGGCTACCCATGTGGTTTTACATAATGAGCAAACAAAATTGTCATATGAGTCCTATTAGGGGGTGTCTTTTTGGTTGTTGTCATTTGGGAGGGGGGGGCAGGGGGTTGGTTGGTTGTTGTTTTTGTTTTCTGGAAAGATCTTTTTTCCTGGAAGTTGATAAAGTGATTAGCTGTCCTTTTACAGGAATTCATTCCATCATGGGAAGATTTAATAGTGCAGCACTAAGTGCTTTGTTATTATTACTTTTTTTAATTTAATTGTCTTTTGTACCCTTGGCACTCCATTACAGAGACCAAAAATGCTATTAGCAGTGCAGTGTGTAAAATGGGAATTGCCGCTTGCCCTTTGGCTATGATTTAGCAAAGTACTTCAGCCACTACCTAACTTCATGCAAATTGTCTTAAAGTGCATTGGCCAATGCTGACGTTACTGCTAAACATGTGTTTCAGTGCATTGCTGAAGAGGAATCTAATTATTCATCTGCTTAAAACTGAGAACACTGTGAAATCTTTCATTGTAGCAGGTAATCCTCTTAGCTTTCATACATAGACACTGTAGTTATTGCACACTTTCTGTTAATGTTTTCTAAGCAGACACAATCCTATTCTGCAAGAAGCCCAATACTTTAACATACCAGGCAGCTTGGGCCTTCAGGGGGTTTGAGTGTGGCTCCCCAGAGTATCTGGATGCCTGCTGTACTTAGGAAATAGCTGCCCAGTGTAGGATTCATCTTGCTAGTTTCAACCATCTTCAAGGCATGTGTCTTCATTTTTATCGACTCCCTTTATAGCCAGCAGAAAGAAACAGGCATGTCTAAACAATGATTCAGCTGCCTTATTTTAGACATGTGCCTGAGGATGAGTTGAAGGATCTATTTCTTTCCAGTGATCATAAAATGAGTCCTGGGGACCATTTCAGATGGCAGTCGCCAAGGCTCTCATCAGAACTGCTCTGGCTAAGGTAGCTGTCATATCAGGAGGAACATAAACAGAAATTCAAGCACCTGGGAACATAAAAGTTGAGCAGACACTTAATCATTCCAGGAGTTTCTTAAAATGTGAATAACCCCCACTGCTTTACTATGGACAGTGCCTCAGAGTCCCCATTCCTACATTTTGTTCCAGGTAAACAAATCTCTACAAACACAATTCCAGAATGTTTCAGTATATTCTGCATATGGTCCCTTGCATGGATTGAACCATTAAAATGTTAAGTACATTAAATCAAGATTCAGCAGAGAGACATGATTTGTCTGTGCAGTCACTGAATCTACAAACTTTAGGTGCACGGCCCTAGACTGCTCTCCCTTTGAAACAAAGGTATTTAATGAGTACATCCAGTTAACATCTGCACCAGACATATAAATACCTAAAATGGGAAACAAATCACAGCTACTAAAGTACTTCCTTCCTCAAAAATCTGTCCATTTCTAGTAGCTTATGTATTACGGATTCTTCACACACTCACATGTATTTTATTTCTATTTAAGCAGTAATAAAAATGAAATAAGAATCTGAGATCCCACAATACTTGCTCTTACTGCCAGATAAATGATGAGATGAAGACAAGGAAGTTTGATTTTAGAAATCAGTATTAGGGCACAAAACTCCATTCTGTTCAGATAGTACTCATAATACTGCATTAGGAATGCTCAGGTCCACAGGTAGCATGGCAAAGGATCTCTTTGTTGTTATTCATAGTAGCCAAACAGAACAGAAAAAGTGTTTTGGATTGAACATCAGTGTTCTTCTATTTAAAGTGCTGGCCAAGCGATTTGGGCATCTAGATACCAGGTTAGCCTTTAATACTTCAAATATAACCTATTGTCTTAATACCAGAACATGGCACTTTGTTTGACTACATTGTTTCAATGGACTCAGTTAATGAAGTGGCTGAGATAGCTTTGTATTTGAGAGTTTTCTGCTTTATTTTAAAAGACTTCTTTGACTTCTTAATATCCAAAGAACAAAGCAGTAATATTTTTAGTTTTCCTTAAAAATAAATAAATAAATAAATAAATAATTCTAAGGATTCACTGGAGCTGCCCATGAGTGAAAGTTTTCCATTTACTATTACATTTTGATATTTCAGACTTGGGTTATCATTTGGTATGTCTAATACTGTTTTTGTATTATTCATGTTGCTTGATCTAACCATGTCAAACAACCTCGCCAAAGTCCAGTTGTAGGACACAGACACAATTATTTCCATAAAATAAGTCATCATAAAATACATGAAGTTAATTGAGTTACATGAGATCAGTTGTTCAAAAATTCATATTGATCAACTTTAATCATACTACTTTCATTTAAATTTGTTATGAGACTATTCCATTACCTTTCACTGACACTATATCCATTACCTTTCACTGACACTATATCAAATTGATTATAATGAACCAATTATCCCCCTTGCTGCTTTTAGATTTTGGCATCATTTTCAAATCCTCTAGAACATACCCTGTATTTCAATGCAGTTGAATCAGTGCTCTCATTCATCCCTATTAACAGTTTTAAGAAGGAGCCATTTGTATCTACTAATTTAAAATAGTAAACAGTTATGGCAGTTTTCTTTAGAAAAAAAAAATAGAAATGCCAACAAAAATCTCAGTAACATAGAGCTTGATATGTCATTTTGATCTCCTGTGTAGGAAAGTATTTTGGGTACCTCCAGATAGTTTGCGAGAAATCTTTCAATAGCTCATGTTCAGTAATGTTTTTCCTTTTACCGTTAATTAGCAATGAGTTTGTACTTCATAGTAGCAAGTTTGTATACTAGTAACTCCTGATTAAGTTTAGTTTCTATTTTTGATCATTCCAAGTGTTACTTTATCTTTTTAAGATTTGGTGGCAATACAGGGACTGAATTTTACTAATTTTTAGCTACATAGTACATGCAGAAAAGCTGAAATTTCTATTATTGTTACTGTTAAAAATAAAACAGTCATAATCTTTATGTACTTAAGCCTCTGCTTTATAAACAACGATGTAAGAGAATACATTTTTTTACAGAAGTAGGACTACCAATTTTATCAGGTTAATCAATATGCAAAATATGATTCCATTAAATAAAATGAAGTGTGGGGAAAGCACTTTTACTTTGGCTTTGATATCATTTTGGAACCCATTACATTGCAATTAAATTAATTTAGATGATCTATACAGTTATTAACACATTTCTGTGTTAAAAAAAAAAAAAAGGAAAATAAAAAGAAAAAAAAAGAAAAATAACACAAATGGAAGATTTACCTCTGTTAGTTGGCTTCAGCGCATTGTTCTTTATATAGTTACTAATAAAATTTGTTTCAGATCTCTAAGTAACCTTGTTTTCTTTTAGCATGTTGGCCATTCATATTTTCAAAAACACCTTATGTTATAGAAGAAACTCATGTTAGCTATTTGTCTGACTTATGGATGTAGCTAACACATAAATCTCTTAATAACATAATTGATTTCAGTTGAAACCAGGACATAATTTCAGTAACTTATTTTATTTTATTTTTAAAAGCATAACCTCTTAATTTTCCTAATGAGCTGTTAAAAACTAAAATGGAATTTTCTTGTTTTTAAGGTATAAATAGGGTCCTTAAGTATTTCTCTTTCAAGCAGACCCTTTTACTGTTTACAAGAAATCTGTCCCTTTGAGGAGCACTACTAATTGGTCCCTTGCTTTATTCTCATTAACTCATTTTAGGGTCTTTCCCAATGTTACAGACAAATTTATAACACAATCTAGGGGATAATATATGGAACAAGCCTATTATTAACAAATATAATACTAAAAAACACACTGACATCCAAATTTTTAGTTCGCTATAGACAAAACAAATTTGAGCTTAGGCAAGAAAAAGGTTTGCTCAGTCTTTACTATTTAGGAAGTGTGGTAGGTTATTTTGCAGAGTGACACTGAAGAGGTAAGGAGTAATGAGCAGGAATAGTTGATAACATTAAATGAAGATAGAAAAAGAGAGAAGTGATGCATCTCTTACCATTACTTTCAGCCCTGGAAGGTAGGAGAACTTTACTAAAGTATTTCAGTTTCACTTCATCTTTAAAGTACTTCTTCTTCAAATGTGAACACCTAAATATCAAGATATTGTTCCAAAGCCTGTCCTTTAGAAAGACAGATTCTTAAATCTATATCTTGGACTACTCAGCAGAGAAGTTCCACAAGAAAATAAAGATTGCATTCATCATATATTTAGAATCAAAATTTAGCTTTCTGAACTTTGTTTAAATTTTCTGAAGGGACAGCTTTATGACCATTATGAGAACCATTTTGGGAGCCTCTGTTCAGAGGTTTCAAAATGGACTTCCACAGTTCCGTCTAATTTTTCCAGTAAGAGTTTATGCACATTATGGCTTGTGACAGTGTGTTCCCCCACCCCGGCCTTTGGTGTGCCTTGCTCAAATATGGGCCATTGCTCCAAAGGCCTTGCTCAGGAAGAGATTGACCACTGTACCGGCTACAGCCAAGGCCTTTCTCATGCAGATAGCAACCATGATATTGGTTCAAACTGGATGCCAGAGAAACTGATAGACACAGATCTTGCTCAGCAGCTGAGGGCCAATGGAGAATGTGACAAAAAAACAGTATGACTATTAGTCCATCATCTTACTCCATAAACAGTGAGCAGGCCAAGAGCCCTTCTTCTGCACAGCAGCTGTCTGCAAAACAGGATCTCACCTTGAACATGGAAGCCTCTCAAGGTCACACCTGCTGCAGAGATCTCTTCCTCCTCATGAGAGATTCCTTGCTGCAACAGATCCTTGGTAAGTGATTAATAGCTTGCAGATCTTTGTAAGCTTCACTAAGATTATATCTTAGATTGATTGTGCACATATAATCCTTAGTCATAAACCATTGACCAAGTCTCGGACTAGGAGTAGATTCAGCTTCACCTAGGCTCCTTACCTCTTCTGTTCAAGGAGTTTAGAAAGAAAGAGGGTCCCCCCTGCCTCACGACTCAACAGGAAGGTCTCCTGGGCATGTCTGATTTACCCTGTCCTCTATGCAGTAAATAATGAAGTGTACTTTGCTATCTTGAATCTTGTTAAGTCACTGTCTTATTTATGATTAAGCTTTGTTAGATCAATAAATTATATCAGTAAATATATATTGCTGCTTCTCTTTTACAAGTGAAGTGTATAATTTCATCCATGACATGGCTAGGAATCTTCTAGAGAAACTATTGATTTAGGAATATCTTGTGTAGGAAAGGAGCAACAAAGTCATAAAGTTCAGTACTCAGAATCACATCAGCTACCATAAAATCCCTTTTGAGGGAGGAGCTGTGGGTTCACCACCAATAGAAATGTGTAGCAAACTTCGAACCTATTGTATAAAAGTAGTAGACACAAAAAATATGAAACTAGAAAAGAGCAAGACAGCTTATGGGTATCATCAGCGTCCTAGCTTCCTACAGCAGCAGGGATTTTATTGGGTGAAAAATACTGAGAGATGAGTCACAACTCATGCCACAACATGAGCAGAAAACTCTTGAAGTCTCTGCTGATATGACATGTAAAGAAATTTCTTATTTCTTCCTGACCTTAAATATGAAGATGACTTTAACCCCAATGATGATTAAAAAAAAAAAAAAAAAAAAAAAAAAAAAAACAGGAAGAAGAATCATTGTAAAGCTAAATGCAGAATTTGAAGCAAACTAAGGCAAATCTAGCTGCAGTAATTTTAGAAACTGCCTTCCTCATCCTTCAGCCAGGTAGATGTCTCACAGCAAAGCTGTCAAATGGTAATGTGTAGCTACACTTCTGCTGGCACAGTATAGGTTAAACACTTGCTTAAACCACTGAAAAAAGTGAGGATGGACATCAAACTCTGTATTTCAGGTTTTAAGGTGCAGATAAGCTTTTCCTTCTTTGCTGGAGAGGAAAAGTAATTTATAGAGGCCAGAAATTCAGTAGCGCAGTTCACAGCTCATATTCTCCAAACAAATGTAGTCCATCCCAGCTAATAAGGAAAATAAAAGGTGATCCATTTTACATTGACAGCCAATAGTCAACTAATTTCCGTTGTTCAATAAAGTTTTGTGACTATATTGTAAAATATTTGATTTAATTGTAATAACTGTTTCTCCTTATCACTGTAAGGAGTACATCTTCTAATTTTGCTTTACAACACTTATTTTGGGAAAATATTTTTATCCATAACACTCCTTTTCTGTATAAAACATCCAATTAATTTCTAACAACTTCACATCTTGGTACTATATGATCATGTTCCAGCATTTCTTTGACGTAATTCTTGTTTATAGACACTTTAGTCAGAAGGCTAACCAGAACTGAAAGGGGGACATAAAATATAATTTTGTTCTCTCTAGACTCTTATGATTTAGTTTGTTAATGGCATTAAGTATAGAAACATCATGTTTAATTCAGAGTAGATTAAATCCAATTAAGATTTCATCAACCTGGTCTAGTGGAAGGTGTCCCTGCCTATGGCAGGGGGGTTGGAATTAGATGATCTTTAAGGTCCCTTCCAACCCAAACCATTCTGTGATTCTATAAAGGTTCCACTGCAATAAAAAGGACAAGTCAGAATAAGTCTGAAGTTGAAAAGGCCAAGTACAGTCAATCCCCACTCGCTACTGGGGCTGTGATATTGTGATACCAAGAATAAATATCATAGATTTCCCAAATTTAAAGAACAAGGCAAGGATTCTTCACTGAGCTACATCAAAATGTTTTGTTGTGTTTTTTTTTTTTTTTAAATTATTTTTTTCCCCCCTTGGGCTACATGTGAACAACCTACCTTCACAAAATGAGCTACTAAACTCATTTTGTATGTAGCCTCCATGCAAGTATATTTAATACAATGTATACCATATATGTATTTATTTTTGTTTTAAGAATGAAAAGGAAACAACAGAAAGGTAAAAATAACGGGCCTTAGTGTGTGCTTAGATATTATTGTCTAATGTATATATGTTCTAAATCATATACTGTTAAATTTCTGACTGGAGTTAACATACAAAAATGCAAAGAGCTAAAACCCTTCTTCTACACATGGCCCTCCTGGGAAATTTCCCGTGAGAAATAAAGAGTATTCAGTTGCTGTCTGCCTCATACGTTATATTCTCTTCGCCACATTATTAAATGTATCCTGAGTCTAAGATTGCTGTAAAACAATTATTGTGTCAGTGGTTCTAGGAAAAAAATAAGATGAAATAGCATTTAAAATTTTATCACTGTAGTTGAAAAATATCTCATAAAATATGTAGCAGCATCTGTTTCATTTTCAATATTTAGATGGCTTCTGAAAGATCTTATTAAATCTTCAAAAACTTGTGAGATAGTGGTTTAGGCTGAAACAACTTACAGGAATGTGCACTCTCATCCACATTCCAGCACTGATCTGCTCATAATCTCTGCCATGGCTCTTAATGTCTTTGAACTATTTTCTCCCCAGTCTGTGAGGCAGAGATAACATAGGCTGAATTCCAGAGGAGAAAGGGTCTCAGACAGAGTTTTTGCCAGATTGTTCCTTGTTAAGATGGAGATTTGCTTCATTCTTGGGAAAATCTGAGTGCTCTGGAGACAAAAGCTTTCCATTTGTTATTCTGTAGGGAATGCAGAAAAGTAGCTCCAATTTCCACAGCAACTCACAGACTCTTATACTATAGGTATTTGGGCTCTGTCCCACAGTAAGGGTTTCCATAAAGGAGAGCTAACCATGTCAGAGCAAGACAATGCTGTGGTGCTTTCTTTCATTTGTGCTCATGATGTCCAGCCTAGCTCCTTGCCTCCGTTAGCACTGCACTGTTGAGTCTCTAGTCCTGTTAACCAAAGGGGGTTGCTCAGTACAGATGGTTCTAATTATATTTCTAAGCACCTTCATATTCTCCATTTTTTGCCCTGTGATGGCTCCACCCTTGCACCACAGCTTCCATTTTGAGGTGTTGTGTACTGCCACCAGAACAGGTTGTATTTTGGATCTCAACATTGTTTTGTCTTAAATCTTTTGTCTTATCTCAAAAACTACTGGTATTAATTAACAAATAATGTGACATTTTACTTATCAGGTGTTGGATTTTCTCCCTTAGAGATTTCTTCTTCAGTGATACATTTTAGGTAATCCTTTTAAGGATTACTTGTGCTAGTGCATTTCAACAGGAAAGAAACTGTGACCCCATTAAAGTCCTTACCTCTTTCAAAGGAAGCATGAACCAAATATTTTTCCAGAATTTTTCTTTTTGTTATTGTAATAATATTAAAAATGATTTTAATATTGATATTAATTGATATTAATATTTATAATAATAATAGTAGTATTAGTACTAACAATAGTAATAAAAATTTACCTTCCCTTGTTCTTTGCTGTCCTATCATGTGAAAAATGCAACCCTTTTGCATTTTGGCCAACACTTCTTCTAATGTGAGGGATACCTTAGCACTGAAAATACCCAGATTATGCAAAAAGTGGATAGATTTCATTACCACTCTTTAAGCATTTCACATAGAATAATATCTACAAAGATACTAAATGCACAGACTTTTAAATACAAAGAAGTGAAGTTTGACTTTGAGGTGCAGATGTCTTTAGTGATGCAGACTTCTTAGCATTGTGTAGTGTCTACACATTCTAAGAGGCTCTGAGAAAGTTGCCATTTCCTTCCTCTGGAAACATCTCCAGTGTTTCTGGTAGGAACAGAGTTGCAGAGCACTGCACCAGGGACTGGGAAGAATTTCTTGAGGAATATAATTATTGTAAGAACAGGATCTCAGGTAAAGACAGGCCATGCCATGGAAACAGTGGCCATAACTGTGTGAAAAACAGCTAGAAAAGGATTCCCTTGGAAATGGCTTTGGCATCGCTCTCAGTCTCTTTTGGCAGTGCTATCAGTTTGAGTCCCAGCAGACAGAGGAGCAGAGTAAATCACTAAGAGATAGTGTAAGGCTCTATGTAGATGAGGAAGACAACATTTGTGGCCATGCTGGCACAAGTATTTTTGCATACTGTTATGACAGACACAGTCCTCCTTAACAGGAACAGATGGCTTCCAGACCACTCTTTCTTCACAGGAGCCCATGGTCTGTGTCTGTTTCAGGTTACAAAGTCATGGCTTGGTTGAGCTTACTGGTACACATGGTCTAGGTGGAGCAGCTCATTGGTGCCCTCAGAGTTTCAGAAAGACTCAGCAAGCTGTAGTCATCCCAACTGCTTTTGAAATACTGATACCAAGTAAGTCCCGCAAGTGTGCCATTTTGCAGTTAGCTCAACATCACATTACACCACCACTACCTGCCAGAAATACAGCATCCAGTTAGGTCACACAGTAATCCATAATTATTCTGTCAAGACGTGACTCAGGGCAGCAGGGAACATGTGGCATCCCCCAAAGTTTGGATCAGCCTAATGTTTCTGATGTTTCTGTCATCTGGAGGAAAGATGTTGTTTGTTGGCTTTGTTCAAACTGTCCACAGTTGCAGAAGATGCTAGCATCATGTATCTGGCTACTCTGGTCAGCGATGGTGTTCACGAACTAGAGTTTGTGATCAGCAGAACCTTGTTCTTTCACATATGCCTTCTTATATAGCCACGACCCATTCAGGTGGGTACCAGGTGGGGATGTGTATCCTATTTATCATGATACACAGGTGGCTGTGCTGAGATAACCCACATGCAAATAACATGTCCAAGCTGCAATATCTAAAATGGAAAGGGTGAAACAGCTGGGAACAACATCAGTTTTGACAATCTACTCTTAAACATCCACAACAAACCTGTCAGAGTCCTGAAGCACTTCCATGGGGTAATCCAAAATACCTGATTGCTGTGTTCAGACCTCTCTAGAGGTTTGTTGGTAAAGGAACTTCAACACATAGGAGTATGTTTGAATAAATGCCACTGCACTGGAAATGAAATAGCTGAGTTGGGAGGGCCAGAATGAGGCATATGAAGTCCCGTGTCCTGTCCTGTGGGAAGAACTGAGCATGGCTTGTAGTTTGGTGGGGTGCTGCTGCCTCATATCTTCAGTAAGATTTAATTTATTCTTCTCCCCATTTCCTGAGGTAAACCCCACCCCCCACACCCTCCCCTAACCTCCCACTCCATCTATTTTAAGTTTAATTTCTTAATTCAGAACAGTCTGCAGGACAAGTCCATTTAGGTTCATCCTTCCAAATGCATAAGAGGTTTTCAGGGCCACCACAATCTCCACCAATATAATAAACGTCTTGTGTGCTTGTATAACACATAGCTCAGACAGTACTATTTTAATGTGTATGATTACAAATTTGTTCTTTCAGCAAGAAAGTTATGCATGGTAATTGCATGAGAAAAATATTCTGTAATTGCCATACGTGAGAAATTTCAAAGTCCCTTCTATTTTGCAGTTCTAGAATAGCTTCTTGTTTCTGAATAAGCATACTTTAAGCCTATTCTTCACTATCAAAACTATCAGTTTTTATGAAAAACAGTCTTCAGTCAAAATTGACAGGAAAAATAATTTTGATGGTAGCTTTGAAAATAGCTTTGGTGTTTCATTATAAATATCTCAAATACTTTAACAGCATAAGTTTTATTAATTCCAAAGTTTCCTTTATAATTAGAAGGGGGGAGAGCATTGGGGGAGGGGGGGTTGTTTGTGAGTTTGTTTTTTTTTTTTTTTTTGATGAACCTTATTTCAGCAGGATTTAGCTTTCTGTACAAGGCACTGCCTTTCATACCAATTTCAAAAGAGAAAAAATCTTGTACTGCAGTCGTTCTGCTTCATGCTCAGTGGGAGAGAGGCTCCCTCCTGTGGAATGTGAGGTCTCTGTAAATTTTCACTTAAAAAAAAAAAAAAACTACAGAAGGATGTCCTTTAATTAGTTGCAAATTGGTTACATTTTTGAGGTAATCAGGAAAGCAGGATAGTTAGATAAAAAGCTATTAATTTAAAAATCTTTGAGGTTAAAGAATCTGGGCATTAAATCACTTTCTATGAAACTGAATTTCTCCCTTTATTTGAAAAATATTGGTCTAGTAACTTTACTAAATGATGCTGTTTTCAAATTTTCTAAGAGAAGGTGAAGCAGATTTGAAGGCACTCATGAAATAACAATGTGATGCAGGAATTTCCAATTTAAAATATTTCCCATTTAAGGGCACTTTTCAACAACTCTGAAGCCAAATTGTTCAAGAAGAATAAGTTAGCAAGCTGCCCTGATGGCTTCCTGTCTTTGCTCTTCTTTCTTGTTAAAAATTAAAATAGACTATATGTATTTGCAGATGTGCAAAATTGTTTTGTATCGTTAAAAAAAAATACTGATTTTTGTTATGTTTTCCCCATTTTTGTCAAGGAAATGAAGACAAACCGCTTGGCTAAATGGGTAGTAGTCCTTAGGTAGATATCTAAAGCCTGATATTTTTAAATACTTTTTAACTTATTATCAAAATTCTATAGATGAAAATGCATATTCAACATAGTCTCAGAATTAATTTTCTCCTTTTATGGCTAAATATAAAAATGCTTGGAGCATTCTTAGTGTAGTAGGATATTCATCAAATAAAAGAAAATTGTGTTGATTTAGCACCATTAAAGAAATTGTAAGCAGTTTAACTGTAAAATTTTTAATTACATTTTGCTTCTAGATCCTTTTTAATGAATTATATGTATGCACATTTCCAATGCTCCATTTCTTGCTTTGCATCATATTTTTAAGAGTCTAGTGTGTTCTGAGATTGTGTAAGATAATCAGAAAATTCAATCAAGGAGAAATAGTTTTCTGAGTTTTTGATTAGTCTCTTATTAGCTTATTTTCATCTGCATTGCAACATTACCTAGACATTAACATATACAAAAACAACCAAACAAAGAAACAATATGGTACATCTATTATATTGTTTCAATTTTTAATGACCTATATCAGCTTACATGAGCAAATTGCTATCCATTTTATATAGGAGCTACAGATATAGGAGCTACTGCAAGCACAGTAGGCAAAACTCTCCCTTAATTTTAGCATGCATATCTATTAGACTTGCAGTAATATGTTTTATAAATAATTATAGGCAATGGGTATTTCAGTTACAGAGCTCTCATAAAGAATTGGCTTAGCAATTTGAAATTCATATACTGTGCTGGATCTTGCTTTTGAAGCTTGAATATTTGCTTTCATTCCCTGGCCAATTGCTGTTTCTGAATAGGTTAGTTCTGTTCTGATATTATTGGTTTATACAGCCAATACTGCCCCAGATAATAAAGTTCAGTTTCTGCTCTCAATGGCTGTGGCCCATTAATTTCATCACTGGTGCACAGCAGACACTGGCCAATTAGTTCTTTAAATTATTGTATTACATCTTAATAAAGTAATCATAGTGCATGTTTCATCTCTTAACTGGAATCAGCAAAAACAAAAAGAGGGAACAGCAGCCTGAGTTCTGCTCTTCTCCACAGCATTTCTGTGATGCAAGCCCCCAAGCAGCTGATCTGGTACTTACGTTGTTCTCTCCCTTTCCACGGGAAGGTTTTAAAAACACAACTCCAACCTACTCAATCAACTGTGATGTCAGTCTTGTATTGTAGGTTGAGGCTGATGTGTATATTAGCAAATTTAAAAAGAAAAAAACTTTAAAGCTTTTAACTTCTATATACCAGGTCAGATTATAAGATGAAAATTCATATTTTACTGAGAAGGAAACATCTACGTTTATTTTCCAGTTAAAATGATGAACCTGTTTCATTCAGGCAAACCAAGCTATATTTTTAAATAGTTAATATTTTAATGAAATATATAATATGTATTTATAAACAGACAAGAACAAATATTTGTATGAGAGAAAAATGTCCTTACAAGAACGATACTGAACCCATGCCTGCCAAATTCAGTATGCTTGTACCCTGTTCAGATGATAAATGTCCTGTTTCTCCAATAAACACATATTTCTGTATGTATCCAGCATAAGTCAGTGGTGCATATATAAATTCATAAAATTATTATTGTAATATTATTCAGAGAAAGGACAATAACATGAGCTAAGTGTATATTCACAATACAGCCAGCTCCTCAGCTTAAATTCCATCTTTCCATGGTAAAGTGGCAAATTAACTCACTCCTGATCAAAATGGCTCTCAAAAGTCACAGTAATTACACACAAAATAAGCAATTTCATTTTAGATACTGTACAAGATGGAAGATGTGCATCCACATATTAAAATCCAATACTGCAAAATCAGATGCAGCTGTAAAATTAGAGCTCAATAAATAATCTCTTAAGTGCAAGTCTGACTGCAAGTATAATTACTCCTCTTGTAATTAATTTTAATTATGTAAGAAGAAAATAGGTAGACCAGTTTAGTAAACTGATCTTAATAAACATAATGAAGAATGGCATTGTTTCATAATTACCTGCTAACACTTTATTTTCTGCTGTTAGGTACTTACGTTCATCTATTTTGTCTTAAAATACATACATTTAATTGAGTCTTGCAATAATGTTTGTGATATATGATTTGTGCTATAGACATAACATTTTTCCATTTTCATTCCTATATGTATTTTTCCTTGCCTTGAACAGGTGGGTCAGAAATTAAATTGCAGGCAAATTAGATCTTGATATTAGACAATATTATTTCAATTAAGTTTTGCAATTTAATTTAGACATACAGATACCTGGACTGTCAGAATCACAGACTCACAGAATAGTTAAGGTTGGCAGGAACCTCAGGAGATAATCCAGTCCAACCCGCTGCTCAGAGCAGGTTGCTGAAGCCAATGTCCAGTTGTGTTTTGCCCTTCTCTAACGATGGGGGCACCACAACCATTCTGGGGAACCTGCTCCAGTGGTTTGTCCAGTGCGTAGCATGACTCTGTGCTGATGACCGTGGTCCTTTTAGTCCAACAGTTCAACCAGTTTTAAATATGCCTCATTGTCCTCTTATCTAGACTACTTCATCAGTTTGTCTACGAGCATGTTACGGAAGTGTTGAAAGTTTTGTTAAACTCAAGACAAATAATATCAAGTGCTCTTTCCTCAGCCACCATGTTTTGTCATATGAGGCTATCAAGTTGGTCAGGCATCATTTCCCCTTCATAAACCCATGCTGAGTACTCCCTAAATACCTTCTTGTTTGGAAATATTTGGAAATTATTTCCCGGAGGATTTGCTCCTATATTTCTCTGGATTGTTTTTCTTGCCCTTTTTGAAGATAGGGGTGACATATTTTTTTTTTTCCAGTCCTCAAGAATCTCCTTTGGTCACCATAACTTTCTGAAGACAGTAGAGTGTGATATCACAATGACATCAGCCATCTCCCTCAGCACTTGTGGGTGCACACCAGGCCCCATGGGCTTATGTATTTCCAGTCTGTTTCAATGATCATTAACCTGATCCTCCTCTACTGAGCATGAGTCTTCGTTGCACCAAACTTTCCCACTGGTCTCAAAGACCTCAATACCTAAAGGCAAATACCCACAACATTTTCAGGTCAGGTTTTGAAGCAAAATACACGGAACAAAATAAATATGCTCAAGGCAGGGTGGGTGCCACGCAGACATTTTCCACTCCTTGCTGCCCAGCTGAGAAAGGGCACCAAAACAAAGTCTTTCCCAGTTGTATAAGGCAACCTTCATTGTACAAACCTATTCTGGTCCCCATGTCCCTTTCTTGATGCCACAGGTAGAGCTTAGATAATCTCAACCCCTTACTTCAGTACAAAGGCTGTTTTGACAAGGTGTGCAATACCTATGTGCCTTTGCCACGTTGCTGTCTCACCTGAGCTCTGGCATCACTGTAGAATCTTCTCAGTTCTGGGCACATCTGGAAGCATGTGGAATGTCCTGTATATCAAAACACCCATGGAAGCAAAAGTCTTCAAGCCTTATTGCTCTGTGAGCATCTTCCAATAGTATGATGAACTCAGCTAGGGGATCTTCCTTCTCTTAAGGACTGAAGAAGGTATTTCAAATGTTTCATGGACATCTCAAAACAACAATTCCAAGTATGCAGGGTGAGGACACTCTTTCAATATTCCCAGCTGGAGAGGTGTAATGCAACAGTGAACACCAGGATCCTTTCTCTCTGTACTGTTTTATGTTGTCCTGCATCTGTTTCAGGCAGTGGACCTTTAACTTGTGCTCTAACAGTTGGTCATACTTGGAAAATAAAATCCATAGTGAAATGAAGAGTAGTTTAAGAATATGTCAAAAGAGAACATTCATACTTACTTTGCACAAACCAAAGGAAGACTTCACAAAATGAAAGGGAAATTGCCTGTCTGGATTTCATTTGCTAACAAAAGAGTGCTAAGCCAATTTGTAAGTTGTACTTTTGATCTCTAGGGAAATTTGTTTGTCTCTGCTTTGTGTTTGTTTTTTTTTTTTTTTTTACTCATTGCTAGATGAGGATAACTGCATTTGACAAAATGTATCACTTCTGGTAGCTAATACGCTAATACTTAGAGGCATCATGAAGCTGGATTTATTTTATCATTGAAATTTTGTTTTGAAATTTTGTAATTAGGCATGACAGTGACACAATTAGGTGCTTTTAGATCAGGACCCCTGTTTTATCACAGAAATGGTTTGGCAGACAGAATTGAAACATAACATCATTCAGCACCACAGTTTTATCATCTGCCTTAACCAAGGTTTAGAGGACTTTGGTTCCAAAGAAAATAATATAAATAAGGCTGTGATGGCCCACTGCATTTTAATCTCTGTTGAGGCAGAAAATAAAGGTCACTTACAATGATTTGTGAAAATTACCCTGATCAATTAAAATCTGGACTGATGGCCTCATCTTATCTCACACAGACAGCCTAGTACAACAGAACAATAAATTTCTGTCTCTGAGAGGCCAGCACTGGGATTTGAATTGGTATTATAAATTCCTTGAATTGTCATCCCTAGACAATTTTGATTTCCCCTTTCCCTTGCTCAGTGAAAGTCACCACAGCCTGAAGGACACATGAATGAAGAGTTGTTCACCTCATGGGTCAACACCTGTAACGACAAATATGGAATGTCTTTCCTCAGCTTTGGCCATCTCTTTGTTTTGCCTGATACAAGATACAGTTTCCGTAGTATCCTTTTCTGGAAGCCTGTGGTAGAGGAGCTGTGACTAACTTTTGAATATCAACAATATCTCTATCCTCTTTCCTAACTTTATCTTTTTCCACCACATATTGGGATAGGACATAGCGATATTTAACAGAGTCCCCCAGACTTTTCACTGAAAAAGAGAAGACTGAAAAATGATTGTATGAAGGTATCACTAGCCATGACCATATACCACTTCTTCCATAATACTTCTGTGCTGTGATCATTATACAGAACAGTACTCTCCTGAGAAGCCATTTTGCTTTGCTTTGAAACACTTTTTTTTTTCCTTCTGTGTTACACATGTTGAATTTTAATTTTCACTTAGGCATTTGCAAGTTTAGTGACATCAGTGATCTACCTAGCAAATTTATTGTCTCCCAGATGTATCTCCAACAGGCTCCTCCAGGATCGTCCTTTGAGCTCTATCTAATTTCCATATTTTATTTTTTAACTACAGTTTTGTTGACAACCATAGCAGTACACATGCAAGACAAAGTCCATCACAACCAATCGAGATTTTCTACTGGCATGATTTTGGATTGCACACTTCACTTCTTTGTACTTGAAAATTATGAAGTCAATGAAATAAGTCTCAGCACAATTAAAAATTATAGCTAGAAAACATATGAATTTATATTAGCTTGCACATCCCACATAATACTTGTAAAATGTCTTTTTTTTTTTTTTGGTCAACTGCAGGGCAGTTAGCATATCTGCAATTGTCACATGATAGTTTAATAATCTTTGAGCATGAGATTAAATTGGTAGTTAAACCAGCCACATTGTTTGTTGTATGTTTATTTATTTGTTTTGGATTTTCATTTTTAATATAGTACAACTTAGCTTTCTCAGTTGAAATTTTCTTGTGTTAGTTTGAAACATAAAGAACCAGAAACTAAAACAAAAAGTAATACGAAGATGACTTCAAAACTTTAATTTAACATAGGAAATGAAATTTGGAGCTAATTCAAAAAAAAAAAAAAAGTATGCAGTAAGCCTATCTTTATAAGATGTGTTTTTCTGCCTTCTCAAGTTTATTTATGCTCATCACTTAGGTGTGCAATTCAGCAGTGGAGTGAAAAATGTTCCCTGTTCTAGGAACATAGAAGCATTGACAGACTGTACATCATGGTTCATATTGGAAGGAAGGAAGGAAGGAAGGAAGGACGGAAGGAAAGATAAATAGATAAGGTGAAAAAGAAAGGAGAGAAATAAAAGAAAAAGGTGGGCCGCAGCAGTTCCTTATTTTTTTCCTTTGTTCCATGGGAAGATACATCTTTTTATGCTATTACCAATGAATAGATTGGAAAGAGAGAGAACATATTTCTCTTTGTGTCTTTAAATAATTGTACAATTCAACTATTATTCAGAATGATAGGGTGTCTTGTTAGAAGAGCAAATAAGCTATCATTTGTTTCAGATCAGAAGAAAGTTCCAAGTAATCTGTATTTTAAACTGTCTGAATCTTCAGACATGAAATATGCTGATGGCTTCACTGTTGCCAAGTAACTAAAATACCTCACCCTCCCTCCATGTTTGCAAATAAACATTAACACTCCAGCAGACGCTCCTGATGTCACTGTGGGTTGCACTACTAAAAACACAGAAAAAAAAAGTCATCAGGAATAAGATAATCTAAAGCACCGTAAGTCAGAACATGTATGTATAACGTGACAACAGGAAAGTGACTAGAGATGGGAAGTGTTATTTCAGCTGATATTATTATCCAGCAAAACCAGAACTATGTAGAACAGCAAAATGAAAGACTTGCTTTAAGATTGCTGCTAGCATACATCAAGACAGAAAGGATGTAATAAAATGTCCTCCTTTTAGCACTGCTCCTAGTAAATGCTACATTCAATACTGAGATTCTGTGCACCCTGTTTTGAAATAGCCTCTTTAGGATTTCACGTGTCAGAACACAGACTTATGTCTCCATTTTATACTGTTTCCTATTTTCACTTTAAAAATGTTGTAAGACTGTAAAGAAAGACTACAGGTCAATTATTATCTATAGGAATAAAATCAATCTTCTGATTTATACTTTCCAAATGATTGTCAATGAAGATATTAAGAACAGCCCCCCTTGGGCACCCAGTTACCTCCCGGAGACCTGGAAAATACACACAGATCAAGTCATACTAAATGTTTTCTGGCAAAGTCATTTTAATTCTTAAACTCTGATTCCTTCATATTGTAGTGCCTTTTCCTTCTCTACAGTTTTATCTAGGGAACAAAAATGTACTTGTTAAATTAACATCACAGTGAGCATTGAAGTCTTACTTCCTTTGCATCTGGAATGTAATGGTGAGATTGGACAATCCTTTGTAAGAGTCATTTTGAAAACTGATCTTAAAGCAGTCAGGCTCATATACGGTTCCTTCAGTTGTGTGTACTGATCAAAATCTCAACTTCTTATCATAAAAACAGACGTTTAAAAAACAGTGGAGTTATTTTGCAATATTTCAAAGCAGTCACTTCACAGTCCTATGCTGTTACTGCTTCCATTGTTTGCCATCTTGCCCAATACAATTGAATACAACCACTGCCTTTCATTATTTACCCTTAGCCTTTACATTCCAAGTTTATTTTAAGTTATTTATTACCAGATTTCTTTTGGCCAGGCTAAAACACTACACACTCTGTTCTTACCTTCATACTGACATTTTGTAATCTCAAAATCCTTAAATTTGTAACTTTGTTGTTCTTTTCACATAATCCTTTCAATTTAAGCTGCCAGCTCCAATTTACATTGGCTGTCAATGATGTGATGACTTCTATGCCAGGTACTAATTCCCAAGGCAAAGAACCTTTCAGTGATTAACTGTCTCCCATGATTAGATGTAGTGATTTCAAGTCCTTTTTGCTCTGAAAGTTTCACAGAAACGTCTCAAGAAAGGGGAGAGCTGAAATCCAGTGAGCAGTGCCACCAGTCCTAACATTGTATGCACGCTTGCTGCGTTTCAGCAATTAGTCCTATGTAACAAAGTCAGAAAAAAAAAATCTGATAAGCATCTGTGCATTCACAGAGCCATGGCACCTCCTCCTTCTTTCCCTCCATCCTGATCACCTCTCTTTCCCTTTCAGCAGAGCCATCTAGGCCAGCCATAGCACTTCTCTCACATCTTTTCCACTCAGCATGATTGGTCCCCTGTTGCTTCTTTTCCTTCAGCAGATGGCAAATGCACAGCTAATAAACGCTAACACATGTGGCCAACCAGCTATTCCTCACAGTCTCTCTCAGTCACTCTTCCGCTCCCTTTGGAGCTTCTAATCCCTGCCAGTCTTCCTCATACAAAATAAAACCTTGAAAATCACTGCATCCCAGACTTGTGGTTTAATACAGACCTGCAGAGATGGAAGAGTCACACGCACACTGTGTGAGATTCTTGTGACCCATATTGTACACACAAAGCAGAAAATTAAATTCTAAACAGCCTGTAAGAACTTACTTTTTTTTATTGCTTTTTGGGGAAGTTCGGTGAAATGCTGTAGTAGACTTTGTACAGACTGGAGAGGAATAGAATCTGATAAAAGCAAGCCAGACAGCCACTCTCAGAGAAGAAACCCCATGTTTAATCAAGACCCAAATGAGGGGGGGAATCATACATGCATTGTGTGGTGACAGGAAGAACGGAGAGCAACAGAGCAGAAAGTCAAATTGCAGGAGGAAGAACTGTGAGTACAACACAATTAGCATGGATTTGAAGTCTCCGTGCAATGACTTAGCTTGCTTTTCCTCAGATGTGCTTGACAATAATACAGCAGTTCCTCTGATTTCATGGACTGCGGTTTCATTTTGACTACAGTGGCTCCTAACCTAAACTGATTCAAAAAAAAAAGAATAAAGGCTGACCCTACAGCCTCTGCCTGACTATCAGTTTAGTTTAACACCGTAACACAAGCAGTTACTTGGTAATGTTAATGTTGCTAATTTCTACATATCCTTGCATCTTCTTTACTGTTTAGTGCTTGCATCTGGTAGAAGCCTTCTTAAGGATTTATACAGTTATTTGAATTGTGGTTTTCCATATTTCAAATCGGTATTTTGAGCAAGATGCTATAATCTTCAAGGATATCAACGACTTAGCTCAATTTAGCTAGCCTCTGCCACAGTATAGATTATTTCTGTGAACTGAAGCATCTCTGATAAATGAATGGCCAAAGTGACCTTTTCATTTTTCTCTGCAGAACCCATCTACCTTTGTGAGAGGTTTTTTAAACCATTCATGATTACCTTACCACAGATGCATCTCACAGAAGCTAAATTTAAAGCTAAAAGCTCTCCTGCTGGTCAAACTTAAAGCTCATGTCTTCCTATCCATCATTTTGTTTGACATGCAAGAAACATCTTCCTTTAAGCTATGAGTTATCAATCCTATTTCAATTACTTCAATGATAAGAAAGAAAGAAAGAAAGAAAGAAAGAAAGAAAGAAAGAAAGAAAGAAAGAGAAAGAAAGAAAAAGAAAGAAAAAGAAAGAAAGAAAGGGAGGGAAAGAAAGAAAGAAAGATATCACTGTTGTTCAAAATAAATCATGCAGCAATATTTCCACCTTCAGTGGCCTCTTGGTCGCGCTGCCTAGTCATTACGTAATAGCCACCATATTTTATCCTTGTTTCTCCTGAGCCATTGTGCTTATGCAAAAATCCCTTCCTACATTTGTAAACTCTTGGATGGTTTATAATATCTCTGAATATAATTACCTTTTTTTTAGTTCCATGTCATATTGATATGGTAATACAATTTATGTGCCTCAATCCCATAGTGTGTATCCAGAGGTAAACCTGTGATTCCTTATGGAAATTTTATCTGTATCAGCTGGGTCTCATCAGGACAGAAGACTCCTCAGTGTAATCTTCTGTTTCTGAAGTATATAATATGGTAGATATGAAACAGTAAAATTCATTTTTACTTCAGGAATCTCCTTTTCAGTATATAGTGTGATAACTTCAAACTACCCTTTGTTCTTTCTCATATAAAACAACTTTTTAAAAGTTTTACAAGCCTGTGTGACCAACTAGAACTTGTCATTTTTCTTTATTATTTGTCTCATTAAAAAGTACAGAAATTGAAATCTGAAAATAAGGTATCACAGAATCACAGAATCATCTAGGTTGGAAGAGACCTCCAAGATCACCTAGTCCAACCTCTGTCCTAACACTAACAAGACCTCCACTAAACCATATCACTAAGGGCTACATCTCCTCCAGGGAGATAAAGACCTCCAGGGATGGCGACTCAACCACTTCCCTGGGCAGCCCATTCCAATGCCGAACAACCCTTTCAGGAAAGAAGTTCTTCCTAATATCCAACCTAAACCTCCCCTGGCGCAACTTTAGCCCATTCCCCCTCGTCCTGTCACCAGGCACGTGGGAGAATAGACCAATCCCCACCTCTCTACAGCCTCCTTTAAGGTACCTACAGAGAGCGATGAGGTCTCCCCTGAGCCTCCTCTTCTCCAGGCTAAACAACCCCAGCTCCCTCAGCCGCTCCTCATAAGACTTGTTCTCCAGACCCCACACCAGCTTCGTTGCCCTTCTCTGGACTCTCTCGAGCACCTCCATGTCCTTCTCGTAGCGAGGGGCCCAAAACTGAACACAGTACTCGAGGTGCGGCCTCACCAGAGCCGAGTACAGGGGGACAATCACCTCCCTAGACCTGCTGGCCACACTGCTTCTTATACAAGCCAGGATGCTGTTGGCCTTCTTGGCCACCTGAGCACACTGCTGGCTCATATTCAGCTGCCTATCAACCAGTACTCCCAGGTCCCTCTCGGCCAGGCAGCTTTCCAACCACTCATCTCCCAGCCTGTAACGCTGCTTGGGGTTGTTGCGCCCCAGATGCAGGACCCGACACTTGGCCTTGTTGAACTTCATACAGTTGACCTCAGCCCATCGGTCCAGCCTATCCAGATCCTCCTGCAGAGCCTTCCTGCCCTCGAGCACATCGACACACGCACCTAACTTGGTGTCGTCTGCAAACTTACTGAGGGTGCACTCGATCCCCTCATCCAGGTCATCGATAAAGATATTAAAGAGGACTGGCCCCCGTACTGAGCCCTGGGGGACTCCACTAGTGACCGGCCTCCAACTGGATTTGGCTCCATTCACCACAACTCTTTGGGCCCGGCCATCCGGACAGTTTTTAACCCAACAAAGCATATGCCAGTCCAAGCCACGAGCAGCCAGTTTCTTGAGGAGAATGTTGTGGGAAACGGTGTCAAAAGCCTTACTGAAGTCAAGGTAGACCACATCCACAGCCTTCCCCTCATCCACCAAACGCGTCACTTGGTCATAGAAGGAGATCAGGTTCGTCAAGCAGGACCTGCCCTTCATAAACCCATGCTGACTGGGCCTGATCGCCTGGTTGCCCTTCAAGTGCCATGTGATGACATTCAAGATAATCCGCTCCATGAGCTTCCCTGGCACTGATGTCAAACTAACTGGCCTATAGTTCCCCGGGTCTACCCTCCGGCCCTTCTTGTAGATGGGCGTCACACTTGCTAGCCGCCAGTCGACTGGGACCTCTCCTGATAGCCAGGACTGCCGATAAATGATGGAAAGTGGCTTGGCCAGCTCCTCCGCCAGTTCGCTCAGTACCCTCGGGTGGATCCCATCCGGCCCCATCGACTTGCGTACATCCAAGTGCTGTAGCAGGTCGCCAACCATTTCCTCGTGGATAGTGAGGGCCACATCCTGTTCCCCATCCCCTTCCACCAGCTCAGGGTATTGGGTATCCAGAGAACAACTGGTCTTGCCGCTAAAGACTGAGGCAAAGAAGGCATTGAGTACCTCAGCCTTTTCCTCATCTTTTGTAACTAAGTTTCCCCCCACATCCAGTAAAGGATGGAGATTCTCCTTAGTCTTCCTTTTTGTGTTGATGTATTTGTAAAAACGTTTTTTGTTATCTTTAATGGCAGTAGCCAGATTGAGCTCCAGATGAGCTTTGGCCTTTCTAATTTTGTCCCTGCACAGCCTCGCAACATCCTTATAGTCCTCTTGAGTAGCCCATCCTCTTTTCCAAAGATTATAAACCCTCCTTTTCCTCCTAAGCTCAAGCCACAACTCTCTGTTCAGCCAGGCCAGTCTAGTTCCACACCAGCTCGTCTTTGGGCACGTGGGGACAGACCGCTCCTGAGCCATTAAGATTTCCTTCTTGAAGAGTGCCCAGCCTTCCTGGACTCCTTTGCTCTTCAGAACCTCCTCCCACGGGACTCTGCCAACCAGTGTCCTGAACAGCTCAAAGTCAGCCCTCCGGAAGTCCAAGACAGCGGTTTTACTGGCCCCCTTCCTGGCTTCGCCAAGAATAGAGAACTGAACCATTTCATGGTCACTCTGCCCAAGACAGCTCCCGACCACCACATCTCCCACCAGTCCGTCACTGTTTGTGAACAGAAGGTCTAGGGGGGCACCTCCCCTAGTAGGCTCTCTAACCAGCTGCATCAGGAAGCTATCTTCCACGCTCTCCAGAAACCTCCTAGACTGCTTTCTCTGGACTGTGTTGTGCTTCCAGGATATGTCTGGGAAGTTGAAGTACCCACGAGAACAAGCACTGACAATTTTGCAACTTCTGCCAGCTGCCTGTAGAACTCCTCATCCGTCTCCTCATCCTGTTTCGGTGGTCTATAACAGACCCCCACCAGGATGCTTGCCTTGTTGGCCTTCCCTCTGATCCTAACCCATAGAGACTCAACCTTATCAGTCCCAGCCTCAAGTTCCTCAACATCAAAACACTCTCTAATATAGAGAGCCACACCACCACCCCTTCTGTGCTACCTGTCCCTTCTGAAGAGCCTATAGCCAGACATCGGAGCACTCCAGTCATGAGAGTGGTCCCACCACGTTTCCGTGATGGCAACCAAGTCATAGCCTGCCTGCTGCACGATGGCTTCCAGCTCCTCTTGTTTGTTACCCATGCTGCGTGCACTAGTGTAGATGCACTTCAGTTGGACCATTGTCTTATTCCCCGGCTTTGCCATTGTCCCCCCTGGCACAGCTCCAACAAGCCTTATTTCAGCCCCGTCCCCCTTCTTACCTAGTTTAAAGCCCTCTCAATGAGCCCTGCCAGCTCCTGGGCTAGGATCCGTTTTCCCCTTAGAGATAGGGACCCGTCTGCGGTCACCAGGCCAGGTGCCGAGTAAAGCGCCCCATGGTCAAAAAAACCAAAATTTCTGTGTTGGCACCAGCCTCTGAGCCACGTGTTAATCAGGTGGGCTTTCTGTGTCCTCTCGGTACCCCTCCCTGCCACTGCAGGGATAGACGAAAACACCACCTGTACTTCCGCTCCATCCACTAACCGTCCCAGTCCCCTAAAGTCCCGTTTGATAGCCTTCAGGCTTCTCTCTTCCATATCATCACTGCCAGCCTGGACTATCAAAAGAGGGCAGTAATCAGAGGGGCGAACCAGGTTGGGAAGCTTTCTGGCAACATCCCTGACCCTGGCCCCAGGGAGGCAGCAGACTTCCCTACAGGTAGGGTCAGGTCGACAAATAGGGCCCTCTGTTCCCCTGAGAAGGGAGTCGCCTACAACGATCACCCTTCTTTCTTTCTTGGTGGAGGCAGTCCTGAGGCGTGGAGTCGGCTTCCTCGCCCTAGGCATCCTCCTAGGTAGACTTTCTACCTCGTCCTCACCCACCGGTCTCTCAAGCTCCAGGGCCTCAAATCTGTTATGTAAGGGCACCTGGGAAGGTGGGGCCAGTAGGGGGGGGGGGCGTTGCCTGCGAGGTCAAGCAGGGACCTGTCTCCATTCCTCCTCAACTCCTAGGTCCCCTCCCTCTGCCCGACAGCGACAGGGCAGGGGGTCCACCCCCATTTGAAGTGTCTCACCCCGGTACCTCTCCTTCAGGCCCTGCAGGGAGTTGCTCCACCAGTCTATCTCCCACTCACACTCCCTGATAGCCCTCAACCTATCCACCTCCTCTTTGAGTTCTGCCACCAGGCAGACCAGGCCATCCACCTGCTCGCACCTCACACACACAGTCCCTCTGCCTCCCTCAGATGGCAGCAACAGGCTCAAACACTCCCTGCACCCAGAGACCTGAACTGCCACATTGTTGAGCAGGCGGTCAGTCTGGGTGGTTACAGACTTTCTAGAGAGAGCACTCTGCCTGGTGTAGACCATTACAGCCCAGCTAGCGGTCAACAGCCATTAGACGAGTTGTTCGTATGGGCGGGGGGGTGGGGGCGAACGTTCTGCGCTCTCTGCCCTCCCTGCGCAAACTGCCGCGCAAACTGCCGCGCCCCGCCCTGTTCGCCGCGCTCCCTAGGGGCTGCTTTTGAACGGCCGGGGAGGGGGCGCTGCTGGCTCCGCCTACGCCTCGTCAGCCTCCCTCACGAGGGCTGCCGGGTCCTGCCGGCTCCCTCGAGCGGCCTCGATGCCGGAGAAAAAAGCCCTGCCTGTCCCGATCCCCTGCTCCGCTGCAGAACGCAGAATATCCAGAATTTTAATGAGACATTTTGTGATATATCAATACATTTCAAAAACTTGTTCTACATTTTCAGATTTGAGTTCATTACAACAGTTTAGTGTGTTTATAGTCCCATCACTATGCCTATTGTAACATATAACTTGTCCATATTTCCAATCTTTTTTCTTTTTTTTTTTTTTAAGAGATACTAACAATACAGAGACACATTTCAAAGTTCATTAAAGTTTCAAGCAGATTGAATTAACCCCAAGTTCAAGTATTTCATCCCCATTGTGTTCGTGCTATTATTACACAGTATGTGAAGGCTGGAGTTTCAGCGTGAATGAAGGCTTATACCCTCTTCCTATCTCTTTTTATTATTCTTTCTTCCTCTTCCTTTACTAGATTCTTTCCTCTTGATGAGAACAGAAAATGTGTCTCTTTCCCATCCATATGCTAGAAGC
Source organism: Cygnus atratus (assembly GCF_013377495.2). Taxonomy (NCBI): domain Eukaryota; kingdom Metazoa; phylum Chordata; class Aves; order Anseriformes; family Anatidae; genus Cygnus; species Cygnus atratus. The sequence goes on from NC_066362.1 coordinate 63,077,615, forward strand.
AGATCCACCTTGCTCATGCTTCTCACCTAAAAAGAGGACATCAGATCATAACTGTCCCTTTACAGAACACAATTGCAAAATTCCTTGAACACCATACATCACTAATAGTGCCAATGATGCTATATTTTCCTTTTTCATTTCTCAGGACTACCTTGATAGCTCTTGCCATTCGTTCTCAATGGCCATCCCCTAAGATATCCCTAAATATACAAAAGCTTTCTTTGTTCCTATCAGCTATTTCCATATGGATTCCATCCAGCAATTTGAAACTTATCCCTTGCACTTACTGTGAGCCTTCCTTTTATTTTGGAACCCCTGTAACATGTCCTGCATTTACTTCAGCTGGACTTCTGATGTAATGAAACATACTCCTCATGACAAAGTAATAATATTCTACTGACCTATCTTTTGGTGATAACTTTTAATCCTCAGCTGTGCACATCTCAATCTCATCCTTTTCTGTCTCATCAAGAGCATGAGAGCTGCTTTTGGTAAAAAGGACAGTCAATGTCAACCACAAGTCAAGTCTTCAGTTTCTGCCATGTCTATCACGTCTGATGATGGTTTCTGCTGGCATCTCTCCAGCAGAATTATGCTTCATCTTCAGCAGAAATTTCACCAGGTGTTCAGTCTCCATTCACATTTTGCTGCTGTTTCTTCTGACAACAGTACTACAGCACTGCAGCTCCATCTGCCTGAGTGGAGTTACGTATGATTCAAGTAGTGAAGGAGAATAAGGTCTCTAATCTGCATATACAAAAACATAATGAACTAAAACGTATTGTCAGACTCACGTAACTCAACTGCAGTGTTTCTGTGTGATTTTGAAGTCAGGTGTTATATAATCAAAAATAAAAAATAAAAAAATGTTCCTAGCCACATTGTTAGTTGTTTCCTTTTTTGTAAAAGGAAAATAAGCAATATTTTGAGCAACTGTAACTTTAACCAGTAATTCAATTCAGGGAATAAATCTCAGTGTTTTTAATTTACTTCTCAGTAGGCTACAAAGTTGTCTCATTTCTAAAAAGAATATCACTGTGTAGAAAAAGTGGCTGACAAGCGCCATCACACTTTTCTGCTATGTTCAGTAATCACCAAGAAATAACGCCAGCAATTATAAACCAGTTTTGGAGAAAGGCCACACACAAGGCTTTCTGTTTAACAATTGTAGTTGTGCTTATGAAAAATATTCAGTGTTTGATGCATAGATTGTTTCTTTTTGTTAATCACATTTATTTCATATTGAAGCCTCTAATAATATATACAGTTATCCCTACAAAATAGAAGATAATATTTATTTCTTAAGCACTTCTACTTTGTAAGACCCTAAAATACAAACAGAAAATTCTCCTACCTAGCTGAACAAGATTATTGCTACAACATAAGGAGTCTTTTGATTAATAAGTGTAACAGGAATATCTCAAAGAACCAAGGAAATTCATAATTAAAATGAACGAATTGCCGGCAGAAGGGTTGAAGTCCTGGACTGGAGCTCAGGATTCAAGAGCTGTGTGACTTCAGGCAAAATGAAGTAGATTTTTTGGAGGTTTTTATTTTTTCCATTTTCTGACTGGCAAGATGGGAGTTATCATACAGCTTTTCTCTGCTCTGTCTGCTGGACTGACTTATTCTGTCTATTTGTGAACTGATGGACTCCAGAGAGTTTCTAAGGTGGAGACAGCCTGTGCCATAGCCAAATTCAGCTTGTACAAGGATGCCAGACACAGTAGTCCCACCTTGTCTCCCTCCTCACACTTTGGCTTTTCAGAAGGAATGTGGCCACACAAATTTAACTGTTATACTGTGCAGCAGCATTATTCTGTGGCCAAATTCCCTAATCAAATAATCAGGACATTAGAACACCAGGCAGCAACCCAGGACAATTTTGTTCCCCACCCACAGTGTAAACAACAATCTATGAGAAGGTGTAACAATGAGAACTGCAGTTCTGGGAATATGTTAATAACAATTAACATGATAAATGTTATAATTTAATGATAAATTATTCATTCTTTCATATTTTGATCATGCAAAATAGCAAGAGGTTAAAAGCTCAAAGTCTGTGGAAAAATGTATTTGCAGTCCTGTTTCATAGCTGTGAGTAGACCAGAAATCCAGAGTTTCTTCCTCCCCAGTGAATTCCTGTGGGTGGAAGACTGAGAGCATTAGTCTGTGCACATCTGTGTATACCTCTGTGCGTGCATAAAAAGGAGTCACATTACCCCTTACTAACATACAGGCATACTTCAAAGCAGAACATGGCATAGCACTGAACAACAGATCCAAAACCTCAGAGCAGCCTGCACAATGGGGTAGGAGAGGAAGCAAAGAACAAAAACAAAAACGTAAACAAAATCAACCAAACAACGACAACAAAATCCTAGAAAGCTGCTACAGCACCCTAGATCTACATAAATAGTGTGTAACTTTCTTCATCTGAAATACTGCCAAGATCTTGTTTCAGAGCTATGGAACATAGCATAGATACTGTGAAGACATTTTTTCAAATATTTCCCTGTGATGGAGAGAAGAGGGACTAAATGACTCGGAGCAGGAGAGAATAAGCAAGCTGCAGGGGATGGGTCCCAGTAGTGAGAGGAAAGCTAATGGAAAGTAACTCATGCATGTTTTCCAGCTGTCTGCAGCTTCTGCACAGACATTAATTTTTGGTTTTTATGCAGTTGCATGTGTGTATTTTACATATATGTAGGCCCACATATTTTTTGACAAAATTACTTAATTTGCTTCTGATAGCGTGCATTTTGTTGTGTGTGGCTGCTCACAAGCAAGAAAGGTCCTTCTCTTCTGGCCTACTGCACTGGACTTATATTATACTCTTTGAAGAGAGGGAGAAAGGAAGAGTTGCCTTTTTCCTCAAAAGCAAGATAAAATGCTGAGCTTGAGGGAACCATCTGGAGCACAGGGGCAAATAGGACAGTACGCACTGAGAAACAGCATGAAGTAGGAACAGGGACTGAGAAACTAAGTGAGAGGCAGCATGCAAGAGAGAACGAAGCCACAGCCAAAACTCAGGGGGCCATTTCACATCACCTGCCTGCCAGAAGATTTTATCTTGCTCCTTCAGCTGCCAATCTCACAGAAAACTAACCCAGGGAAAAAAAAAAAAAAAAAAAAAAACTATATATATATATATGTATAATCTGTTTTAACTAGAAAACTATCTTAAATAATTGTCATGCCCTGATTTATTATTTTATATTCATCGCAAAACATTGATTTAACAACTGGGAGCCTTTGGTGTCTTTTCCATGTTAAAAAACAGAGCTCGGGAAGACATTCCAATTCCTGGCTGTGGCTGATTCCATGTCTAGTGAGGAAAACTTTCAGCAGGGGTTTTAGAGAGGCTGTCAGGAGACACGTCAGTAACAGAAGATGCCCCTAGTGACCTCTTCAGTTACATTACTGGCCACTGCATGCCCAGGATCTTGCAGACACTGCTTAACTTCATGCAGTCCCTTCTTCCAGCTCAAATCCAGACAGAAAATATATTTGTCTGCTCCACTTGCTCTTCAACTGAACAAATAGTCCAGTTTAAAATGCCTGTTGAGATATGACCTTATTGCAGCAACAGTTATCATCAACATCATCATCATTATCATTATGATAAGTTATCATCAACAACATTTCTAGGGACAAATTCAGTTTAGTAAACGTCAAAAAAGCACAGCTTGACTAAAAATAGCCATGCTGTATTCAGATTCTGGAGAGACTGACTGATTCGTTTTAAAAATTTTCATAAACATTCTGCCAAAACAAAATGAAACAGATTTAGTGGGCACCAAACCAATGTTTATTCTTGTTGTATCTCCATTATTACCAGTGGCTTCACATCAGGGATACATTTGGCTGGATTTCTTCAGATTTTCAGGAAGTGCTTTACAAAGCTCCCAGATCCCATCTGGAGTTATTGTCTAGAGTTGACAAAGGGTTGTAAATTCCAACGGTTGCTGGCACAGCATGTTCAGAATTATCTAAAAGCATACGAGAGAAAGAAATTCCTATAGTTACAATTTCATTAAGCTGAAAATGAAAGAGAATACTACAGAGAGCAAAATGTGAGTGCATACACTTGTATAATTTATCTAAAAGATTCCACAAACTGGCAAAGGAGGCAACAACTTTCCAGTCTCCTGTTGATATTAAAATGATACTGAAATTCAGAGACATAACACATAGGAAAGAACTGTCCACTGGTGTACAGAACATGTACTGTTTAGATCCAGCACCTGGATTAACAGATGGCAAATGCTGTGGTACTAATAAATAAACATGAATTTGTTATGCAACAAAGCAGCTAAGGGGAGGGAGGATATAAAAGTGCTTGAGTATATTGATCAAGCCCCAGCTAGAGCATGTTTGAAGAAAAATCCCCTACATTTCATTTCATTTTGCATATGGCCCTGGGTAGGGAACTAGTTGCCAAACATTCTGTTTGGGTGATGTTTTCGAGTTTAGTTCATGAATCCATGTAAAATATTTTGCAATCTTTGGAACAAAGGCAATGTAAGCAAGTAATACAACTGCTATTACTAGAACAGAATCAAATGAGTTTTCACTTCAAGATATTTTAAGTCAGTAAAAGATAGAAACTAGCTTTATATTGAGCAATTTTCACGTAACTAAAATATATACGCTAAGACATAACTTGCTGGAAGTTTGAAAACACTTGAGACGGGCAAGCGTGACTTGTTTTTATCCAAATTTACTCTCTACAGGTAAAGTTTGTGTTTCTCTTGAACATTTTGCTTCAGTTCCTTTTGACCTATGTTTTTGTTTTTTTTTTTTTCACAAGTAAAAATTATGTAGTTTTGTGAGTGTTTGCACACTTGACCTCCCTAGTTAAAGCTGATGTGTATTCTACAACATCATGGACACCTTGTGAGTTCACCAAAGCTACAGCAGTAGTTAGATGTCCAACTGCTAAACCCAGATATCATTTAGAAGTGTCAAGCAAAATATTTAAAAGCAACTCCCAAGGCACAGTGACCTTACCACCATTTTCATCAAGATAATGAGTTAATAATAGTGATAAACTAGAGAAAAAATAAGATTCAAAGAGACAGCCAGGACTGGAAACACCATAATAACAGGATAATTTAATTACTATTTTGTAGTTTTAAATGTCACAGTAGGGTATTTTTAGACATTGCACATGACTGTTTCATGGATAAGCTAGTCAGAGAACTCAAAGGGAGGAACTGGATTTTGACCTTCTTCTGAGAAGTATTTTTGTCCTGTGTCACAAGGTTGCTATCACTCTGTAATATTAACTGAAATGTGTTTATACTCAACATGCTTGCAGGAGGCATGAAGGCAAGACAAAGAACCATTTGCACAAGTGTTTAACTTCAAAACACTGGCTTAGAAGCAGTCAAAAAAGCTAACTGAACATTAAGGAATTATTAGGTGCAGAATAGAGAATAAAATGGGATATAATCAGTATATCACTATACAAATCCAAGGTGTCTCAGCATCTTAAATACTGTGTGCAGTTTTGATGTTCCATCTCAAAAATGATAAAGCTGAACTAGAAAATAGAAGGCTGATAAAGATGATCTAAAGCCTGAAGCAATTTCCATGCAAAGAATGGTTAAAAGGTTAGGGCTGGAAAACCAATTGCAGAGGAATAAAATAGAGAACTGCAAAGTCAGTAGTATGGAGAGGATGAATAGCTTATTCTCTTTTATTTTGTAATACTGAAAATAGATGATATCAAGTGAAATTATAATCAAGCACGTTCAAAAAACACAAAAGAGAATATATATTCTCATACCCTATAATTAAGCTGTATAACCCATTACAAAGGGGCAATAATGATGCCAAAGTTGACACAGATGCAAAAAGACATTATTCAAATTCGTGTAGGGGAAATCATTAGGGACAATTAAACACAAAGGTACTGCCTCTGATTAAAGATATCCCTAAGTTGCACTTTGCTGGAAGTATGTATATGTACATATGTATATGTATATGTATACATGCAAATGTATACAAAGGGAGTACTGCTCTACTTTTGAGCTCACCTTGTGCTAGGCATCTACTGTTGCACATTTTGCAGCAGGGCATGCTACCTAGATCTTTGGTCTGATCCAGGACAGGCATTTTCCTGTTCTTATGTCACTCCCTAAACTGCAGTGGAAATCCTGGAATGTGAACTTTTCATTGTAATATTTGGTCTATTCTGAGAACCAAACTGGGGGGGGGGGGGGGGGGGGGAGGTCGGGAGAGAGATAGATTCATGGGAACTGAGAAGTAGAGGAAACAAGGCAGCTATTTATACCACAGAACTGGTTGCATTTATTTGGAGCCAGGATCAGGTTGGACTGTACTTTTCTTGTCCTGGTTCACCCAGGATAAATTACTACAAAAAATGCATCCATTAAGAGTCTGACTCCTTACAGAAAAAAATAATAATAATAATGAGAGAGAGAAAGAGAGAAAGAGAGAGAAGAGGGATGTGGGAGAAAGGGGAGGTAAAAAAGCATGAGAGAGAGAAGGACAGAGAGACAGGGAAAGAGTGTGAGAGAGAAAGGAAAATGAGAGAGAAAGAAAGGGATGAGGGAAAGAAACAGAGAGGAAGGAAGGAAGAAACAAAATTAAAAGGGAAGGAAGGGAGGAAGGAAGGAAGGAAGGAAGGAAGGAAGGAAGGGAGGGAGGGAGGGAGGGAGGGAGGAAGAACCTACATACCTACTGGGAAATCACTGTATTCATAGAGCAGCTCACAACCGCAGTTCTTGCTGGCCAACTGGACCTGCTCATTCACAGACAAATCTATTATAAATATTCTGGCAACCAGAGCCTATCTGGGACTTCCCTTTCCCAAGGAAACAAGCTGGCCAGCTTTGTGACTGCTTTGTGCACAAAGCTGCTGAAGAAAATTTAAGGAACCAGCCCAAAATGAATATGCATGTGCACTTTGGTTTTCTTCCGACTTAATCTCCTGTATGTTTCAGTGCTTTCTGTCATATTCTAAGGGTGACTGGTTTGGATGCGTTAATGTAGCATTATGAACATTAGTGTCTAGTATAACAGATCTTTCCTGTGTGTATCCTCAGGTTGTGGAAAAGCAGTATCATACAGAAATAGCCACCCATTAAATAACATATTGAAAGAAGATTAGGTATCTGTGATATTTATATACAATTAATCATATTTTACAGCAGAAAATGAGTAGAAGTCCTCCCCAAGTCCATTCATCCCTGTTTTTTTACAACTTCATTATACTATCAGAAGAAATTAAGATAGTTTAATGAAAATAACATTTGTTGTTGTTGTTGTTATTATAACCCCAGTTATAGGGGTGTTGACAACTGATATTTAAAAAAAAAAAAAATCCACAAAATTTTAGTTTTAGCTCAGAAGATGCTTTGATGGGAAACATGACCAGTAAAAATCTTTCTACTAATACTGGGAGAAAAAGGTTGTTTTAAAAATGATGCTCTATCATATCTTGAATAACCAAATCTCATAAATCTCAAAATTAGCAACCAAATAAAGGAAAAAAAAATAAAATGTTTTTCAATTTCTGGGTTACCACATTTCTTCAGGAATTGCATTTAATTCCTCTATCCCTGACTCGTATAAGAACATGAAACATCAGTCATTTGGATGTATTGCTTACTTGTACTACAAGATGAAGACAAAAACCTCTCATTATATGAAGAACCTAGCAAAAGAGGGCCTAATAAAATTCAGAGCCTCCAGGTGATATTGCATGCAATAGCAACTCCAATAAACACTGGTGTTGTGCTCCAGTGTCAACAGCTTAAGAGTATTCACATCTCCTCCTCTATATACAACATGCTCTTTTATTACAAGGACCAAAATGCTAATGCATGGAAGAACAACTACCACCTGAGACAACAGAACAGAGTGTTACTCAAAGCATTGATTGCAGCTTACTGATTTAGCCCCGCTTCATTCCTTTCATTCCAAACCTTGCAAACAAGTCACATCACATTGCTGCTCTTTTTACAGCAGCATCTGATAAGACCATTTGATTATGCCTTCCTGCATCTTTCCTGGCTGTCTCCCCAGTGCCCAGATCACTCAAGAACTGACAGATACACAGCACAGCCTTTGTCCAAGTAACTGGCTATGTGCGGCTCCGAGTCTGGAAAGAAAGAAAAAAAAATCACACTTTTAAATTATTACACTTGATTACTAAAAAAGAGAGACTAGGAGTGATAGGATAAAGCAACGAAAGCTCAGGGGCCTGGAAGAAAAAGAAATGAGGACAGTAAGGCAAGCCCCAGGCACAGGCTGCTGCCAGGGCAGCCAGTGGTGGGGCACCAAAGGGTCCCGTGCATACACAGGCTGTGCCCTTACTTTGTTAATCCTTAAACGTAACATTACCAGCATTGTCCTTGCTTCCTTGCTGCTCAGTTTCACCTGATTTACTAGCAAGCCTTGAGCCAGCTCTGATAAACCCGGACTAACTCTTCTTCCTTCTCTTGCTCACTGAGCATCTCTTCCCACTGAAGCTGTGCAACCAGGCCTCCCCTACCTGCTGTGCAAAGAGGAGCCCACCAGCTAGAAAAACAGGCCTGGACCTGCTGAGTCAGGCCTGCTAAAAACTTCATCTCAGATCCTTGCTGTCTCAACCACTGTGTCAAATCCTTTTAGAGCATCACAACAAAGGCTGTATGTTATCTTATGCAAGGGTAGCCACACAAACACACACACAAATACACACCCCTTTCTCTTGAACACAAATCTATCTACTTATGTTTCAGAGCACGGTCTAACCCCACAACGTGTGCTGGGCAGAACATCCCAAAATATCCCCTGGTTGAGTGCATCCCAGTTTAGATCTTTAGCAGACCGCCAGCAGTAGCATCCCATTCCCATAAGATCAAGCTCAGTGTGGCAGTGAGGGGATGTAAAAAAACTTTTTAGTGGTCTGTGGCCCAGGAGTAGCCCAAGCAGGGATTTTACCTGGGAGCTACAACACTATCCAATGTCAGCTGCCACTCTGGCACAGGAAGGCTAAATAAACAATACCTCCAGACATAGGAGAAAACAAAAAGAGGCAAGACTGCTGAAATGAACTTGGATTTACCCCACAGGTCAAGATACAAGTTAGTCCTGTCATACTGCACCATTAAAAAGCCATATGCCTGAGGAGCCACTGTTATCTACATCTTGAGGTCCATCCTAAATTCCTGCAACCCTTGGCTCTCTTGAGATATAAAACAAGTCTCACAACCACCTAGCATTTGTGACCTGACATTTCACAACTCGGGAAGGTTAGCCAGCTCTAGGCTATGGGCTGGCTTTCCAAGACCAGCACTAGCGCACACACCTCCCCGAAATGCAGAGTGATGGAAGATTTGTGGTGTTCCTAGAACTGGCTGCAGGTCATTGTTATTTTGTGTGTGTGTTTGTTTTCTTTTGTCAGGCAAACTGCCACTCCCTTGAACCTTGTTTGGCTCAGGTAGAGAGTGCCTATCAAAGACTTTACTGTTTTTACTTGTCACAACTTTCTCAGAGAACTGCTTTCATACTTGTTTTAATAATGCAAAAGTAACACTTTTCTCCTAGGTGGCTTTGAAAAATATCTTTAAATTATCTTAAAGAACAAAAATGTATGATATTCTGCTCCTCTGCTTCCAGAAATTATGCTAGGATTGAAGAGAGCAATATTTCCATAAGAGAGTATAGGTTATCTGTGCCTGATGCAAAAGACAGATGGATTTAACTTCAGCTTTATCTCCTGTGACAAATAAAATTGCAATAAAATACTGACCTCGGGTGTCTAATTATAAAGTTAACTCTTTCCTTGGTACTCCATAAATCTGCTTTGCAAGTTTTACCCCGGAGAGGAAAGGCAGCAAGGCGGCGGCGCTGGGGTGTCTGTTCCCCAAATGGGACACGCGGTGGCAGTGCGGCTGCTCTGTCCTCGGAGGGGATTTGCAGACAGGGAGGAGTTGGTTCGCTTTCACTCGGCAGGGTTATTCAAACGATTAGGCCAGATGTGGAAACAATCCAGCTATTCCTGACTAGCCTGTACTTGTACATAACACCTTCAACCATGGTATCCAGACCTTGCATAAATAACTGAGGAAATAAAAATGAGTGAATAGCATTTCATTCTCTGGGTATTCCTAGAGGTGTACTTAGGAATAATTTTGTTTGTATTTAAAATGATGCCTTTGTTGTCGAGCTCTTCCACACCTCAGCTGACCACATCAATGTCCATACTTACCATCGGTTTTCTCTAAGCTGGAAATAATCTGTTTTCAGCATACCATCAAAACTAGCTTGTTCTGTAAGTCATATCACAGAGAGAGGGAAGTAGTAGGAAAGAAAAAAAAGAGTGAAAGGATGAGCTACCACAATATACATCTTATTATACGCATTATATATGTACATTTTATTTGTCTGGGACTTCTAATGGGGATAGGTTGCATGGTTTAGGCCGAGCACACCTGGACAGAATAAGAAACAAGTCTTATAAAGAACTTTTTTTTCCTTTTCTTTTCTGAGCTCCTTGACTCCACCAGACACCAGACAGGAAATTAATGTTTTTGTGACTCTTCACCCCTTAGTCACTATATGTATCATAATTAAACCTCTTTTTCAAAAAAATGATGATCAATCATCCATCACAAGTCACCATCCATTCAAGGATAATCCCTCAATTATCCCATTGCTTTGAATCTACAAATGACACATATTTCCTTCTCACATAACATGAGTCAACTTTGAATAATTTTGTATTGATGGGACAATCATTTACATGGTATCTTGCTATTTTCCTTGGGTAAGAAAGTGTCCTAATTCATTTTTGTTTTATTATTTTCTTGACTAAGCATTGTTTGAATGGCTGTGCAGTCAAAATTATTCCACCACCACAGCTTTCTAGTTAGCAGTTATAGTTACAAGGAAAGCAATCTGTCCCAGAAATCTCATTAAAAATTTTAAAGTCCAGAGAAAACAGCCACTTCTGTTGCCACAGATTTCACAAACACAAACATACATACTTGCACGATGAAGTTAATAATAATAATTCAATAAATAATTAAGAAATAAAATATCAATAACTTAATAATTAAATAATTCAGTTAATTAATGAATTCAATAATTCCAAGAGAAGTAATGCCAATGTGCTAAGAGCTTGCAAAACCCTACGTGGTGTCAGTGGCATCTGAAGACACCCTCTACAAGAGTATTTTCTAAATCTTGAATCCATTTCAGGTGTATTGTATGCATAAAACCAAACTATAGAAACTATACAGAATTTATGTTTGTGCTGAAGTTCAGGAATGGAGAAGAGGGCAGAAAAAGGGAGAAGGGGAGGAAATGTTTCACATTTTTTAAAATGTTTTTTAATCTCCTCAGTAGTCCCCACTCATCTGTGCCTGCCAGTTCTTGACACCCAACAAGAACATAGTATCTATTGTTTACTGCAAATGCTTTTGTGACTGCCTGTATTTTACTAAAAGGATCTAACATAGTTTACATTCTTTCTGAGTTGTGATGTGTCTTCCCATTTGTTTTTCCTGCTTTATCCTGCCTGTTTTTCCATTTTTTATCCTTCCACTTCTCGGTAACATTTTCGGCCTGCCCGTCATAGTTATGCCACATAGCTCCAGCTTCCTCCTCTTCACAAATCCCTGTTCTTTCCCACCTGGTACCCCACAGCTTATCGCCAGCCTTTCTGCTTCCATGCATAACCATTCCTTGTTCATTATGAAGGAGTGTGCCGCTCCATCTTTCTTAACCAGTGAAACTATTTTTGCATATCATATGCAGCCATTAATATGACCTCTCCTGCGATAAGGCGCATGAGAACAAAAGGGGATAATGTGAGCCAGACCGAGTGACAGGACAGGACAGAACTGCCTCCTCCTCTTAAAGAAAAATGGGAGGGAGACAAAGAGTAAATCAAAGGCAAAAGGATTGTGCTGCTGCAATGTGTGTCAGCAAGCAGAACTCCTACACACAGAGCCAGTTCCTCCCCCACTCCTCAGTCTTCAGAGAATAAGCAGGAAACTGCTCCTACATTACGATGTACCCTAAAACAAGGATCATCCCACTCCCAGCCACCCTGTGCCCTCATCACGATGTCTGAAGTACTGGTTAAAAAAATAAAGGCCACACCCAGCTCATTTTGAGTGCCAGTGGCCCTCAGAAATATAGCAACAAATGAAGTTAAAAGACATATTCACCTTTCATTTGCTTTTAAGAAATATCAGATTTTAAGAAATAACAGATTTTCAATGAAAATGCCTACATTCAGTTTGTTGGTGTTTTTGTTTGTTTTGTTGTTTTTGTTCGTTTGTTTTTTAAATTGAGAAACCCTGGCTCATCTATTTATTTTTCTAAACGGAATGTGCAAGTCTACACTTTCCTATCCAGAAGACTTTGCATGTTCCCTTTTCCAACCACCTCTCAAACCAACCCGATCCCAGGGCTCGTTTAGACAGTAACTCCACGTCGTGCCCGAGACAGTGGGGGAGCTTGAGCCTCCATCCTGCTCCCCTTCACTGAGCCCTATTTCAGCAAGTAAGAAGACACTTAGGACAGTAAACACCAGCACAGATGTTTGCAGAACAGCCTGTCGGGCGTTTTGGTAGTTGTTTGGTTTGGTTTGGTTTGGTTTTCCCCGGTCTTCAGTTGCGAAATTCCCTTGCCACCTTTTTACAATGGCACTGAGAGAAGACGGCTTCAGTTCACCCCTCTGCAAATCCTCGGGGCAGCCTGGAAACGTCGGAGAGCAGCAAAACTCCTCCACCAGCAGCCCTGCGCCTACTCCAACACAGCCCCGCCCGAAAGTTTTTATCTTTACAGCGCGGGCCCGCTGTACGTAAAGCAGTTTCGTATCTTAGTGTAAGACGTAGAAGTGCCTAAACCAGCCAGCGTAATGCCAAATAACTACAGTGCAAGGCGTGTGCGGGGTGTACGTGTTTACAACAGCGTTCACGTCCAGCGGCTTCCCTCCGGGAGCCCCCTCTGACCCCTGCGGGGCAGCCGGGGCTAAAGCCGGGGCCGGGGCCGGAGCTGACGCCGGGACCGGGCGGCGGCTGCCTGGGGCGGCGTGGCAGTGACCGCGCCCCGCCGCCTAGGGCCAGACCGGGCCGCCGCGTCTTTGTCCCCGTCAGGGAAGAAAGAAGGCAGGAGGGGAGGGGACGAGCGGGGCCGGGAGGGGAGAGGCGGTGGCGGAGGCACGGGAGGAGGCGGCCCGGCCCCGGCGGCGGGCGGGGAGGTGGTGGGGGCGCGGGCCGTGCCTGGCACCTGCGCGGCGGGCGGGGCAGGCCCCGGGGCCGTGCTGAGCGCGGGGCGCGGCCCGGCCCCTGCCCTCCGTCGGCGGCCGAGCGGCGGCGGCGCAACAGGCTAGCGGAGCCCAGCGGCGCCCAGCCCGCCCGCCCGTCCGAGCTCATGGCCGGCCGCGGCGCCGGCGGCGAGCAGGGCTACATCCGCACCGTGCTGGGCCAGCAGATCCTAGGGGAGCTGGACAGCTCCAGCCTGGCGCTGCCCTCCGAGGCCGGGCTCAAGCTTTCGGGCGGCCGAGGCGGGGAGGAGAAGGCGCTGCGGATCCAGCGGCAGGTCCAGCAGACGCTGGCCAGGAGGAGCCGAGGCTCGCTGCACAACGGTGAGTGCCGGAGCCCCGCGCCCTGCCTGGCCCCCGGGGGACTGGGGAGCCGGGTCGGCTCGGGTCGGGTCGCTGCGAGCAGCCGGTACCGCTGCGCGACTCGCGAGATGCGCGGCTCTGTCGCGACTCTTCGTGCTTTTGGCCCGGGTGAGGAGTTTGTGCCTCCCCAGCGCTGCAGCTGCTCGCCCTGCACGGCTGCCCGGGGGATGGGTGGATGGGTGGGTGGGTGGATGGATGGATGGATGGATGAGTGGAGACTGGGTCCTCCGACCGCAACAACCGCCTCTTGCGCTTGCTTGAGTAACTCCGTCTCTGCCCACTGGCCCTGTCTGCGAAATGAAACGGGAAGAAACGTCGGAAATGGTTTTAATTGTTTCACCTCGAAGTGAACTAAAGGGAGGTTTGGCAAAATAACTCTAGGAAAGGCGTGGATGGGAAACGTTGGGCAGCAATGCTACCAGAGGGGTATTTACGCTGCTCTTGGACGTGCACAGTGCAAATGGAAGTCGCCACACGGTCAGACACATCCAGGATCTGCAGCATCAGGCCCCAGCAGGGTGACTTCGTCAGCGCTCAGGGTTTCAGGCCAGCTGCCCGAGGGTGTAGTCTTAACTGCTAATAGGCAAGAAAATCATTGTTTATACAGTAAACTTAAAAAAATGTAATCTTGTTTTTACATACAAAGATATGGCAGACTTACAAGTTATATGCCCTGTTGCTAGCGGTGTCATTATAGAAGCCGTCACCTTTCATTTGCAAAAAGCTATGAGCAAAGGGGCTTCAAATTTATGACTATATTTCACTCACCTATCTTGTCAGGCAGAAGAATGTTTCTTCGTACTTCTGGCTTCCATCTAAAATACACCTAATGGCTGAAAAAGTGATGAAGAACGTGAAAAACTGAAAAAGTCGGGGGTTGGAACTAGGTGATCTTTAAGGTCCCTTCCAACCAAGCCGTTCTATGAAAAAGAGTACAATGCAGGTGCAGACATATTCTGAAAAATTAGGCACACAAATCACATAAACAGGCATACATGGCTGTGTGGTGTGCAGCTACGTGTGCAAGTCCTTAACTTGGCAGCTCTCATTTAAATAAGGTTTCTAAACAGTTTTTGGAGTAACCATTTCTTTTTCTGTCAGTAGAGAAGAGCAGCCTGGAAAAGACTTTCTAAAGCAATTGTTAACAAATGAAATGGTGTCATGAACCTGAGATCATGTCTCTAAACTGTAATAAAAATATGAAGACAAAGTTCCCATCTTTCTAGCTCATCTTAACTTCTCTGCAGTACATTAACAGACCTGACAGATTTAAGGATAGTTGTCATGGTGTGCCTTGTTTTTTCTAAAGGTCAAGTATTTGAATACTTTGCATTTCTGAGAGCAAAACTCTCAGGCTTCTAGATGAGGAGTGGCAAATGTCATGTCCGTTAGATGTATTGTTCGTGCGTAACATGAACTTCTCTTCTTTAAGACATATTCTGGTGCCCAACTTACCATGCATTTTTTAGTCCCACTGCAAAGCTCAGAAAAAAAATAAATGGAACTAAAATGTATTCCATATATTCCATGCATTTATACATGCATATATGTATATTAAAAATATATGCATATGGCTGTCCATCTATGTATATATATCTGAAATATTTGTATATCAAATGTCTATAATATATTTAACATGCTAACTTTCCTGAAAAAAATAAATGTATATGTGTGTTTATGTCCCACTGTGCTTTTTTTTCATAGAAGACTTGCACAAAGATTGACTAGGCTTTAAAAAACATTTTAATTTTTATATGTAAGCTACATCGTAAAATTATACACTATTTTATATACAAAAAAAAAATACCCACTTGACTAAGTTGTAACAGTTTTCTAGATAAATTCAGCAAAGGTTTTGTGTTGTTTGAAGTTGCAAGGAAGATAATACAGAGATTTAAAAGGGGCAAAAGCAGGTCCCTGTGCTATAACTGTCCTATCTGTAGGAGTATTTCAGACCCTGTTCAGCAAGGTGCTTAGCACATACCTAACCAGCGCATTCACATACATGTCTAAAATTAGTTGGGCACATAACCACTGGGTATGGAAAATCAGTGTTAGTAGAAGCCTTACCCAGCATTGTTTGCACACACCCGTTCTCCACTAACTGTAGTGGAGGCTTTTAAGCTGCAAGAAGTACCCCACCGGGCAGCATTTCTCCTTAAAGTTTTAGACCAAAGGTGCCTGCTTAGCCTTCAACATTACTTTTAAATAGAAAAATGAACGGAAAAAAGTTTTTTTTTGTTGTTTTTTTTTACCTCCTATCTTCATATTGCTCCCCAGTTTATGCCCTTCCCCTTTTTAGGGTGTCTTTCCTTTTTGTTTTTTTATGACAGATATTCAGGTCATCATCAGATTTGAGGATTCTTTCAGCTGCTAAATGATTAAAATTACAATCTGCCTCAACTCTTTTTGAAGACATTGTAAAGCATTGTTTATAGTTTTTCAAGCATCAGTTTGACAACAGCTATAACTTTTTCAGTTCATCAGTTTCTGAACCTTTGGAAATTAAACATTGTTGCCCTGCCCTGAAAATTTTTGAACTAAAGCAGCCACATAAAATTTCTGAATGCTATTTAAAGATGGAAATGGAATGATAGATAGTTCAGCCTTTTCAAAGAAAAATGGCATTCAGGGCCATATACATTAATGACTAGTGTTCTTCGTCTCACATGATGCAACAATATTGATTTTTCCTTGTATACTTCAGTATATGATTCCACTTCTCTCTGATCTTGTTTGGCTTGGATTTTGATTGACTTTTAAATTCATCTATGATATTCATGTTTCTCTAGTGTAATCGCTGGACCAAAGTCTTCCTTCCTGTACATCCAGACCTGTACCAGGTCTGCTGTAAAAGATGAGGGCAGAATTTAGTAATATATCACACAAAACCAAATGGACCAATGGTCTATGTAGAGATGCTTTCTCAAACACAGGGTGTTATAATCACAGAATATTTACAAAAAAACAAATTTAAAGATTAAAGATTTTTTTAAGATTAAAACTTACATGCTTTCCAGATCAGTACCATTAAATGATTACAATTGGAGCCTTACTTTTTTCTTTATATTTCTTAACGTCTAAAATTCTTAATAGTAATTTTCTTAAACTTGGTTTTAGGAATTTGTAGGAGTTTTTTGTCCTCAGCTTTCTATTTTGCAGAAATCTTATCAAGTTTCATAGTGATTTTATATCTTCATGGAAAAAAGAAATACAAAAAAGATGGGGTGGTGACTTCTGCTTTTTGTTGGCTTCATTAAATACCTCACCTCTGGTTTCTGAGCCAGAAGAAAAAAATAATAATTTGAGCATTTGTGTAAATATACTGACCAGTGCAAAGTAAATGCTGGAATGTCCTTAGGGACCAGTCATGCTCTGGTAGTGTGATGAAGGGGAATGATCAAAAAGAAGGCCCTTTCATCTCTAGATGAGGTGATCCAGTGAAGTTTTTGATATGCCATTCCTAAATGGCACCAGCCCAGTCCATTGTGAGTGGTGAGGTATACAGAGGGATTAAAAGATGACAAACCAGGAATACTTATGAGTTTCTGTTGGGGATATAACCACCCACTTACCCTGAGCAGGAATGGAAAATAGATACTCAGCAGGCAGGCACTCAGCATGCATGAAAATATCATAGTCTGTAGTAGACTTCTGCGTACAGGGTACAGCAACATTAATTCCTGCTGTGGGAGGTTTAAAGCCAAAATTTTGGCTTTCACGGTATCCATTCAGATACAAAAATGCTGAAAAAGATACACATCTGAGAGGTAACAATGCACATGATTTGAGAGGAATCTGGTAGACCTACCTCCTTAATAGAGGATAATTGTCTTTTTCATGTCTCATATATCGTGGAGATGTCACTTGTCATTGTTATTTTCAAAGGCCAAGCACATAAGAGATTGATTTGTCTGCAGCTATAGCCAGCAATTGTTAGGGAGGAACTTTCAAGGCCTTTAGAAACATTGGGTTTATCACACCTAAGAGGTCTTGAGAAGAACCACCACAAGGCTGGCTGGATTTTTTTTTTTCTCAGTCATCTATTCAGTTTCCTTCCTGATAGTGTAATTATTATGTCAGGTCTCAAAATTTTGACATAGCTGTTGAGATATTAGGTGATTTTTGTACAGCTTTTATTTTAGGCTTGAGGAATAGTAAAGAGGTGTAGTGTTCCTCCTCCACTGTCCATGTCCAAAGAGCCAGCATTCCTGAACTCCTTCAGTTCAGACTGACAGGAGAAAGGGGAGACTGTGATAACAGGTTGTGTTCAATTGTCCACACATGGGTGGCTGTTGCTCTTTGAGAAGCCTGAGTTTTCCAAAATATTCATGTTGGTTGACAGATGTGACACAGGGCCTGTAGGAAATCCATCCTTTCTTTGACTGGCTGCTGGAAACCAAGTGTGGTATCCAATGGACCCCTATGGATGAGTAACTGAATTCATATTTTCTGAAGAGAGAGTTTCAGTGAGATTTAAAACACTAATTCTCACAGTTAGAAAATATTAATTCTAACAGCAAATGTTAGACATAATACTTTAAATATAAAGACATATATTTATAGACATAATACTTTAAATTTATACATATATTATTTTCTCTTCTCCTAACCAGTGCACTGATATATAAGAACTACCTAATGATTTTTGAATACATGTAAAACTGAGCAAATCTGAGAGGTGAAAAATGTGTAGGTTTTTGTAGCATGGTGAAAACCTACCTGGAGGAAGCCTCACTGACAGAGGCAAGTTTTGATCAGATCACCCATTCTGCTTCTCATAACTTAACAGAAAGGACCAGCATTTTAGTTACCACTTTTATCACACTGGCTTTTGGCACAAGTAAAGGGCCCATCTTGCAACCTACAGTTTATGCCTACCTAATAAATCGTAGGTAAAATGCTGACAAAAAAAAAAATACTGGTACGGTAAGAGAAAGCACGAGATACAAAGATGCAAAGTGAAATTCCGTAAGCTAACATATACAGTTTATCTCTGAAAGAGAAAAATGTTTTGTTTACTGATGGATAGTTTCACAGGGAGACTGAAGGTTAAAAACAGAATACTGCTTAAAGCCACTGTTCAACCAGAGATAAATGAGTGTTGCAATTTCTGACTGAGTATGTTTTGCTATTACAAATAGGGCAACTGTTAGATATGTAGTTTACACTCGACTGCTTCATGGCCTTATTATTTTTATTTTATTCTGATTATTTTGTTTAGTAAAGACACAGAGTTCAGAGTTAACGAAAACATGCCAAAATTACTTACTCAAGGGTTCTTTATGTTCTAAGGAGATAATTTCTCGCTAAGTAGACTAGACAAAAATACTAGGTATAGAGAAACAATCATCTGTGAGTATGTACTTAAACATTAATTATATAAAAGTACTTTGATAGGTAGCAAAGAATAAAGCTAATCTTTAAAAAGCAGGCATAGACAATAGGCTAAGATGTGGTCTTACTGGGCACCTGAGGTTGTACATTGGAATTATATCACAGAAATGAGAGACTTAGATGAATTTTCAGATTTTGGATTTCAGTGTGTATTGGCAGGAAAATATTTGCAGTATGAAAAAAACCAGTCTTCTGTTACTGCTTTGTCATGTACTTGGGTAACCTTTGGGCTGTGACAACCTTGTAATGTGTCTTGAAGGAATTACTACAATCCAAATCATGAGTTAGACCAGGCTGGATCATTCTACTCTCATTGATGCCAAGCTAGCATGAATGTGTCTTAACAAATCACCTAATGCGTGTTCAAATCTGTCTTGCATAGTCAAAGTACAAGAATTGGGATGATTAAATAAGTAAAAGTAACTGAAAAGTATGAATAAATTGGACTTCAAATTCTTGCACTCAACTTCTGTATTATACACAAATTTGGACTTATCCAGGTAGGTCTGTGCTAGTGGGAATCATTCACAAATTATTGCTGTTACATGAGTCTCTTGTTTCTTTTCACCCTTGTCGAGCCTTTACGAACTACATGCACTAAGGTGTTAAAGACACAAGAGTACTGAAGTCCTAGGGTAGTTCCATACCCACATGCACCTGATGTCGCCAGGAGTTGAACTGCACAAACTGAAAACCTCAGCTCTTTGGAACAGATGCTAGGTGCTTTCAAAAATCCCATCAGGCTTTAGCCTGCATGTTTTTAGCACCTGAATTCCCTTCTGCATATGACTCCTAATATTTTTAGAAGTGAAGACTTCATCAGTTTGACCAAGTTAATGTTTTGCTTCTGCCATTTCCTGTATTCTTTCTCAGACAATATCAGCTATTTTGAAAATTCATGGCCAACTTCTTTATTAACTGGTATTATGTGTTCAGCCTAACCATCTGCAACCAACAGTGGCCCCGTTTTTGACAGATTTGAGGAATATCTTGCCTTCTGCTTTTGATTTCTGTGTCACCTCTTCAAACCTGTGTTTTTTATATTCCTGTATGCAGATTCTCATAGTAACTTGCGAATCTCATGAACAGTCATTTCAGCTGTATCTGTTACAAAGCTTGACTTATTTTTTGTTAGTAGAAGGACTTTTCTTTCAAAATGCATTGTACCAGTGGAAGAGAAACAGCCTGAGGCTCTTTTGGTTCTCGTTTTTTTTTTTTTTTATGTGCTTGTGTTTTCTTTTTTTTTGTTTGTTTCTTTATTTTTAATTTAAAGGATAGTGAGGTCCTAATAAAAGAAGTAATCACCAGGCACTGTTCCATTTTCAAAGCTAGGTTGTGGAAAGAAACTATCAAAGTAGATATGCTGTGGATCTTCTACCTTGTTTGGCAGATTAGTGAACCTTATAGGTACAGATTTGAAATGTAATTAAACACCAATACTTTTTCAGCATTGTACACCACGTGCCTCCACAAGCCAAAGATTGTGTTTGTGGACTCAGGTTCTTTGGATGAAGCACTAAGAAGATTAGTGAAGCATTACTTGTTCCAATATATTATCATTAAACTAGTGCGTAAGGGAGAAGAAACATCAGCAGTTGAGGTAGACAGCTATGAAGTAAATAGTCTATGTTGAGTGTGTGGTATTTCTTTAGTGACAGTGAAAATTGCATCTCTAGGGTTTAACTAGGCAGTAACAGAGGCATACACTTAAGCCCAGTTTGCTCAGTTGCAATCTACAGTTGCAGTATTTTAACTAGTTTGTGTACTGGGTGTGTTAGAGTCAGACTCTTAGGTAAACTATATGTACACATTCAAAGCGGTCACAATGAAAAATAAGTTCTTGGTAGCACTTAATTATCTGTCATTATCTGGGATATTTAAAATATCAGCTTGCTGTGTTTAAATATCTTCCATGAAATAGCTGTGTTGAACAATAAGACTTCTAAAAGTTAAATATGTCTTAAGTAAAATAAATGAGAATTATCTGAGGCCTGTGCCTTCAGAAATCTTTTCTTAGCCATATTTTGAATGCTATGCACTGAATGAAAACATCTTTCTGTCTTTCCCCTCTCTGATTTTCAGCTAATATATATGTATTCAGCAGTGTATGAGTCATTTCCCTAGTGCCCAAAACCATCCTTTGTAGTAATATTATGTTTTGTTAAAATCTTACTTATTTTTATTTATAGGCAGTTTACACCGTGCTTCCAGTGTTCCAGAACGTGTTTATAACATGGGGATTACTGAAAATGATTTTGCATCTAGATCTCAGTATGGTGTCTCTTACTACCAGTCAGACCAGGTGAGGAAAATGAATGGGAATAAGTGTGTTACCAAATGCATAGTTTATTTATTTTGAAACCACAGATAACAGTATGTAGATGATATTTCAAGGTTTATTTGTTCACTTTTTGACGCCTGATTTCTAGAAAAAGAGGTTTTCATGACTGAGATCCATTAATGTTTTTCTCTCCTTCTGGTGACTTCTGAGCCCAGTGGCTAAACTCAACATGGTATGACAGATGGGCTTTTTGCAGTCCTATTGGTTTTGTGAGAATTGGCATGCGGGTAGAAAATGAAAAAACGTATTAAATGCCATTTAGGCAGAGGCTGTTGCAAGTCAGACCTTTATCCATCCCAGCAGCCAGCAGGTCAGTCAGCACATACTTAGCCCAAAGTAGCCAGAGGCCATGCTGGCATGTACCCAGGTAAACATTTAGAGGTTGCTGGAGGGAGTTCAGCAGTCCTGCAGGGTAAAGAATGACAGGGGTTGGACCTGGGAATATGGTGAAAGAGGTTAGGGAATTAAGCACCCAAAACCACAGGAAAACAGATTGCACTAGTTTCACAATGACAGGTAGAGTGTTCCTTATCATTTTAAATAATCTGCTGTAATCTGTTTTAGCATTACAAGAATGTGAGTCTTCGTAATACAATAGTATTTCTAAGCTAATTACAGCTTCACTTTTTATTTTGACCCACTTCACTTGGGTTCATGGCCTAAATGCTAAGATAAATAGCTGATTTTCTTCAGGGTTCATGACTCAGCTCATAACTACTATGAACCAGTTATTATATGGTTGAGGGAGCAACCATATAATTTGGTAGTCAACACATAGCTCAATTAACATATAGCTTGGAAATCACTCAGTAGCAGTGCTGCTGCATGATCAACATCAGTAAACAAATCAGTTCAGCTTGGGAATAGGAATATTTGTTTTATAAATAGTTTAGGGGGCAAATTCTTTCTTAATTTCAGATGACACAAGAATGGCATATTTTCATGGAGTGAAATAACCTGGCAGCTGGCAAATTAATTAATCAGCTCTAGCACTCTATGGCAAGAGTTAGAACCATTTACTTGACTACATTTGTCCTCCTATCCTTTGTTCTCACCTGTCACACAGTCCCTAGCATTTGATGTGAATCTGTTCTTTTTAGAAGAGAGCAAAAAGAGGAAAACTAGATGTGACATAGGAACAACAAGAAAATAGTACAGCTTTCCTGACAGGAGAAGGAAAAAAAAAAAAAAAAAAAGGAAATAGGACATACTGTCCTCCCATGCTGCCATAAAAGTCAGAAAAAGCCACAAGGTCTAGTATTTCACAAAAGCATTCTTTTCTTTACCGCCAGACAAAAGATAAAGAAAAGATATCCTTGCATAACTCCTGTAGAATAAACAGATAGAACCAATGATCCTAGCCTCAGCCTAATAGATTCAGCAACCTTTGCTCCTTTTGTGAGTCAGTTATCACCCTCAATAAGTCCTCAGCAGTTAAAGAAAGGGATTTCAGTCACTATCTGCTAAGCCCTATCCCTTCAATGAATAACATCAGTGTAACTTCACTGTTTACCTTTAAAAATGTCTGTAATATTACAATACTTTAATACAACATGAAAATATGTGGGACTTAGGTTTATGGCTGGATGCTACTGTGCTCACTACTACTACTACTACTACTAATAATAATAATAATAATAATAATAATAATTGGCCATTGCTCCTCTATGTAAAGCAGATAGTCTCCCAAGTTGATTTAGTTCTGGAAAGTGTTGAATATGATCCAATTTAGAACATAACAGTTCAACAAAAAGGTAGAAAAATTGGAGAGAACCCAAACAATACCCGTACAGTAAAAAGTTTGGAAGACACATCCTACAAAGAAAGGTTGAAGGAAGTGGATTTATTGAGTTTAGAAAAGAGAAAATTGGAAAACAAGAATATGATCAATTACTGTCCTTGCCCACTGGGGACAGGAAAATAAAAATCATCTTAAATTGTAGTTGTAGATTAAGGGAAACCATTGAGAAGGTGAAATGGTTATTTTGATTTCCTTGCAATGTCTCATTCATTTTCAGTAGGAAGTTAAGCAAACAGGAAAGGGAATATCTCTCTTTACTAGATCCTCCCACAGTGTGAACAGGAGAACAAAATAACCTCTCAATGTCCTGTCAAGATGTACATCATAACAATATACAAGTGTTTTAGTATATTTTAATATCTGACTGACTAATTATCTTCTGTTGGGCAGCCTTGAATTTAATTTCAATAATTGATGTGAGTGTTAATCCTCACGGACTTTCAAGCTGAAACTAAAATCTCTGTTTACAAATACTGCTCACTATCAGGTATAATTGACTTGCGCACCTATTTTGAGGTAGTGACAGAAGACTAGTTCCTTAGACTTTGTCTCCTGAAGTTTAGATCGTACTTGTTCTTACCTTTGTTAGGCAGATACAAAGAAGTATTGCAGAATCCCATTTAATAACCAGTTTTGGTGATGTTCACATTTTATTTTCTTATTCTCATAGCAGACCTTATAGTTTTTATCTTTACATTACTGGTTTGATTTCTTTGGTATTAATCCTAAATGCCGTGATCTGACTTTTCTTTTATGCACCCTTAACAGGTGGCCTCACCATCCTCTTACACAAATGGCTGGGGGACAAGAGTTACTTACAAGACAATGGAAGAGAGAGGTCAAAGACAACCCCTGAAGAGATTAGAGGTTTCACCCCAGCGGGGTCCTGAAAGATTGTCATATGTGTCCAATGATTTTCACTATGACAGATGGTTTTCAACTGGATTCTCTCCAAGGCATGGAGATAATAGGAGACCCAGCGGGACTGTCCCACCAAGATATGCTCGGTCTGAGATTGTTGGTTACACTCTTCGTGATTCAGTGAACAGGGGACGCTCTTTTAAAAGACACCCCCAGATGGTGGTTGTTAATGACACCATCCCTGATGGTGTCCCCCCTAGCCCTTCTGCACTTCTGTACCATCAAGCAGGCAACAGTCGCAGTATGACCAACCTTTTAGAGAAGGAGAACTACCTCACATCAGGCAGTGCGATGGGACAAGTAAGATCACCAACTGCTTCCCATTTTGGGTCTCAGAACAGGCAATCTTTTAGGTCCAGCTGGCACCAAACTACGTTCAGAAACACACAGACCAGGAGGGATGCTTCCCAGCCAGCTTCAGTAACCGGTGTTGCTGCAGAAACAGATGGGAAGAGGATGTCATTGACAGCTGCTATGGCAGCAGCAGGGAGAAATGGTTTCCTGCAGAACGAACAAGTCACCATCAATGGATCTCAGCTAGGGTAAGCATAATGTAGGACCTGTCTAGGTTATGGGGTATCACAGCTGAAAGGAACATATTTGTTTAAGAATGGAAAGTAAACTATACAGCCAACATAGTGTGAAAATTCACTTCCAGTGCAGCAAAGGAGAGAGAGAAAAAATGCACGTGTATGCACATCCTGCAGGGTCCACACCTCTTGCTCATGTTCAGGACCACCTTTTTCCAACAGTTGATCGTATGTTTAAGGAGACACAAAGTAAATGCTGAGCAATTTACAACTTAAATGATGTTACACAGTAATATATTGGCAAATTTTTTGCTTGTAAGAAACCAAATGATTTTATCACTGCTTCTCACTAGAGTACATCAAAAATACGCCAATGCATATTTTGCAATTCGGCTTTTGGCAGATTGACAACCTTCAGTTGAAACTTTCATGGTTCCAAGGAAACTTTTTTGTTTTGACAAACTTCATTAAAACATAAGCAGAAATTTCTTCCTTAGAACATTCGTCCTTAGAACAAATATAAATTGCTCTGAATTTCAGGACCCCAAAGCCTCTTGCGAACAAGGGAACCATATTTTGAGGTTTTGTTAGCCCCAGTGGTAGAGGCTCCAGCGGATTCCTTAGTGTGTTTCTGAGCCACAGACAGCTATTTTGATATTCGATCACGTGTAGAAGCAATTTTGGTTCTTCTGCAGGTGCAGTCATTGGCATCTAGTTGTCTGCCTGCACAAATGTCAACCAAAGTGTTTTTCACACCTTCAGATGTAAACATCTTATCTTCAGTCATTGTGCAGGTGGCTTGCTTGGGAAAGTGCTGAACTCCAGGTGAAAGATTTGTAACCTATTGGAAATCTCTTTGGCAGTGTAACTCCTTAAGTGACAGTTTTTCAGTTCAGCTTTTGCTTGAAGTTACAAAAGAAAATGATTGGAAGTGCTATGAAAGCTTCTAAAGTTCCTTTTGCAAATGTTAACACATTTCATTTATCTCAGTACTTCTGACCATTTAATTTACTTGTAGATATCTTTAGATTTTCAAATAAACTAGGTTCTACTTTGGATTCATAGCTATATTTTTTTGAGGGGGGAGCAAGGAGCTCATTGGTCTACCCAAAGTTTTAAAAAGTTTCTTTAAAATATACCAGTTTATTTTAGTGAGAGGCTGGTGAAAATTGACATGTGAGATAATTCCCCAAGTGATTTGGACCACTAGATTCTTAAATGATGAGGAAGAGACTATAGTTATTTTAGCTGACTGAAATCAGTATTTGTTACATTTGCTTATATAATTGTTCATGATATCCACATAGATTATTACTCTTTTCTGATGTCTAAAATACACATTTAGTAAGTCCCCTCGTAATTCTCATCACTGGAAGGGCTTGATGTAGAAGTCCTATTTTGGTTACAGTACATTCCAGTTCATCCACATCTCACTACTGCACAATTTAATGTTGAATTAAGTGTTTAAAATGTAATAAACCAAATTTTGCTTTGGCGTACACACAGCTGTCAAATTAGAGCTATTTCACTTAAGTCCATCATATCACCAGACATACAGTTTCTTCCAGCAAGACTTCTCCATCTGTTAGTAAAGACTTTCGCATTTCTTATCATTTCCCATTCTCTTTGATTTCAGCATTGTACTATGTGATAGATTGCTCCCTTATTTGTTGCTCCCTCAATAATGGAAGGGACAATAAAGATAAGCCCATTTTCAAAGTAATTTGATTTTTCCAGAAATTTGTACTTTTAATACAAGTCACAGTTTAGGACTTTTCAAGGTTAAGTTTTAATAATTTAAGAGCATGCTAAATAGTTTAGTAAGGTTAAAGAGAAATATTGGACTAGTTCTGTATAGAATTTAAAATTATATAAATGTATTTGCAAAGTTTCTGTAGAAGAATAATTCATGCTATGAAATCAAAGTAGAGAAAAAAAAAACAATATAGAGATGCTATTTCTGCATCTTCTGGTAGAGTGAAACAGTTAAAAGCATCCATATATCAAAGGAAAGAGA
Source organism: Cygnus atratus (assembly GCF_013377495.2). NCBI lineage: Eukaryota > Metazoa > Chordata > Aves > Anseriformes > Anatidae > Cygnus > Cygnus atratus. The sequence continues at coordinate 63,104,279 of NC_066362.1, forward strand.
GGGATACCACCTGAAGCTATCTGAGAAACAGCTTACAACACCAGACCTCTAAATGGGCTGAGGACTGTCACAAAATGATCAGAAAACACAGTATATTTTGAAAAGGTTATATTCTGGAAATTAAGATGAAGCTACAACTGGTCAAATCATTATTTTTAACAATCATTGCTTGAATATCCCTTTGTCATCAATACACATGCTCATTAGCCATATGGCTTTTAGGTTTGCCTGTAAATATTTTGAGGATAGAATGGAGTAAATACATCAAATTCTATTTCGACTGAAGTTGGAGTGCTGTAACTTGTTGAATACCATTGAGGGTCAAAGATTATATTGCATCCTCATTTACTGTCTGATAAAACTTCAGTGAGAGCAGATGTTGTTTTTCATCCAACAAGAGCAGCCCTAGTACAGCAGTGTACAACATGAGGGAAAGATTTTGGTTACTACTCATGAAGGAGTATCAGCCTTGAAGGGATGATACTGGTGGATTTTGGGCTGCTGTCAGTCTCTGTGCAGTTCTGCACATCCAGCACTTAGAAGTTTGGTCTCTAGCCATAGATGCATTTTTCTCAGTCTGGCAGGCTGGTGACTGCTGATGGGCCTCTACTACTCTAGTACATCCCTGGCATCCTGGCATGAGGCTGAGTTCCCACGTATTCTCTGATATCCCATCAGGGATCAGCTCATGCAGCTCTCTTGACCGTAGAAAGTGCATGGATAGAGTCTTTATTTGCCTGGTGAAATGACTCACAACTTAGCACATAAGAGGTGTCTGCCACTCCATAGAAGGTGGCCAAAATTGCTAAAAGGTCTCCAAAGTTACTACACTAACTTGCAGGCAGAAGGCGTGCACACATACATAACATGCTCACAAAAACCTTGTTGATTTAAGAAACCTGGCTAAAACCCATGCTGGAAAAGCCTGTTTTTCTGTTCCCCTTAAGAGAGACTAAGAACAAGAAATATGATCTGTTTTTTTCCATACTCATTGTTCAAGATCTTTAAGTTTCTGATCAGTACATCCCACTTGCAATGAAAGTAACTTAGTAGCTACTTTGTTTTAAATCAGGGCTAAAGTAAACTCAAAATCTGAAAGCCCTAAGCACTGCCAGAACAGAGCCCAGGGCGCTACAAATACCAACTGTTGTTCTGTCTAATTGCACTTTGACTTAACTTCTCCATTGACATCCTCAGCGCACTGTCCACTTCATTTCATCTTTGTCTTGCACAAGTATGCTTCAGCATCCATATATGCAGCATATTTGCTCAAAACGCCAATTCAGGGGAGGGGAGAAGACAGGAAATAAAATGATTTACACCAAATGGAAAAGTAAAGTCAGGTGGCAACCTCAGGGTACTGGAGCAGAACTTAATTTGGAGCAGGTGCATCTTCATCTCTTTACTCTCCTTACAGCCATACTAATTGTCTTTTGCCTTGTGATTTACAGGATAGCTAGAAGAAAAAAAAAACAAAACTAAGAACATCCTTTTTTGTCTCAGAGGTCATGAGTTCATCACAGATATTTTGGTCTGATTTCAGTGCATTTGTACCGGGATTCTCTGTGAGAGATCTGCCTGATTTCTGCCAGCTTGTCTCTACCTTGCCTCTCCACAGCCTGTTCTGGGCAAGCCTGTGCTTCCAGGCTCTTTTGTTCTTGCCAGTCCATTACTGAGATGGCCTGAGAGCTGAAGAACCTAGTGGCTCCTGGTACAGTGCACAAACACATGCTTTACATGTGGTTCTTTTCTCAATATTAAAACATTTCTTATTTGAACTTCACTAATCTGAACATCATGTATTATTTAACATTCCATCTTAATTAAAAGAAAAAAAAATTCAATTTAAGCAAATGTGTTTCCCAACCACCTGTTTACCAAAGAAAGTAATTGTATCAAAATTTCAAATTTTAGATGTACTTGCTGAAATGATTCTCATGAAAACCATTCTGATTCAAGTGAATCAGGATATGAAGATGACTACCCTCACTGTGGTTCACAAACTGCCCTCTATTCCCTGTCTGGCCAGACTGTGATCTGGTTGTACAAATTTATTTAGTTAAAAAAATAAATAGAATAGGTGTGGTTTTGTGTCCCCACACACACTTTTTTTTTTTCCTTTCCTTTTCTTTTTCCTCCCTCCCCAGGGTGGGGAGTGTTTGAAACCAACAGTAAGTAAAAAGGCTGGGGAACATAACCACCCAGGTTATCCCAGAGTTAATGCACCTGATTGTGCCATGAATTGTTTCATTCCCTCTACTAGGAAAAAAAAATGGGTGTGGTGATCTTTCTTTCCAGCTTTTGATATGGTCTAGCACAATCATTATTCAAGCAAACATGCAGGGAGTTAGAAAGAAAATGGCCATGCATATTTTTAATCCTACCACAGGCGATGTACTTACTCAATTTACTCAAGGTGATTGCAGCCCTTCAGCTGCTAATGTTTCCATGTTGTTTTTATAATTTCAAGAATGTCTTGCTTTGTCCACAACCTCTTATTGCTGCAACAATTCAATTTATGATTTTCTCTTCCCCCAGAATATTAACTTCTCTTAAAGGTTTTATAATATTTTCTTCTACTAGTAAGAGAATAATTTTCTAAGTAAAGCTAACTGAAAAATATGAACAGTGTGGTATTACAAGAAAATTCACAGGATAAATGATGATTTTCTACAGTCTTTCTTCACTATATTTTCTTCAATTATACTTTTAAGGAGCCCAGAAGGGGAGATGACTCTGGAGCATGCAGTGAGCATATTGAAGAGTGAAAATACACAGTCAATACCTAGGATTCTTGCTGCAGTGACTTTCATACAGCATGAGTGTTTCCAGAAAGCAGAAGCCAGAAGAAAAGTAGGTGATTTTTTTATACAAGTTTCCATCAGGTAGAGCAAATAACTATACTATATGGCACTGTTTACCAACATGAAAAAATGCATTCCAGGAAACTGTGTAGGATACTGATGTTGAATATTTTCCCTAAAATATGCTGATGCCTTTTGCTGCAGATTATTTAGGTCTGTAGAGTAGCACTGGTCTATGCTAGCCGAAGTTTGGGTTTTAGCATTTTGTGATAGGAAACATGGAAATGTAGAGTAAGAAAGGACATCAAGAATTCACCCAAACTATTTGTAATTGCAGACGTTTCTGACCTTTTTTTAAAAAAAAAAAAAAAAAAAAAACCCACAAGCTTCCTCAGACAATCAAGGAACTTTACTACTCAGTTAGTCTTAAAGTATAATTAAATCTTCCTTTTGTAAACTAAGTTCATTAGTTTCTATTTTGTCTTGATGGATATGGAAAAAAATGTCAATTTTTCAGTCCCTTTTATAATGATTTTTCATGTGTGTTGAGGCTGCTAAGTGTATACCCGCTCAAGCCTGCTCTTTTGCAGGCTAAATGAACATAATTCTTTCAGCCTTTATAAGTTGTAGAGTCTGAACTTTTATCAATATAATTGCTCTCATCTCTCATTTTTGACTGGCATGCTTACACTATTGGTGCAGAAATATCCCAGAAATGGGAAGTCTGGGAGTACCCTACAAAATTATCCAAGCTTCAGGGTTTGCTAGGACCACACAAATGTGTTAGAACAGGATATGGATGAGGCAAACTGATAGGGGCTTGCTAGGACTGTACTAATACATTTATATATTGTATAGATTGATCAAACAGGTCAAACTCTTAAAAGTTTTTTGAAAGGGCATATTAAAAATATTCTCTTCTTCATTTTTCTTTAAATTTCACTGTTAAACAGAATCATGGTTCATTTGACTGATAGTTCTGTATATTCATGTGTACAGCAGTTGTTTATTTTACTTTAACCATTTAAAAAATATCTTACACTTGCTTTATTTCATGATTTGCTCAGTATTACTTATATGTAATTTCAGTCTGAACTCTGTATTCATGTATATGCAGTCCAGTTCGGTGACAACCAGACATCACTCAGTCCTTTAGTAGTTTTAGCGTACTTCACTGTAGGTCAAACTCTGTTTTGGAAAGAACACCTGCATAATTAGCAGCTTTAACTTTAGTTTGAGGACAGAGCTTCAGAATTGAATGTGTGAAGGTGGTTTATTATTCAAACCTGTCTCAGGCAGCTTCCCTGAAAAACAGGCAGAGGAGTAAAGATGTTCAAACTGAACCAGTCAGCCTGAAGCCTTCTTCTGTTTTCCTGTCTATCCCACGTATCCTAGCTGAGCCTCTCTATTTGGTGCCCATCAGACCTTTCTTTGTTTGCGTTGTCTTATTTGCCATTTTTAGCCATTCAGTGTGCATTCCTTTTCTCTGTCTCCTAATGCTTTGTTCCCTGTTACGTGATAGTTTGTAAGTCTAGTGGCTTTTCTTTTTTCTTTTGAACATGTGGTCTTTCAGTATTTTGGTGGATTTTGTCTACCAATGAAAATTTAGACAGACCAATCAATAGCTTTTGTAAAGCTCCTCTGCACGTGGGGTCCAACTAACAACACCCGTTTTACAAGAGCTACAAGTCACTTAAAATTACTGACAGTAAGTCTGCATAAATGTTTGAATTAAAAACAAAGAAACAAATAAAAGAACCGTAAGGTATTGGTGTCAAACAGGCTTATCTACTGTAATAAAATGTGCCTTTGCCTTCAGAGGGTTCTAATCTCTGCTTACCTTCAGATATAGATTTCTGTATTTCCTTTGTGAGAATCTAGGTGGTGTTTTTGAATGAATGCAGGGGAGATCAGGTCAACGGGGCAACAGCAGCAAGAAGCTGCCTTTTGTACAGCGGAATCAGAGGACAGGCAGACATGCAGTGTAGTTTGCTGGGGTACAAAGGGCAAAAGGCTTTGTTGCAGCTCATTTCTTCTGGTTCCCAACAACTGTTGGTCATATCAAATTCTTTTTATCATTGGGCTCTGGAGTGCTCAAAACAGTTATATCAGATGTCTAAGTCTTTCATGTGCTGTCACTTCTACACAAGGATGAGTTTGTCTTCAAAACCATATGGCATTTTTAGATGCTGGAGGAAACCATCCTCAATTGTACATGAATGTAAGATATTTTCTATTGTAATCTCACTCCTAAATGAGCCAAGACTTGATTATACCACGTCGCAGCTCATCTTGCATTCATCATTTGTCACAACACGTAAAACTTGGAAACTATTTGTTTCCATACAGCTGTTGTAAAATAACATCTTCTTAATTCTTCATTCATTTGGGGCCAGAATTTCATTTTCTAAAAAATAGACACTGAAGAGTAGTCTTTGTTAAACGTGGGTGGTTCAGTAGTTGACTAGTTTACAATGTTTAATGGTTTATATTTTGAAGTTCTCTATTTTTTTCTCAGTATGCCACAGATAAGTACCAAGTAAACTGCATTCTTACTTAACATATAGTCAGCACATGCACAGAAGTTAACAGGGAAAAGTATTATCTTTTCCACCAGCCTGGCTCTCGAGAAAAAAATACAATCTGGCACATCAGGAACATGTTACATCCAGAAATCTCAAAGCAGTTAATGAATGTTCCAGAGTTAAATCTCAAATATACATCTCACCAACGTAGAAGCTAAAATACAGAGCAATCAAATGTCTCGTCAGCGAGTACAAATCTGTGGCAGAGCTGGAAGACAGCTAGTTTCATTCTCTTGCATTAATTACTACAACATGATGCCTCCCTTAGGTGTGGATTTGAACTATGACTCATATGAAAGCCCAGAAGTTAACAGTCATGTCCAAATGATTAATGATCTGTACTTCAAGTGTTTCAAACGAGCAAATGAAAAAGGCCCTACAACAATAAAGTTTTGGCAAGGGGAAGAGGGAGTGGATTTTGTCATTTTCAGTATCTAACTATTCTTTCTCTGCTGCATTTTCTCTTCCTCACAGGTTTTCTCACTTGGTGGTATCCCCAGACTTTTACAGCTTCTTGACATTCAGAACGAGGACATTCAGCGGGCAGCATGCAGTGCTTTGAGAAACTTGGTGTTTGAGGACAACGACAACAAACTGGAAGTGTCAGAGCAGAAAGGGGTCCCAGTCTTGCTCCGTTTACTTCAATACACCAAGGATGTGGAAACTAAAAAGCAAATAACAGGTAGCCTTCTGTGCCTTCAAGCATGAAGTGCTTTAAGTAGTGCACAGGCTTTCCGTGTGAGGTACCTGATTGTTTGCTTACTCCAGTGTTTAGTGACTAAATAAAAGAGCATTGTTACCTTTTTTAAACTCTTCTTTTACAGTGAAATTCCAAGGTCCTCAGACCCAATACCAGTCTGTGTGTAAGACAGCAGGAAGAGAGTAGGAACTGCAACTTTCCCTCTTAAAGCTTCTTTAGAAATGACATAGATCTGTATGTGTACGGGAACCTTAAAGGTCTTGATATTCCAGAAAAGAAAGTAAACCTCTAAATAGCAAATTCTTCCAAACCATATTGATGAACGCTGCTCTGAGCAGTCCCAGAGGTGCAAGGGACCATAATTATTGCCCACTACTTCCACTGCAGCTCAGCCCTCACCGTGCTGCTGCAAGCTCCTTGTTGGAGACTGTGATGGGTCTGTCCCCCAGAACTGTCAGGTGCCAGGTATAGAATGCAGGTGCCCTGCTTCCCACAAACCCTACAGCCACACATTTCTACTTTGAGCTCACTCACTGCTAGCAATTTACACCCCAGAGCCCATCTTCTCAGATGAGTGAAAAGCAGAAAACCCTGCCACAGAAACACTGTGCATCCTTTCTGTGTGCAAGGGAGAGAATTCATGGAGAACATCCATTTTTTTGTAAAGATGATATGACACAGTCAGTGGAGTGACCTGCTTTCTTGATTCAGTTTTTGCGGGGATTAGGTTCTCATCCTTTTTGTTCCACTTCCTTGACGAACTTCTAAAAATGAGTGTGGCCCATTGTGATCTTGGAGGAAGAGCCCTTTGGATCAAAACCTCCATATTACATGTTTTGTCATATATCAGGGTAATGGAAGGAATGCTGGGAGTAAAAGGCCACCATTTCTCACAAGAAACCTGTGATTACTGCTCCATTGGCTTTGAGGCAGCCAGTTAACAAAAGCCCACCACTGCGTCCCTGCAATGCTGTCTGATCATAGCGTATCTCTAGGAAGTCAGTTGCTGGTCACCCACATTCATTTTAGTTAGCATGCAAAGGAAGAACAGGTTTATATTTTACAAATGGAAGAAAACATTATGAATAAATGAATGGAGATTTATTTCAAGTGTTCTTTAAAGACATCAGCAACAGAAGCTATTAAAATAGCAGTGCTTACAAAGATACAGAAGGTGTCAAGCAGCCCTGCCTTGAAGCAAAGGCATGTTGAGACCTTCTGTACTTCTGCATTCTTTTAAGTATTTAAAATACTGTGCTCCCTAAGCTGGAGAACAAAGCTTTGTATTGTTGGCTCTTTTGGCTCAGTTCTACGACTCTGCAACATTAAAATGTCTTGAAGTTTTTCGCATTCATCAGATGCAGAACTGGATCTGCATTAATTTAATAATCATTAAATAAATTATTGCATAGTGTGTTGTCTTTTGGTGCATTTACACACCAGTGAGGCAAGCAGTGGAAATGGTGGCACAGTGGCCAGAAAATTTTGTTCATTTTTTTGCTAGCAATTGTGATACGAGATTTGACTGTTTATGCAGGAGGACATGTACAGATATGGGTACTGTGAATATTGTCTTCCCCTTCAGTAGTGCGAAAACCGATGAAGGGTCACCTTTTTTCTGGAATTACTGCTGTCACTGAACATTTATTTATGAAGTATACAAGACACTGAGAAAATATCTAGGCAATATTGAGCAAGTTGTTGTAGTTAGCATAAGGCAAAATATTCTGATGTTATTTCATGTCTATCAGCTGCAGGTGATGGCTTTAAAAATTAAGGACAAAAGGAGTATTGCATAATTTCAAGACCAAATGTGCAGTCAGGAGGAAGAACACTGGGTTCCTTGGTGAAAATGTCTCTACAGCAGATTTTCTGCTATCACTTGAGGAATTCTTCTTGCTCACTAGCAAGTTGTGAGGAGCCCACAGGGCAAAGGACCGCTTTGTTGATTGATTTTCTCTGAGAGTATTAACCGTGCTTCCAGCCACATTTCTTTCCCAGCCCACACAAGGCAGGCAAGGAGCAGGCTGCAGGCAGAAAGCAGGCAATCACTGTTAGTGTGTGCTTACTGAGGTTGGTACTTCCAGATGCTCTTGGCACGTACAATGATATCTAGGAAACAGTGGAATTACTGTCCTGTAGGAGCTGTGTCATAAGGCTTTTCCAAGTGCAGTGCAAACCTCTGAATGCCTTTCTACCAAAATGGTTAAACCCCACGGAGCAAGTTTCCCTGAATGATTGGTGTCTCACCTAGGATTTTGTTCCTCCTTTTTCATTGCCTTTGGCTTCCTTGAGGCCTAGAGGAATACCATAGCTATGCATGCAATCGCAATGGAGTGTTGTAACAACATACTTCCAGGAAAAGGTTAATGCAGAATCAGGAATTCCACCTCTTCAGCATGAGAAGGGTGCCTGTCTTTCCACATCATACTTGTTAGTTGCCTGTAAATTAGAGACTTCCAAAAGTGTGGTAAGATAGCTAGCTGCATGTCTTCCCCCATAAGAGATCGGTACCTGGTAATAACACGCTGCACTCCTGTGAGAGACTCCTGTCCCAGAACTGAAAGCATGTGACACTCATCAATAAAGATGTCTAAGCTCAACAGAGGAAAGCTTTTTGTTTCTGCTGCTGTGCAGGAAGCCTTGTACCAAAGCATTCCACCTGACAAAAATACGTGATGATTAAGACGTTTTTGGAGAGAAGATGTTTGTGTTCTTAAACAGTTCTTCATTACCTCTCAGAAACACGATCCTAGTACTTGTGCATGTGAGAAAAGTATATCTGAGCCTTAGAAGCTTATCTTTAAGGTCAGTGGCTAATTAGCAGCAGCACAGTTAGTACCGATGAACCATGCCTAATATTAAGCCATATCATATGTTGTATATCTCACAGAGTATTTTGAAGGTCTGTGTTTTCTTCCGGCCTGGCTCTCCCTTTTCTTTCCCACGGTGAAGAGAGGAGCTAAGAAGCCCACAGGAATAACAGGAAAGTAGGGGAAAGCTCTCTCAATATCAAAAATGTGACTCCCTTGTGTTGACTCCACCACAAATAAGAACCTGCAGCTGCTCTTCCCTTTGTGTATGCTCCAGTTTGAACACCAGAAATGCAATTGCAAGCCAGCACTTAGGCCGAGGAGAACAGACTGACCATAGTCATGCAGTGAGGCTTGTATCGTCCTGTGAAAAGACTGAAAGCAATGAAATGTACAGAGGTAAATGCTGATTGTAGCAAGTGCTGTGTCCTGCCACACAGTCTGTGCCTTCCAGAAGAATGCACAAAAAGCATGAAACCAGTGTCCCCACCAAAGTGGCTGTGTGCTTATGACAGTGGTCTGAAAACTACCATGGACCTGTTTACCTAATGCCCACATGCAGAAAATGGCTGCTAGGTTTCTCTGTGCAATGTCCGTGCTTATAGGGTTAATGAGACTAAAATGAAGGAGCCATAGGCTTTGTCCTTTATTTGACATAAAAACTTCTTGTATGTGTTTTAGGAAAGGAATGTGGATACTCCTGAACAGTGGGAGAGGATGTCACTTTGAGACAGTGCAGGAGCCAAGACAGGAGTGATGTTTTGTAGTGTTTAGTGAGCACACTGAGGAACAGAAAGGAAAATGGTTGTGGCATGAAAAAAAAAAAAAGGAAAAAAAAAAGATTAAAAAAAGATTAGCTTTTGAAGGTAAGCCAGATGAGCTTCTAGAGAGTATCTAACCTCTTGATCTTGTTATCATGCAGCGTAAATCAAAGAAATAAAAGAAAATTCTTTCTGCAGGGAAGATTACTGCACAAACAGAACTGTCATAGAAAGAAATATAAATTTTAAGGAGACCCCACCCATTTTCCCAAATAACCATTTAAGGGGAAAATATGCCACTATGAATACATTATAGCATATAGCTGCAAGGAAAGGGCCCACTCTTAAAGACATTTTCTAAATTGAACAAATCCATTCAAATACAGAATGACACCGAGAGAATTCTTCTGACCCCAATGAGATAGAGCCTGTGGGTATAGGTAGGATTTATGTCAAAAAATTTACAACATGAACGGCATTCAAATCCTGTTCTGACAATTCTGACCTCTATTCTAGGTATCTGTCTGTAATTCAAAATGCACTTGTGCCTTTTAATATGGTATTCTGTCCTTGTGCCCATGCATTTATGCAGTTCTGTCTTAACATGCTTCCATTACCAATGCCCTTTGGACTGCTTGTCTGATTTCCTGTAAGCCTTACTTACCCCTCAGGAAAGTACATTCTTCCTTTTATCCCCTAATTCAGAGGTTGAAGAGCTGATCCAAGAAGAAGGAATGGGCTGCTTCTGGCTGGCTTTTATTTTGATTTTATTATTGCTCACAATAGCTGTAATTAAATTCAAAGTGTAAGGAGATACAAAAGAAACATTTTTTTCTGTTGTGAACTGATGAAAGGAACATTCGCTAATACCCTGCCAGTGTTTGGAGGAGGAGGTCTATGAAACTTAGAGCAGCAAGTGGGGGAAACAATGAATGCCTTTGTAGTGAAAATACATGTCTAGGGGAGACTTCTTTAAAAAGATTTTTCGTCTATTGGTATAGAACAGAAGCAGAGCTAACCAATTTCACAATACCATATTTGAGATTTGTTTCAGTGTTTGTACATGTAAGTAGACAAGGTATGTAGTGTTACTTAACAATTTGTTTAGTGACAATTGTCTAGACAGTGACAGCCAACCAGTGGTTAACACTTTTCCCTCTTATGAGGAATTTTGCCTTCAAGTGTTAGAGAAACTTGGTAATGGGCATCTCCCATCTTCCAGCAGGTTTCCAAAGACCTGTAAACTCACTTACTGTGCCTCCCGTCTACCCCCCTCTGCAAGTTTATTCTCCAGTGTGTTGTTGGTACTTGGAAGCACAACTAGTCCTGCCAGGCATCTAGATGGGACGATTTCCTCCCTGGAGATGTGTAAATGATCACAGGCGTTGGGTGTTAGCTCTGTTTTACTTGTGTTGCTTAATGACTAAGATGATAGCTGCGAATTGGCAATGGGCATGCAGAGCCATGGAAAACTGCACTTCTTGGTCAGGCATTGGAAGGACTATATAGATAACTGACTTTAATTACACAGATAAGTGCACCCTTTGTTTTGGTGCCATTTCCACATCCTCAGATCAAAGTCCTGTCACACAGGTTCACTCTTAGAGTTGTAGTACACTGCCATGAAGGTATAAACACTTTTCCCTGTGTCAAACAACTACCTGCGTCCTCAGAAAGGAGAGTTTTATGTTAGGAAGTGTTTTCTTTGTGAAACTGACACAGCTGGAGGAGGTGGTCAAAATTACAGTAAATAATGCAATAGTGAACATTCAGAGCTACTTATTTCTTTCTTCAGTGTTAAGGTACAACTTTTGCTGTGCTCTCCAGTCATGTACATATGCCTAAAAGCTCTGTCATTTACCTGCTCAATGAGAGGACACAGAAAATCAAATTCGTTGTACATTCACTATTTTTTGCCTCCTTTTTCCATAATCCTAGAAAGAAGACATGAACCAATAGGCACCAATTTCAGACTTTAACAATGTTCAATCCAAAAAGTTCAGCTTTTTTTTTTTTTGGACAGAGAAACTCCACAGTGTAGTTCAGATTCTTTTGTTTGTCACTTTAGTGATTGTTTGACATAGTATGGCTAATTGTACTAGTTGAAGATAAAGGAAGAGTATGTTCATTTAGTCCATGTATGGCTGAGTGCCAAAGTGCTTATCTCATGAGAGAAAATAAGAAAAAAGCCTCTCAACTCTCACTGGTGACTCTAGAGACTGAGCAGTGTGCAATCACACGTGGTAGGGTGTTGTGTGGTGTTGTGTCGTGGTGGCTGGTGAGCTCTTATCACCCTCTTCTGCTCCTCTTGAGGATGTCGAGAGCCAGACAGGCTCCTTCACTAATTAACTTAAAGAAGTTTGAGATTACATCTTGCAAACTTCGGGGGAGTCTTTTGCCACTCTGATTTTATTTTGGATATTGCAGGTTTATTGTGGAATTTGTCCTCCAATGACCAGCTGAAGCATCTGTTGGTTAAAGAAGCCCTTCAGACCTTGACGGAAGCTGTTCTCATCCCTTGCTCTGGCTGGCCAGATCGAGATTACCCAAAGTCAAGTGTTCTGTCTGACCCTGATATCTTCTACAATGCCACAGGATGCCTGAGGTGAGCACTCAGTCTACAAGTACCCAAAATAATACTGGTGCTAAAACAGGCCTACACATTTTCTTGCTTGCTTACTTTGAACTGTGATGGCACCAAGAAAAGGGTTTGCATACAGATCATATTTTGAAATGCCTCATGTACTTTGTGTCAAACCAGAAGAATTACTGCTTGCTACAGTAAAAACAACTTTCTTTGTGAGGTTCCTCTGTATTGATCTGATGGGTACTCTGCAGGCTAGTTATACCCATAACAGAAGATAGTAATCAGAGCCCTAGTTGCAGTGCATAGCTGCATTGAAGTCAGAGAGATCTTTCCTGAATAACAGTTGTTGACATGATGTATGAAATCAGCTCCTGGCTGATGATGATAGTAGTAATAAAAAAGCTTTTTTAAAAAGTTGTAGGAATGGTACTGCAAATTAGCATTTGAGAAAACCTAACAGTAACTTAAAAGAAACTTTAAGCCTCTGGGAACCATTTAAAGTTATTTTAGGACTTTAATGAACTGGTCTCCAAATTTTTTTGATTACATATCCATATCAGTAAAAAAACTGCTGAGCACACTCCCCAGTATATGTATATTTATTTATAAATTATATACGCTTACTACTGTGCTAATATATTATGTACATTATAAAATGTACTCAACAATAGAAAGTAAAAAACTAAAAAATAAAGACAGAATTAATGCTATTTTTTAATATTATTTTAATTATTAATGGTCTAAAAAATATTTTCTTTTTGCACTGCACTTTAGAGACCATTGCTCTGGTGGATAACTTTTAAAGCCCCTAATGGTGACTTTTAAAGCCTCGAGAGAAATTTGCAGTCATGTGTTTTATTCAAGCAGTGGGTAACGTCATTTACAGTGGGTTACTAACTGTGGACAGCCAGGAGCATTAGTATTTTCTATAAAAACCACAAAGAGGGCTTGCAGCTTTCTCTTACAATTTTTCCCTGTTACACTTCAGTGTTGAATAGCCCTATCGCTTCCTTTTGGGCTACTGTAAGACTAACATACATGGAGGATTAATTGTGCTGTCATTGGACCATCAGTGGGACAACTGAATTGCTTGTGTACCTGGAATTTTCTTTCCAGAGACTGAGCAAGTCATTTTCGTCTACAGCAACATTAGATATTAATGGGACAACAGTGATTATGCCATTTATGCTGGGTAAGTTCTGCTCACCTCTGAGACCTGCTGTAATGCCTGCTGAGTCTTACCTGCTTTACGAGGAATGGGAGCAGTCCTTTGGGTAGTAAGCAGAACATGCTCAGCAGCAGCCAAGTCACTCTTTTTTTTCATATGTGGCATATAAACCACACCTAACAGTTATATTCAGTACCATCTTCAAAGATCCTTTGGCTAAGTACACAGTAAGAGTTAATCTCTAGCCATAATTGTTTCTTATCTAAATACAGGAGTTGGAAAGGACATACAGGACATGGAACAAAGAAGTACAGAGGAGTGTTCGGTTTTCAACTATTGCCAAAGACGCATACTTCAATGTATCACAGCCTGTGGTTATGCTGATTGGAAAATGGCTAAATTAGGATTTAGTCATTTTTGAATCAAAATAAGTCACGTTTAGCTTTTTTCACAACTTTAACTAAATGAAGGCCAGGCTGCCGTGTGTTGATGAATAGATTTACAGGTGTGCATCTACTGCTGCAACCAGGTAACAGCCTCATGAACACTACAGCTACTACAGAGAAACAGAGTACAAAAGGCCTCAGTAGACCCACCCCTAAATTACTGCAGTATAAAAGTCACATCTTTAAAACAGGATACGCCTTTTAAAATAACAATCTATTAAACTGTGGCCCTTTGTCTTTTTTGTGAGTTCAAAGTGATTGTACGTTACATAAATACAAATGTGAGTATCAGAGACATGTGTCTTTTGATTACCTGAAAGGCCATAGTTTGAATAAAGTAATGAGTAATAATATGAGAGTCAAGGCAAGGCCATAGTCTGAATAAAGTAATGAGTAATAATATGAGAGTCAAGGCAAGGCCTAAGTTTTAAACTTTTCTGAGAAATGTAAAAGGAATTACGTTTGGAATTTAGAGGCTGGGAAGCTGCCTAATTTTGCCTTACACATATCTATCTGTTTTGCTAACATGTCCTACAGCAGAGTAGGTCTAGCTGTATTAGATGAATTTGTACTGTGTAAACAGTCCTTTGTCTGACTCATGTGGTTTCAAAGGACAAAAGGGTTGTTAGCTATACAAAACACTCAACAATAAAGCATCTTCTGCAGTAACCCCTGACAGCCCACCAACTACTAATTAACTTCAGCTCTAAGTAATAATTAACTTTTATTTATTCTGATAGCTCAAAAACAAATACAGAGAAACATTAACTAGCCATAATAAAATCTTTCTGACTAGTGGTGTTGTCTCTGAAATGAAGCGGATCATCTTTTTTCATATGAATTAATCTGAGCTGCATATGTACAGAGAACAGTCTGGCTGTCAGATGTACCACTCGTGATGGTGCTACTTGCTCCTGCATTTGGATTCAGGAACCATCTCTTCTCAGCAAGCCAGTGCATGGGGGCACAGAGTTATTCATAATTTGAGGATGTTATTACTCTTTCTGAGCTTATTGAAGCAACGTGATATGATTTGGTATGTGACAAATAAGGAGTAGCAGTAGCTGGGTTGTTTTAAATCAAATAAAAGTGGATTCTGAACGTACCTTACTGTGTACAGAAAGTGAGTGGGGCTAATTCAAAGCTGCAGTTGGTTCTGCAGCCTTAATTGAAAAGTCTCTCAAACTGACCTTTTCCCAAAGATACATTGCCTATTTAAAAAATATGATGTCCATATGCTTGTCCTTGTCATCTTTAAATGCTTGAGCACTGAAAATGATAACTGAGAGGAGAACAAGGTCTTGAAAATTCACAGTTAAAGTTGATCTGTCGGATTGCCAACATACTTCCTAGCAGAGAATAGTTTTTAATGAGGTTTATCGTTTTTGCACAGACCAAAAATACAAGATTTTTAGCATGAATCAGTTTGCTTCTCTTTAATGGAAATTAACACACCTCCCAAAGTATCACCAACTATATTCCTAACTTATGTGCTGCTTAAAAAAAATCTTTGCACAAAGAAGCTCTGAAAACTAAGAACAGCACACCACAAAATAAAAAAAAAACCTGTGCATTGAAGGAATGATGCTAGTAATAAAGATGTTTTAAGCGTAGATATGTGCCAGAATATAAATCTGTAATTAGTCCTGCTTTTTGTAATACTAACATGTTTGTTGTGCATGTTGATAAGGTCTATAGCCTGCAGCTTCTATTACAGAATAAAAATAGTACTTTGAAGTACGATATATTATGCATTGTACAGTGCTTAGGTATAGAAGGATGCCAAAACTTCTTTTAAAAAATTTGCATATAACCATTGACTGACAGAGACAGCCACAGTACAAATCCAACACTGTCATCTAACATGGGTGTAGGCACTGTGCCACACAATTAACAGCTAGTAAAATAAAGCTCTCTTTAACATAGTGTCAAGAGGGAAAGTGAATCCCCATCTAGCAGATGATATTGCAGATACTACTGCTGGAACGAGCGAACAACCAGAACACTCCCCGTTCTGCTAACCAGTAACTGCAAGAAATATTGTTGAATTCTGAACGTCAGCTGCCTGGGTCTGTGCATGCACTCACTGATAAGGCAGTCCAATGTTGGAAGGATTTGTTAATCCCATTCTCTAAGATCTGCTATTTGTCCTAAAGTTTTGCTTCTGACAGTTTTAAGGAAACTGCAGGGCACAAAACTTTAAAGACCAAAATGTAGCAGTGTACACCACACAGTTTTGCATTAGCAGTTAGAATAAATAACAGTATTGTTCAGTTCTGAAATGCGATTAGAAAAGCACTGTGCCCTGAGCAGGCAGAGTAAACCAAATCAAAAGACTTCACTGGTTGCCTGACAAAAAGCCAAATAAATAAAACAGGCATATTAAACTATGGAGGGGGGTAGTGTGGACTTTTTGCAGACAAGACAACTCTTGTTGGATTTTAAAGAGAAAGTCACTCTTTTTTGGCCTGAAAGTAGTATGCATAACAGTTCTGTCTCCAGTTCTACTAGAAATGGATTGGCCATGTATTCTGGAGATACTTAGCCTCCTCCTCCATACTCCTCCTCAAGTCTGAAAAGTAAGATGCAGAATATATGGGTTTAAATATTATTTTTACGTAACTGAATTTCTGGCGTGACTTTTCCTGTGAATTAAAAGGAAGGCTTAGCAGAAGGCTGTCTATTTTACTGTGAATGCTGATAATGATCTTGTTACACTTTTACCTTGAAATAC
Source organism: Cygnus atratus (assembly GCF_013377495.2). NCBI lineage: Eukaryota > Metazoa > Chordata > Aves > Anseriformes > Anatidae > Cygnus > Cygnus atratus. The sequence continues at coordinate 63,120,877 of NC_066362.1, forward strand.
CTGTTCCCAAAATTTGGGAATGTAAGATGTTTGTGTTACTCAGGGACAGAACGTGATTGTTCTGCTGAAACAGCTAAAGGGAGCATTGTCCTGGGTGTTGCCTTGGAGGGCTGATCTTTCCAAAAGTTATGTTTGCTGGTCACAATTATTCCTGCAAAACATTTTTTTTAAGAGCTAACGATCACAACTACAGTTTGTTTTGCATCACTGCTTTTCATCTGTTGTCTGTCCCAGCTTTATTTTATATTACACAGGGACTCTTAAAGACAGTGGAAAGCTGTTGTCTGAGGAAGTAGTATCATTGCACTTCAGACAAGAAGGCTGCATAACCATCTAGTTCCATTTTATCTGGAGATAAGTAAGGCAAAAGCTCATAATGTTGGTTGAAAAGTGTAATGGCAGATCAAGTTTATAATGGGAGCTTCTAACCGAGGTTGTAAAACAAGTGACTAATGATAACAAGTCTTTGAACCTATGCTTTTTGCATAGCATAGCCATTCCTTTAGGTTTATTTCCATCTGTTCTTATCTTCTCTTGTCTACTCTTTGGTCTGTCTGCTCCCCCCATTCCTGAAAGGAATTTTGTTATTTCCAGCCAGCAGCTTGCAGCCTAGCATTACTGTGTAGATCCCTGAATTCCTTTCCCTCCCCGTTGCATTTTTGAATTGTATAAGGCATGAAGTGAACACAATTTCCTGAACTATTTCAGGAAATTGTTGTCACATAATTGAGTTAAATTCAAATTACCAGTTTTGGCAGAATGAGTCCCAGGAGCAAAAGCCTTCTTCTTATCAGTAGTATGGATCATTCACAGCAGTGCAAAAACCTTTTCCAACATTGTCTGCCAGAATGTGACTCAGTGCTAGCTTAAAGGAAGCATCCCTTTCATTTGGTTAAATTTGCAGTGTAACTGAACATATATAATCATTCAGCTTCTATCAAAATCATGCTTGATTTTACTATGTTACAATTCTTTGTACTTACCTCACTTGGATCATAAAATTTTCCCTGACATGGAATTAGCTGATCCTCCATAAATGTCACTGGAATAAGGGTTAATGCCTACTTCAGACACAGATATAGTTCTACCATACACATGTGCAGGAGAAAATAGAAGCAGCAAATTCAGTGTGAGATGAACGAGGCATGTAGGTAGTGACATGCATCCACTTTAGCATGCAGTATTGTTTGGGCATGTCACCAGGATTAGCATATATGAGCATGCCAGAAGTCAGATATTTGTAATGGCTAGACGATATCAAAGCTTAAGCTCTAAATGTCTCAAAGGAGAGCGTCCCTGCAAGCAGCAATCTGTCTAATGCTGCATCTTCCCAACCGTTCAGTACTGATGCAGGGCAGAAGTATCAGGAATTGTGTAGCAGAAGAGGTTTTCTACAAGACTGTTGATCTTGACTCCAGCTGATTCTTTTTTCCACAGATGTATTTGTTTCAGTATAATTCTGATGACATGCAAGTAAAACAAACTTGCATAACAGGCTTGAAGATTCTAGGTAGCCCTGGAGTCTCACCATAAGGTTGCCAGGAGCTGCAATTCTGGGCCAGTTCAACCATGTCAATTGCCCAAGTGATGGACATTTCAAGGCCTTCAGGAGCTCCACTACAAGAAAGTCCAACTCCTGAGCTCAGAGAGTGGTGCTACAGTTGTCAGGAGACACAAATCTTGGGAAGGCAGGATAAAGTCAGTTTTGCAATTTGCTAAGCAAAATGCTGCCATTGTTTCAAAATGATTTTTTTTTATATTGGCAATTGATTCTTATGTGATGCTTCTCAGAAACATTCTTCCCCCCCCCCCCCCGTCTAATAACATTTTCTTCCTGGAATTTCCCAGCATTTCATTAGGAAAAAAAAAAAAAACACTTTAGTTGCCAACCCTTTGCCTTGAGAACCAAATCTGACCTTATTCAGAGTAAAATGGTTCCAGCTGTAGTTGGACAAGTGGTAGAGTAAGAGGTCTTCCCTTCCCAATCCACGTTGTGGTAATAAGGAGAGAAAAGGAGATGGAGAATGGAGTGGCCATATATGTGTGCACACACAGGTACACATAGTGTTGTCTCTGGCTGGATAAACAGTTGAGGATCAGCTACTTAAGGAAACGGTTCAGGAATGCATTTCCTTTGCAGAGCAGGACAGTGCCTCAGCTTCATACTCTTCTCTGCTTCCTGGTCTATGAAGCTGTGTGCCACATCACAGTCACGCTAGAAACAAGGCCGAGTGATGGCTCTTCCTTTTACAGCCATTCAGTGTGATCACAGCTGTGTAAACTTAAGTGATTTCTAGAATAACGTACCGTGACAAGATGAAGTGCTGTATCAGCAGAAGTGTCTTTGGTGTGGGAAATTCCACACTTATCTTTTAATGGTATTTTTAGTCCGTGTACCTCAGAAACTATTTTTGCTATGCACTAGAAGGGCTGTAGCATGTACATTTCTGTCAGCATAACCATAAACTCACTGAAGCATGACATGTCTCAAATGTGACATATATAGGTAAAATTAAATTCCAAAGTGATGCCTTATAGAGGAACCTGAATATTAATTCTGTGATATATAATTCCATGAGAACATGAATGAACTTATAAATAGGGACATTATTAACAGCATGACCTAAAGTAAAACTAAAATTAAAACGCATTTACATTTAACCTAAAGATGTACCTCCCAGGGTCTGGGGGGACAGAACTGCATTGGCAGTATTTAAAATCACATGCATTTTACAGTAGTAAGCCACAGGAAAATTTAAAGCTGTGCCTTCCTGGCTTTGTCATTAATAACATTTTAAACTGTTGTAATTTCCAGTGGTTAAAGTAAGTGTGTAAAATAAACTCCCTGCAAATATTTAAAGTACATGACCCTCTTGTTTGTGATAGATGCTAACACTGGGCCGTATTTAATGTTATTTCAAACAAAGAAGCAGGAATGTGATACAGTGTGCAGCCTTTTGGCCAGCAGAGCAGCAGGAGTCCAAAATAATGAGGCTTAGATTTACAATTGCAGCATTCCATAATTCAGAGGGCGTTCAGTTGTAAAAATAATTATACCTCAAAACTGTAAGTGTTGCTACTTCCCCGAAAATCAGAAGCTTATTTAGAGCCAAACTTCATACAGGAAGCATGTCCTTGGGCTTTTCAAGGGTTTTTAAATCACTTTCATCATTCATTTTCAAGCTGCACTCGGGTTACCACAAAGCACAGGAAAATTCAGCAGAAAGCAGGGCAAGCAACGGTTTTCTGTGAGCCTGGAGGAGGCAGAAAGTGTGCGCAGGCATGCTCGAGCCACTGCGGTGCAACAGCAGAAGGCATCTGCAGAAGGCATCTGGCATTTCCCTCGCTCGGGCCGAGCAGTTTCTGGAGGCTTCAGCTTCGTCTGCTGAGGTGCCAGCAGGCAGAAGGATGCTCTGGAAAGCTGGGAAGCAGCAGAGTGCGGTGTGTTTTTAACTCTTCCTTGCCCCTGCACATTTGCTCTTCTGAAAGCTGTGCAGGAGCACAGAGAGTGGTGCAGGGGCAGTGGAGGCATTGCACTGAGAGTGTTTTAGTGGGACAGAGAAACTATTAACTGGACCTTGAGGACCTTGGTATCTCCACAGAGGTGGGCAAGCAAGCATTTGGCAGAGAGTCAGACAATATGCCCTGAGAAACTCTCCAGAAGACATGCCCTTCCCCATCCTTCCCATATGTCTTTTTCTGCAGGCGAGGGGAAACACATACTGCTAGCCATGTGGTAATGGGTCTGCTGTGCACCAGAAGGACACAAGGCAGCACGGCAAAAGGAAAGGTGCTCGGCTGCTCTTCAGTGCCTCTGACGATCAGGGGGAAGCAGAGAAGGGAATCTCCCACCAGCTGGAGCAGAAGCGTTGGTATTCCCACGCTGCCCAGCTGGCAGCAATTGCAGCTCTCTTGGGATGCATTGCGCAGGCACTCGCCCAGAGCTCTCCCTGCAGGCTCGGCTGCCTTCCCCTCCCCTCTAAGAGCACATGGGTTGTTGTGTGAACCTGGTCCTTAACTGAAATCAGTTATCTTTAAGTCGAGAAAAGGTGCCTTTATTCTGTGGTTCATTTACAGGCACAAGTGTGAGTTTAGGATACAAAGAAACGTCTGTTCTCTGTTTTCCAGAGCTTTTACAGTTAATGTGTGGATGTTGCTAAAACACTGAGAACATGTGTCTGTTGAGGGGTGTTCAAGAGTTGGTTGGGTTTAGGTAAATGCTAAAAGACGTTTGTATGCATGGACATTTTTTATAGGTACATTTCCTCTGATAGTTTGACATAGCTGATGTCCCACATATACATATAAATACCTAAAAATGGAATAATGGGAAAAAAAAGAAAAAAAAAAGTCCAATTTGTTTAGAAAATCATAGAATGGTTTGGGTTGGAAGGGACCTTAAAGATCGCCTATTTCCAAGCCCCCTGCTGTGGGCAGGGACACCTCCCACTGAACTAGGTTGCTTAAAAAGATCAGTTCAACAAGAAGGAGATTTGAGTCCGGTTGTACCTTATCCATCGAAACAGCTTGTTTTTCTTAGTTATTTGTTATCATCTGGGAATCCACTAAAGTAGAAGTTTTACTTAGAGGCTCATACTATTTCACAGTTCTGCAGAAGAAAAAAGCAGTCATCCTTAACTTCAGTATTTTAAGATTTATCTGGAATAGTTAATCAGAGGGGCACAAGGAAATATCTTTGCCTAAATCTCTTCTTACCGATGTATTCCTTCCTGCACAGAAACATGAGCTCTGCTGGCCCGGAAGGAAGGCAAAGGATGAGAGACTGTGACGGCTTGATTGATTCTCTTGTGTATTACATTCAAGGAGCTATTGCAGACCACGAGCCTAATGACAAGGTATTCTTCAAGATGGAAGGTCTTTTCCTGGGGGAAATCACAGAGAGAGCAATTTTTTGTTCAGAAACCGGTATTCAGAAACAGCTGTGATGTAGCTGCCAAGCTTGCACTTATTTCCAAAGCTTTTAGAACTACCAAAGATGAAGGTTCAGAAAGAAGCTTTTAAAAGTGTTTTTTATCCTGCCGTGTAAAAGAATAACATAGCTTAGCTGTGGGAAAACAGTTTTCAGAATCACCACAGAGAACTAGAAACTTTTAAAGATTTAGATATTACCTTTTTAGTTGTCTAAGGGAGCTAGCTAGCTAGAAGTTTTAAAAAATTAATCTGGGCACTTTCCTGTATATTTAGTGCTACATACCCCTTAGGAAATGAAGAACCTAACTCTGACTGGTAGTGTAATTTAGGAGCTTGCATCATTTAGAATGGGGTTCATTTTCCTACTTTTTTTAGAAGTTATTCATTCTGCCTAAGCCAGTAACTGCAAGGACAGGGACACCTCCAGAAGCCAGTTCCTCTCGTTCTCTTTCTCCCACCACTGACTGCAGCTGAGCCCTGAACATCACTTAGACTAAATGTTTGTCTTTTAGCTGGGTGACGTTAGGTGAAAAGACCATCAGTCGCTGAGGAGGTTAACCGTAGCCTGTGAGGCACTTCAGGCATGCCTGCTATAACTTGTGCTATACCGTGTTAATTACTGTATATTTACAGCTCTTTCCTAGGATTAGTTACTTGAGCTTCTCCATCTCCCTGTATTCAGTGCCATTAGCTCCAGGGAGAATCCAGCACATAATCCTTGTGCCAATAGCTCCCTGCTGCATTTTGTCTTAAAACCACTCATTCCCTTTTCACTTTCAAAAAAGGAGGAAATGGTAATAAAACTATTTGCCACTAAACTCATCACTCAGAAATTGTCAGCTTGACCTTAGCTACGCCCAGAAAGGCTCATCTAATTTGGGGAAAAAAAAAAAATCTAACACAGAAAAGTGCTGTATCCTTGGGTAAGACACAAAGTTTTCCTTTTGCTAACAGCGTGGCTGGGTGTGTACGTGATCATCTTTGCTCTTAAGTTCCTATACGTTCCTTGGTACACTTCTGGTCTGTGCCAAATAGCACGTCCTAACAATTCCCAGGTACATTCAAGAATTATAATGTGTCAGGACCATTTCCAGCAGGCATGCACCCTGCTCTGATCACAAGCCCTGTGTGCCAGTTGGCCTCAGCGCTCAGGAACATCCCAGGACATGTTTAATTTCTTGGTGTAAATACAGTCTTGTGGATCACTGGCATGAAGACGAGCTCTTCTGTAAGCCATTAGAAGATCTGCAGCTAATTGTTTAAGATCCAAAAATGAAAGTTCTCCCCATGTCTACACATGCCCTTTCAATACATGCCAAAGCTTTCAAGATCCCTATTCTTTTGCTATTTTAGGCCACAGAGAATTGTGTGTGCATTCTTCACAATCTTTCCTACCAACTAGAGGTAGAGCTCCCTGAAAACTATGCCCAGAGCATCTATATGCAAAGAAGAAATATCCCTACCCATGACAGAACACCAGGCTGTTTTGGAACACGGAGCAGAAAAGTGAAAGAGGTAAAGCACATGTTTCATTACATCTCATTTGGTTAATCAGTTGTAACAACTGGAGAATAAGGCTGTGATCTACTTAGGTTGCTTCTCTGTTGGTGATGTGTCCGGTAGTGTGACTCACCCCAAAAATGTAAATTTATCAATAGCCTTTCCTAACACCCATTATCATGTTCAGTTGCTAATGGTACAAGTGACAAAGCAATTCACAGTTTCCTTAGTTAAGGGATACTGTCAGTCAGTTTCATCCCTTCTGATGGATCTAAATGGTATCTGTACCAATTACAGGAACTGTGCAAGTGTCCTACCAATGGCTGGGCATTGTGGCAGTTTCAGCAGTGAAACCAGCACAAGGTGACTTGTGTTACAGATCTCAAATATTCTGGTAGCTGGGAATTATTGGAGAGAAAAATAGGTATTGGGGAGGGAGAAAGGGAAAGAAAAGGACTGATGACCCTCCCCCATCCATTATTTTTGCTAGATCGTATTCCTCCTTCCCCTGTTCCATCCACAGTAGAGCTGTAGCATGCTATTTCTCTTTCTCCTTCAGCTCAGTCACCAATGTCAACAGCTAGACATGCAACACAACTTCTCTATCTATCTCCTCTTTTTGGATGGAATAGTCAGTACAGTTAAATATTGAAGTTGTACAAGTTGCCAATAAATATCTATGTTACATTAATGTTCACTTTCATTCTCATGACAAAAGTAGTCCATAGTAAGTTCTGCAAAATCATGTGGTCATGGAGTTACAAAATTGCTAGTTTAGATTGTGATGCTTTATGTCATATAAAGTCACTGGTTCTAACAGCTTGATCTGTTTACATGTTTAGAAGCAGCAGGACACCCCACTACCTGAGGAAAGGAGCAATCCCAGAGGTGTGGAATCACTCTGGCATTCGACACTGATTAGGATATATCTCTCTTTAATAGCAAAGAGTACCAGAAACTATACCCAGGAAGCATCCCTGGGAGCTCTTCAGAACCTCACAGCTGGCACTGGACCAGTAAGTCAGCTTTTTTCTTTTTCCTGTCACTCCTTTCTTAATGTAAATGTATAGAGTATAGGGTTGCAATGCAACGCTCACAGCACCAAGCTCAGATAACCACTGACAAGCCGCTGATTCCCAAACACTGTCAATGAAATCAAAGAACATTGAAGAGAAAGTCATAACCGGCACTGCAGATATTTCCTGCTTGGCAAATACAGGGATTACTTCTTTTCACTCTGTCTGTGTATGGAATTTGCTAATTCGTTGCGCAGCAAGGGATGCTAAAAATGTGAAAGAGGGGTTTTGTGGATCGTAGTCAGTCCCATGGGGAGAGGAAGTCTCTGACACAGCCACACATCACTTTCACGGTGAAGAAACTGATGACCTCTGTCATGTTTTGGCTTAGGAACTGGCCAAAGAGCATGTGGGAGACAGAGGGCTTGAAACTTTGTTTATATCACCTTCCTCTTCTGTTGCAACTCATACATAGCATCAGATCTAAAGTAATTTAAATATACTTAAGATGATGCAGAGAACCTACTGCTGTTATTTATGAGGCTATACATTCATCATAATGACATATTATTGCCGTGTACCTTATAACAGATGCCGTTTGCAGTGGCCCAGACTGTTGTTCGGAAAGCAAATGGCCTTCCAAGTATTCGAACTATGCTGCATGTAAGCCACCCGACAGTAAAGAAGACAGCAGTCTCACTGCTCAGGAACTTGTCTCGCAACACCTCTCTGCAAAATGATATAGGTGAGCAGAGACTAATATTGTCTCTTGGGCTTTCTTTCTCTGCTCTGCTTACCTTAATCTTTCCTTCTTTAATAAAGAAACATTCAAAAAAATGGTATGTGGGTTTAGTAGATAAATATTTAGGTCAGATACTTGCAGTCCTTATGCAGGGTTAAAAATAAGGGATTTGCCTATGGAAGAATCTAACCTGTAGTTTTCTGTACATTGTGTATTCCTCGTCAGATACTTCTATTGATGTTACTTTCAAAAAATAAATAATAGACATAAAATCTACACAGGGAGTTGGACAGGGAGTTTTTCTTGTGCTTAAAATAAAGGAAGTAAAGGAAGGTAACTGCAGAGTTCTGTACTGCCACAGGTATGTAGTCCTTTGTAAGAATCATGGAACGTCTGTAGTTCTTCTAGAGATCATATTTTCTTCTCTTATACATAAAACTTTGGAAGCTTGTCTCTTGCACATTTTTCTTGTATAACTTTTCAGAAAATGAAGCTAGAAGATGCTACAGAGAAAATAATCGGGTTTTTATGGAGGGCTTTATTTCTAAAATGTTACAATTATTTTCACATCAGAAGACATTTCTATTCTGAGTATTTTCATTTCAATTTAATTTATATTTGAATATTTTTCCTACTGATAGGATAAGTGCATTCACATCATTTGTTGTCATTTTCTGTGTTCTCATCGAAGGGGGAAGGGGAAATTACAGGCCTACAGCTTGTTCATGGGACAGATTAACCTCCAGAATTCTGCAGAACAGTCTCCTGGGCACTGTGTAATCTTTAGAAAACATTCCCTATTAATGAAAATATTAAATTATGTTGTTGTGCTGATTTTGAAAGGATAATACATACGGTGTTAAAAATTGCAAGTGGTAAATCCTCTTGAAAGAGTAGGAATTAACCTGAGAGGAAAAAGTTGGGGTTTCCTTAGGAAAAACAATCTATAAAAGATTGTGGAAAAGGCAGAATAGCATGAAGCTCTGGAGAAAGGTGCTTCCCCTTCACAGTCATTTTCTTGCTTTACACATGGTAGAGAGAACTGGGGGAATTTCAGGTGAACCTTTTCTCCATGAAAAGGAGTTATTTTTGATTGACTGTGGATCCACATATTTTTGATATATGTGGATTCAGGTCAAATTCTCCAAATAATGTTGGCTGAAAGGAAGGGCATAATGTTTCTTAGTTAAAAGTGTTTCTATTTAGCAAGCAAAATGAATATATGATACCAATTTGAGTTAAATTTCATATGAAACGTGAAAATAAAATGAATGAAAAATGAGATTAAATTTTTTATTTGATCTGAAATAAATAGCCTGTTCTGAACAGACATTTTCAAGATACTGCTTTCTGAAAATCAACTTACTTGATTTACCAATGAAAAAAAAGACTGTCATCTCTGACATAATTGCTTTGACTGATATTTATCATAGGAGGTGGCTCATTCAGTTTTAAAGGTCCTTTTCTAAATCGTATGTGATTTTATCTCAATATAAACAAACCTTGTCACATATCCACCTGAAGGAATGAGCAGAAATCAGAGTGAACAAAATGCTCTCAGTCCGAGCGGCACACTGGATAGTGAGGGCAGAATATCCAGTATGGCCTCAAGCTGAGTACAAAGAGCACCTTCTTTTCCAAAATGCCCCCAGCTGTTGGCTGGTGCTGCTTTTTACACGGGGAGCAACTGGCTACAACCAATTGCTGACCGCTGTAATTTTCTCCACCAGCTCTGGACATGGACCAGTCCATATGGCACAGGCCTTCACATTGCCCCAGCAGTAAAACTCGTGCTATAATCATCCTCCCTCAGTTTGCTGTATACCTGTAACCCGATGATAAACTAGAGGATGCACATGGTTCTTCAGGAAGTGGCAGCCTGTACAATTTCGTGTGGAGGCATTAACCTAAACTGTGGGGTATAATGCAGCTATGAAACCATGACCTTTTGGGGGGATTATACAGCACCATGATAGGTGATAATGGGAGGACTGAGGTCTTGTAGGACTCCTAGATAAATCTGTACCCATTAGTAATGGAGTTGTCTGTCTGTTTTCCAACTTCTAGCTAGAGAAGTTTTGCCTGATTTGGTCTCGATACTTCCTGAGTCTGTCCCAGGGTCTGATATTACCTGTGAAACCACAGCTTCCGTCTGCTACACCTTGTACAATTTGACACAGAACAGTTCTCACAATGCACGGCTTCTCCTGAATGCTGATGGCCTACCGAAGATCATTACCATTAGCATGAATGACAGGTAAGATGGTTGAGAAGCCTTCCCGTCCCCTTCCTCTTTTCCCCCGGGGAAAAAAAGAACTACAACCTCTGCCGCTTGGGAGGAAAACACTGCTTCTTAAGGTACAAGACAGCTTAAAAATGACTGCAATGTGAGTAAGATTACACATATTAGAAAATGCAGAGAAATCTCTTGTAACAATTGTTTCATCCACAGGTAAATTTGCCGTGCTCCAGCATTTTAAATAGCACCTCCAAAGATGACGACACAATACTAACTAATATTCTAATACTAACTAATATTCTAATATGTTTAGTTGGAGACAATTAGATTTTATCTGTCCCCAGAAAGTTTCTGTATTTCCTGTTCTTTGTAACACAGCCCTAATAATCTTTAATTGTTAGCACAGGAATGCATTTTATAGAAATGATGGAACCATACTTAAGAATTATTTATAAAGTTTATTTTGGATAATAGATTGTGAATGTTCTTCAATCATTCTTTAATATTTAATCACATGTAACCAATATTTAAACAAAAAAGAATAATTCATGCTTTATGAATGTGAACAATTATTCTGTTTGCCTTCCTCTCTTTTTAAAAAAAGAAAGAGAAAATTCATCTCAGTAAAGGAGACCTCATGAGGCCCTGAATAGTATTAATCCTCTCTAATTAACCAGATATTTTACCTGCTGGGAAGATACTCTAAAATACTTTTTTATTCTGAGGTGTATTTTCCTCAACTGAATTTGAATTAATATGATAGCTTCTCAAAGATTAAGTCTATAGAGTACTTAATTTATTTATAATTTTGAAGAATAAGTTAAGCAGGAAGGTATGTTTCATTTGCTTCAGTAGTCAGGACAGCATGAGATGTGCTAGAATGCCTAAAGAGCAAGAAAGCAGCATTTAAGAGGAAAGAGACAGAACAAATGCTACAAGGTTACATATTCTGAAGTCTGCATATGCACTGCGATTATGAAGTAGGAATTTAAAAGTGTTTTATCATTCTTTTTACAAAATTGCAGTAACATGTTCAGCAAAGCTAGTAAGGCTGCTTCGGTCCTCCTCTGCTCCTTGTGGTCACATACTGATCTCCACAATGCTTACAAAAAGGTAAGACCTGGCTTGTAGCAAAAACATTTAATCTGTCCTTTCAGATCTATTTCAGGTCTTGTTTGACCTCTGTGGCTCTTAGCACTTCTGCACTGTTACTTGATAGGATTTCAAGGGGTCTCTGAATTTGGTGTTTCTTACTCATGTATAACATGACCAGCAGCTCAAGGGAGGGGATTTTGCCCCTCTGCTCTGCTCTCATGAGACCCCACCTGGTGTGTTGCATTCAGTTCTGGGCCCCCAGCACAAGGACATGGGCCTGTTGGAGCACGTCCAGAGGCCACGAGGCTGATCAGAGGGCTGGAGCATCTCTTCTATGGAGACAGGCTGAGGGAGTTGGGGTGGTTCGGCCTGCAGAAAAGAAGGCTCCGGGAGCACCTTACAGTGGCCTAAAGGGGGCCTGCAGGAAAGCTGGGGAGAGACTCTTGGTCAGGGAGTGTAGTGACAGGACAAGGGATAATGGCTAAAAACTAATAGAGGGGAGCTTTAGATTAGATATTAGGAGGAAATTCTTCACTCAGAGGGTGGAGAGGCACTGGAACAGGCTGCACAGAGAAGCTTTGGCTGCCCCATCCCTGAAAGTGTTCAAGGCCAGGCTGGATGAGGCTTTGGGCAGCCTGGTCTGGGGGGGAGGTGTCCCTGCCCATGGCAGGGGATGATTACAGAAAATCTTGCACAAGCAATGCATGCCCTTAATTTTCACTCATCTTTGTTCGTATTCTCTCCCTCTGCGGTTTTATATGCACTAGAAAAGTTTATGAAAAATGTTGCTGCTGCCTGCCAGATCAGATAGTGAGAAGAAATGCTTAGTAGGTGTCCATCCACCACTGACTGAACCAACCTGACACAGATGGCATGAGCTGCCAGCGAAAGAAAATGAAGGGCAAAGCAGCTTCTTGCTTTAAACCCAGAGCAGTTTTGTTCTCCTTATTGTCTGCGTGTTCTGTAAGCCCAGGTACTAGTTATATCCAAACAAAAAGGTACAGCCAGGGAAAGGTTTGGCAAACATTTACTGCCACAGTCAAAATCAAACAAAAAATGACCAGCCAGCCAACAAAGCAACTTGTTTCTTTCCTTTTGAGGCTCTATAAGTGCTTTTTCTATGCACAGCTGGGTTGACTTCAACCTGCCTACCTCCAGCTTGCATTTCAAACTGTATTCATTCCCTATTTTCCTGCTGCTTAGAATTTGTCACCTAAAATTCCCAATAACCTGAAATTATCCCGTTTTCCCAGCCTTCAGCATATGTTAGCCAGTTTGCTTCTTAACAAAGTAACAATGCAACTGAAGGCTTCTAGCTTTAAAAAAAAAAAAAAAAAAAGTAAGAACTGTAAATTTTTTATTTCAATTTGCTCAAGGAGATTTACATAGCACAGTATCTTTTTACAGTCTTGCATCATACTCAGCAGTATGCTGCCTCACAAACCAGAAATCTGCATTCAAGAATAAGGGTCCTGGAACCAAAACGCAATATCCTGGAAGGCACAAATTTTCTGGAGTCTTTGGTATTTGGGATGTACATATAAGACACATATGTCCAATCTTATTTTCAAAAATCCTGATTACTTGCCGTTCATGTACGAATCATGGCCCCTAGAGATATCAGGTACAGCACTGAAAACTTAAGGCGACCTGTCTGGATATTTTTGAAAAGTCAGCATAATAAGCAATGGAAATCATGTGATCAAATGAGATTGATACAATCCTGAGGCATTTTGGCATTGTCCTGAACTCTTTGTTCAGATAGAGTTAATCTCAGATGACATTAGCAACCTAAGAGTTATGAGTCTGTAGAGCTGAACTAGAGGAATAGGCTCCCCATACAGTCATTGGAGAGTTAAGCAACTCCCAGCAATGATTCATAGAACCACAGAATATCCTGAGCTGGAAGGGACCCACAAGAATCGAGTCCACCTGCTGGCTCCACACAGGACCACCCAAAAACCAGTGACCACTGCCCTGGGTAGCCTGTCTTTGTGTCCGACCACCCTCTCGGTGCAGAACCTTTTCCTAACACCCAGCCTGACCCTACCCTGTCCCAGCTCCATGCCGTTCCTTTGGGTCCTGTCGCTGTCCCCAGAGAGCAGAACTCAGCGCCTGCCCCTCCACTCCCCTCGTGAGGAAGCTGTCGAAGACCTTCTCACTTATCTTAGACTAAACTGATTCACTTTGGGGAGATGCATATTCTGTCTCTGTCTGCCTAGACCTCTGCCATGACTCCATACCTAGCTTTTAGGCAGGTGAACTCATCTTTCCCTTGCAGAATTGGCACTGAAGGTAATGAATTATTCTTTCTTTCATTCCAAAGGCGGACTTTAAGAAGACGGATTTCATCAATACCCGGACCACAAAAGCCTATAACTCACTAAAAGACTGAGTCAGATCATAACACGACTGAAGATAAATGAGACTGTACATCAATTAGTGTAACTATCTTCATGTGATTGGTGTTGCCATCATGAACCAGGAAGTATCTCAGAAAAGAGAGGCTGATTGTAGACTTGAGTGGCCTGTGATAGTTGACTTGTATTTTTAATCCTAATCACATTGTCACTGTGTATATCAATGTATAAATAACCAAAGATGGATTCTTCAGGATACCTGAGGTGAAGTTTCATCTAGGTTTAACATTTTTCAGAGTTTCAGATTGCCTTTAGTGTAACAGGCATTTATACAGAGAGGTTTGAAATGCTGATTGGCAGCAAATTATATTCAGATTGTTTTATACAAATAGTTTTCTACTGTGGCTAAGCATCAAGTGCACTGCTCAGGACATAGAAATTTTTCACCCAGTTTTTTCTTCACATATGCTAGAAAATAAGAATTTCCAGACTGTGAGTATGCACAAGAAGCTGTTTCACTACCTGCATTATAAAAGCACCAAGGCAGTTAAAATGAGTATTTTTATATTACTTGTATTCATGTGCTCACTGGTTCTTAAACCTCTTTCCTTTGAGATATTATCAGCAAAAGAAACAAAATTGATTGTACATATGTCTCCTTATTTCTGGCTCTCCTCATCCTTGCTCACGTGGCTGTCAGAATTGATAACAGTGTCCAGAAGAGGTTTTCTCTAGAAGCAATATGTCAGACACTTTGGGCTGAACTTAGATCCATCATTCTTTGCTAATTGTTGCAAGAGTTAGTTGCTGGTGATTCAATGATTATTTTAAGAAAATCACATTTTCAAATTGATTCTGTTGATTAAATATAGTAAAGGGAGTGGAGTCATGTCTTTATTTTTTAAGAAAAAGATATATATATACATGAGATTAGGATAATTGCTGCTTGAGGAATTCATCTGATCCTGCTTCATATTCTCTTAGTTGAAATCATCATCCTCCCTACAGCAAATACCTGCAGTGTGATAACTGACGGACTATGTCTGCACATGTGGAAATAGGTAACAGGAGGAGACAAATTCCTAAACACCTGAAGGCTGTTCCCATGATGTGATCCTAGGAGAGGAAAAAGAAGCATTAAAAACCCTATCTGATGCCTTTAGTGAGCAAGAGTTATCTCAACAAACCAGCAGTTAAATTGTCCATTAAGCCAATTGAACATGAATATGTAAATATGTAAAGCTCTGTGTATTGGATTATGAGTTGACATGATCTGGCGTTACTCTGCTAATCAGAGGAGCTAAGCTACGTTTACGGCAGCCAAGACTTTGGCATATGCATTCACAACCCTTCCTGCAAGAAAGGAATCTGTACTGTGCCCCCGCCCTGAACTGCTGGCACTGCAGCTACCGCAGCTCTTCTTGCCCAGAAGAGGATGGCTAATCCTTTGAGCAGGGACCTCACAGAGGAGAGCATCAGCCCTGTTCATTTCAGCAGTTCTGGCCAAAGGTTTAGCTCCCAGAGGAAATTTATAGCCAGCAGATTGTGACATTGCACCGTGTCCAAACATATTTCTGGGTATCAGGGAGGTAAATTCTGCTTGTAGATGCATAGTTCTCCTAGAGTCCCCAGGAAGTCACACACCTGCATGCAGAACAAAATGTGTCCTGGAAGTTAAACAAACAACCCTGTTTTCCTAGCACAGGTCATTTTCATAGGTCTGTTGGTCCCTCACATTTGCTTTGAATAACACAAATGAAATGCATTCCAGTAGGAGGTTTGAAAAATACTATTGTTTTTTAAAAGGTCATTTTAAAATACTCCAGGTCCAAAAACAACATAGGGGAAGGGAATTTATAGGACCTCATGTTGAGAAAAATATTTTTATATATTTTATAATATGACAGAAAACAGACAATTAAAACCTAACTTTATCTTCTAACTTGTTAACCTAAATAATGCTGCATATGCTATGAATGAATAAACAGCAAGAAGCTTGAACAAGTTTACTTTCCCTGCATAAAAACAGTGGTAGTGAAAGTTAACATACAGAAAACAAACTACAGACAGAGTAGCGCAGGAATGAAGAATTGCAGTCTAAAGATCAGGGAGAGAGCTATTATAAATAGTCAAGCACTGGTTTACTTCTGTGAAACTCACACTCAGAAAGAAGACACACCAATGCCAGGCATTTTTAGACATTTTAGTTAGTCTGTCTAACTCCCAGTAAGAGATAATTAAGAATAGGGTGCAAACTTTTAGAGTTGTTTCTACATATAGTGTCTCTTTAAAATCACAGTGGTGTTCAAAAGTCACAGAGAGGAATGTCAGGCCTGGCAACAACTGAAAGCTATAAACAGGGATGAGAAACAATGACACGCCTTATTACAACTGATCTCCTACTTGTGTGTAATCAAAAACATTTCAGCAAGATTCCAAAGAAAGCAACAAATGTTAGAGAAATAATAAAGTGTTCTCTCTAACAAAAAAAAAAATCTGTCCTTGGTCTTTGTTATTACTAGCGAAACTACTTGCTGGAATGCAGCAAATGTATTTTCAAATCTTACCCCTTCTTTTTAAAGGGCAAATTCATTTTTAAATTAAATCTAGGTACAGCGACTGAGACTCTTACAACTGGAGCCTGTTACTAAAGGCAAGCTGTGTAATGCTCCTGAAAGCATCAGAGTGCTCTCGCAAATAATTTGTTTATACTTTCACGGTCTGTTACAACTCTGTCCAGTATTGCTGAGCTGTCAAAGCACCAGGAAACTTCTGTCTTTGTTCCTCTTTAATTGAGCTAAACCTTTGCTAGTAAACTTTACCATGGGCCATATCACCACTGAATCATCCTCGCCATAGTCTTGGATTCTGGAAATAAAACCTCCCCACTTGCTCTTACAGGGAGGAGAGCTGAGACCTTGACTTTAAATGTAGTGACGGGCATCCAGAAGGTCTTTGGCTGAACCAGGAACTGACCCCAGGTTCTCCTATGTTGAGATAGTGTCTTACCCACAACCAAATAAAATAATAATATCGTACTAGATACCAAAGAAAACCGAGATTAATTCATTGCCAAGACACTAGTCATTGCTTCCTTCATTTCATCCTCTTACCTTTTTTTGATATCGTTGCTCCTAAATATTATTGCCTTGTCTTCTCCTTCCCTTACCAAATAGAATAAAGCTATATAAAATATTGCACTGTGCATGCGCACAGTGTTTAGGTTAATTTTTTCGTTTGTTTGTGAGGTTCTTATTTTGCATAGGAACATCGTATATATTAATAAAGGTTAACTGTCCCTTCTGGGCCCATACAAAACCGCAGGTGAGATGAACTGGCACTGCTATGAACCATGATAAAAGAATCCCGGGCCCTTCACTGACCACTGCTTAGCCTGGCAGTAAGTTCTCTAAAGGCAACTCATTAAAGCTGAGGACTTGTGTCTCAGGCTGCCAGTTTGCGTGTTGCCATGTTTAGCCCTTGGGCTCCAGCTGGCCTTAAATTTTCCTGCTTTTCAGGTTCAGGACCAAAACACCCAACAGTACCACTTTGCAGCTCTCTTTGTGAGGGGTTCATGAGATAAGGTAATGAGTACAGAGGGCACAAATCACCCAAAAGCTGTGCGAAGTGATGAGACTTATGTTTCCTAAGTTATTTCAACTCCAGCAGCTGTCCTTGCATTCTTTTTCACTTTTATTGATACTGATTAAGACCTCCATTTTCATTCCTGACCTAACCCTAGATGCAGATCATGAGCAAGATAACATGACCTTAAGGCATCACCTGATGGTTAGGAGGGCAATATCTTTCGGAAAGTTCAAAAACTTAATGAAGCCCACAAAGGTCATAAGATAATGGTCCCAGCTAGAATAGCTGTGTTCGGCTTGGAATAATAACAAAATAAATCAGTAATGTAAAGTCAGCGCTGAACTCTGCCTGGAAAGCACACTGTACTTCAAGATACATTGGCAGACTTTAGCTTAACCCACACTGGACACTTGGCATGGTCCAATTAAAAACTGAGGAAGAGTTCAAACCCCGTACAACCTCTAAAGGCTGGAGAACCTTAGATGAGCTGTAACTGAGATTAAAACAAAGCCTGTGGAAAAAATCTGACAAGAAAAAGTAAGGAAATGAAAAGGAGATAGTTTTTTTCATCATAAAACTTCTCCTTTGTAATAAAAATGTTGCTTGGCAGCATGGAAGGGAGGGGTTGCACGGTGTGTTTGTGCTGTGGTTACCTTTGTGTTTGCATAGCACTTACAGCTAGGTAACATGCAGGATGCTGCACGGAGAACAATGGAGGCTTTCAAAGACAACTTCTGTCCTTGAGGAGAGACGGGGTAGCCATGCGGGCTGTCAGCTCACTCTCTTTGCTAGCACATCGGATTAAATGTGTTACCTGGGTCCTGCTTTCAGCCTGAAAAGAAAGCTGGGATTTTAGGAATTTTAGTCTTTTTGTTTGTTTGTTTGTTTAAATAAAATAAGGATCCTGAAGATGTTTCTCCTTTCATGATGTTAGGAAAAAAAATCTGCTCTAATAAGATGCATATAGCCTTTAAATAATATCTTATTAATAGAATCATATTTGTTGTTTTAAAAGCATACAGAAGATGATTATAATTCCTTTTTAAAACAAAAGGAGGCTGTGATGAGAAACGTTATGCCTGATGATAGATATGCTGATGAAAAGAAGAATCAACAAAGATATGCAAGATTTTAGATTTGCAAACCTAGAAATATTTGCAATCAGTTCCACTCTGCTTGAAAATACTTAAAATCTGAAAGTCAATAACTGATGCTTCAAGAACAGAAGTGTTCCTGCAAGTGTTGTTGTGGAAGTTTTGGCACAAATGCTATAAATGACACAAGCAGACAGAAGAAAAGATGTGTCCTGTTGTAAAAAGCTGAAGTAGGGGTGCTTGCAAGAGGTGTGGGTGCCAGAGCAGTTGGTTCATCAAGGAGGAGGCAGAAAAGCCAGAACGTGGGGAGGAGGGAGGGGAGCTGGCTCCTGTCTGGTAAGAGGGGAGGGGTGCCAAACCTCCAGTGAGAAGTGTTACCAGACATGGCTGGGCAGCAAATGCTACCCCGGAAAAAAAAATAAAAATGAGATGGTAACCCATGAAAGTGAGAAGGGCTAAGCAGTGGGTGTGGAAAAGGAGAAAGTTTGGAAGCTCTGAAATTCACTCAGCAGGAAGCAAGGCCATCAAGGTCAGAGGTGCTTCCTGCACCTCCAGCACAGAGGGCATCTCTCAGGAGACCCTCGCTGCAAACCCTGTCAGGCTGCATGCAGCTCTCTCTCCAGCTTGTGCGTAGAGTGAATGAACACCTGGGTTTGGTATTGCCAAGGTTTAAGGACTGGGTGTTGCTCAGAGTTTTGTTTTGCAGGTTTGTGAGGTCCTACATGTGAGGAAACCAGCGTTTTCATACACTTGCGTAATGCGCAGCCACATCTGCAAGCTGGCAGCCTGGCCAGGGCTGTGCCTGCTGAGTAAGCAGTGTGTGCTACCACTCCACCAAGGAGGTTTTTCCTCATTAGATCAGATATCTACTGCTGTTACATGGAAGTATAGATAGATTCACCATTATCTGGGCTTAGGGCTGCAATTAAGTTATTGTGGGGGTAATTGTGGACAGTAAAGACGGCACAGTTAATTCAGTAATCTACAATATGCTCAGTCTGTAAAAGAAGAGGTATTTAGTACACCTGAAAGACAACGACCTGTGGTTTGCAGGCAACCTCACGTTATTTACGTTTACTGCAGTGGGTACAAGTGTGAATTTGTTAAAATGGCATAAGAAAAGGAAAAAAACATAAGAACATGCGGTAGGTGTTATAAACACCTTCTACATAGGTAGAAGGTGTTTATAAGCAGGTTTAAAAGCTGCTCCCCACTGTTGCCATTCTGTGCATTTTACAATGGAAAAATTCTTTCTCATCCTCCTGTTCTGACTTGGAAAGCAAAGAAAAACCCAGCTGGTCCGCAGGCCAGTTCCGCCAGGGGACTTCAACCACAAAACATCAGACTCATGCTGCCCACTCTGTTCCCCCTTATGCTCACCTTCCCCATAGGGCCAGAGAGCAGTCCAGCTCGTGGCTGCCACCCCAGCCCATCCTTACTCCCTGCAAGGCTCTACCTGCCTGCGCACAGGCACAGGTAGGTACCCGTTATTTTTCCCCACTGCTGCAGCAGAAGCGATGCTCTCAACTAGCAATTTTTGTGTCGTGCTGGGTCTCCACCAGCGTCTGCTCTAACAGTGCTGGGCAGGATGCTAGGCAGCAGCAAGACCTGTGGGGGGGTTCATGAAGCAGACACATGGCCCATGGGATGGATTCCATGGTTCCTTGAACAAAGCTTGGGGTAGTCACAGCATTGCAACCTGGAAGAGGTTTGAGCAGCACAGAGGCCGCTTTCTGCTGTTCCTGTGGGCACTCATTCCTCGGGGAAAATGCACTTAGCAGCACTGATAAAACAATTGTCTTACCAGTGCTTGGCAAAACACTTCGAAAAGGCATGTCCACTCTCAGATGCTCCATTAAAGTCAGCAAATAGCAGCTGGTTGATTCCCAGCCAGGAGACAAAGCAAAGGTAAATACAGTGCAGCCCTGGATAATGGTTCCCGATCTCTCGTGTGCTTACACCGCCCCCATTGCAGTAGATGCATGTGTTGCTCTATCTCCGTTTCTATTCATGCAGCCTGGTTTTATGGCCTTGGCTAGGATTTTTTCTCCATAGACATGCAGCTCCAAAAAATTAAAAATCAGTATAACATTGCAAGCCAGAGAAACCTCTCAACAAAATTTGTGTTAAACACTCATTACTCACAGTTTGGGCAAGAGGACATTCTCCTGAGTGCTGAGGGCATCACTGGAAAGATTACTCCTTTCCTTCAGCCATGGTCGGTTCCCAGCTCTGGCTGCAAGCAAAGCAAAAACATGACCTTCCATCTTCACAGGAGTGACAACAAATAGCCCATAGCTGCCCCTTTCCACTGCTGTCCATTAAATAAAGGCATCTATCACATTACTGGGGGGGGAAGAGGGAGCAGTTTAATTTTTGCATTCGTGCCATTTAACGATAGCCTTTTTTTGGTAAGAGGAGGAAGGTGAGGAGGAGAAGAAAAGGGGTTTCTGAGAAGATCATCCTGATATTTTTTCTCTTTTCTTGTGCCATAACAATGCCTTTCCTCCTAAAATAAACAAAACATGATTCTTCCCCCACAGACCTTCAAGAGAAAGCACTTAATGTTTTGGGGGCACATCTTTGTACAGGCTAGCTGTATACTGCACACATGCTGTCCACCACAAATCATTTTTGCTATGGCTTAGCAGAGAGTCTCTAAAGTTGACACCTGACAAAAGTGAGACCAGAAATAATCCAGCAGTCCCATCTCTTCTCCCTTGCGAATGTCAGTTCCATCCCCTGTAAATTTTGCAGTGAAGTCAGGGTAACATATTGCTTATCCCCATACAAGCCAAAACCTGTCCCCAGACACAGAAAGTCAGGACATGGTGGAGGGAAGAGAAACTCCCAAAACAAAAAATGTTTCAAGTGTGGCTGGAGGATTGTCTTGCCAAAACAAAGTGAGATACAGCTGTTCAGGTCTGTCTTCGTTTCAACAGCAACTGTGTTAACACATCATTTGCTCACGGGTCTACAAGCTCTCCCTTGGTGAGCAGATTAAGGTAGCAGCAGTGCAAGACAGCCACACACACACACTCAGGGGAGATGTCACCAGTTGCACCACACTAAGAACATAAACAAGTGAGTTATCCACAGGGCAAATTCAGGGGGAGGATAAACTAAGTGACCACCAAAAGTTCCTTCCAACCAGCATTTCTGTAACTTTATGGTTGGAGTCTTTCTGCTCCAGTGTGACATAGATTAATTTATCTGAATTTGTACTATGGACAACACAGTTGTTTCTATTCTGTGTATGGCAATTGCTGACAGGAGGTGATGTTTCAATGGTGCTTAGTGTTTGCTCTCCACTCATACCATATTATCTCTACAATATTTTAAAAGCCTCTATGCATAAAGTGAAAACTTGACAAACCACTTTAGGTTCATGAGGACAGAAAGAGAAATTGCTTGTGCTAACTGTAGCTTAAAACTAGGAAATCTTTTCCAGTTGAAGGCAGTCCCATCCGCTCGCTGGGGAGTCAAGCTCCATGTGGCCTTGCCTAGGTGGAAGAACCAACCGGAGAAACATTTGTTCCAGTTGACGTTAATGTTAACTTGGTTTCCTGTTGTTCTAATCAAACCAACAGCTCTGCTTCCATTAGATTTCATATAACTCTTACTTGAAAGGAAAAGTACATGCTGAGAAGAAAAAAGAAAAAAAAAAAAATGATTTACAGACTTTCCTGAAGTCTTAAAATCGTGGCAACAAAAGAGCTTCCCCATATCTATTTTCAGAGTCTACTGTACTTGCACTCAAGCCTTGATTTTTCACAACACTGGCAGCTTCCTTTGCCATACTTTAATCTTTTTGTCTTCTCCTTTCAGTAAAACTCTCACATTACAGCTGTAACAGCCACCATCAGTCAGACTGGGCAAGCTTTGGAAATTCCTTTAATCAACTCACTAATCAAGAGCTTATATGCGAGCCCCACATCAGGAAGCAGTTTGACCTCTTAAAGAACTTAGAGTCTCGCCTAGGTGGTGAAAGAGCAATGCAGTCAATTGTGAAAAAGGTCTCAGACAAGGAGGAAACCTAACCTTGTTCATTAGCTGTCTTCACCAGCTATAGTCAATAGACGGCTTCCAGACAGACTACGATCCTAGGCCCTCAGTGTAAATATTTGTATGATGTGGCACTAATTTTTCTCAATACAGTTACTGTGGAGGCAAATTACCACGTTCAATAGGTAAAGATATTAGAGGTTATCATTATGTAAAGCACTAAGACTTGGATGTATAGATTAATATTTGTTTCTGGGCCATCATTCTGTTTATTGTTTGTTGTTTCTTAAAGAAAAAAAGAACATTATAATCAGAGGAAAAGGCAAAAAAATAAAAATGGACCATAGAAGTTTGGTTCATTTGAAATTTTGGAGCTTTTTTATAATTGTAACGCTAACTTACAGATCGGTTTTATTCTCCTTTTTCCCACCCAATATCTGTTAGAAATGCTAGTTCACCTGGGAACCTAGATATAAAAAACTGATAGGTTAAAGAGGTGCCCATGGAGCTGTAGCCCACATTTTTAAACATATTTAGAACCGATTTCCTACATAGGTAAAGGCAATGGGAAAAGAACTGGGCTTGTGGGGGGCATTTAATAGATGGGCAAAGTTTGTACTGCATCTGTCACTTAGTAAATGATGAACTAAGTGAAAGGAAGAAACAGATATCACAGCTGAGGAGGGAACAGACACGTTTTAAGAAATTGTAAGAAAGAATTTCATACTGAAATAATTCATTTGTTATGTCTCCAAAGCAGAATACCACTGTTATCTGCCACTCTAACAGCACTGACATTGGAGGTTGTACGTTCACAAGGTAACTCCCAGGCTTCTTTCTTAGATGATGGAAAACTAAATGAATATCTGCTAAAAGCTCAATCTCGGTATTGATATTGATCAACCTCAGATATAGTTAGATGGAAATATATGAACTAGTTAGCACTAATTACTAACAGAGGAGCTAGTCCTGTCAGTACAAAACGGAGAGGCATGCAAGCCTGAAGAGCCCAAGCACAGAGTCCAAGTACAAGGCAATTGAGTGAAGGGAGATAAGTGTTTTAGGAATCACCAGAGACCTTGCCATTCAGGAAGACTGGAGGCTGGAGACTTCCTTTCAAGATGTTTGAGGCCCTAAGAAGCCTAGGTGCCATCACAAATCATGTATAAAACTGAATTTTATTCCTCAAGCAGATAGGCCCTTTAAGAAAAATATCCTGTAAGGCTATGTGGAGACAGAACTACACTGTAGCACTGCATATCTAAGCCTCAGCACACAAAAGTACAACCAGAACACTGTGCTCAAATCTCATTATCTGTATAAATGTTGTGGTTCAGAATGTGCTGCAGGAAAAGACCAACAGGTTTTACCTGTTCTGGAAGACCTTGCTGGATTCCCACAGTCAAAGGTAATCTATTTATTATTGCTCACCTGTCAGATCAATGAAAGGCTCTTGGAATCAGTAAAGCCTGTTATGAACCTTGTGCCCTGCTTTGGCATTGTCTGGAAGAGCAGTGGCTGAATTAACCTCACCTTTTCCATCTCAGACACCACAGGAACATAGCTCCATTCTACCGTAAAATTTTCACCTCAGGTTACTCTCTGGTGATAATCCACACCACTTCCTCGGCAAAGTACTGAAGTGACACTTTGTTGTTGTTGCAGTTGCTTTTTTAATACTCTGAAAAGGCTTATTAAGAGGACTATTTTGGCACCAGGTGGAATTTCCCCAGTGTCCACTGGGAGCCCACACATGTGCCATGAACATACAGGGCTGTATTTGACAAAAATCCAATAATTTTTTTAAAAGTCAAAGATACTATCAAAACTGTTATTTAAGGCAATGGGAGTACGTGTAGCAATTCAGTGTTCCAGAGCAGCATAACAGTTTAGAAGCAAAACAATCTCCACTCCTGGCAATGGTTACTTACCCCTGTGGACCTGGAGGGCTTTCATTAAAAAGTTCACAGTTTTATTGCTATATACTAACCTGAAAACCTGCTGGGTTTGGATTGATTTTTTTGTTTGTTTGTTTTAAACAGACATCTCTGATTTCAGTTGATATATCACTTTGGAAGGGGACTGTTCTTTACTGATGTCCTGTAGCAGCAACGTGCACTGGGGAGCCCTCCTCAGTATAAAACACATATGGCTGTGAGTCCATGTGTCCCCTTCCCATCCTTATTGAAACAGATAAGAAAGGGAAGGTCTGTGTATCTTATGGTTACAGAACAAGCATGCATTAGCTAAAATAGAAATGTACTGTGATAGTATTTTTAAAATAAATAGTTTGCGCTTACTATAAAAAAAATAATAATTAATAATAGGTTTTCAGAATGTACAGATCATCAGTCCATGCCACAGCTCAACAAGCCTGTGCTCAGCTATGTAAACCAGCTTGGTGCAAACAGTTCTGCAGCCCAGATTCAAGCCCAGACTAAGATTAAGAAAAGTTACACAATTGTATCTCAGCCACATGATCAAAATTCTGAAGAAACCCTTTCCAGAGACCTTTCAAGAGACCAGAAAGGATATAGATAAAACTATCACTTAACCTACTGCTTTCTTACAGTTTGGATGGACACAGTGATTTCTCTCATCTCCCTGATCTAACTTTGGCCACTGAATACTTGATGGTATTTGCAGGAGGATGAAGCTTAGCAGTGTTGTGCCACCTTTCAAAGGTGGCAGCGGGCAGAAACACAGTACACTTTATTTATTAGAAACTTTGTATATTTTGACATGAATTGAAAGTACTTACTTCAAATGAAGTGCTTTCTTCCCCTCATTCAGGCAGGGGAATCATTTTCAATTGCTGTTAAAGAAACATGTTACATAAGAGCACTGATGCTGCAAGCAGCACTACCTGCCTTCGTGAGCGCTCTGACTGCTGCAAGCACGGCAGGTTCAGGCGTTGCCTGGCTTTACTCCACCTTCAAGGCACAACAACTACCAACTACTTTGTTGTTGTTGTTGAGATTTATTACTTCTGACAGGCAACTGTAGCTTATATGTGTTTAACAACTCCCACACACTCTGCAGGAGCTACCTCATGCAATATGCTAGCTCAGGGGCACCCTTTTGCCAGGAGAGCATTCATATCACCTGGGCTGATTTTACAAGGTGTGAAATCTATTTGGGTGCACTGAATTCCAGTGTCTCTCATATATATGCACATGTGTGTGTCTACAAATTTCTGCACATTGGTTATAAAAAGACTGTCCTCAGGACTGAAGGAAAAAAAAAGTCAAATAATGAAAGCTGGGAAGGAGCAAGAGTAACATTACATTTTTTAGACTGTCCTCTCATGTTTCCAGCATATGCTCTGCGTGGGAACAGAGAGGAAGAGTTTAACCGTAATTCAATTACACTCTTAATGATAGTCTAATGTCCGTGTCCACAAGAATTCACAGTACTTGACAAGTAACCCAACCTCCATTGGCAATAGCAGTATTTGACCTTGGCTTACTACTCACTGACGCTTCATGTGGTTGAAATGCTTGGATGCCAGCTGCGTGTCAGCAGCAGGCTGCAGTTCTAAAAATTAGTGTGCTTCATTTTGCTCAGCAATATTAAAAAACACACATGATAATTGTGGCTGGCTAAGCAATTCAGGCAGAACTCTGAACCTGCCTGAACCGTTCTCTCATTTGAAAGTGACATACCATTTACAAGTTTCATTTGGCTAGAGGCTTTAATTTATTATGTTTCAGCATTATGCTGAAGCGGTAGCTTCGTTTTGCACTGCACAGGCCCATCTCATGCCAAGTGAAGGCCAGATGCATAGATAAATGCTTAAGAGAACATACTTTGGCAGGCCATCTCCACAATCCTGGAAAGAGGCGATTCACTGCCAGGTTTAGATACAGCCTTTTTCTACATGTTGACTGCTGCCATTACAACATGTCTCCAGTGCATTTACCACCATAAAGTTAACTGTAGAAAAGTGAGAAAAGAAGCATATTTATGTTATCACTTCTAAATCTTCTCTGCACAGACAAGAGCAGCAGTGACTTACCCAACCAGCATTTCTGCAAACTCACCCAGCACCTTAAAAAAATACAAGCACAGAAAACCAAGAAGACTGTTTCTCACTCTGGACAGTGCAAAGAAAAATGGAAGTGAGAGTTGGAAGGGCAAACGGCTCAGGTGAACTAGAAGAGCTGTTATTCCTAGCCTGGTTTGGGCAAGGAAGTCCTTGTCAAAAGCAAACCCTTTGCGTTTTAGAATACTCTTTTGAGAAAGATAATACACATCATACATGAAAGCATAGCCTCCCACAACATATTTTTGCCAGAATCACAAATATAGGAATATGGATTGTTTTAATGTTGTGAAATGTTGAAGAAGTTATTATTCATCTAGGAAACCCAGCTGGGGGCTCTCACTGAAGCATCAGTGTTGAACTGCACTACCCGCAAGGCAAGAGCCAATCTGTGCTGCTGCTATGTGCTGTCCCCTGGGAGCACAAAGCCAGGCAGCACCTGTGTGCCAGGGAAGACAGGATTGAAGACAGGATCCAACTGTTTTTGAGAACCATCGAGATCCTGAGCAAAAAACAGCTCCCAGTTCATGCTCTGAGCATAGAAGGATTTGTGCTAGTCTAGCTCCTCTAACAGCAATACTGAAAACATGCTCTAAGCATTTGAGAAAATCATACTTCTGCCATGGCCAGAAGGTGGCTTAATTAAAACAACCTGATTTTCAGATAGTACATAACATTTTGTATTTCAGCTCTATAGTTTTCTAGCTCTGCAGAAAATGCTTTGCAGAAGCTTACATCTGCTCAGATTTCTTCCTAGGAAAATAAGTTTCATTTCAAAAGTAATGCTCACAGTATTTTTTGGTTAGTTGGTTGGTTGGTTGGTTGGTGTTTTTTTTTCCTACAAAAATCAATCCTGATACTTGTATAACACCTTCCCTGCCCTGCCCTGCCCTGCCCTGCCCTGCCCTGCCTTTCCTTTCCTTTCCTTTCCTTTCCTTTCCTTTCCTTTCCTTTCCTTTCCTTTCCTTTCCTTTCCTTTCCTTTCCTTTCCTTTCCTTTCCTTTCCTTTCCTTTCCTTTCCTTTCCTTTCCTCTTCTCATCTAAAAAGAAGCAAGTGAAAAAAAAACTATTTAGGTGTTACAGCAAGAGCTGTAGAATGTCCAGCTCTGTGGCCACCTAAAAAGTTTGACCTGTATTAAGTTAGCTGTAGTCTAACTGCTTTCTTTTTAGTCTCTTTAGGTGCAGTATTAAAGTTGGCCAAGTCAAATGCCTAAGTTCATTTTCAACTTTTTAAGTAGATCAGGCAGTACTCTAAGAGGACCACAGAGCTTCATGCAATATCTTGCTAAGATAAATAAGGAGACAGAAGCATGGACCAGAACAGACCATAATCACTGATCTAATAAAATACATGTTATCATTGTCAGGTCTAGTAAAACATATGCCTGGAATACTTAAACTGAAATGATCTCTGAAGATAAAAACTTATCTCCATCACAAGTGGTGAGGTTCAAGAGGACTGCAGAATGGTAAACACAACAATTATCTGTATGAAGGGTAAAAGGGGAGCTGGGAATTCATAGAGCAATACAACCATCTTGATCTCTGGCAAGATATATGAAGGTCTGTTCTGACAAGGAATACAGAAAGAGACTGAGAGTGCCCAATATACTGCCTGATAAGAATTGCCTAGGTGATATCACAATGGATTCTGTCACTCAAATTTGAAAAATGCTTCTTTCATTGAAATTAAGCTGAAACAAAACTGTAGGGGAATAAAATCCCCAATTTGCCATTACCTTTGTTTCTTCACAAAAGCTCAAAGAAAAAAAGATTGACATCAAGCAAACAGGTGTCCTGTGGTTCAAGGTGAGATTTAATTGACTTTGAATTGAACTGAAAGAAAAAATACAAATGGATGAAACCAAAGAAAGATTGCCTGAAGGTATTAAAAAACATCGGTTAATTGTACTTTGACTCTTCGTACAGGAAAACTTCTTCAGTCTGATCTGGTTGCTGACTAGTTTTCAACTAGTTGCAAAGAGCAAGCATTTGCAATGCTTCCTGACTGAGGTTATTTAACATGATTCAGCAGTTTTATGGAGCACTTAAAAGCCCTATGCTTGCTTCAAAGGCAATTTATTGTGGACGACAATGTAAAGGCAAGTAGACACAATAGCACCATATAGGACAGGGAAATCCTGTGTTTTGATCTGGGTGTCATCACTGGCTCAGAGTTAAGTTTTGCAATAGTTCAGACCAACCTAAGTGGTTGCTGCTTCCTCCCTCATGACTATACTTTCCTTCTGCTTTCTCTTGCATCAATTCTGGTGTTTATTTGACACCTCTTCACCTGTTTTCCACAGTCTTTGCTGTGGTCCTTTCCAGCCAGTGCAGCTCTGCAGACAGCATGCCTGGGTGCCGGGCAGTGTGGCATTGGGCAGGCATGGCCAGGGTAGGCTGAGGCTTTGCCCACAGACACCCCAGCACAGTTCAGCCTGGCATGTCAACAGCCTTAGCTACGGCTTGGACCTGCACCACCTGAAGGGCACCTTACTCATCAGAGGAAGACTCTTGCTGCAGACTTCGAGAGAAATCAAGACCACAGTGACAGTAACTGGGTCTCCTAGCTATCATTTTCTTGCTGTTTTATGCAGTCAAATTATATTTCAGTGCATTTCAGTGAAGTCTCTGAATCCTGTCACAGGTCTCCAGCCAGTCTCAATGCTGCCTGTTTTGTGGTGCCACACCTGCAGGTCAGGGCTTTTGTGTAATGTCAGGTTGAGCCTGGTCCCATGAAACACAGTGATAGCTATTCAGAAGACAAGCACTCCAGGAAGGAATTATCTTAATATTTGCATGGGTGCATTTCATATCAGGCCATTATGCTCCATTTACATGGTAAAGCATAAAAGTGGGTCATAACCTTGTATGTTGGAGTGTGGAAAGAGCTTCTCCTTCCCTCTCCCTTAAAAGGACAAGAGGAGTCATCTTACACATTTCAAGTCTCTCCTTGCTTAAAGTTATTTGACTCAAGTCCCAGACCTGTGCTTCCTCCCTAGGGAGATGAGAAAAACCAGAAGACTTGTTGCTTGCATTGTTTCATGATCATGGATGATGTTAATTGCCCCAAAAGTAATTAATTTCAGGAATCATCCTCTTAAATTGCCCACTGAGTCAGGAACACAACCACTAAACAAGCCATAAAGATACATATCATAGGCTATTATTTCATTTATCTTGGAAGAGTTGCATCACCATATATATTATGTGCAGCCCAACAGATGTAAGCTGTTTGAATATCACCTGGTACCTCAAAGCCTTGGTTCTGGAGTGCTGGACAAAGCAAGCTCCTCCTTTGGACTAACTGAGGACTTGCGTGGTGGCAAGTTGCCACATCAGACCCCCAAGAAGGTACAGCCACTAGCAGGCCATGCACCGGTGGTCCATAGTCAGAGCAGTCATCCCACAAGAGTCAATAGGATTTAGGGAAGGAGCTAGTTGAGTAACTCTGTGTTTAAAACAAGGCTTGAGCAAAGTGGAGGTGTCCAAATCAAAAGCTCACCTTGTCAAGGAGGGACCTCATTAGCTGCTGCCAGGGCTCACTGGGATAATTTATGTGGAGAAACAGGGAACTGTGTTTGGTGCAGGGCCTGTGTTTGGTGCAGGACCCGTGTTTGGTGCAGGACTCAAGCGCCACAGCTCAGGAAGGCACTCTCCTTGCTCCACGACTGCCTGAGCACAGGGGAGCAGCCATTATTTACACACCAGCACCGAGGGGGAAAGTGCCTTTCAGGGTTTCACGTCACAGAGTTATTTTCTAGAGCTGGGGTGTCATACTGTGATCCACAGTGTTCCTGCCCTTGATGAGCAATCTCTGATTACTCGTAGGACTACAGGGCCGATGCAGCTATTTCATTTACAGCTGGCCAAATGAACTCTAGACAGGAAAGCCGCACCCATGCTCAGCTTCACTTTACATGGGATTACCCTGGTGTTCAGTGTTTTTTCTTTCACAGTTCATTTTCTGAAGGTCTTCACTGGGCTTTTCTGCAGCCACATGGTGGGAAATCAAGGCACCCCCTGCACACATGGCCCTGTGCTAGGAGGTCCCAGTGGCAGCAGGGGAGCATGGCCTACTCCTGCCAGTCCCCTTGAGTGCCGCAGGCCAGGCCGCTGGCCCTGCTGGCAGCCAGCCACTGGGTTGCCACTGACTCACCCTGCCTGGTGGAGGGCTCCTTGGCAGGGCCCCAGCGCCCCACTCGCCTCAGCCTTGTCTCATTTTCCCTGCTTGCCGGGCGTGTAGTCCACATTGCTGCTGCAGAACAGATCCCCAATAATATTAATCCATTTACCCTGGAAGGGAAATCCAGTGATTTCTCTTTAAACCCAAATCTCAGTAACATCAGGTGAAAAAAAAAAAAAAAACAAAAAACAAAAAAAAAAAAAAAAAACGCCATTTCAGAAAAGGTTTCAATCAAGATTTACAAGGAAAACATTTTCATGTGGGGGTGAAAAAAGTGTTACATTTTCAACTGAGCAAAATACTTTTCTACGTTTAGCTCTTTCTTTTTTGTATTATCAAAAGCAAAAGGAAGCAGAGCAGCAAAATAAAATTAATAAAATAAAATAATAAAATAAAATGGACCAGATATGTGCAGAAATCCCCAGTGATTTCAAAGTTAACACACCCCAGGTGTGGGAGAGCCACGGTTAAGCCTTTTCTGCCTGTATGACCTACAAGCCCAGATAACTCATTGCAGCATGTCCCGCCACTATGCAGCATGACAGGACAAGTCAATCTCTCTTTCACTATTGGTGCTGCAAATATTTAGGCCCAAGGTAACAGAACAAAACAAGACTAAATGCTTCCAAAGAGCTGTCAGGAGGGACACAGGCAGCCCAGGTCTTGTTTCTAAAGAGTCTTTCTCATGAAGGTGTAACCTAATACGGCCAGGAGCAATTATCAGAATGCATGTGCATTAGTATAACACATTTCCAGAGGTAACAGTTTTCTTATGATAACTTTTGGCTAACAGAGTACCGCTAACCCCACCCTTCCTTGAACTAGTTCCCATTTTCTTCAGGAGAGTGGACTTGTGTCCATTCCTAGTTGCCAACATATTCATCACTTTTCCAGGAATTTAGCAAGAGGGTATATGGCCACATAAGGCAACTTCAGTGAATATGATCTGAACCCAAGAGCCTATTGACATCTAAGTTAGTAGGCTTTATATAACATCATCAAACTACTGAAGGTATTTAGGGTATGTATTTAACTTGAAACATATTTAGGAAATAAAAACTTTCAGCCTATCACATAACAAAGGAAGAGTATTGTCTTAGGACCTCACAGGGCCTCAGATTCTGATTAAAAGGCAAAGTAAAACAAGAGGAATTAGAATAATAAATTCTTTGTTTAATGACTGGAAGTTAAGAAGTATCGTCTGCAGTTTCATGTGCAACTACCCCTATTCCAATTGTGAAAACTAATTAAAAAAATAGAAAAAAGTAAAAAATGCATTCAGCCTAATGGGGTAAGCACACTTTTACCTGAATACTCTTACTTCTTCCTGTTATACAGCACCTTTCATAGGTAGAAACCCTCTGTGACAACTTGACAGTCCTTCCAGATAACATTGAGTATTTGAGAGGCTGTGGGGAACAAGAAAAAAATGGTGGGGCCAGAGCTGATATTGTTATTGGAACATTTTCCTGTTTCCTACAAAACAAACAGTTACAAATGAGGAGAGAAGAGAATTATGCCAAAATAAAATCACTTTTGACCCTAGCACTTTATTTAATTTGCAACATTACTGCTGAGGAAGTCAAAATAATTTAACTAAAACCTGCCTCCCTCATACCAGCAACCAGGCTTTTCAAAAGCATGGTTTTAGTGCCTTGTAACTGTTTTGTAATAGCCACATTGGCCGGGTAAACCAATATGGGGTAGAAAGGGGAGGGTGATGGTGGTGTTAGGACAGATCAAGAAATAAGAGCAGGATGATGAGGAACATTCCAGGACCAGGAAGATGGCAACTGCAGGTTGCAGTTGCAAGCACACTTGAACTTCAGCACACTTGGCAATGTAGACTTAGGCTGCTGGTAGCAAGCCAGGGGCCCAGTGTCCCAGAAGGCAAGAAACCGACTTCTAAAACATGTTGATGAGCTCCAGGCAGATAGCAAGTCTTTAGGGCAACAGTCCCTTCCCCAGGACTTCTCGGGGAATAAGGAAATAAATGAAAGCCCCAGGCCAACTTTCATTTTAGTTATGCAGAGTTTGGGAGTGTTTTGGTTAAATTTTACATAACCTTTGATTTTCAGGTGAGTAAAATGCCAGTCAAAGTAAAGAAATAACTACTGCCAGCAGGACTTGGGCAGAAAGCCCCGGTACAAGGCAGACCATGGCTGGGTACCCCATGCCCAGTTTATAGAAGAAGATTCCCATCTCCCAAGGGGAAGAGCTTGGGGGAGTAGGGAGAGAGGGGGATGAGGGTGAGGGGAACAGGTTTTCCTCTTTTCTAAGCTGCAGTAAGTTTTCTTGGTCTCAAACACTGCAGGGGTCACCAAACAGAGCTTTAGTGAGAAGAGCATTGCTACTCAGCACAAACATAATTTCTTCAGCTGAATAGAGACAAAAAGATAAATCGCATTTCAGATGCGAGGAATGCTAGGGGAAAAAAAGAAAAAAAAAAAAACACAGAGAGGAAACAATGGAAAGCTACCGGGTAGTCAGCTTATTAGAGCTTCACAGTTGTAAGAGGAGCACATGGGGCTAAGACCTGCACCAGCACACCTACAGGGAATGCTTTTATTGTGCTTAAAGAACATTACTCATCGAGGTCACTTGGGCAGATGATCTGGGAAGAAGTGAAGTGATAACATGAAAAATTCACCTTCCACTAAGAAATCTGCCTCTGCGGTTGTTCTCACTGTGCCTCGGACTCAACTGCATTTCTGTATTTATGCCAAGTAGCTTTTCTTATATCATACATCTTCGGGTTTAACTGGACAAAGGGTAAGTAATAAATCTGAGAGTACAGAACAAGGGAATAAAATGCGGAACACTTATATTGTTGTCCCATCAGCCTTAGAAAACATATGGGATCATGGCTCAAGTAACGATCAAGAAACACATTGAGCAGCATTAATTCCTCTCAAGTGCTTTCTTGAGAAACAGTCTCTCTTATTTTAGCCCCTAAGTTACCTTTGTTCATTGCAAATTTCTGCCTTAATGCCATCCAAGGGATGGCTATGCTTTCAGCAGTGAAAAATTATTTGCAGAGGTAACAAACCCATTGTAACTGAAATGACAGATGGAACTACTAGCCTCAGAGGGAGGAAGTTCAGAAAACTCAAAATTTCACATTTGAATCATTTTTGTGCATCTCTCACTCCAGCAATTCATCTTGTATTAACACCTACAACAGATTTGAGGCTTACACCTCTCTCACAGCACAAGCTTATTTGTGCTTTAACATTTCTTTCCTCTCTGGATTACAGGAGGAAATAAGATCTGCACAACCGATGTTTCTCACTGACAGGAGATTAAGGCTGTTTTATATGCAGCACAACCACAGATTTATCCAGCTTTGAAATATTTAATAGAAAAGTGTTTTCTTGGTTAGCTTTTTCTCTAAGGACTAGGCTCTGTCTACTCTGGTTGAAATATCTGGGTTATAACGTCCAGAAGGAAGTCCACGTGCTGGAACCGCAGCCAAATTTTAGCCACTTAGGCACTAGCAGGCATTGAGTGAGAGTCACGGACGTGGCTGGCATCAGGTGAGCATTGCTATCGCTGTGCAAACTTGGTACAAGCTGGAGTACTGTCCTTGCCACGCCAAACAAGAGCCATGACTGCTGGGCCAGACTCCCTGCACACCTCAGCTTCTTGTGGGCCAGCACAGGTAGTTCAGAAGCCCCAGAAGGGCAGGATGAGGCCCTTCACAATCTGTGTGCGCTTACAGCCTTGTCCTGAAAGCCTCTCTGCAAAAAGGAGCAAGCCCTTCTTGGCCAGGGACACCCATCGACTCAGTCTGTTTACCTCAATAGGAAATTGTTCCCAAAGCTGGACTGTGTGTGTTGCCAGGAGCTGACTTGCAGGTGTCAGGCTTTTCAGTTCTGCCATCCTGTTGAAATTACATTCCTGCATGGCCTATCCAAGGAAATCTACAATTTCAATACAGACAAGTTGTGATTCTGATTTTCACTCTCCTAAGGTGTGTGCGAAACAAAGCACACAGTAAAATGACTGTGATTTGTATGGGGTATCATACGCATATGGAAGCATATTTTATGTTCAATATTTAAAATTGATTTATTTTTAACTTGCCATTTTTGCTACACTTGAGAAACAGTAATGGTCCTCCTCCCCCCCAGCCCCAGGCTAATTTAATATAGTTTTGTGAACAAAGCATCTGCTTCACATCTCCAAGCAAATCAGTTTAAAGTCTTTTACAGAGTGGATTGCATTAACCTTTCTAATTATTTTTCTCCTGAGAAAGCACTTCCAGAGTTCTCCTGACAAAACACATTTCACTCTTTAAGTATATTTACCACCACTAATTAAAGCCAAAGTGGAACATGTGTATGCACACAGGCTTTTGTAAAAGAGGCAGCTCAACAGCAGGACTGCAAATTCTGAAGAACCTCATGGCCCAGCGCGGCCTTGGCACTGCACCTATCTGTGGCTGATAACAGATTCCACCCAGCACACTGTGGGTACTAGCTACAGATTAACCAAAACAACCAAATGCCTTGAAGTTAAGGCCTGACACTGAGAACGTGTTTAGTCCTCTTGTTAATAATAATAATAATAACAATAAAATCCTATGTTTGCATTAAAAACAGCTGTTTGATTTGCTCCAGAGGACACTCTCCACAGCATGGCAGGGAATCATTTTGTAAATCATCAAAACAGCCTGAGCAACATACACAGGATCTTTAAACCCCTGAAAATAGAGTTTGTGTCCTCCTCCTTTTCTTTCCCACATTGTACACAACTCGGTTTTATGTTACTCCATAGAGCAGCTAAGGCATGGGAGCAGGGTCTTCCTAAAACAAATGCCAGGACATACAGTATTTTGGGGGACATCAGCATGTTCCCAAGGGAACGATGAACTGAAGCAACAGTGCAGCGGCTGCTGCCTTTGAAGGGATATGGAAACCAGACAGCAAACTAGAAGGGATCAGCTTTCCTCTGCCTCTGTCAATGCCATTCAGCTACCACTTGCATTTTTAGCTTAAACATACAAAGGGAAAAAAAATGCTTTCACAATGGCCACGTCGAACTGAGAAACAATAGAAAATTGCTGATTTGATTCTATTATAAAACACACAGAATTATTCTGGACTAGGAACAATAGCACTAATTTCTGTTTCAACTTGGTATAATTATAACCGTCCATTCATATGCTGAACTTACATCAAAGAACAATTTAGTTTGAATAATAGCACATAATTCATCCTAACGTGTGTAATTAGAAGTGAAATGCAACATGTGCCCAGGCAGAATGGGAAGTGC
Organism: Cygnus atratus; assembly: GCF_013377495.2. Classification (NCBI taxonomy): domain Eukaryota; kingdom Metazoa; phylum Chordata; class Aves; order Anseriformes; family Anatidae; genus Cygnus; species Cygnus atratus. The sequence goes on from NC_066362.1 coordinate 63,156,956, forward strand.
AGACATTTTAATTCCTACTTTGTAGGAACTACTCAATAACACGACTGGTAAAGATTAATCATCTATCACAGTGCAACAGATCAGGCAATATTAAATAACCAAACAAAAATCAAGCTGCTCAGCACAAAGGAAACCCATTATGAACTCAGTGGAAATTGTATGTGCAAAAGCAGAATTAATTCCTGGTTTAACTCCACTGCAAAGGGAGAATAAATTGAAAAAACAACCATCAAAAATGCATTTAGGCCTCTGCTTCTGCAGTGCTTGGTGTTCCCAAAGGCAGGTCTGGAAGGCCACCAGAGAGAAGTGGTGGAGGCGTGGGGAGGAAGCCCACCAGCCACGTGTCTGCTCATGGATGCAAGTGTCCAACATCAGCGCTGAGCAGAGAGCTTGTCTCCCTGGAAGCCCTCCAGGGCCTGCTGTCACCAGCAGCTGGTACAGCAACGGTTGTTTTTGGGTGTTGGGAGACTTGGCTGAGTGCAGTGAGACACCCTCTGGCAAAGGGCTGAAGCTTGGCCAGAGGTGGCCACCAAGCCCTGGGGCAGCACTCCTTTATCCCCCAATGCACACCCGGGACAGCAGGAGCAAGGGAGGGCTGGAGCCCACCACCAACCCTCCTTAGCAGGGCCAAGAGCAGCACCAGGACAGGGAGAGGAGCAGGGTGGCCACATCTCCGGCTGAAGGAGCCTCCAGCAAGCCCTGAAGCACCTCAGCTGAGCCAGCACCACCTTCTTGGGGTACAATCACTCCCTCAGTGCCCACACACAGTGTGGGGTCTCCCCAGGAGTCCCAGATCTCTGCTGCTGCTGCTCTTCCCACATCATGGCTATCCAGACCCCTTAATTTCACCAGCAAAACTCTACACACCGTAAGTCTTTTTCCACCCCAAAATACTGCTGACTAGTAAGTCAGCTTCTTTTCCTCTATATTTGCACATAATTGTCATGATCCTTTAGGTAAGCATTAAAAAGATACAGCATGTATAGGTCAGTGAACAAAAATAATAAATAACCTGAAAGGAAGGTACTGACAAGGAAACCATCTGGGAAGAGTAAGTCAAATACAAATGAGCAAAAAGCAGAAAGGCTTTCAACAGTTAAAGTGCAGTCTGAGGAGGAAAAATGCTGTCTGGGAAATATGGGGGTTTATCTCCTTCAAATAAAATAAAATAAGTGAAAAAACAGGAATATCACTATGATAAAACTTCTGCATAGTGTACATGGCAAATAAGAATGATTCTGGGCTAATGACTGCCAAAATTTCTGAGTACATATATTGCCTCATAATATCTTAAGCTAGTGTTTCACTAAAGTTTTTGCAACTGATTTACAGTCTAATAATTCTTATTACATTTAATGGATTTACTATTTATGATTTACTATTTATCTTTGAATGGCTGGTTTTAAACCCTTTTATCCTGATCATTTATCAATGTATCCTTCACTTCTGCTTGGCTACCTGTCATTCACAACACCACTGAAATTTGGCTCCAGGAACAAAGCAGAGACTCATCTCTATTTAGTATGAGGCACAAATTTTACCATACCTAGATGGCCAGCCAAGGACTTCAGAGGAAGAAAGGTCTCCCACTTTTTCAGTGTTTTTACCATGGAACAGTAGCCACACAAAGTAAAAACAATTGTGACAAAAGGCTGAAGATATCCTAGTGGGACAAAGACCACCTTTCCTTAATGTCTCAGGTAAAGAAAGTTTATCTTAAGTATCTTTTCCTCAGCTGTCATTTTCCTCCCACCTCACTTGATTTTTTCACATTCTTCCCATCCCCCAGCTTTGACCTTTTTGAACCCAGTACTTTCCCTTGGTTTGAGCTGAAACAATACTTTACTGAGGGCACGTGGCTCTGAAGATCTCCACTTCTTATAGCTGGGAGAGGGTAGGAGCAGAGGGCTTTTCTGAGGCTGTTGTGACCAGAGGCCTGGGATGCAGAGTGTCAAGGAACCAAAAGCAGCAAACCACAGAAAGAGAGAAGGTGGGCTTAAAACATTTGTCACTCCCTAGCAAACATCTCAGCATGTTTTGGAAGCAACAAAGAGATGCTCTGGATTACCATGGTTTTAATAGTGCTTGAGGGACTGTCCTAACAGCTGCCAAATCTGACTGTGCCATGTGCAGGCAGCATCCTCCTGAGTTTGTTGCTTTGGTTTTTTAAAAGTTGGCTCCTGAAGTTACTTGTGCTCTTCCTCTTTACTCAAGTGTGTTGGACCTAAGAAATGTCAGCAGGCCATAGGCCACAGTCCAAGTCTCTGGAACACAGATAGCGAAGAGCCAGCTGCATTGGCGTTAGCTAGCTGGGAAAGTCTCCAACAGTGGGGTTAATCTCCCCAGGCTTCGCTCTTACCTCCTCACATGAGCTTCAGTGTATTTTAAAAGGGCTAGAAGGCTGTAGTTCTGTATACCTATGTATGTATATATGTGTATATGAATCCGCTTATTTTTATATACATATTTTTGTAAAAACACTTTCATAAGTATATGTACAGATATAACCTAAAAGGTTGTATAGTAATCATGGTTATTACTAATGGGTGTTAAAAAGGATCTGCTTCTTGTGTGTAACCACAATATCAAAGCCACACGTGCAAGAGGCTCCTCTAGCTACCGCTGTTAATGAAACTGCTATTTATAGAAAGTATGTTTGTTTGTGTGCTCATAGTAAAGACCGAATAATGAATTCCTCGGGGTTATTTGAGGTTCACACAAAAATCAAAGTGCTTACCCAGCTGCACCTGGACTTCTTCCCTACTATTTGGCAGCCAGGAGTTATCCTGGACTCTAAAACAGTTTGTCTTGTTTGACATTAAAGTTAAGCAATAACAGCTAACAGCACCCTACAGTAAGTCATACTGGTAGGATACACATTGTACTGAGGAACAGTCTCTCTCCTCACTTGCAAGGAAAACTAAGTAATAGCAGATGGGGAGATACAGGGACATTGTCTGCCTCGTTGTTAATGTCACTGTAGTCCCAGACAAATGAGGAGGACTGCCTGTTGCCTGTGTGTTTCAGCAGGTTAAGGACATCTTTAATTCTCCATTACCCAAACCATGATGGAGCAGCTTTGATTTCCATGGATGTCTCCCAGCTTGCAATAGCTGCATAGTTAAGGAACAGCAAAGGGAAGGTGAAAATTCAGACAAACCCCACTACTCTGCAGCTCAGGGGACAAAGGCCATATATTTAGCTGATAACGAGAGTGAGCATAGGCTGACCCAGCCAGCATCTGCTGTAGTTTACTCCTGGTATTGATGGCAGGCGTTATCACTTGGAGTGATTCACCGCTGAGAAGCTGGTATGTCTGGCTGCTCGTCAGTCTCTGCTGGGTTGGCCTGGCCAACATCACAGCTTCACAGCTCAAACAAGGTTTGGGCTGACAGATGCTTCAACCCGACACTCACTGCAGCTTGCAGCCAACAAAACCCACTGCCTCTCTGAAACTTCGTGGTTCTGGGCTATCGATTTTTACCATCGTCACATGGAAGTGCTGAAGTGTCCTTTCAGTGTTGATGACTCCAGCTGCAATGAAGCTGACTGTGGCTAGCTTCAGGCAGGCAGGAAATGGCTGTAGCTTAAGGCCTAGGAGTAAGATTTCAGAATGGGCCAACAACAATTGCTGCAGAAGAAGGTGGGCACGTTTCAGGCAACAGAGAAAATAAAATGCACTCCTCTGAGGCACTCAGTATCCCCAGACATCCTGTTCTTCAGTGAAGGACCTGCCTTTCCCACTCAGTCCCCACAGTATGCATCCAGGCTGCCCAGCACTTTGGGGAGCCACATGTGGGGATGAGGGCAGCCCCCCCAGCCCCCCCTAAGAGGAAGATGCACACACAGAACTATGTGCTGTGCTTAACTCCCGAATGCGACCTACATATGTGGGTCTCAACTATATCTCTGCAAGTGTGCTGCTTGATTGCTGCCCTCCCTGGACACCAAAGTCCTCTGGCTTTGATATCCTCAGTTCTTGTCTTTTGCGATTTTTTTTACTGACAGAGACTTATACACCACTGCAAGCCCATTCGTTGTGCAGGGCTTTGTTTTACTGTAAGGATAGACATAAAACTTGCACTGGTGTCAGTTTTCCTGTGCTTGAGCTTTTTGACATAAACACACAGATGTGCAACAGGAATTTAAAGAATTTCTTAAGCTTCTGCCGATAAGGGCAGTTAGACATTGCATCTGTATACAAAAAGGTCCTGTACTGTGCAAAACCCTCAACTACTTCTTGGACTATTTCAATAAACACTGACATTTCTCTCTGCAGTTTAGACTATGGCTATGGCTGTCCCTCATTTCCCATAGTTTCTTCATATTCCATGTCTGTTTGTAGAACTTACTGCTTCACTTCTTCTTTAAAGTACACGTGCTTTTGGGCAGAGACCACCTTTATTTTTGCTGTAACTGAGCCTTGTAACAAAGCATTTCTTGTAACAGAAGGAAAAAGTGGCTTTCCTCTTAGTGAGCCTGCTCTTGAAGCAAAGAGTTTTCCTTTCAAATCTGTCAGAAACATTAATTTTAAGCTTTCTCCTCCTCTGAATCCCATTCAGTCCTCATTCTGATGTCTCCATGATGTCTGACAAGCCAGATTAGATACAATATCCCCTTGATAGACAGCAAATCTCTAAACATGATTAGATTAGAGTATCCTGAATATTTTTTTTTTTGGCATTTGGTACCATATCCTCCTCATCAACCATTCACCAGCCACCTACTTTTCCACACCATTTATGAGTATTTCAAACAGCACAGAGCTTAATGTCAATCCTTAATGGATTTCCCCTTCACTGTGAAAGATGAGCATTTTTCCCTGTCTTTTATCAGTATTTGCAGTTTGCCTTATCATGTATCTGGAGAAGTCTGTGACATGTTGGGGGAACTCCCACAAGGTCAGAAGATGTTGTGTAGAAACCCACTACCCAACTTCCCCTTCTCAGGCAGCAATACTAAGGCACAGGGAATGAACAGCTTGGATGGAGCGCGCTGACTAGCAGTTCCTGGGAAGAAAGAAGAGCATCTCCCTTCCAAGAGTGGAGCAAGAATGTAAATAATTAAACCACAAACAATCATATTAACCACCTTTGAACACCAAAGACAGCTCTTCGATTTAAATATATACTGAATACCTTAAATGAAAAACATAAATGTTCAATACAACAATTGTTCAGTATCCATGTCAGCATGCACACAACAAAAATGAACTACATGGTAAAAGAAGACACAGCATCATCATGTTACATATAAATACCAAGTGCTGCAAAACGTTCTAGGGTTGTCATGGAAATATAGAGAGATGTTGTTGCTACTAAGTTTGAAAACTAGATTTCTTAGATTTTGAAAACTACATTTTGAGGTGTGAAAGAGAGGAAGAGAAAAGGGGGCTTAGGGGGAGAAAGGAATATTTTATCATCTATGTGATATCTTAAATGAGATATTCTCATCCACCTCACTGAAAGTTTTTATATGACAAGTCAAAGCAGCATGACATCTCCTGTTATCAGATAAACACAAACTATGTTTTAGCAGGACATATTTGGACATTGCTATTTAAGGTCAGTTAAAGCCTATCCACTGACCTCATCAAAAGCTGATTCTCAGCTCCGCAAATGCAGAACAGAGAGAGAAGGAAGACTGGAGGAAAGTGGGTAGAATTAAATTGGTAAAAATTTAAATTTAAATTGGTTAAAAAAAAATAGGTAAAAACCTTGGTATGGTCCTTGGAAGATTTTAGAGTCTCCAGGAAGATTTTTCTGGGTTGTGCCTGGCAAGAGGAGCAAAAATATTTCCGTAAAAGTTGGGAAATAGCTTTCCATGACTGCTTCCAAATGTTTAGATCCTTCTATCCTTTCTACCTTTTTCATACCCTACCCACACAAACGGGCACCAAAAGTCAGGAGAAAAAAAAAAAAAAGAGTGATTAAGTGATTGCTACAGGAAGTAGTGCAATAGAAGTGCTCATTCACAGAGGAGAGTTTACAGTACAAAAAAAAAGAAAGGCTTTTCTTCTGGAAGAAGAGTATGTGGTGTACAGTCTCTCTCCACAACACCGTACTTTCAGGCTACCAGTCATGTTCTGCTTCCCTCTTCCTCTTCTAAATTATCCTTTTCCAAGCAAACATGTTATTCTGTACAATCACTCTTGTGAGGGTCACATCCAAAAAAAATGTATGTTAATAAGAGCATGAAATTATCATCTCCTTAATTTGACACTACAGAAAAATTTAGGCATACAGAAATACTACACGAATAATTTTTTACTGTGACAGCGAGCCTAGTTAGCCTTCTGCTCATAAAGCCAGCCCCATGTGATCTGTGATAAATGTCTGGAATCAGGGTTTATGTCTAACACCTCTCCCACGAGCTGGCAAATGCAGTAAGAGAAAGCCGTAAGGGAAAGGCAGTAGGCACCCAGTTCCTCAAACATCATGTCCCAAAGCTCACTATTAAAGCTTCTTTGGTGTCTGTGGGCTGTACAGTATGCAAGCAAGCAAGTTGATATATGCATACAAACAACCCCCAGAAGCAGAAGCGACTTGAGGGATCACTTGTTTCCCAGAAGAAAGCTTCTGCTGTCAGCATTGCAGACAAAGTTTGTTTGTCAGCTGGCAGAGCAGGGAGCTTGAAGTTTACAGATAGGGTTAGAGATATATCACAGCCCAGGTGCCTTTCAAAATTATGTGCCTTTGTTAGACACAAGTCCCTACTTGTGTTAACTGTTGGATTCAGCGGTCAGTGTTACACGGAGGACAGATTATTAGCCAGCTGCTTCCTTCAAGCTTTAGGAATTATGAAACCTGAATTCGGAGAGGACAAGGGGATGCGTGTGCCAATGCCCTGGTCAGCAAAGTGTTTGAACTGAGCTGGGCCAGCAGTGGGCCTGCAGAAGCAGTTGTGTGAAACACATGGCAGACCCCAACAGATCTGAGAGCCTGAGCCCGCAGGTCACACACACAGTTTCACCTCGTCACTCTGATAGCCACTCATGTCTCAGAAGTTATTTACTTTTTTAAGAATACTTACTGTGTTACTCTCTTTTACATTCGTATTTTCTTCTAAACCACAAACTTGTACATATTTGAAAGATTTATGTGCTAGCACACTGACTTCACATTGTGTTGCCTGATTGAAAATAAGATTTCCCATAAAGCGCTCAGAGGAAAACTGATACCATGTCAAGAGAAGATAGAAACAGGCTGTTATCTCTTTTGTGTGAAATAATAAAATGCACTTCCATAATAACTTCCCCATGTCCAAATAATAAGGTGGTGAATATAATGATGTAAGATACCTGTCAAGTCCACCCTCTGTTTCTTACGCTACAAGTATTTTTAGTCTATTTTATTTGAATGAGGAGGGGAAAAAAAGAAAAAAAAAAGAAAAGAAATAATAATAACAAAAATTTTCTGTAAAGCTGGGGCTTTAACCTCTGTTGTAAGAAGTAATGCTGCAATAGAAAATGTCTTAAAATACTTTCTCCATTAAAATTACAACAGGAGTCCTTAAAAGTGCATGTAGAAAACAGACGTATTACTGCTTTTCCTATGTCTGCAAATGACACAAACACTTAAAAAAACACTTAAAAAAACACTTAAAAAGTAAAAGAAAGGATGGAAATAAACTATTTCCACCTAACACCACCTTAGACCCACTATTAAATGTACTTGTAATGCAGGAAAACAAGCATCAGCCATGCTGAGAAGTGAACAAGCACTTGGAAGACAGAAGCAGAACTTAAGGAAGTGAAGCAATCGGCTCTAGGAAATCCACAAGCACAGCATGCATGCCCCGGCCCCTTTGGACCTCAGAAAGGCCAGGAGTTATAGTCAGGAGAGGACCCACGGTGGGACAGCTGGAGATGTCCCCAATGCACCCCTTTTTCTAAGATATTTTGCTTTTAACAGCAGCCAACTTCCTAGCACAACATCTCTCAATGACTACTGAGACACTTAAATACAGATAATATTATTAATAATAATAGTGACATTAAAAGTATAAATTATTGAGCCAGAAAATCATCTTAGTCTCCTTAGCTGCTGCTTGAAGTCAGTTATGCAGATGTGGAGCAAATATCACATACTGGCAAACAAGGAGTTACATCCTGCAGTAACGCTGCAAATATATTTACTTGACTAATACTGCAAAGCCGAACCTGCACCTGAGCTATGAATGTGAGCAAAATTTAGTATACTAAGCTCTTGGATTGCCACCTCGTGGCTAATGCACGCATAACTTCACTTTGGTGTGGGGAGGAGAGTTGATAAGGAATTCCGCATGCTGCATAACAAGCTAATAAACGCTGGCATAAGTCAAGGCAGAATTTTATATATAATTATATTTGTTGGGTGACATTGGCAGCAGGGTGATGGTTGGATCAGATGATCCTGAAGGTCTTTTCCTACCTTAATGATTCTATGATTCTATGATTTAACAATGATACTTTGCAATGGAATGAGACTCTTCTCCACAAGAAAAATATCAACCAAATACTAAGTGAAAACTTAAGTGCAAAGTGAACACATAAGTTACCACCACTGGTGTGATGTGTCAGTTGTGCAGTCCTCACTTAGCCTGGCACTCCTGTCAGTTGGACACAAAAGAGACATATCCTAAAAAGAGAGTGTTGCCAACAGTAAGTAACAAAGCTTCAAAATTACTTCAGTTAAGGCACCTTTCTGGGAAATTCTTCCAATAGTTTTCAAGGCCTCAGGGTGATGCAAAATTCAATTGAGACAGAGATGATTGTGGTTTATGGGAAATGTTGCCTTCTTTTGAGAATTAGATCCCACAATACTGTAGTGTCTGAATTTGATTACGTACATCTCCATTTGACAGCAGGGAAAGGCAAAGTTTCCATGGAGCCAGTAAAGAATGAGGAAGAAAACATAGGTGGAGGAGTGTATATGAATGCCAGTGACATTAGTTTTTGGCCAGTGTACCATGTGGGCACAAAACAATCTCCACAGAAGCCTTTCATACTAGTCTTTTATATTTACTTTAATTTCACATAGCAGTTCTGGACTCTCCAAGTAATTTCCTTCAAACCACCAAGGTGATTATACACGTGAATAGGCAACCAGAGGGAGCTTCAGTTTTCATACACAGTTTTGGTTTCCTCCTTTCCTTCAGTGTCAGCATCATGCAGAACTGAGAATCGGACAGCCAGGATAAAGGATTCCTGCTTGAACAAATCAAGTGGAAAAAATAACATACTCATTCTCACTATTATCTCTTGCTAGTTCTTATGCTAGTTTGTGTTATTTGCCCAATTGTCTTGCCAGGAAAACAAATATCTTTTCAGAGCTATCCTATTTATCTCAAGAAAGACTAAGCCTTTACTATCACAAAATGCCTGAAAAAAAATCATTTTCTAACAAGGCTGAGATACATGACTTTGTGATTTATAGGAAGATCACATACAAAGCCTGATGATTTTGTAATAAAAAGGCTCAGCACCTCGATCATCTCTAACCATATCCACATTTCTACATAAGCTCAACTTGTCTTCTAATAGGACTCAGTCCTGAACACTTTCTATCGTCCGTTGTTACATTATTGGGATGCCATAATACGGTCAAGAGAGATCACCTTAGGCTTTGTCTAATTCTTTTAAGTGAATGGTTCTTAGAACAAACAATTTGACAGTTGCAGTATGGTGGTACAGCATGAAAAGGTACACAAGATTTTTTTTTCCTATCTCATTCCATTCACATAATGCCCAGTATTCAATGGCCACTGCTGCTACAATAGTGCAAAAAGTAAATTATGCTGTCACTGGATATAGTTCCCTCACAAGGCTGGTAGATGTACCACATGGTACCTAATTAGAATCACAGAGTAATTTTGATCTGAAATGGTAATCTGGAGGTTATGTAATCCAACTCCCTGCTCAAAGCAGGGCCAGCTTCAATATACAATCAGATTATTCAGTTCTTAGATAACAGTGGACCACCGTGAAGTATTCAATCTATAGTTTTACACACCATTCTCAGATAACCTAGAGTACAAAAAGCTTTCTACAAAAGCCAAACACTGTGTGGCATTGAAGATAAAACATTTAATGTTTATGCATTCACAGCTAAAATTAAGCTGAGTTTTATTTTTGTTGTGGAATTAAGAAAATTAATGAAAGACAAAATATGAGTTTCAGTTATATCAAAAAAGCACAATGGTCCTTAGAGCATCTGAAAGCAAAGCAATTAAAGCACCCATGGCAAGCCCAAAATGCAAAGCCTGTCACTCTTGTTCTGGGCAGAAAGGACTCAGGAGCTCTGATTCACAAGCTGCCATGGTTGTGCTTAGCACAGACAAAGGTTTGTTTTCTCTTGAACGCCAGATGTCATCCGTAAACCCTTCGTTATGTGAATGAGTTCATAGCCTGGCGTTCTGCTGTGACATATCCAAAGAAGATCCACAACACTGAAAAAGTCTTGCACATGAGAGGCTGTGATTGGCAGAGCAGCACGCTGGGCTTGCTGCTGCCTGCGATATGCTCTATTCTCACGCTACACATGTACAAGTTTGAAAAATGTCTTCAGAGGCACTCACATAACAAATCATGCTCCCCAGGTGAGTAACAGCTCCAAGGAGGAAACATTACCACTGCCCATGCCATCTATTAACATTCTAGCTACAGACAAAAACATCATTTTTTTTCCAGTATGAATATATAAATATTGTTTCACCCATGTGTTTCACCTGCTCTGTTCTGTTCCAAAAAGCAATGACAAATCTGGCTAAATGGTTCAAATTAAGTGCATCACCAGGATCACGTAAAGTAAGAGGAACTGTGTCTGTTGAGTACCCCCAGAAAAGACAAAGAGAGACCAGCCACTCTTTGCCTCATAGAATGATTTGCTATTTTAAGTCACAGGAAAACACAGTCTTCACAACATTTCTATATGTAGACAATTTAACATCACTTTATCCTCATCTTTCAAGTAGGGAAAGCAAACACAACATAATGCCACCGTTTGCTGGCAAACTCCTTGCATTCTACTATGTGGCTCATTAACAATTAGGGTACATTGGTATGCCGCATTGATATGATAAAGTGATGGGGAAAAAAAAAAGTATTAATTGATACTTAGGAATCTAGTAGGTAGAACGGACCACCTAACTCATCAGATTCACGTTGCCACAAAAGTATGCTCTCATGCAATAAAGGTTTGATGGATGTCATTAGAGATTTTTAAGGATAACTGTCAATAATATAAATGGGCAAAAATATTTCCTGGCAATAATAACCTGTAACCTTCCTGGTCAGACTGGGCATGACACTCTGGTGACTCCTCCATAAGACGAGCTAGGAACGTATTCAAATCTTCTTTTCTGATGAAAACCTGAGCAGGTCCATATCAACAAGTCACAAGTAGCAGGTAAATTCAAATAGATTCATGCTACAGAAAAGACACTGTGGATTACTGCAGTTCTGGCAATACAGCCGAGTATTTGGGCAAAAGAAAATATAGAAATACATAATACATGGATATTTGTTTATAAAAATCACATATAGATTAACTGTCAGAAAATACCATGAAGTGAGACAAAGAAAAGTTGGTGCTGGTGTGGCCTAAGGAGCGCACACCAGTTCCTGCTATGCAGCACTGAGCTTGTTAGCAGCCATAAAGCAATACCACCGTAAAAACAACAAATCTAATAAACCCCACAAAAAGTAACACTCAAAGAAAAGGTCGGGGCTGTGATTAACCTCCTGCTGCTCACTGTATCTACAAAGAAATGATCAAACTTCTGTTGTGAGGTCTTGTTTTTGGGGCTGTGGTTAACCTCCTGCTGCTCACTGCATCTATAAAGAAATGATCAAACTCCTGTCGTGATGTCTTGTTCTTGTATTATTTCCTGAAGCCAAAGATGTGTGAGTTTCAGTTAACTATATTGAGATGATTAACTGGAGCAAAGAGATACAAACCATCCTCCATGTCCTAGGCTCCAGAAGGTCTCTCCTAAGATTAAAATAAAATAAAATAAAATAAAATAAAATAAAATAAAAGTTTTCCTTCTAACTTACTATTGTAACTGTAGCAAAGAGAATACTGTAGTAAAGAGAATAGCTGTGTGTGCGTGCACATATGAACATATAATTTAGTTGTGTTTATTCACATTTCAGAAATAATAAACATCCTTTACCCAACATAAATACAAAGAAAATGAAAAGGAACATCTAGTACTTTGGACTGTCAACCCCATTTTTACCAGCCACCATAATAAGACTTCAGAAAAAAAAAATAAAAAATTTGTACCGTCCCTGTTAAGTACACAAGTACCAATCTAATGACCTAAAGTCCTTCACAGATTCTTTTCTTACAGAGTACCATTAGCACAACCATTAAATAGTTCTCATCCGTAAATATTTCATCACTGATGCTTAATTCACTTTTTTTTGTTGTTGTTTTGCAGTATTTTCCTCCAAAACTTGCTCTCCTTTCCATCGTGTTGTTCCACAATGAAATAGAACAGAATAATTCCACACTTCACTTACCCACAGGTCTGTTAGCAAAAAGTCTTCAATGATAATGACTTTTGAACAACAAAACAAACACTTAAAAATGCCTTCTTGGTCACCTGTAAATCGCAGAGTCACATAAACACTTGGTTTTCCACTCAGTACTACCCTGGAAGCACGCTGTCATTATTTGTGTGCCATGTGGAGGTCAGTTTGGTGGACTAGAGGTGGCCAGGCCAATGAGAAGTTGGCCTGTCATGGCTACACACACACAAATGCTCTCCCCTACTTAAAATGATGGATTAAAAGATAGAGTTTTTATCAGTATTATTATTTAACACTGTTCAGACCTAAAAAAAAATTAAAAATAAAATCTTCCCCAGTCTGTGTTAACTCCTGTGGCATTAATCTAAATACCTTCTCCTATTTTACTTCTGAAATGTATAATCTGCCAGTACTTATCTGTGTGGTCAATACACAGAGCGAGACTGTCCAAGATTGGAAGGGCTTGTTACAAAAGCCATGCAATTTCTCAACGAATCACCAAAAGAGTTGATATAATTTTCCATACTCAAACTTGCTGTTAACTACTGTTGACTTCCTCCTACTACAGGGCTTCATGAAAGCATCAAGCCATGCTAACCACATGGGATTTCAAAGGCTTTTTCAGTGTCTTTTAGAACTCCTGCTGCATTGAAGTAGACGCATTGCTTTGTTGCAGTGAAGCAGAAGGTCAATCAAAAGGAGGAGTGGACAGTTCTGGGAAGCGGTAGAAGAAACAAGAACATTATTTTGCTGGTCTAGAAGTTCCTTGAGGTGGCACATGACTTGAGCAAGCTATTCCCATCATGCTGCCATGCCAGCAGAAGTGATTTAATTCAACAATACAAACAGAGAGAACAAGAAAGTCAACAGCAGCTAAAACGCAAAGAAACTGAACCCAATTTCTGATTAATCATGACAAAGACAGTGTTTTAAGCAGGTCCAAATTTAGAAAGTTCACAAATTCTAGAGTTCTTAAGTTTTAAAATTCTGACTTTGTAATCTTACTAATTTCAATTTAACAGCCTGGCATCAGTTCGGCCCAAGTAACTACTCAAAGCTGGAGACCCGATTTCTAATGTATTTGAGAAGGAAAGTAACGTGAAACCCTGGTGTTTTGGGATGGCGGATTGGGAAAAAGTGAAGAACGAGCCAAAACAACGTTCTTTTAGGTGGATTTTCTTTAATACCCTGAAAGATAAAGGCATGCAGGAGATAGCCCTGCACCACTTTTACCGTGGACTATTAAAATCTTTTATTAATTGGTAACAGAACACACAACATCTTCACGTCATGTAACTTTAATCATAGAACATCCCGAGTTGGAAGGGACCCATAAGGATCGTCAAGTCCAACTCCTGGCACCGCACAGGTCTGCCCAAAAGTTTAGACCATGTGACTAAGTACACAGTCCAATCTCTTAAATTCAGACAGGCTGGGTGCAGTGACTACTTCCCTGGGGAGCCTGTTCCAGTGTGCAGCCACCCTCTCGGTGAAGAACCTCTTCCTGATGTCCAGCCTAAACCTCCCCCGCCTCAGCTTAACGCCGTTCCCGCGGGTCCCGTCACTGGTGATAACGGAGAATAGGTCACCTGCCTCTCCACTCCCCGTTGTACCGTTTGTACCGTAACGTACCGTTTATGAAAAAAAAACAATAATAAAAAAATCACGGCAAGGCTCCGAGAAGCTGCATTTTGTAACCGACCCCACTGCGGGGGCCCCGCAGCGCCCTCAGGCGGCCTCCGCCGCGGCTGAGGCCGGGCCCGCCCCTAGCAACGCCCCGCCCCGCCCCGCCCCGCTCCCCCATCGTGCCCCGCACAAGATGGCGGCGCCCGTGCTGGGGCGGCGCTGCGGCCGTGCGGCGGGGCTGCGGGGCGGCCTGCGCCGGGCCCCGCTCCCATCCCCGCGGCCTCTCCACGAGCGGGCGCCGCGGTCGCGGAGCTCCGCGGGCCTGCTGGCGGCGCAGTGCGAGCGAGGCCTGTTCCAGGAGGTGTTCCCGGGGCAGGGCGCGGAGGAGCAGCTGGCGGCGCTGCTGGAGCCGGGCCGCCCGCCGGTCACGGCGTACTGCGGCTTCGACCCGACGGCCGACTCGCTGCACGTCGGCCACCTGCCGGCCGTGGCGGCGCTGCTGCACTTCCAGCGGGCGGGCCACAACGTCGTGGCCGTGGTGGGCGGCGCCACGGCGCGCCTGGGCGACCCCAGCGGGCGGCTGCGCGCTCGCGAGCCGCTGGCGGCCGAGCGGGTGCGCGCCCACGCGCGGGCCCTGCGGCTGTGCCTGTGGCGGCTCTTCGAGAACCACCGGCGGCTCCTCTGGGCGCCCGGCCCCGGCGGGCCCGGCCTGGGGCGGGCCGAGGTGCTGGACAACGCCCGCTGGCTCGGCCGCCGGCCGCTGCTCGGCTTCCTGTGCGGCGCCGGCGGGCGGCTGCGCATGGGCACGCTGCTGAGCCGGCAGGGCTGCCGCGAGCGGCTGCGCAGCGCCGAGGGCATGAGCCTGGCCGAGTTCGTGTACCCGGCGCTGCAGGCCTACGACTTCCTGCACCTCCACCGCCGCCGCGGCTGCCGCGTCCAGCTGGGGGGCGCCGACCAGATGGGCAACATCATGTCCGGCTACGAGCTCGTCACCAAGTACGGGGGGGGCCGGGGAGGGAGGGGGAGCCCGGCTCCCACCCTGGCAGGGCGGTGTGGTGAAGCGCTGCTCGTCTGCAGAGTCTGGTGCGAGTGCTGCAGAGCTCACAGAGCGTGTAGGCACGTCAGTGTGTGCTCCGTGTGTGCTATTGCAATGTCGACACAGAAAGCGAGCGCTACAGGTGTCCCAGCCCCTCGAGCAGCATCAGTTAGTACTTAGACCAGAAGACAAGATACAGGACACGTGAATGTGCCAGTGCCGCTGCTCACAAAGCTGTTTATTTGAAGTACTTAAACTTCACTAGACCCAAAGAACTTAAGTTTTTAAGCCCAAGGTATTTTTTCCTAAAGCACGCTTCATAAAAGTGTTCTCACTTCTTTCGCGTGCCCTCCCCCCCTATAATTTAACTGCTTTACAGAAAGGATAGCATCTTACAGAATGTTGGAGTGTTCCTTAACTTTACCAAAATGTGATTTATATTCTTCTTCAATCTTCTCAGGATGACAGGAACAGATGTGTTTGGAATTACTGTACCCCTTATTACCAGTACCACTGGAGATAAACTGGGAAAGACTGCTGGCAATGCAGTTTGGCTCAACAGAGACAAGACTTCTCCCTTTGAGCTGTATCAGTTCTTTGTCAGACAACAAGATAACATAGTTGAAAAGTAAGTGCTTTTTCTTCATCTTGCTTTTTGCCAGATCCTAACTGTTCTATGGGGATATGTGCAATGCAAGGTCATGTGATTAGTATCATTTCTCACGTCTCCTTGTAGACATATGTGTTAACTGCAACCACATGTTAGTTAAACAGGCATGACTGATTCATAAGTACAGAGGTTAGTGGAACCTGTCTCCATGCTGCTATATGCATCATAAATTACTATGTGCATGACCGGACAAGGAAAGTATAACACGTGTCATTCTGCCAGTAGGGTGAATTAAATTTATCTGATGGATGTTAATTTTAGTACTGTAACATCATGACATCAAGTGAAATCTCTCCTGTAATAACTAACTGCAGGTTGATAGATAATAATACATAATCACCAGAGGTTTTTGGCTAGTACCACGTATTCAGAAACACTACATTCTGATTGCAAGTTGCTTAATGACTTACGCGTGAAGTTCAACATTTAGAATTGCAACGCAATAATAATTGCTTATCCCTAAGAAAATTAAAATTTTGTCTTGCGAGGAAGAAGCTAAGACATTCGTATTTGTGATTGTATTAACTGTCTAGATCAGTGGCCTCCAAATGTTTTGGACAGGTACCCCATCAGTAATAAATAAACTTGAGCATGCACTCCCAGTACATGCATATATATGGATTTGTAGGTTTTAAATATATATACATAAACACACACATGAACTGTTGAACTTCTAGTATTTTCTTTCTACACCCCAGTGGATCATCTTGCATAGTCGCACTTTGAGACTATTGGTCTAGATAAAAACACACCTAGGAAAGTTACACTTTAGTAGTATTAGCACAAGTTAAAAGGGGAGAAAAGGGTATCGTTTTAAGCTCATTGTAGGTGTATAAATGTATTTACAAGGTAGAGGTTTTCAGGATTCAGTTTTAGCCATTATCAAAAGTAAAAACTAAGGCTGAGAAGCAAAACAGAAACAACAAAATTCACATACCTGGTCAAATTACTAATTGCTTGCACCTCCTCAAACCTAGCAGTAATCAGCACCCTCAGGTATGGTTTAATATTGTAACTATAATAAAAAACATCTCATGTAATTTGGTGCACCTTTGGACAAAGATACAGTACATCAGTATAAATAGATAATAACTCATGCAACTAAGTATTAATTTTAAAAGTTTAGATGATGGGAGAACTGCTTGTTATGTAAATGACCAAAAGTACTAACGTGGTGAAACCTTAAGGCTGTTTGACCTTCTTCTTACATACCTTACATGGAAAGAAACTTTAGTGGATTTTTTTCAGAATTGCAGATAGGAACAGTTGGCATCATTTTGACTCTGCTTAATGTTTGAGGACGTTACCGAGGTGATCTGTTCATCTTCCATATTGGGACATGGAAACAAGGAGTTCAGCTTACAGCTATAATGGCAAGTGGATTGAAGGATGTCCAACTGTAGCCAGTTAAAATTGTAGCACACACAAAGACAAAATTCTCAATAATCATTACTCAGGGTAAAGCAGTTCCAAATCCAAAGCACGGTCTTGTGTTCATTTTGCTGAGTCTGAATCCAAGTCAACCACACAACTCATATTCTCACTGAACAGTGTAAAAATATTAAAATCACACTACGAAAATGTGAAAGCATAGCAAAAACATGAGAAATACTGTCTGTCAGGCTTCATGGATGGCTAAGCTCCACGCTAGAATGCCACTGAGAAGGCTGATAGCTTTATTCAAGGCATCATGTTAGTTTTCAAATCTGTGTTTCTTCAAATACCAACATCAGTGTCAAATCTGAGTCTTCATAAGCCTCAGATATGTCTTCACTTTCATGCTGTGACCTGCTTCATAACTCGGTTACCTCTCCCAAGGGTTCATTCCTTGATTTCAAATAGAGGTTCTGCATCCACTGCACTTTTCAGACTGTAAAGAAGGATATGTGGGTACTTAACATTTAAATGTTTCCTGCTTTCAGACTTTGTAATAGTAAAAGTACTTTTGTTAGTACACTGCATTTAACAGTACTGCAAGTGCATTAAAGCGGGCCTTGTTGTAAAGGGTATGCGTGGGATATGCACCTTTAAATTATTGATTATCCTAAATAATCTTCCTGTTATATTCATTCATCAGTACACAGTATGGTTCTGCCCCACGACTAGTGTAGCATGTGGTACTTCGCATTAGCATGTTGGGTAACTACTAAAAATATGTGGTAGAACTGCATGAGTTTACCTGTGATTGCAATAAATCCTGTGAAGTATTTACTCCACTCGAAAAGCAAATTCTTGATTGTGAAACAAGCTTCATAAAAGCATTTTGCATGTTATTTCTGAAGACATTAGCTGTAGAAAAACATTAAATAAAACTTGAGTTATCTTTGTAAGCTGAAGCATGTGGGCAAAAACAATGAGTTGTCTAATGGGACAGAATACCTGTAATACGGATTTTTTTTTAAGAGAGAATCATTTTAGTGTTGCTAACGAAGTTTGAATGACAAAGACAGGAAATCCACAGTGATGCTTATGTAGACAAAGTAACTTTTTGCCTGCTCATAGATACCTGAAACTCTTCACCTTCCTTCCTCTTGAGGAGATTGCCCACATCATGGAAATGCACGCTAAAGAACCTGAAAAATGGGGCCCTCAGAAACGACTTGCTGCAGAAGTAACCAAGCTTGTTCATGGTACAGAGGGGCTGGAGTCTGCTAAGAGGTGAAGTTTGATTTGTCGAGCAGTTTTCTTTCAGATTTATTCAATGGTAATTATCCAAGGCTTTTCAGGGACTGTTTTCATGGAGTCAGTTGTTGCTCAGCTATTAAGAGAAAAAATGTAGTAATGCTGTAGACTTGAAGATACAATAATGATACTAGATTGCAGGAGAGTGGGTTCAAAAAAAATAAATTCAGGGTGGCAAGGGAAGTACTCCTAAGTACTTCTGTGGACCCTCAGATGATGTCAGGGAAGGGAATCTGCTTAATTGAACTGCACTTTGTGCAAAGATGAGACAAGAACTCTGTTTTGAATGATCTTTGTTCTCACAGGTGTACCAGAGCCCTTTATTACAGCAGTGTGGAGGCACTGGAAGCTATGTCTGACCAAGAGTTACAGGAACTTTTTAAACAAGCTCCTTCTGCTGAATTGGTACTTGAACCAGGAATGAGTGTGCTCGACCTATGTCGCAAAGCAAATGCCATTCAAGATGGACCTAGTGGGTATGTTATCACCTGCACTCTTAAGTAATACCTCACTTCAGTGGTTTGAAGTAGTGTGCTTTTTCAGATGTTAAACGGAAGGTCAGAACAACCAACTCCGGTAGTAACGTGTTAGCTATCTACATACCACTTTTAAATAAGAGTGGGACAGGATGCCTCACTATGCTTTGAGGAGAAAGTGTATGGATAATGCAGTGTCATGTACTGTGCTTAAAAAAAATCTACAGCTGATGAAGAGACAGCTAGCAACAGTGCAAGTTTCCTTATCCCTCTCAGAAAGTGTTGGAATTCTGGAGGCTAAGGTTGATCTCAGTTACTCTTGACCTGAACTAAATTTAAACTGCTTAAGATGTAAAAATTATTCCATTATAAATTAAACATACAAATAAAAACCTGTGAAATAGCTCTTAATCTTACAATACTTAGCAGCAATAGATGGCTTCCTCTTGCAATTACAAGTTGTTGTTTTTGTACTTCTTTTTTAAGGTACCAGAAAATTACAGATGGTGGAGTGTCAGTAAATGGGATTCGAGTAACCAATCCTGAGACTGTTCTTATTCTTGGACAGCATATTCTCAAGAATGGAGTATCATTGCTTAGGGTTGGAAAGAAAAATTACTACATTATAAAATGGCTGCAGTTGTGACAACAGTGTTTCTCTACTGCTTGTTTTTTTTCTGAATTTTCTCAGAGCATACTCTGTTGAAGATGGACTTGAAGATGTTTCTATACTGTGCGTTACTATGCAGCTCACAAACTGCCTGATACCAAAATACAGCAACAGGGTTCAAATAAAGGAAGCTAAGATTCTAAGCATGTATGATTTCATGTTTTGTTTCTGACAGTAAGTTACTGAATCAGAAAGTAATAGAAATTACTACCAGATTTTTCCTATCTGCTGTACATCTGATTCCTTCAGATAAGCCATGCTTCATGTAGACCACAAATCGCAAGTAGCCTGAAAAGATGCACACCCTACATTATGGCAGTTGTACCTACATTTGGATCTTTGGACTCCATTGAAGTTAAGTATTACTATTTATTACAGCTGGGCTTTTCCTTTTTTCCTAACGCACAACTTCTATAGTTAATGCAGTGGCTATCAGTATCAGTAGCTAGACTTGTGCGACATGGCTCTGTCCACTATGAAATAAGATACAGAACTATCTAAAACATGCAAAAGGAACAGTTGGAATTGCCATGGAAAACAGGCACAACTGAAAATACAGAACTGGAACAGTGTCATATGCAACTCTTAAATTTTTTTATTTTGCATAGATGTTATTCCAACAAAGAGATTTTTAGATGTTCTGCCTTACTCAAAGTACCATTCGTAAGAGGATGTGAACAAGAAGACAGAAAGATTAATTCCAGAGTCCACAGATGGATAGTAGGCTCTTGCCCTACTTTAACAACCTACTGCCTTGCAGGAGGGAGGGGGAACAGTGACCAGATACTCTACAGCATAATTCACAGCAAGATGAGCAAAAGCATTCTTGAAACTAGTACTTCTAACAGAGGATGTATGCTGCTGTCAACTTCTGACTTCATCCTAACGCAGAAAACCTGGATAAGTGGGTAAGAAAAAACAACCTACAATCAGTTTTTTTTTTTTTTTTTTCGGGACATTTGGTTTAAAACAAGTTGCAGAAGATTCATAATAAGTGGAATGGTTAAGCCCTGATATGTAAGCTTCTTATTATTGGTTATCTTATGGGCATACTGCATACAAGCTTTCCAGCCTTAATGTGGTTAAGAGAGCATATTCACTTCTTGAAATGTAAGACAAATCAGACCCTTCAGACAGAGCAACACGCAAACACAGTACGTCTTGATTAAAGAACAAAAAATTGACCCTACTACTTATGGCCTAGCCAACATTTGGGATCGTAGCATCCTCGTTGCCTTTTAAGGACAACATGAAAAGTGAGAATGCACTTCAGAGTTGGTGGAACAACACCATCTACATTTAAAGGCAGCATTGCTTGATTTCATTGCTCTGAAAAAGGAAACCAAAAAAAACGAACCCTTCATTACTAGTCACTACAGCTGCTTACACACCTGAAATCAATACAGTGGCTTGCTAAATTCAAACTTTCCCATGATGGGGGCTGGATCATTTAGGGAATATAGGTCCCACATTATTCACAACCAGATCAACAACAATAAAATAAAACCACATGTGGTTACCAAAAATATCTGCAGTACATAGCCATACTTGAATAACTTCGAACTAGTTAACTCAAGTGCTAAATTATAGTATTGTAGCAGGTTGGCTCAAGCTTTTTTTTTTTTTAAAGGGGCCTTCCGTACCCTAGTACAAATAGTTGTGAAACCCTCAGTCTTATGAGGTGCTCATTTAGGGCATCGATTGCAGTGCTGTTTGCAAGGGTTAGAGTAATCCTTAGGTGAAAGAGAATGATTTCCTAGTGTGTGAAACTCTATGATAATACTGTTTTGCAGCCATAGTAGGAGAGGCCTTAATCTCAGCTACCCGAATGTGGTACTGCAGCATCAGCTCTTTTTTTAGAATAGGTCATAGCATTGCAGCTGGTTTAAACTACCTAACATACAAGAATGGGGAAATAACTTTAAAAGAAATTCTAAGAGAATTCTAATTCCTCATCTCAAGAATCCAGATGTTGTGTGTTTTCCATTTTTACTCTGTGATCCATTTGACAGTGGTTTTGTCTGCATTGTCAATTGAGATTTCAGTAAGTTACAATGGTTTGCTGCTTACGTATCTTTTTTTTTTTCCAGATTAAACTGTAATAGGGTAGTACTTCAGTAGCTCAGTACATGGAGTTAATAGTGCTAACTCCAGCCTCTAGATCCTGCTTACCTGCCTGATAACAAGATATCCCTATCCTATACATTATATATTTACTATATTTCTTTATATAACAAAATATTAGTATAATTATACATCATATGTAATTATATAGCTATAGTGTGTATTGCTATATAAAGACAGAAGTAGTTATTTATTCCTATCTTGAAAAAAAAAGTCTCTACATACCTTGGCATCTCTCAAGATGAGTTTGTTTTGCTTGTCATTTTGCCTTAAGCTGCAGTAATGATCAGAGCTAAAAGACCCTAAAAGATCATCCAATTCATTTATGTTAGAATTTACCTTGTTCCTCAAATGGCAGAAGCATTACAGCAATACAAAAACATGCACCTGAGAACAAAATACAGCAGTAACACCCTTGTTAACCTCCAGAGAAATACAACAGATTAGATTTGACAGCTACTTTCTGTTTGCAGGAAATACACTTCTAGGAGTAGAGTAAGTCATATTTGTTATATCTGATCTCACCTGCCTTTTTCCCCTTCATTTCCACATGGTGTTGATCCACAAGTATCCTCTAATTTCAAGTTTGTTTTTTTAAAGCATTAGCACCCACTTTGATCAAGTATTAAAAGGATTTTATTTGTTTTTACAAATACACAACTGAAAAAGAATGAAATTCTTTGTGTACAAGGTTTTTAATGAGATCCATCAACTCCAAGAAATTTACTCTGTTTTTCTTTCTGACCAACTGCTAGCAATCTGAACCTTTCCCTGACTCTTTCCAAAGCCACAGCTGGATGCAACCACTACTTCTCATGGACAGCCTGTACAGGGTGTTGCATCTGAATAGTAGAACAGTTAGGCCAAGAATCAAGGATGACTGGAAAAACTTAGACTTGAATATTAACACTATTGTGGCAGCTAGCAAGAATGTGGCTGCTTTCAAGAAGTGCTTAACTTAGTGAAGCTGTCACAGTGAAGAGGTAAAAGGACATGCAGCAAATGAACTAAAAAGGAGCTATCTGAACATAGAAACACCACTAGTTTAAAGGGGGTGGCTGTTTGGGCATAAACCAATATTCAGTTGGTCTACTGTTTTTCTTTTAGACTTCAAAGGAAAAGTCATCTAACTCACCTCAAAGCACACAAGTTAAAAAAAAAAAGTAGGTGCATTTGAGAACTTCAGTATCTACAGAAAACACCAGTTAGCAGTCTGCTCTCAGACTAACAGATTTAACAGTGAAAAAAACCACAACAAATATTACTCAGGCTAATTCAATGCAAGTTAGGAACAGGGGCACAGCATATTGGCAAATTGTTTCCCCTGCTGTAATTCCATAAAGCAGGGACATGAGTTTGCAATGTATCCAATCTGGCATCTCTCAAAGCCATCATCCCTCCATAAACCAGGACTCAAAGGCAAGTTCTACTTCAGAATACAGTTTGAGGCACACAGACAGTCCCCTTACACACTAAGTGAAATTGGACTATGAAAAAAAAACAATTTATTGACAAACTGATCACACACAGATACTGTGTTTTATTTACAGTAGTACCACACATAGGTCAGGTATCAACGTCAAACATTTAGTAGTCTAAACTTAGCTACAGAGGTTATTCTCCCCCATGACTGTTTCACTGGATACTAAGTTGTCTTTTGAGTTAGCTTGAAAGTTGTTCATTGATGACAAAAATATTTTGGGTTTAAATTAAATATGGTTGACTAGAAGACATCTGTAGGCAATCAGTCTAATCTAGTGAGAATTTTTCAGTTGCTACCTCTAGTAGACATTTTTACCAATTCCTCCATTATTTCTACTAAGGGTGGCAACAACAGTAGCACTTTGACAGGTTGTTTAAAAAACAAGCACCATCAGCAGTCTGTCCACACTATAACTTCTGCAACTACTACAAGAACTGAAAATGTTAAATTGCAGAAGGACAAGTGCAAACATATGTAAGGCTGTACAAGTATAGTTAGTTATTCTATAATCTTATAAGAGCATATAGTCCTGCCACCTGACCTAAAAGCCAGTTCAAAACTTTTATTTCTGGGATAATATATTTTGTATATCATCTGTTTATTTAATAACAGGACTGTTACAGCATGGATTTTTAAAGATTTGCATTAAGCATGACAAATCAACTTCATTTCTTGGCACTCAACTCACTTGAAAATTTGCAAAACAAAAAAAAATTTCAAAAAACAAGTTAGCATTTTGGAAATTTCACATGACATTACAGAGCCAGTTATCACTTGCAAGGATTTCGTAAATAAATGGAACTCATTTGCCTTATTGCAGCATTTCAAAACTTTGCAAGTAAGAACATCTCCTGCCAACAGACTGTTGATCAACATTTGGGAGTTAAAGCTTAGTAGCAGTTCACTTAGGGACAGTTCTACTTTGTTGAAAACATATTTCTTAGATGTCAAAAGTACAAGGGAAAGAGATGTCAGGTGAATTCCAACTAGAAATGCAATACTTTTGACAAAATTCTTAAGAGCTCTCACTGTTCACCAAAATTGATTTGAAAAGTGGCTTGCACTTCAACTTCCACTACAGTCACATTTCTTAAATGTACCATCTCTGGATAAGAAGTGAGAAGTTAGAATTACTTCCTTTGTATTCATTACATCTAATGCACACATCATGACTTTTTAGGCTGTTTAAAAATACAGAATATATTTCCATGTCCTGCATGAATTATTTCAGATAATGCATAAAATAACTATACAAAAAATTACGTGTAAGACTTAACTCCTTGGGTTTATATTGGTACCAAACTGAAGACTACCATGTGAAAAATAAATCTTTAAAACAGACCTTATTGGAAATTGAGGTCTTAACTGGTTCTGAATTTTCAATCTTTAGCATTTAGAAAAGGAATTCCACTTCAGTTAACTGATGAAACAGGAAAAGGAACTGAAAATGGGAATAAAAACCTCATGGTACTGGCCCAATGCACTAAGAGCAAGCCATGGGTGTTAACAGCAGTGTCTTATTTTTCACATGCAAGTTGTGTTAAAGATAAAATATCAGCAATACCACAGTACACGTTTTTTTACTTTGTACAAAAACGTAAATCTGTTTGAAAAGTACATGCAAGTGTGCTGGCTGGAATTTAAATAAATTTTTATTCATAAAAATTAAAATGCTTACTCTTTAAAGGTTAGTGAGAACAATATTTATCTGTATGAATTACAATCAGAAGAAAATAACTCATCAACTTAACTTCCAACTTATTTCCTAATTTGATTGTCCTCAAAAAAAATAAAAAAGCTACTTACAGCACAGTAAAATTTCCTCAAAAGCAAGTGTAATTTCTAGTATAAATATTCCAATTCTACAGACTTTCTTTCATGCTGTCATACCTTCTAAAGTCTGGAAAAAGTTGTGGGGATCCCCTTCTCCCTGGCCAACTTAATCTGTTTTTGAAAGAAACACTTACTATCCCGTAACAGTTTTGAAATCCATTTTTATTTTTTTTCAGCTCTGCCAGAACAAATTTACTATTGGATGGTCCAGGGGCTTGGTCCCGGGGCGGGGAGGAAGGGGAAGGTGGTCTTGTACCTGATTATAAACCCCAACGTTTATACACAAGCTCCAGTGCACATCAACAACTTTGCACCCACTTTTTAGTAGTAGGCTGTTACTTGTTCACAAGCTCCAGGCTAATTCATCCAACATGATGCTCCATTAAATGAAGATCAAAATTTTGTCTGCACTTTTAACAATTGGGAAAAAAATGGGGACACACATACGTAGCGATACGGTAGACATCTCTACTGTGCTATAAAATTGACACCTCCATCTGCCATAGTGCATGCAATATATTCATGAAAGAAAATACATGGTGCTCTCTTCTCTTCACAGTATTTAAACCTCTACTGTAAAAGCAGCTTAAAACTATGCCACAAGACTACACTGTCCATCTTAACCACAGGCAATCTGTTCAGCAAATCAGGCACTGGAACTTTAATGTTTTTTCCCCAAGTTCAAATGAGCCTGTCATTGAGACAGTAAGACTTGGTCTGCTTTAATTTGCACCAGAAAGCTGGTAAGGAAACATTTAGAGCCATTTATTATGTGGATTAAATATGACTTATTTTGCAAAATACAGCATATTTGTCTGTTTGCAAATCAAACCAACTGTCTTTACATGAGCAGATTTACACAGTTGCAGTACACAGATAAGAGTTCATAAATAAAAATTCTATTCCGTATACCATGCCTAGCAATTTTCAAGTCAATGTAACCTCCAATGCATATAAATAGTGTGGCTGGTACAGTCTTCACCAAAGATGTGTCTCCCGAATCTCTGCAATGATTTGACTGGCTCGCTGCAGGGCCTGCACGCAGAAGGACAAAAAAAGACAGAGTTATTTACTGTTTCTGAAGGGATTTCTCAAAGAGGCAAGGAACGTCAATCTAGAAAGTCTGATATTAAAATTTAAATCAAAGCCAGTCGCTTTCATTAAAAAAATGAGTGGTAACAATCTGCAACAACATTAACTCCAATCTGTACAAATCCAAAATTAAGTTTGGTCCTGTGAAGTTTACAGTTTGAAAAACAATTCCCCTCAATCAAATATGTTTATCGTATATGAACAAGGATTAAACTTGCTATAGGAGATCTTGGCCAAGTGAGATCTCAAGAGTATCCAATCTCTCAAATGCACAGTCTGTATGCAAGAGAGAAGCACCTTTTGCTATTTCTTTATTGAAGCTGCACTGGCATCTGAGAGGCATTCTTTTCTATACAGTTCAATCCAAAGAAACATAATGAAAAAATGGAGTTCTGTAAAACGGATACATCCTACGTGCACTGTCATACAGATGTACACTGTGGTCATGATAACCAAGTCTCAACGTTCCCACTGTTTATATTACAGGGAGCTACCTAGAGATACAGCAACCACTGGCCCATAGGCATTGTGTGAAGCATTAAAAAATGGGAACAGTAGTTAAAACACTGTAATCAATCCTTTCTCCCCCAAAAAAAAACTACTGAACACAATAGAGGGAAGTTAAATAAGAGCAAGTGATCAAAAACAAATGTGTAAGTTAAAAGAATACCAGATGAGAGCTTCTGCTTTACACCTCAAATACAGTTTAGCGCCTTTTTTCCCCAAGTACTCAGTTTACATAATGCTATGTAATATTTCTACTCACATATTGCTTCTAATTCCTCTAGCAGAGAGAAATAATATCCTGACATACTTTTTAAAAAGCAGCAGAATTAAAAAGCAAGGCAAATCTTTCAAGAATCTCACATTTACATGGTTTCAATTTCATCAGCTGTTCTCATGAGCTCCTGATTTTTATTTTTTTTTAAATACCTTTAGCATATCAGCTGCCTCTTTTCTTCGCTGCGCCATGTCTTCAGACTCTGTCAGAAGGTCATCCAACAGCAAGGATTTATACAGCTGGCCTACCAGCTCACTCTGAAGAGTGTCTTTCACGTGGTTCACCAGAAAATGCATCACTGCCTTTGGCACACTGCAAGCACAAAAAGATCGTTGCTTCATTAAAGCTAATCAAAACCAGGTCTGCTCTAAATTTAAGAATGCACAATGTGAGCAAACAGCTACACAGAACCTTGGCTCAAACTACCAGGAATCTACTGCTAACATAAATCAAGTTTTCAATCTCAAGTAAATGAAGTATCGTGTGCAATTTTAAGAGCTGAAGAAATTCTTCAAATAGGATGGCAATATTGTAAAGGACATGAAAGTATATATGGTGTAAAAAATACATTCAAAATAAATTACTTTTTTCACTAGAGACCAGAACTCAAATCTCTACTGTGTTAGGCACAAAAAAAAGCTAAGTATTTCACCCGAGAATCAATCTTCATGTGTAAGTGAGAAGGAGAAGAGGCAAGGAAAGGACTGAAGCATCCAATCTTACTTATCAGATGAACTGAAAATAGGATCAGTGTTCAAACATTGGGCCATATTATCTCTAGCATGAGACAGCATGAGGGCAATTTTCATCTGCAAACGGAGTTTAAGTGTGCAAAATATATTTGACTGGAGTGGAGGCAGGCAGGAACCAATGAGAACCAAGAACAATCCTTCAGAAAAAGACTACAGAAGCTGTAAAGCAACATTTTTCAGTTCTATGTCAGGCTACAGTACCCCCAAAGAAGCCATGGTTTCACCTCTAATTTCCCCACCATTAAAGTTCCTGAAAAAAAATATTAAAGTATTGAATCTAGCTGAACATGATTTTCTTGGGGACTTAAGGTGTGCGTATCTTTACTCTTCTGAAAAAGCAGGCAAAAATATTTACTTGAGCACTGACAAAGTCAAATCGTTATACTAACACAGCAACCAACAACGAAAATACCGATGGTCCTTCCCAACTGATAAATAAAAAATATTACTTTAAACAACCTTGTTGGCATAACACTAAGCAGTATTTTGCAGCTAGTGTGGTCTGGGAGCTCACATAATCAGTAACAACTCATTAAGCAGTGGCCCCATCACTCTTCTCGTGCCCACAGCCCTAAATCTAAATCTAAATCGTTATCCTGGGCAGATCGAGAGTTTTCGCTCCAAAGAATGCAGTTCTTTCAGAGTGCTGCAATTATCATTGCAGCATTAACTTGACAAGGAGCATGCAAGTCTAAGCAGCCAGATCCAAGATCAACCTAGATCCATCACCACATCTCAGCTCTTGGAGTCATATTCCCAGATTTGGTTAGGAATTTTCCCACTGCATTATGCTGCTTTAAGGGTCCTTACTGGGCAGCTGGGGGAAGACTTCTGGTAAATCATGATGAGACAGTATGGGTCTATTAATACTGAAGTAATTCAATTTACGTCCTCTTTTCAAGCCAATACATTGCAAGTTCTACCAAAAGAAGAACTGAAGAAAGAAGCCCAAAATATTTTGGGAGTCACCTAGCTATGAGTGAAAGCAACCCAAAACTCAGGTTCAAGGCCGTGTGGGGACAGGTACCATCCAAGTAAGAGCCTGAATCAGATCTGCAAGTATGATGTGGGATGGACATGAGTACAATCTTTGAAAGATATCTCCTAAAAATACTTCTGAAGTAGGTAAAAATGCTCTAATGCATCAAATTTACAAAGCTTAAGATAGCATTTTTGCTGCGTATTTACTGCAAAGATTGTAAAAGGCTTCGAGCACGTGAGGAAGTAACACTACTAGTAGTGACACAGCAGTAAAATTAAGGTAAACAAAGCAATTCCCTACCATGAAATATGAAAAATTATACTGAAGAGAATATTCCTTTATTTCTGGACAGAACAAAAATTCTATGACCTTGCAAATTTTCTCTAAACTCTAGTTTCCAGATTCCCCATTTTCCCACATATATATACATATATATATAAAAGGAGTTAAGTTTTTCCACAAAGGCTGAAGGGAAATTAAGTGTTACACCATCCTTTGTTACAAAAAAAAGTGTGACAATTTTTAAGGAAGACTTCAAAGATTTTCCATAGTTGCATACAGTGGAAATACATCTTATGTTATTTCCATCCTTATAGCTAAGGACTAGAAAACTTGGCCACAGTTCCTATTCGACCTCCCTATTTGAAATAATAGGATAGCAAAGCAGAGTTCTACCATTGCTACATAGTCCCCAGAGTTTATTCCAGTTATTTGCTGCAAAACATACATCTAAATTGCAGCATCCTCCAGAAAAGCTGTCATCTCCTAAATAACAAATTGAATCATTTACATCAATATAATACAGAACTAAAACCATTAGAGAAAACAATACTTCAGCCTTCTTAACTCTGAGAGGTTGTTTTACTGCTGCTTCCTCTTTAAAAAAAAAAAATAAATATTTTCCCTCTACTTAAAAAATAAAAACATGATAAAAAAGCCACAATTATATACATGACCCTTGAGATATCACAACATTTGTATGGCTTAAATATTTCTAGGCAGTTTGGTTTTACCTGTCCTGAATGTTCTTTCTAACAATAAGGAAGTAAGATTTAATGAGTCGTTCAATCACTTCACAATCTCGTTGCTCACGGGCAGAAAGTTTGCGTGCAACAGGTACAGGCTATGTAAAAAATAAAAACATCAGGTTACAAATTCTGCTCTTTATATACATGTATAAACATCAAACTGGGGGAGATCAAAAGAAACTACTGCTTTTTTAGTCTGATAATTTGATACATGTAACCTGTCTAGCAATAAACCTATTATTTAGAAAAAAAACATCAAAAGACATCAACATCCCAATCTTTGAAACTGAAAGGTCAGAGGGCACCACCACTTTTTTTTATTTTTTTGTAAAAGCTCACTAAAGGAACAAAGCTGTGCAACAACTAAGAATTTTCATCTATTTTTACTTTAAATGCCTTTTGTTTTTAGTGATTCCTCTAGTATCAAAAATGCCACCTTTAGCAAAAATGAGTAGGCATTTGAGTTGAGACAGGAGCTGAAATTTACTTCTGTGGAGAAAAGTGATCTAGACAGGATTTTACTTGCATAGGAATTTGTGAAAGGAAGCCACATATTCCAAATCATAGGCTGAAACTAGAAGGGGAGAAAAGAAGGACTGAGTAGCAGGAAGGGAGGAGAAAGGGGATAGAGCTCCCCGTTCCTATAGTGGTAACTATTTATGAAGATATATATTACTATCCAAGTCACAAGAGCTGGAATTCATGTATTTTCTTTCCTGAGTCTGAATTATGAAGAGGAGGTATCTGTCTCTCATGACACTCACCACATCTAATAGGTTTACAGCATGTCCTTTTTGAGGACTAGCAGGAAGGGCTGCAGCTGGTTTCGATTTTTCCTCTGCTGATGCCTCTTCTGCTTTTGAGGGTTTAAGCATTCCTCTCCAGTTGCCTGTTCCAGACTCCTGGGACACATCTCCTGTTCCAGGAGCAGCCTGCACAAACAACACAGTAAAGAAAAATTGGAGAGTTAAAACACTAGCACTGCAAAGCAGCGTCTGATCAAATCTATTATTGAGTTAGAGGTAACTAAGAAGCAAGATTTTCATACATATAATTTTCTTTCTATATCCTGTTCTTCACTTCCCCCACCTTTGTTTTCCCTTTGGGAAACTGATTAGAAGGACACTTTCAATCTATTAATGGATGTAACTTAAGAGTTGTTTTTGTTTCCTAATTCCTAAGAAATAACTTGACACTTCACAAAACAAATCCCATCAAAACCCTATAATGTGAAGTTCAAAGACTTGTATTACAGCAACAGTTTGCTGCTTTGCTGCTTACAGCAGAAGCAAGAGTATCAATACAGCGAAAGCTTTTTAAACTTGCATCCTTCCTAATAACGGTATGAAATTGTTCAAACAGCCAAGGTCTCCAGTTGTTTAAAGGTCTACAGATCACTTCTGAAATATGGAAGTCTTCCTAAATCTATTGGTTTTTACCACATATTCCTGGACCTATACTATCATGATCATTCTGAAAGTACATTTGAGGGATCACCACAGCTCTTAGAAGAGCTCTTGAATTTATTTATAAATTCTTCATACAGAAACCAAAGTTCCTTACAATGACAGCTAAAAAATACGCACTTTTATGTTTCCAGGTACCAAAGCTATGAATGTATTTATGCTGTCAGACCTCAAGTTACTGAAGGCTTTTCTGTACTAAATCAAGAAGAAAAACCTTCATCTTCTGGAAGTGAAGATCACAGTTTCTGGGAGTAAAGCTTTCCATTCCAGGGAAAGAATGACTCTCTGGTCTTCTGAGAAGAGGACATAACACCCAACTCTTACACATTAGAAATCACTGGACAAAAGAAATATTAGTAGATGGTATCCACCACGTTAGATAAATATATATAAAAAAAGACGGTTTATTTTGATGTGGAACGGTCTTAATTTTTCGTTTGCACCTTTCCATAAGCCTAGCAGCTCTTCTATTTACTACCGTACTGTAAAAAAAGAAACAAAAACAAACAACAGTGTAAACTAAGTGCTGGTCATTAAAGACTCTGAACTGCTACTACTTATGTCTTCCTTCAGGAGGAAATAAGCTAAAACTATCTACTGTGTTTACAATTAAAACACCACCATGGATGACCCTGGTTCTAAAGAGTGTGATGAAAAAAACCATGGCAAACGGTTGCATGTCAGGAGGAAACCCAGCTAAACTGTGCACATAAGTCTTATTAAAATTGCACAAAACTGTTCAGAGACATTGCACCAAATATATTGCAAGAATTCAAATCAACCTCTTCTAATAAGAGGCAACCACTGATAAGGACAGCTCCATTACTTTTTTTTCTGATTGTAAGACAGCTATTCAAAGTGGCAAAATTCCCCATGGCTCCCTCATTCAGTGTTACTGCAGAGTGGGCCGTATCTCCCAAGCAATTTCAGAAACAAAGCTACAGTCTTTCACACCAAACAGAGCCCTGAGCATGCACTAACTACTTAATAATAGAAAACAAACCAAATTTGGCAGTTTCCTGCAGTCACAGGAAAGTTGGCAGTTTCTGTGGTCACAACAGTATCCTCACAATTGCTCCAGATTTCTTTATAGATGTTTGCAGCATATCAGAACCAATAAATCTTTGACCAAAACCATAATAAAGTTCCAATACCAACTTGAACCACTTTGCTCAGGACAGAAATGGCAGCTTTACACAGAGGCAGAATGTACGTGTGCAGTGAAGCAAAAAGCCTGAGTCCTCTTGGTTATTCCTGCTACCCAGTTTGGTGACTATCCATCTTCTCTGACTTCACGTAAAAGCAATTAGCAATAAAGTCTTTACACTACTGAGCTGTTATTTCAACATGACAGACAGCACGCCTGAAGTGTAAAAAGCCACTGCAGAACACGTTTCACAAATAGAAGTGAACCAGGGATTGAACAATTAAGTAAGACAACAAAAAGGGGGCTCAGGTTGGAACAAAGCCTGTAAGGATTCCCTGCAGGAAGCAGGAAACTCACATTTTTAGTTTATCTTCTGTTCTCCTTCTTTAACTGTCAACACATTAAAAACATGCAGTTTAACAACCATGCTGAAAAACTTTGATCACAATACTGTTGCACCAAACAAGCAATTGACTACAAACGGGGGCAAATTTTGCACCACAATATATTACAACCCAGGGTTAAAACAGAAAGCAGTGGCTTTGCCACCTAGTAGTACATCTCTACCCACATACTACAATCATGAAATGTCAAGTAGTCTACACCCGGTAGGACACAGTGGGTTGGGGACAGAGCCCTAAATACAGACTGCTTTCCACAGTACCTGAGGTGCACCACAACATACTTCGCATGCAGTGCTTATAGGAAAAATCAAGACAGACCTTGCCATCAGCCTCAGCAGAAGCAGCAGTAACAGTCTCCTGGGAAGCAGGTGTCAATGCACCTGGAGCTTTAGTAGACTAAGGAAGGTGAAAAATGCAGGGAGGGAAAAAAAAAAAAATTCAACTGAAAAACCACCAAATCTACCTAGCAAACTTATGCACTTTTATTTGCTAATATCTTTTTGTCTTTTAAAAAAAATCCAGAAAAGAAAAGGTTTTGGATTTGCAAGCAACACAGTAATATAAGCAGAAAAAAAAGCATGTTGAAGGCAGTTAAAGGATTTTTGCCTTATCTGGGTTTCGATTTTTCAGCTCCTTCACTGATGATTTAAATATGAAGTAAATTAAAAAAAGGATCAAACAGCACTGAAAGCCATCTCTAGATAGCTACCTTAAATTCTCAGTTCGTTCATCAGCTGACTTTTACTAACTAAAGGCACTAATATTAAAGTCCACTCTGAGACTTCATCTTTTTAAGCTAAGAAACAAACTGATTTCTCAGCTGTAATAATTCTTACTCTTACTTCTGTAATAATTATTACTCCTGCAATAATTCATATTACAACCTGTGATGAGTCTAAACCATATTCTGTACATTTGAATTCTAAATACTTCACAGAATATTAAATACATGACTGTCTAAAATCCTAGCTGTCAGTCTGTTCATTCCCACAAGGCAGTATTTTCATGATGCTTGATAACCAAGCAACAGAAACAGACCACACGACTGGATTATGATGATCAACTGAAAACTTTCTCCTCCGTTTTCTCCCAGAGAAAGTAAGACTGCACTAAAACTGCAATCTTAAGAGTGGCTTTAAAAAAAAGCAATAAGCACTACATTGGCACACTGATTATTTTAAATCAGTTGCTTATCTTTTGAAATCAGTGTCACAGCCATAAATTTAAGCATACAAGTTCTAACTCCATCTTGAACATCTGCAAACATTTTAAGCCTCACCTGAAATGCCATGTAAGTAATACGTGTAATATTAATAAAAATTTATAGGTAAATCTTCAGAAATCCCAAATTTAAAACTGCCCAAAACTGTACCTTTGGAAGAAGAAAACAACGTTCCACTTCCATCTTATGAAATTCAAAGACAAAAGTCAATATTCTGGAAGCTCCCAAAACTGTTACTAGGACAGCAGATCAAAGTTCCCAACATTTAGATTAGATCAAAGCAGAACATGTTAAACTTAGAATGAATAAATACATTAAAATCAACATTTACTCACCTTGTCTCGTGACACAGCAGAAGGCAATTCCCGGGCTAACCTGTTACGTCTTTGTTCCTTTAAAATAATCCAGCAAGACCTCAATTATGTATCACTATATCAACACACATCCAAGACTTGTATTTTAAAGATGACTTAAATTTTAGAGACAAACACTAATAATAACATCTCATCCAGTGCGCCGTGTAGCCATCCTATGATCCTATGAAAGCATCAATTATTTTCATGAAATTACTCTGATTACTTGGCCAATTGTAAATTCTTAATATAATTTTTTTTTGCAAAACTTTTTGCAACACTCTCTATAATCAAGACTAGAGCGTTTAGTTAACAGGATCAAAGCTAAACAGTTGGGCTCTGCGTAGATTCCGTACAGCTTTCATTAAGCATTAAATTTTCAAAGTAAACCAAAAGAATTTGATTTCACATCCAGCAAGGTTGACTTTGATTTGCCCAGAAGGAAACACTCACTTTATAACAAAACAATTTGAAACAATCACGACAAAGATCTGATTTTTCTTGAAAGTAAGAACTGATTGTCCAATGAATAAAAATAATATGTTTTACATGGTTTGTTTCTTCAAACATTTCAATGTCCTGTTCAGGAAGATACTGGAAAAGAACTAATGTAGGTAACACACAATAATACAATAATCTCATACATTCAACTTCACAAAATCTTAAGTTTTGTACTCCTAGCAGTTTGTGCAGACATTGTTCCTGAACTAGATTCAAGAGCAGTCAGTCTATCAAGGCAAATTCAATTGCATAATCAGTCAAAACAAAGTTTATTTATAAAAGAGAGGTTAGAACCAACAAGCAGAAATGACAACATAAACATTTTAAAAAGAACACTACTATGAAAAAATGCGCTGAATCAGCAAGGGAACACAGGAATTATTAACAAGCTCTTAGTCAGATGGATGAAACACTGCAACAAAAATCAGACTTGGAGAAAGAACTGAGCAGATCAGTGGTAGGACAATTGTTTCCAGAGGATGTCAGCAACAAAGTTTCTCAATCAAAACTGGTCTTGAGAAAGAGAAAAGGCTACTGAAGCTGTAAAAGCCTGATTGGAGAGTGATGGAGAAAATTGTTTTAGGGAGACGGAGTTTCCTGAACAGATTCAGGAACAATACCAAAGGGAAGCAGAAATTAGAAGCTGAATAGAGGAAACAATACCTGTAATTATCATTTCATGAATGAGAGGAACATATATAGCTATTGACACATTCTGTCAGAGAGAAGATGTAGTTACTTTGACATTAAAGAGAATTTCACAACCATCTTTTTAAAGTTTCTCTTCCAAAATTTCACTTAATAGCCACTACTCAGGTGCCCATCTTATCTTCCAGGAGACATACAGACAGAATTGTTTTAATTGAAACATCAGCCACTGGTTCTGCATGTAATATGCAACATAAATCTAATAAATCAGCTGATCACAAGATAAGCATACACCGTATTTGTAATATTAGCAAATCTTTATACTTCAAAAGGTAGAACTACGGTAGAAGAATAGATGTGTCAGTTTCTTTCTATGAAGCAATTATTTAGGCTTTCATTTGAAGAATCAAAAGACAAGACATTTAACAAAGCTATAATCCATGATCATAAAAATACTTTCGACTTATCCACTTTTCAGCTAAGCATACAGAAATTATTTTTAAGAAGATGTATTTTCTTACCTCGATGTTGTTATTCATTAACCCGCAGGCATCAGCAAAATCTGGATGTTTAGTATTAATATAGGCTAACTCAATAGCCACTAAATTATGAACCTGCAATGAAATGGCATTCATGGTTCAAAAATTCAGTGAGTAGATCTAATGGCAGTGAAGAACAATGACCTACAATGCAGTCTAACTGTCCATAGCAAAAAAACATTTTTACTGCCCCAAAGACATTAAAGCGCTGACCCTGAAAAAAGCAAGATGGGAATTAATTCTTTCATTGCAATATACTCAGACCTTCAGCTCTTTTTTGAAGTTATATCAATTTAACTTGTTAGCTTTATTAAGCTAACCCCTCTCCAGCAAGAAGTAAACAAAACTCAGCCATTTAAGGAGTGTTCCATATGATGTAAGCTATATAGTCAACCTTCAGTCACAAGCCATCCGTATTTGAACTAGTGAGAGATGCCTCACTGTAAGCACATCCAACAATTTTTGTTTGCT
The DNA here is from genome assembly GCF_013377495.2 of Cygnus atratus. NCBI lineage: Eukaryota > Metazoa > Chordata > Aves > Anseriformes > Anatidae > Cygnus > Cygnus atratus. Next base: position 63,193,459 of record NC_066362.1, read on the forward strand.
TTTCACGTTAAACATACACACACATGTACAGAGCCAATACCTTTCTTTCCTCCCAAATAAGCAAGCCTAAAGCAGACTTTTAGCTTTGGCGAAATATATTTTAATATTAAAGTTGAATTTTCACCTCTCGTTAACTAAAAGGCATTAAAGGTGATATCAACATTTTATCTAAACCTTACGTTTGAAACAAATACAGTAAGGACTATAATTTAATTTTTATCGTTGCATCTTTAACTACAGTAAGTGAACAGCTTCTGTTACAGGGAAGGTAAATATACCTACATCAGAAAGACTAAGAGGCTTTACATCCAAGTTTTAGTAAAATCGTCTTGGAAAACCGAAACACAGCAGACAATAAGCTGCAGAGGGTTCCACCCCATCCCTTTGTTTTTTATGTATTATCTTCTAATACAGAAGAAGCTACTTAACAAATATGAGTTATGACTCCTTTAATAATTTGGGTTCCTCGCATTACACAGCAAAGAGAAGCATCAAAGAAAACTCTAGAAAACATAATTTTCCCAACAAAATTATAGTAGACGGAAAATTACCATTTCATTTGTGACAGGAAGTCTTCTACGCAGAAGACAAGTTACTACTTCAACTATGGCATCATGCAATTTAGGAAACCTCAATAACTCCTAAAAAAAAAAAAAAAGGCAAAAATTTACTGGTGAGACTTCCAGGCTTTTTTTTTTTTGGGGGGTGGGGGGGAGGAGGGGATATTGAAAACATAATTCAAGCACACCTGTGTACTGTAATTACTACAATGCTGGATAATCCTCTGCATTTCTTCATGAACCAGCTCCACACAACGCAAGCTAGGCTCTTCTAAACGTTTGATTTGCCTTTTAACCAGCAATTCAAATGAAACTTCAGGAACAAACAAGGCAGGACGGGGACCCTAGTTCAAAAGGAGGGTAAATTTTGTTAAATTGCATATTAAAACAACAAACGTTTATAAGTAGCAGTATTTGATGAAATCCTGAAGAAAGCAGACCAGAGTTTTCACACCCAAAAGAGCACTCAGAACAGTCCTTGCCTGTTTAAGAGTTATACATATTAAAAGAATATTGAAATACAAAAGCTTTACAGACTAAAGAAACTCAAAAAGATATCTTTACGACAAATTTTGTGTTAAATTATTATTAACCATCACCCTTGTAGAATCTTGGACATTTCTACGTAGTCTTACAATCATGAACAATTCTTTCCAGATTTGCAGATCCAAGTTTAAATTAAATTTATTATAAAAACAAAGACATTCTCTTCCTAATTTTGAGCAGACAGAAAAATCCAGCAGTTCTGGACATACAACTCTCACTACACAATAGCTGGGTTTGCTGTTAAATATACTTGTAATACAGTGTCACTGTGTCAACGTTTGGGATAATTTCATTTATGACCTTACAGACCAATGCTCAGCTATACACAGAATATTTTTACCCGAGTATTTTGAAAGCTAAATGAGCTTTAGAAGCACAAAGATGTGATGCTTCACAGAAAAACAATACATCTTACCAGTCACTAAATGCTGCATTACATTTACAGAAGGATAAGAACATGCACACAAATCACTGCTGTAGTGTACCTAATGTATTCCAAGTCTGAATAATTACTGACCGTGCAGAAACGCAACTGTGTGCACCCAGCAGAACACAAGACAAAAGCTGACTTGCTTGATGTTCAAATCAAGCTCTGAGGAGTGAACATTCCATATACTGACAAAAAAAGTAAACTTACTTTTAATTAAAAAAAGTAAACTTACTTTTAATTCTTACAACATCAATCCCCACATCCACAACAAACCTGATCAGTCGTGTAAATACTGAACCATTAAAAAATCATGTCTAGTAATAGAGAATGAAAACATCTGAACATGTCCTAGCCCATAGATCTCACAGTAAGTCTTTATAGCTAGCACAGAAGTTCTTAATGCATGGGCAGTTTTTCATCACTCTTTCTGTAATATATAATAGCTTCACCATAGGGTTGCCAAAACTGGGCTAGAGCTTAATTTAAACCTACAAGCAAAAGAAATGAGTAAGCATTCCCCTTAAACTCATTAACTATCTGATAACAGCTGCAAATTTGGATTTTGTATTTTTCACTTCAAATGCCAAAAAGCAGGATTCAGCCTATTTGCATAAACTCTTTCAACTGTTACTAATTTAGAGTCCTGAAGGAGCACAAATTGACAAAATTTTATTTTTAAACCAATAACAACACTTAGAATACAGAGTAACACTCACAGTAGCATTTCTAATGGCAGTCAGAATATCAATTGTGTTAAGGCCACCTAGAGGATCAACAGATTCTAAGGTTCTTCCAAAGGTCTCATGAAAAATGTAACAGATTCTGGCTCCACCACATCTGAAAGAATAAAATAACAACTAAAAACAAGGAAAAAAAGCTTTCATTGCAAACATTTTTACTGTTAATTGGATTCAAACATTTTTGATTATGTTATGCTCTGATGTACTACTATTGCCAATATGAACCAGCAAGAGCTGCTGGGTCAGTCAATATTCTAGAAAAACATTTAGTACTTACAGCTCAGAAGTCTCTATGTATTTTGCTGTTCCTTCAATAGTATTACAATATTCTGTGGCAAATTTGGTAATAAGCTGCAATAAAGTGGCACTTTTGTCCTCCACAGGTTCCCCATAGCTGTTTAGCAGAGACTGGTATTGAGCAGCTAAAACATTGATTCTGGTTTTCAGTTCTGGCAAGCAATCCCTGATATGATGCATTAGTAGTCTAAAAATGGAAAACAGGCCTTCATGAGAAGGAAGGAATAATTTCAGCTTTATCAGCTCTACCAAAAGAGAGACAGAAAATTATCATCAAAGGAAAACATTTGCTCAGGAAAATTACAGTAAATGCAGAAATTGAATTTGGAAACAGAGCTGTTTCACTGCACAGCACCAAAAGAAAAAGGAAAGAAAAATAAATGGTTATACATATTTCTAACACACCAAACTATATCTTAATGTACCTTTAAAAGAATGCTTTTTTTTTTTTTAGATGTAATATGTAATACCTGTTCAGTGTTCTAGCGAGATACTTAGTTCCATTTCGATTGGCTAGGGAAGGATACTTCTTTTGAAGAAAACCATACTCATCACGGATAGAATCAGCTACACTCTTCTTATTGTTAATATCCAACTGACTCCTGAAGTTAAAAGGCAGAGTTGCACACCAGTTAATGGATGCAAAGGAAGAACAATTCACACTTCTTTTTTTCCTGACAGGAGATCTGAACAGACGTTTTTTGCTTTACACACGTAACCCTTCTCCCTTATAAAATAAAGTTTTATTGGCTGTTCCATGGAGCATAGATGGGAAATTGGTACAGGTAGCTGTCATACATATGCAGACTGAGCAAAAAACTTCTATCAACACTGCATGAGATTTGACCTAGCTGATGCAAAAGGCACCATGCACAACTACAACACCCATATGCATTTAACATGATCTTAGCACTAGTGTGAAGTATCTATTAGTGCCATATCAGCAATAACGCGAACAGCTAATCAGAAACATCCCTCAAGCTAAAAATCAGTACTTGAAAGAAGTAACAAAACAGTTCTTTTAGAAGAAATGTCCCTATTCCTTTCTAAATTAGCAGTTGATTGACTGGAAGAAGAACAGATTTTTGAAAAGTCACCAACGAGCTTGTTGCTTGCTTGGTTGTTTCAGCGTCGGGTCTCTTTATTCTTAAACCCATGCTCATGGTTAAATAAACCCAAAGCATTACTTCATATTAACAGTCTTCAAAAAATGATATAAATGTGCCCGGACAGACCTGTTCACCACTCCAATGATGCCAAGTTTTACTGGAATCACTCTTCCCATAAGCACATCCATAGCATCAGTGCCAGCATCCATGAGATCCAGCTTTGTGATAACAGCAAGGGTTCTTCGACCTACCAAAAGGAAAACTCAGTCAAAAGAATGTTTTGTCTTGATCAAGGTAGCTAAAGCCTATCATTCAAAAAGTTCCTCAGGATTGAAGAATGAAGTGTAATAGGACAAACCAGCAAAGACCAGCACAAGAATGTGCAGTACTGGTCTATCTGGAGCCCTTATTAACTAAAGCGTGTGTGTATATGTATATGTGTGTGTGTATATATATATATATATGTGTGTATATATATATATAATATAACACGGTTTGGCAGGTATTGCTCCCCATATGTATGTGGTTAAAGAAAAAGGTTTAGGTGCTATGCAGTTCAAAATTTTCACTAATTGCAACAAATATTTTTGCATAGTACATGAGATCAGAGGTGCTACGTACTTGCAGAGAAGACTAAGGCAGGCAGGGGACCTGCAGGTGTGAGCAAACTGAGCGCTTTTCTAGGATCTATGTAGAACTAGATAAAAGGGCAATGTTTCAAACTACTTTTGAAACACCACTACTACTGGAGAAGCTGCCAGAGGAAGTAACAGGACCACTTCAAGCATTGTGCAAATACATAGCCAGAATCCCAAGAGACTGAAAAAGCAGTATGGGATTTATTTTCCTAACAAAACAGACTTTTGTCAAATATGTGACGTTTTCTGAATGAAAATTAAAACTTAATTATTAGTCACTGTGGAAGAAATAGTGATTCAAATTCACTAAGTAGGTAAATATTGCATGTTTAAACAGGTAGGCTAACAGGTGCAAGTCTTGTCTGGGGCCTTAGTATTTCCTTGGCTCTTAGGTCGGAAAATGAAAGTGGCTAGAACTTTTTCTTTTAAATCATAGCATGCTTTTCAAGTCTAAAAATAATCCAGTAACTCAGAAAAATGAGAAGGTACTTGGCTCCTGAAACTTTCAGATGAATGTAAGTTTGAAATTCTAACCAGTTTAGCACTCCAAATTTTCATTACATACCATTGTGCTTACAGTTCTTGCAACATAAGCTGCCACTCCAGACCTTTAAGATTAGAATTTTGGGAAGTGATCCAAAAGTCACAGCTGATCACTTTTACGGGAGTAAATTAAAAGGAAAGGGTCAGCTGCATTGAACGAGGACAATCTGACTGTAGACACAGCCAAGAGAAGAGATTCTCCTGCAAAGTTATTTGGCTGTGCAACCCATAAACGCTTATGCAGACAGGCCCAAGCAGACTTGGTGTTTGAAATCAGGTGAGAAATACTACTTTTAAGGAAAGAAGAATCTGAGAGTAAAGCATACCAACACCAAGTTTTACCCTAATTTCAATATATCTATGTTCAAAGTATACATTTTCATCTTCTTTCAAATCACAGTGCCATTTATTAGTAAATAGTACCAACAGCACTTCTCATACACAAGAAACAGGTACTCAGTAGCTGCAGATTTATTTAAAAGTCATTAGGTAAATATAAAATATCATAAACCTCGTTTTAGATTAAGTCAAATCAGTCAGATCCGTCATACAAATGCAGGACATTACAATGGATACTTACAGTATATGTTATTTTTACTCTTACTAAAAGTCACTAAACAAACAGCTAAACAGTTAAATATCAGCTGCAGGATGACATTTTCTCTCATAAAAGAGAGAATACCGGACAATAAAGCATTAAGTCATCCTAACAGACTAAATTATTAAAAATCTCAAAACCTCAAACATTCTGTAATGCTATTCTGTTTCTCTGAAAATGTAAGTTGCTTATATGACCATTAAAATAGTCATAAGCCAGAAAGCTCTTAAGATATTAATTCATCACAGCATTTTCTGAATTACAGGGACTGCAGCAGAAAATCTTTAAGCAAATATAATAATTATATTTTCTAGGACATGCAGGAACATTTATTTTCCTTGCTACTTTAAAAAAAACAAAACTTTAGCTTTATTTTAGGATTTAAATTACATTAATTAATTAAAAAAAATATATTTACAGAATCAAGGGGTTTTGCTGCTTACCGTCTGGATCCACCTCCCGTGCAATTTTAAGTGCTTCTGAAGTGGCCATGTCTGTGTTAGCTGCTGTGACCGCCAGAATAATTGAATTTGGGTTGCTGATGAATTGAAGGATTAGCTCTCTTATTTGAAGTTCAATATCCTTAGGCTGATCACCAACAGGCACCTAGAGAAAAAAACAACACAGAACTTTTCAAAATTGTACAAATTGTTCAAAATTGTACAAAATTCTGTGTTACTGAAGATTACTCATTGAAGATTTATACTCTTTACAGTGTGATAAAGTTTTCCAGCCCCTCCTTTTCCCCTTCACAAACAAACTGGAAAGAAAAGGAAAATCTTGGAAGGAATAAAAGCCAAAACCACTCTTATAAAAGTGAGAATCAACTCATATGATTTGTTTTGATACTGTTGTCAAGATGACTTGCTATCCAAGAATCATCTGCATAACAGGCAGAGTGGGGTGCATATGTCTGCAGAGGCAGGTAAAGAAGTCATCGTGATCACCTTGCCACAGAAATTTATTCAGTATAAAACCCGAACAGGATCTGAACTCTCCTTCTAATATACTCTCACTTTATACAACGTCTTAGGCAAAATGTGCACAGCAGCTTCTGGAGAAGCAATGGGAAAAACATTTTCAAACTTGTCAACTGCCCATCTATCTGCAGAAACCGATCTGAAATTTAAGAGTTCTCTCTTATCTCCAAGGGAATGTGCTGCTTGCGCAATGTTTCCGATCACTCAATTCTATATAGAAAGAGGAAGAGCTTAAGTAAATCCAGCTCTTATAATAGTGGACAGCACCAGAAACTCAAATCCTACACCAGAACATGGTGACATCTCGAATTTATATAGCCAAATACTTAAACCAAGGAACAATGTTTTAATTCTTGAAAGCTGTTTAATCTAACAATACAGAACCAAGCCAAAGACTGAACATATGCTCCTTGTTTCAAAACAGTGTTTACATCAAGTCAGAAGAAAAGCATTTCGTATCTTACCTTTGTCATTCCTGGTAAATCCACAAGAGTCAGATTTACAACATTGGATGAAAAAATTTTAAGATGAATAGGTTCAGGACTGATTCCCTAGAAATATATTAATAATAAAAAAAGGTTAATCACTGTACTGGATTATGTAAATGACCTTTTAGAAAGCCAAAAGCTGAAGTTTTATATAAAAACAGCCAACCAAACAACCAAAAACAAACAAAACAAAAACCCAACAGCTTTCTCCCATCATGTGTCTTACACCTACCTATTTGGTGAGAAAAAAAGCCAGCCACATTCATCAACCAAGTGCTTTGGAAGCTGCCCTGTTATCCTCTCAATATAATGCATTAAAGGCTTTCTATTTCAGTAATTATAATAGATATTTGAGAATAAAATACTTGATTTTATAATCACACACGAAGGCATGTATGTGGAAAAAATAGAAGCATGTTTATTTTTTGCAGGATTATTATGGAAGCTTTGAAGTAAAGTGACAGCAATTGTCTGCACTTCCTTTCAGCTTAAGTCATTTATCTCATGAATACAGTGAAAAACCTTGAGACAGAATGACTATGATTTTTCATTAGAATAGTTCAATGCTTCTCAGTTCTAGCTACTAGAACTGCTTAAGAAAGGTTTCAGCAGCAAGAGGATCTACAGCAAGACAACGATGGACAGTTCAGCATTTACCTTATTATTTCCTGAAATCCTCTCTGTTTCATTTTCTATTTCCTGACGAATTTCATCAAAATCTGTATAGATCTGAAGTACAAAAGAAGATTATTTAAATATCAAAGGCAGCATACTCTCACCTAATTGTGAAATAATGCTCCCTTCTCCAAGAGACAATGAAAATTTCTGTAACTATGTATGCCAAAGGTAAAAAAAAAAAAAAAAAAAAAAAGTAAGAATGACTAATAGCCCATAAGCTAATGCTAACAGAAATCATCAGTGCTAAAAACGAGAGAACTCGTAATCTTGGCATTTAATCTGTTGCAGCATCAGGTGGCAGTTATTAGCACTTATTACTACCCATCAATGTCAGACAAGGTAGAAAAAATAGCATCCACCTAAAGAGAATTTCAAACATTTAATTATATCGCTGATCTAGTTACAACCATTTGAAGTTAATGAACAACACAGAGCTTGAACCCCTGCACATCTGGGACAAAACATAGATAGTGTTTTAATTTTTTTTCTGCTCTTGTCTAGTTTTACCCTCCTTCCACCAATCTGAAATACGTTAGAATATAGCTACCCTTTCACATGTTCTCACTGTGTTCCTTTTTAGGTTTCCTTTAATTTCCAGCACTGCCTAGAAGATGAGGAAATCAGTTTAAAGCAATAAAACACTTTAAAAGTACATCTGCCAGCACAGAGATATACTGTTACCAAAGAGACCCAATGCTTAATCTTTTGCTTGAAGCCCGTGGTCATCTCTGTTTCTCCTCTCCCTTGATAAATATTAGACTCTTCCTTCCTTCTCATAGCTTTCTAATCTATCTCTAACATTGCCAGTCCTTCAGTGGATTGAAATGACCTGTGACTGTATACTTTCCTGCCTTTGCAGTTTCCATTCTAATCTCACTCATGCACAAGAAAAAGAAAAAAGTCAACAGAACAACACAAAAGGGATTAAGATAAATAACTCAGGTGAATCAATGATCCGCTTACAGAGCCATTGATAAGTAACATGTTTTCATAAATTACTCTTAGAAAGTAAGAAAATCCTCAATAATCTTGCATGCAGCATAGCAGGTAGAATAATCTCCTTTTTGAGAAAGACAAGGGAAAGAGATACAGAATTAAGTATATGTATGACAGTGTATTTATGACACTGCTGCTCCACCACCAGAGCAAACATACCTTGTTTTTGGTGTGAAGAAATTTACCCCATTCTTCAGCATCTATCTCTGAAAACAAAGAATTGATACATGAGGAAGAGGAAGCAGATGTTCCAATCACATTTTTCCAAGAGCCTGTTTATTGAAGACTATAATGTGATTTTTTTTTCCAAGCAGCAAGAGAAGAATTAGTCTGTTTTCTGCTGTTAGATGTTAAATAGCTCAGTACACATACACTTATGATTCTCCTTATTTAAACACTGCATCTCATTATTCTTTGTAATTTATCTTATTACACAATGCCCATCTTCTGAATTGTGAATTGAGCTAATCAGCTGTCCTACCATTCTTCAGAAAAGGTCTAATACATTAAAAAATCAGCTTGCAACAGAAAACAAAATAATTATTAGCAATAGCTTAAAAAAAATGAAAAAATATACCAGCCTTTAGCATCTTTTCTTTTACCATGCAAATGAGATCAAATTACAGCTGAAAGAAAAAAGTTAGAAAAACCTGTAGAACCAAAAAGAAAAAGGGACAAACAGAAAATACATAATTATTCTACATAACAATGAAGTCTTAGGAGAACATGTCTCTTCCCAAATCTGTCATGGACCAAACATTTTAACTCTTGTCAGTCACCACAGATGTCTGAAATTACTTGCGAGCTACTCAGGAGCAGTCCCAGAAACAGCAAAGTTTTGTCAACTCCTGCTTTGTAGCGCAGGCAGCAGTTTGAGTTATGCTGCAAGACACTTGCACTTTCCCAACTAGGTTTCCAAGCACCAGTAAGTTCTGTTTCAAAATTTTTAAGTTAGCCATCATTTCCCGTCTGCTCCCCAGTGCAGCAGTCTGCTCTACAAGAAATCTGGTCACTTGGCAAACACACAGCTTACCTGAAATTAAGTCACCATTCAAAACGTTTTTTTCACTTAAGTTGAATTTCAAGATACTTATCACTAGAGATCTTTCAAGGGATTTGGGAATTAAAAGTGCAGAAAGTTCTATGAAGCAGCAATGACACAGAAAAGCAAAAATCATCTCATTCTAATGCAACAAGGTCAGAAAGCTAAAAATCAACTAAATCACAAGACTCAGCAAAATAATCAATCAACACAGTAGCCATCGTGGAAAAGTAAAAGTGTAATCAACAAGTGGCATGAAATGTATGTGGTTAGTGTATATAAGCATGCACTTGATGTGTAGGGAGAAAAAGCAAATGGAGAAAGGCAACCTTTAGAAAGGTGTCTTGGATTTTTCCATGTAGCAGGGTCTGCAGTTAAAGAGAAACAGTATTGAATGATGTTTAAAATTTTTCATCATATTTAACATAGCATTTTATTAACCTTCATCACCAGACTATTACAAAGATCACAGATGCATGCAGACAGATGTGCATGCTCATCTACTACTGATGAAAATGTGTAACATTTACAGTATGCATGGCAATAAGATCTTAACAGAACACTGATAAATGCTGCTTATTAATTGATATTCTAGATGACAAAGTTTACTTGATGATCACTTTACTATTGCTGTTCATCTAATTCCAATGGCTTACAATATTTTTTTCTGAGCAAAGAAAATATCACCCGTAGTTTCTGCAAGGCTGAACTTCCTTGGCGAAACATTTCTCATCTTTTATTCGTGGCAAGAATGAGAAAAAGTCAAGCACATTTTTAGTATCACTGAAGGTAATATTACTGCACAGGAAAGAAACCTGAGTTTTGCATCCATATTTTAATGATGAAAATAAATTTATGCAGATTAAAAAAATCAGACCACCTCTGAGACAGATTTAAGAAGAGACAACATTAACTACCATCATTCTCAACTTTAAGTTTCTCATGTTTATATAAACCCCATATTCAAAAAAAATAAAGAAAACTCTTTATTGACATGCTATCGACTTTACAACTATATTTTTCTGTGATGCCAGTGCAGCAGCATGGAAGTGCAAGAATAAAACAAACTAGTGAAGAATTTTTGCTGCATGTGCCTATTTGGCACAAAATGCAAGCAGCACAGCAACAATCAATTCTTCAGTTTGGAAAGCTTATTAGATCTGGGGAGTTAATTCTAGTGCCTTGCTCAGGTGGATAAGTCAAAGCTTTATTAGTGGAGATGCACTGATTTAGATTACCTGGATCAACTCAGGAAAAAAATATAAAAAAGACTTCTATCCTTACTGTTCTACGGGAATTCACAGACAACTACAGGCACATGAGCTATGAAGAAACCAATGTTAGGAGGCAGCTTTTGTTTTTATCAGCTGACAGATTAGGCAAACTTACATACCAGTCTCCCCACAAAAAAGTGTAAAATGAAAGGGCTTATGAATTCCAGGTTATTAAACAGGTTTAGTTCATTTACAGTACAGAGGAACTAAAGCAAAATGCACATTCAGGAAGAAACTACAGTATCTTCAAAGTTGTATTACTCGTCCCCTCTTAAGAGTTGAATCTGAGAAAGGAAAAACAGGCATGGAGCTAGAAGTAAAAAATAGTAAGATACTGACACCATAGTATTTGAAAGATAGCGACCAAGCATTCTTCCACCATCTCCTTAGGAGGAATATAATGTAGGTTTAGTCTTAAATTACTGCTTTTCTGGCAGCACAGTAATCTGCTGCTAGGTTTAGTTCTGTGTGTAAGGAATTGTTTTAGTATCATCTATTAACTTTTAAAAATACATACAAAAATGATGCAGCTTAGTAAGAGGCATTGCATCTTACCTTGTTAACATCCACGGATCGAATAAGGCCAAATTTTTTTTTTTAAAAAAACAAGTTTTCCTTGCTATATATAACACAAGATTGAACCCATGATAAAAGACTTGGTCTTAAACTCAGTCTTAAGAGCATACAGGACAAAAAAAGACTTAAAGAATAAACACAACGTCCCAAGATGCACAGAAAATCTCACTTGGTGCAAATACAAGTTTAATTTTTCTCAGAAATTTCACTTTATACAGAATGAAACACTCGCCCCACTCTTCTCACCCACCCCTTTTAACATTTGAGGAAAAAAATCCCAGTAGCTCTACTCTAATGCAAAGGAGTTTTTAGGAAAGGAGGAAGGATTTGAATCATTACACAGAATGCAGGGATGCTCAAGGCAAGGAGAAAATATTTCAATTAACCTACATTCAACAACCCAATACTTTCTGGCTGACACACTGAACATTTTTTATATCACTGACTTCACTAGTAAATCAGTCTCCCCCCAGTTTTGTTATTATTTGTAATCTTCCCAGGCAAAACTTTCAGGTGTATTAATCACGTGATTACATACAAGCTTCAGAGCTAGATAAAAGTGTGCAAAAATGGCATTACAGTCATTACAAAAATTTTTCCCATTACCCTCATCCTTTCCTGCCTCTCTCTAAATGAAATCCAACTTGTGAAAATACACATGACCTTTTTCCAATTCCTTCTGTATGTTGGACCATTTTTTCCATCCTCAATGACAAGCTCTCTCAGGTGAGAACTCTTTTATTATTATATATATATTAATAAATAATATATATACTATATATAATACTCGTGGGAATTAATGTAAGATTATATAATAATCTTTATTATTTCTACAAAGAGAAGTACAATGAAGCAGTCCACACTTTTGGGGAGCTAGGGACAGGAGACTCATATTTGAAGGAGAGAGCAAAAAGCTGACAAAACAGCGTTGAATTTGCAAGCAACAGCTGCGTATTAATTATTCTGTGTTCCATACCAATTCTACCTGTTCAGAATTTGACCAGCATTCAGCTTCCTATCCTGGATTAAAAAAAGAACCTATACACACATTTCCTAGTTGGCCATCCATATGCCCCCTCCTCACTGCCATTTCCTAACGCACGGATAAGCTGCCAGAAGCTACAGGACCAATTAAATAATTAATGAGATCAGCCCCAGGTCTCTCATGTACGCTGCTTCTCCTGTAATTTGATAATAAGTGAGCACACAGTGTGCTATCTCCACATCAAACACACCGTGTGCTGAATCACTAAAGACTAACAATAAGTAGCAAAAGCATGAGTATGTTTCTTTCACTTCAAACCATGCACGTCGCTGTAGAATATATGCATCAGTTTGAAATGTTATGAAAACACAGCTCTTCAGATTTAATGGAAAATTCATCTCTCTGGTCTTTTCCAACGACTTTGGTCTACTACAGTGACCACCACAAAAAGGTATCACACAGCCCACCAGTGAGCTCAGGGGCAGCAGAAAAGATCCTTAACGTTTCTTGTTAAAAATCAGATGTTAGAATTATAGCCAGATGTTTGAACTTTCTCAACAATCTTTCCAAATGTGCTCCAAAGAATCAAATGGAAAACAATAAATAATAAAAAAAACACCCTCTAAATTGATATGAACTGATATTCCTTGGCAGATGACATGCATCTGAAGATATTAAAATAAAGCTATTTGAGAGAGACAATTTCTTCCTTCATAGCCATAAAGACAATGCAATTGCCCATGCCTAAACAAATACCACAGCAATCCAAAGTGCTTTGTGTTAAAAACGGGGAAGCTTTCTGGATGCAAACGCTCAGACAGATGTTAAACTTGAGATCACAAAATCACAAGGGATCACAAAGCAACAGGGCAGCTGCACAAAAGTATCCGTGCATACACACAGTTCATTACCAGCACGTTCAGGAAGCAACACGCCAGGACTGACATTCTCTTGTCCAAGATTCAGTTTGTAATGTAGAAACCTTTCATACCAACAACATCTCTGCCTGCAAGACTTCCCTTTCGGAAATCCAAAACACATTTAAGCCCTACCTCAGCATCCAAATCAAAACCAACAGAACTATGACCTCTAATAGCATAGTGACTTATTAAAATCTCAGACAGTAGAGCCAGGATAACAGGTTACCATCTTTTTCTTTCCAAACTACTTGATCCCATCTTCTCAGATGAAACACAATCTGTATGTAAGCTAAGCCGTATCAGTGACAAAACCACTGTGATTTGCTTGAATTTTGAGGGAAAAGAGAAGCATTTCAAACATAACTGGTAAAAGTCATAAAAGTCTGTCTGTTTTTAACAAGCCTACATTTCTCTCCAAAGAACATCAGGAAGAGACCACAACACGTACATCTTACATATTGATTTTTTTTTTCTTTAAAGGTCTAAATGGGCCTTATAAATATTAATTTAGCTCAACATCCTAATGCAGTAATACCATTAATCCATTCAAATTTAAAATTCATATCCACGGATCAAATGCAACCTACAGCAGAAAGTCTCTGCCTTGACTCCAAATACTTTGCTTACAAAATTACCTTTTATACCCGTAAAGTTGCTGAGCAGAACAAAATCATATTTTATTCTACAACTCAGAATCAAAGCATTCTGACAATTACCAAAAACCATACACTGTACAATGCAAGTAGGATGAAACCACTTTTAAAGAAATCGGATCTGTCATTCTTAAAAAGTAGCCAAGAGTTACTTGTTAAGAATGGGTTACTGGTCTTGGAAGGTTTTCAAGACCAAACTAAATAAAGCCCTGAGCAACCTGGTCTTGAGCTTGAAGACGGCCCTATTTACGGCCCTATTTTGAGCAGGAGACTGGACTCCTGAGATCATTTCCATCCTGAATCTTCCTATGATCTCTTCACGATCCAGCACATCCTAGACTGCATACTGTGTCCTGCATGCTAAAAGCTCTTAACTGTTATCAACCAAAATTGTTTTCTGCTTGTGGCAATATTGAAAATTGGAGCATTAACCTTTAAACTGCACATTAAGAACTGTTCTTCAGCAACCAATGACTATAAATATTACATGAAGGGAAGTACTACCAAAAAACTTCTGTTACCTCCACTTACTATTTCTGGAAATAAACTCCAAACAATTTAAACACAATAAGAATTAAAAATTGTAGCCCCAAGATTATTGCACCATCAAAAGTCTGTGTACCTTCACTGTCTAAATCAAAAAATCTAAGATGGTCAGAAGGTGGATATGGTCCTGGTGGTCTTTCAAAACGTCAAGAGCAGCAGTTAGTACAGAACGTGTTCAAAATCCCAAGGGACAACTGAGATGAACTTCATGATCTGCTGGAGGATAATAAACACTACAGAAGACAAAAGCTTTAAACTAGAGACCATCACAATACTTAAAGCATTGTTCTTTATGTGCTTACTGCCTGAACTGAGAGATTCTATCTGTAAGCTACAGAATGTGCCTATTAAATTCTTTTTGCATCTATGGCAGGTTTCTTTGTTTTTATTTCTCCTTCGACCGCTTTGTCCAGAGTTTGTTTATTTCTTCACCTCTTTCCACAAAGTCATATAGTCATCCTCTCAAGGAAAGGTCTTATTTAAACAGCAAAAGAGGAAGGGGATAAACACATACAGGAAAGTCATGTTCTCAGTGCTCTATACAACCTTTATCGTAACTGAAATACTTATTTTGGCCTGCTTTTCTCAAAAGTACTTGCGAAGAACAAACAGGAAAGCTTGAGACATTAGATATTTTGAATATCCAAAAGCTTTTGGCTTCATGACTTTTGCTGTATGAACACAACAGCTGTAACAATGGCTGTTTTCTTCTGCAGTATTTTTCAGTAAAATGCACAAGAAAGATTAAAAGCCTCTTTCCTACTAGGCAAAACATGCTCTTGGATCTCACTTACCGTTTTCATCTCCAGCTGTTTTCCGACCATCCTCTGGGGAAACGTGCACCAGCTGCAGAATAAGGGGTCTTCGGGTGACAACTCCGGTACCTCGTGGGAGCAGATCTCTCCCCACAAGACTTTCCAACACAGAACTCTTTCCACTGCTCTGAAAATCGGAATACAGCTACATGATTTTCTTGAACAAAAAAAAAATGCTTTAACAGTTTAGTTTTAGGTTGCTTTCACCACTCCCACAAACAGTTGTCTAGTCTGTCCTCTGCTATAGTGTCCTACAGAAAGCATCTGACAGACTCACTGCACCTAATACAGTGATATCACATCACAAGGGCAATACAAGGCAAGTCTGCTGTAAGTCAGTAGCTGTTTAAACGTGCTTTTGATACTTAAAAGCCACGGTGATGGATGTATTTCTATTTCTCATGGATAAATTAAACAAGTAAAAATCAAACATAACACTTTGAAAGTCTGACCTGTAAGACTTTAAGGGTTTGTGGGGTTATCTGTTGTTGTTTTTAATAGGACTATAGTAAACTCTTTCAGCTTTCTGCAGCATGTAAGACAACACAGGCAGGCCATGAGAAAACCTGTTTTGGCAATCACTGCAGTTAGGAGCTGTTACTACACGAACACTGTTTTACCAAACAATTCTCTGAAAAAAAATAATGAATGCACGCTTTTGACAGCTAGAACATGTATTACCACTATACTACCGTAGTTCAGCTTACCAGTTCTGAAAGAGCAGATACAAGACTTTAAATAAATCAAAAAATGAGCATATAACCTACCATAACATGAAATTAAGGATACTTAAGACTGATTTTAAGTATCAAACATTTAGTGGCATCTTAGGTGATTTTTCTAAAAACAAAAAAATAGATCAGCAGAGATCAAGCAACACGGCACAATCAGGCAGCACCTGAGGACACTGTGCACTAAAATCTTACCAAACAGTAGCTGAAGAACCACGTGGCCAAAGCACAAAGTAGTTCTGGAAGCCTCCCTGCCAGAGTTTTGTTGTGGCACGGTTCAGAAGTATAACTAGTGTTACAGACCGTGAAAATACATGAATTTCTGAGTGACAGACAGGCCACTTTTTGACAAACTTTATAATTTAAAACAAGTGGAATGCCTGCTCAAGAAGATGAAACACAATAAAGGTTCATCAGCTGCACTAAAAAAAAAAAAAAAAAAAACACTTTCCTTTATGAAAAATATTTTTAACATCTCTTGAGTAAGATTTCTTTCACGTGGGTAGAACTATCACTTCAGTCTCAAAGGGTTGAAGGTGAGACCTGAATGTGGTGACTGCTTTTGAGCATAATCTGAGTAGAGGAGCATAATGAATAGCTCAAGTCCCTTCCAAAAACCTCATCAAGACAGAAAAACAAAATCCATGGGGCAAGTCACTGCACACTACTGATCACCATTTGGTCTTTCCAAAATAGCAGGAAGCTGAGATTGGTACCTCAAGGGTCTGTACTGGGACCTGAACTGTTTAGTATTTTTTAATAACAGACAGTGGGATCTAGCACACCCTTTGCAGGTTTGTGGACAACACTAAGCTTGAGTGGTGCAGCTGACAGGACAGACTGACATGACATGCCATCCACAGGGACCTGGACAGGCTGGAGAAGTGGGCTCCTGCAAACCTCATGAAGTTCAGCAAGGCCAAGTGCAAGGTCCTACACCTGGGTCAGGGCAACACCAAAAATGAATGCAGGCTGGGCAATGACTGGATTGAGAGCAGCCCAGCAGAGGACTAAAGAGATACTGGTGGATTAAAAATTGGATGTGAACTGGAAGTGCACATTTGCAGCCCAGGAAGCCAACCATATCCTGAGCAGTATCAAAAACAGTGAGGCCAGCAGGACGAGGGAGGGGATTCTGCCCCTCTGCTCTGCTCTCGTGAGGGCCCCCCCTGGAGCCCTGCGTTCAGCTGTGGGGGCCCCAGCACAAGGACACGGAGCTGTGGGAGTGGCTCCAGAGGAGGCCACGGGGCTGATCAGAGGGCTGGAGCACCTCTCCTATGGAGACAGGCTGAGGGAGCTGGGGTCGTTCAGCCTGGAGAAGGGAAGGCTCCAGGGAGACCTTACAGCAGCCTTCCAGTGCCTAAAGGGGCCTGAAGGAAAGCTGGGGAGGGACTCCTGGTCAGGGAGTGGTGTGACAGGACAAAGGGTAATGGCTTTAACCTAAAAGAGGGGAGATTTAGATTAGACCTCAGAAATTCCTCACTCAGAGGATGATGAGGCAGTGGCACAGGCTGCCCAGAGAAGCTGTGGCTGCCCCATCCCTGGAGGTGCTCAAGGCCAGGCTGGATGGGGCTTTGGGCAGCCTGGGCTGGTGGGAGGTGTCCCTGCCCGTGGCAGGGGGGTGGGACTGGGTGGGCTTTCAGGTCCCTTCCAACCAAACCCTTCTGCGATTCTACGACAAACTACACATGGAACGAGAACACGATGTCCTACACCACTCCCACAGCCCAGGTACTTTCAGATGTAAAATGAATTATCTGGATCCTCTGCAGTGGTTTAATAACTGATAAACGTAAAGTCATACATTAGATGAGACATTGCAATACTCCACACATCAGGAAATTTGTTTCTAATTGCGTTATGTTTCCTTATTAAAGCAATCTGCTCTTGGAACATAATACAGTATCTAATGATGCACTCGTTAATCTGGATCCTATATACATCCATTATCAAGAATTATCCGGCAAGAAAAGCAGTAAACACAACACTGATCTTTCTCTGCCAGTGGGAGGAAGCGAGGGATATGGGGTCTGCCCAGAACCCTTCATATAACAAATGTGGGCAGGGACCAGTACTTATGACTAAGGGTACTACAGAATTTTTAGGGATGAATTTATACCAGCATCATGCTTGTTTTGTCATCTCACTGGAACTACTGTCATGACTCGAAGCAAGGACTGAAATACCAAGTCCAAAAAAGATTAACAAATTTCAGTCTTCTGTGGCACATCAGTCAGGCTTTCTTCCAGACTCCGACCTGATCCTAATTTGAAATATCTGTAAGTAATAATGACTAGAGGAACTTTATACAGATTATCCAGAAATAAAGGTAAATGCAGGAACACCTTGCTGTCTGTTGCTTTTTTAGCCATTGTGTCAAACCTCCATTGCCAAGTGTGTAACGCTCTGCCCTGTTAACCATCAGTCTCATCCAGTTTGATGGATAGCAAAACTGTTTTTCCTAGAAGTACAAACGTAAGAAGGGGGGGATGCACACAGGGCCTTAAGAAATGTTTTATTTGAATACACAGTGCATATGATGTAAATCTTATCAGCGTTCTTACTGCCTCCTGAACAGTTACGTCTTCATTCTTGTCAACATCATCTTCAGATTAACCTAGATCAAGGATGAAAGACAACAACAGGGAAATGACTGAGCACTTGCTCACAAATTGAAGAGCTGAGATCTGTCAGAACTGTGGTCCACTCCCAAGAAACCAGCATCCCTACTTGTTACAGGTCCTAACTATCCCGTTTCTGCCTCCCCAATCTCCATTTCATATTTACTTGTCCCTGCTTACTTCATTTGTGTGCACTTCTTAAGTATCCGTACACATTTTCTCCCATCCGTTACATTAATTCCTTTGAGAAAACTCCCTTTGCACCGTGCTGCCTGGCCAGCCACACTTGTCAGGAATTCAGACGAGGCAGATAGAGCATGACTTTGTCCAGCTGCCTCCGCAGCAGTTGTTGTTCCTTTCAGAGACACCTCAGGGCTGCTGACAAGCCAAACAGAAAAGATTCTGTATTGAACATTTTCAAGTAACGCTATGAAGAGCCATCCATACTTATCCCAAACATTGCCTTCCCTGGCTTTCTCATCCTATTTCTAAGCCCACAGTGACCTAATGAGCAGTCCTAGTTTTAGAGGTCTTGCTCCCTACGCAAAGAACACCAAGACACATTCTCCATGGCCACAAGAGCCCTGACCCAATCCTCCCCCCTACTGATAGTTCCTCTCTTCTTTGAGTCCCACCTACAGGTACAAAGGCCTAGCTGCTGTCTCTCTGCTGGTAAAGACCAAGGCAAAGAAAGTGCCTCAGCCTTGTCTATATCCACTGTCGCTAAATCACCGGTCACAGCAGCAGCCTGCCCGTGTTTCCCTTGTTTCTTACCTTCCTTCTATCACTGCGATGCAACAAGAAGCTGCTCTTGTTGCCCTTGATGTTCCTTGCCAGCTTCAGCTCTAGCTGAACCTTGGCTCTCCTAATACCATCCTCACATATGGAGGCAGCATAAAGGAGCTTGTCCTCTCTCCTACCTCCCGTGTGAGTCTTCTACTTCAACGCTCAGTTCTGAGTCTCCTCCACACCGCTCTCCTTATCTGTCAGCTCGTTTTCCCGACTATGTGCACAGACTACCGCTTCGTGCTCCGAGGAGGTTGTTCCTAAAGACACCCCAAGTCATTTGAGCTTCACTGTCCCACGTCTCACAGCACCCCCCACCCAGCTCAGTGAATAAGCCAGCCCGCTCTGAGGAAGTCCAGTCCTTCTGATAGGACTGACATCGGTAAAAACCTAATTCATTACCTAATCAAATAGGAGAAAACTGCGAAGAACTCCTGCAACACAATGCAGATTGACTGCAGGAAGGCACAAGAAAGGAAGAATTAAGGCAGCAAGGCCAGTAGTCCCCATGACTTCTTCATCACCAACATTTGAGAATGACAGCAAGGAATGGGGAAGCAGGAGAGGTTTTGCTTCCCCATGAGATATAACAGCCCCTGAAGAATTTTCTTACGAAGAGCAATGTATCTACCTTGCTGTCTGAGACAAAACGGCAGCAATCTCACCATTTCTGTCATACAAGAAATAATTACAGAGGTCTGGCTGGCTAAATTATTCTCTCAGCAACACATACATATGTGGCTTGCCAAATTCCAATCCTATTATTGAGAAATATAAGCTAATGTGTTTTTACTGAGGTCTCCCTTACATAGCTCAGCCAAAACTGTTCAGGAATCCTGTATTTACACCACATCTAGCTGTAAATATACGTCAAATAGTAACAAATCCACAGAGGATTTGCAGTTGCATTCTTTCTCAACACATCAATTCCCAATGTCCTCCAATACTTCGCTTGAGACAAAAATACCTCATTTAATTGGAAACAACCAACCTTAGAGAAGTTATTTCAGGGAACTGTGATATTTAAAGATCCACATTTATATGCAGTACAGACTGGACTTAATGTATTATCACTTACAGTATTATATTTTTTCCAATAAAATAAAGCAAAAACAAAGCCAATTTGTACCTTCAAGTGAGAAGCAGCCAGTGAACCTACTGGCTACTATATAAAGAAATCTCCTCCAAGAACTACACAGGGTTTTTCTGCCCAGATTCTGAAAGGCATTTGCCAGGGCTTGTTTCTTTAATCACTCTTCGCCTTTGTTTTCCTGAAAACATGCTTCCCTTGCACTATTCCCTGTGGGCAAGATACAAGTTACATCCTTTTTAATTAAAATAGGGGTTCTCAAAGAAATACAGTTACCAAGCGCAAGCTGAAGAGAACCCTGGCAGCAAGCATACAAAACTTGGGGGAAAAATACCAATTCTTTCAGATCCTTCTCCAATTGTGTCCTTTCCTCCACAGTAACTGGGAGCTTGCAAACAACACATCGGTTTCATGTTTAAAAACTGGAGGGACTAAATCAGAATGAGGAGATCACACTGTTTTTAGAGCCCTGATTTTATTTACGTATAAAGCCTGCAGGTGGACGCAGTGTAAAGGTCAGCACCCCTCCAGTCAAAGCAGCTTTCAAGACCTACAAAGGAGCTGCTCAGAGACTGGCAGGGCCCACCAGAGAAAAGAAACAGCCCAACACCAACTGCTGTTTGCACTGTTTAGCTTTAGCAGCAAAGTTTATAGTATTCCTGGCATAAGTAAACAGCTAATTAATGTCAGCTTCACTTTGCTGCTTGTTTGAAACACACACCAGAACAGTCAGGGCAAGATTTGACAGGAGGAAGGGATGGCAAAATGGGAAACAGTTATGCCCAGGACTAGACACAGTGCATGCCAGATATCAAAACAACAAAAGAGGCAAAGAGGGAAGACAACACCAAAAAAAGAAGTTTGCAAAACAGCTGAAAGAAAAACGAGCTCTCCCCAGCCATCACTGAAGCTATGTTCTAGTTACACCCCCTTTCACAAAGGTAAGGCAGAAGTAAAGACCTTTGCCTCCAAATCCCAGGAAAGACCACTGGAACAAAGAAAAAAAGAAAAAATAAAGAAAAGAAGGCCATTCCTGGCCTGAGCTTTGTGTGGAGCTATTATAGAACGGGAGCTCCCACCCCCCTGCCATGGGCAGGGACACCTCCCACCAGCCCAGGCTGCCCAAAGCCCCATCCAGCCTGGCCTTGAGCACCTCCAGGGATGGGGCAGCCACAGCTTCTTTGGGCAGCCTGTGCCACTGCCTCATCACCACCCCCATAGTAAAGAATTTCTTCCTAATCTTCACCTAAATCTCCCCTCTGTTAGTTTACAACCACTCCCTCTCATCTTGTCATTATCTGTTTGAGCCAAGAGTCACCGTCCATCTTCTTTATAAGCCCCCTTTAAGTACCAAAAAGTTCCAATGAGGGCACCCCCGAGCCTTCTCTTCTTTAGGCTGAACAGCCCCAGGTCTCTCAGCCTTTCTTCATAGGAGAGGTGCTTGTTGTTTTCCTGGTCATTTGGTACCGGATAAAGTCTCCTTCACCTAAAACCAGCTTTTCACCACCACCAGGCAGGATGCACCAGTGGATGAACAAGCTCCAGAGGCTTAAAGTCCCACTTCTCCAGGGAAAAGGCAACAAAGCTCTGTAGAGCATCTGAATTTTAAGATTACAAAGCTAAAAACCAGATGCTTTGATAAGCATCCAGTGCATTTTTCTCCTCATCTCATTAGCCAGGACCATACATAGCTTCCCATTGCTGTCAGCTTCTTGATGTGGCAATTACCATCCTAACTGTTCAGTCTAACTGCATATGCAGTTGTACACATTCAAATGCTCAGGTTGTTAGATCAAGAAGCCTTCCTCTGTAACAAGAGTTGGTTTAGTGTTGAAATATGAAGCATGACACTTACTCCAAACAGCGAAAAAAGAAATAAATGTCACGTTCATCTCCGAGCCGATCACCGAGCCAAATTAACAGCTCCTTCAGATGGAAGCATCCAACAGAACAAACCATGTTAAATGCTGTAAACTACTCTTCCCCGTTTGAAGCCCCAAAAATAGCATTACCTGAAGACTGAGCAACAGTAGTACATACACGTACACCTGAAAGGTTATTTAAAAATCCCTTCTTGAATTTCAGTTGGTTGCTAAATCAATTTAACTATGAAGTCTCTATTAAAACCAATACTACAAAGTGCAACTCTTCTTTTTTACCAATGTCAGTATTAGTTTTGTAGCAAAGGAGTTCTCCTAACACTCAAGTTTGTACATATCTAGGTCAATGACTTCTAAAAACACAAAACAGACACCAAGAATGAATGACTTGGAAAAAAAAAAGGGGGGGGGGGGGGGGGGGGGAATCCACTTCTACACATCTCCAGGCACAGAGTTTATTGTTGTGTCTTTTATTATTTATTTCATTCTAAAAGTGATGCCCACTTCTGTACCGTAGGTACTTCATTTCTGTAATAATACCTATGTGCCCTTAACATACACGAGTTCATAACTGAACTTTTCTTCCCTTCTTTTATTATACTGTTAATGGGTTGGTTGAAGCACTCGTTATCCTTTACAGGTATGGACCACAAAGCAAAGCACTTGTAGAAAACACATTAGAAGGCTGGGTACTACAGTATTACTGCACAAATATTGTTTATCTGGTATTCCCAGCCTGGACATTGTTTTGCATTTCAACAATGCAGTTGTAAAAAGGCAACTGAAATACTGAATGAGGAAAGAAAAAAAAAAAAAGCACTTCCCTATCTGGGAATGGCAAAAAGCACTAAAATAGCCATACAAAGTTGGCAGTGGGAGGGTGTCCTGCCAGTTCTATCAGCAGCAGTCTTCAATATTCTTAACAAACTCCGTACTGGGGTACAGAAATGACTCGTGCAGTATTTTGGCAGAGAATGCGAAGGAATTCTCAGATAACCAGGTCACAGGAACACCGCCAGAAGAAGGGCAGGAGTCCATCCACATGTCTAACATTTACTAAGAAATATTTTGTAATTAGCACCAAAATCTACCTAGAAAAATGAAAAACTAGGACACTTCAGTAACAAACAAAACATTCAAAGAAATTAAGGATTATAAGCAGTTTCTAACTCTACAAATGCTAGAAGAGAAAGAATTAATTTGGGGCACAAAAGGTGAAATAAATGAAAAATGAAGACAGACATAAGCACTAAACATGATAAAAGGGTAGAAAAGAGATACAGAACACAGGTAAGAAAAATGAACAACAAAAGTTATTAAAACCCCACATTTTCATTTTCCCCACTGAATACACAGAAAGGTCATTCAAGAAAAGAAAAATCAGAGAGCTACAGAAATCTTAAGTGATAGCATTTGTTTTCCACAAAGGAAAATGGAGGTGCAAAATTTAAAGCTGTCTGTGAATGCTAGATAAAGTACAAAAAGTAAGGACTGCATATGCCAGTAAGCTATAAAGAAATCAAGTGTGGGAAAAAACCTTGCAGTCACATAGCATAACCAAAAATAACTCCAGAAACAAGACTGTTAAATGGCACATTAAAAAAAAAAAAGTGGAAGCAAACTGCCAGAAGCAAAACTGTCAGCTCTAAGGTCGTATTTGAGACACCTCCAGAAACCTGCTCTACAATAAACTAACTTCAAATTAATAAAACAATAATATTTTTTTAAAATATAAAATAATTGCACAAAATATCTACAGAATTGCTACTTCCATAAAGACGATTATATCTTTCAAGAACACAGAATCATAGAAAACCATAGAAACACAAGGTTGGAAAGGACCTACAAGATCAGCTAGTCCAACCGTCCTCCTATCACCTGTACTACCCACTAAGCTACTAAATCATATCTCGTAGCACCTCGTCCAGGCACTTCTTGAACACCGCCAGGGACGGTGACTCCACCACCTCCCTGGGCAGGCCGTTCCAGTGCCTGACCACAGTGCCTGAACCCCAGCTGAAACAAACAAAACCAAGGTACAGTTTCCCAAACATTTTGTTATACATGTTCCTGGAGTCGTGTACTGGGTCTGGCTGGGATGGAGTTAACTTTCCCTGCGGCAGCCCATACAGGGGAGAGAGCGGTTATGTTGGAGTTCAGCTGCCCAGCAAGGTAAAACCACCACAGATCTATAAAGGCCTTTGCTTTGGTCTGGAGAAAAATATAGTGTCAGTTTACTTTATTAAAGGGTTTTTATGAGCATATTGAAGACAGCGCCGAAGGGGTATTAATACTGATGGGTAGACTGTTGGGTAGACTATTCAAGTCAAATGCATGTCAGCATAGTCTTAACGTTCATTGTGTGCTATATGTGCTTTTGAAAAGTTAACTAGGATAAAGTTGTTACAAAAGATGGTAATTCAAAAATAAAATGCCATTTCAAGATATTTCAGAGTGAAACAAAAATGAATATTTCTATCAATTTCACATATAGAGATACCGCATCTCTGCTTTGTGCCTTTCTGTCACAGAAATAAACTAACAAAAAAAAAATAGAAAACTCTTACATTAGCAATCACGTAGGTAAAAGAGATCAGAAGCTTTCACGAAGCAACGGCCTCCTGTGAGCCACAAAAGCAGCAAGCACCCAATATAAGATAGCAGCGCAAAGTCTCTGCCCCTGCGCAAGTGTTGTTGGTGTGTTTTATAAAGCGAGGGCCGTAAAGTCACCGAGCGTATGTGGTCCCTATCGGTAAAGCCTTGCTAGAGCCGAGGGCCTTCCAGCCGGCTGCACAGCGCGGCTGCCTCCGAGCACGCCTCCCCCAGGCCTCAGCGCCGTGCCCGTGCTGCAACCGCCGGGTCTGCGTGCGCCAGGTCCCAGGGGAAACCCGGGGGCAGCGCTGCCGGCGTGACAACATACAGCCGCCGCCAATCCCACCGGAACACACGGACCCGGTAACCTCGGGTTTTAGCAGAGTTTAACGTCTCATTTTCCGTCCCCCCCGCGGCTGTCGCAGCCCGCACCGGCGGCGTTCTGCGCCCAGAGTCCGGCCGCGGGGCACCGCCAGCCCCTTCGGGCCGGCAGGACGCGGCTCTCGGCCGGGCCCGGGCCGCGGAGGCCTCCCGAGAGGCGGCCCCGGTGTCCCCGGGCGTGCCCTTGGCGGCGGCGGCGGCGGCCCCGGGGACGCCTCGACTTTGCCCCCCGTGGCGGCCCGGCCCCGCCTCACCTGCGTGCCCACCACCACGATCTGCGGCAGCTGGATGATGTCGGCCCCCACCGTGTTGAAGACGTCCTGCAGCTTGTTGATGACGGGGATCAGCGCCTCCATGGCGCCGCGGAGCCCCGCGCAGGCCGAGGCCGAGGCCGGGCAAGGCGGCGGCGATGAATGGGCGCGACCGGCGGCGGCGGCGGCGGCAGCTCCCGTCAGCCGCCCCCCCGCCCTCCTCCGCCGGCCGCCATTGGCGACGGCCCCCGCGCACGGCGCCGCCCCCAGCGGGCTGTGCGCGCAGCGCCGCCCCGCCGCTCGGCAGCACGGGAGCTGTAGTGCCTGGCTCGGCGCCGCGGCCTGAGGGGCGCGCAGCCTGTGCTACGGTCCCGCCTCCGGCCAGGCGCAGAGTTTGTTCTTATTTAAACATCTTCGCAACCAAGGCTCTCGTTCTTACCCAGGAAGTTTCACAGTGCTTGTTAGAGGACTGGTATTTCATGATAAAAGCAAAAAGATGTCTAAACAGATTGTAATGAAGCCAGGGATAGAAGAATGGGGGCTTGCTGAATCGCATTAAAATAGATGTTGCCGAGTGTCTTTGCTTACTGCTGTGCAAATTAACCAAAACAAGGAGTCTCGGGGCCCCACAGAGGATGTTTCCTGACAAAAATGGGGAACCTGTCCCAAAAACCAGCTGAGACCGACCTTGTGGTTTGGACAAGAGCCAAGGAGCAGCTGAGTCTGTACAAAGGCAGGGGCTCAACTAGTGGTGATGAAGAAGAGTTATCAGCCTTCATCCCCACGACCCCCCGACGCCCACCACCAGAAGGCACTGCGCAAGTGCAGACGGGAGGAGTTTATGGAAATGACTTCTTGGAGCTAATTTTAATACAAAGCGGGGATAGGTTATGAATATGTATAGGCGTATTGGGAAACTTCATGCATATGTAACTCTTTACTGCATATAACCAAAGCAAGTTGCCACATTAGGGTATGCATGCCTTTGGGAGCTATCCCGCATGCGCCTGGCGCCGAAATAAACCACGTACCTACTTTATAACTCATTTGCTTTGAGTTATAGAGTTCTTCCATGAATCAGTAACATTTAAAAAGCTAGTGTATTCAGCATAGAGAGAAATGGCTAACACATGTAAAAATGTGTGAAGAAGGCCCTGAGTGACCAGTTGGTGAGGAGGAAAGCAGGATGAGCTCTTGTCATAGTCGTACAGTTGTGATTATCCAGCAGGTTCACCCGTTTGGTTTCAGTATGCCAAAGCCAATTGCTGTCAGAGCCATAAGGATCATTAAAGTGTATGGATACACCAGCTTGTTTGTCTATGCCAGTACTTCTTCCACTTTCATTTTACCATATGACCTCACGGACACCACTGTGAAATGGAGCAAGTGCAAGCTTTTGTATATTTTGGCTTAGACCAAAAGTGGGACATCTCAGAAAGAATGTAGAACTGGGAAAGGGTAAGAGTACAATAACAAAGGTGATGAAAGGTATGAAATGCTTTCAATATAGGGAACAACCGAGTAAGCTAGAAGTCTTTACAAAAGAAATGGTGAGGTGTAGGGAGGATTAAAGGTTTTTGCAATCATTGGCAGCCTGGATTGAACGGAAGAGCATCGGTTTTGTTTACTCTCCCTTCCAATACAACAACTTTGGGAGGATTTACTGAAACTAGGAGAAGCCAGGTTAGAACAAAATAAAGATGGTAGCCCCTCATGGGTGGGTGAACTCCTTGCTCCTTGTTGGAGACAGTAAAATTGAAATGGATTCAGATGGGGATTGCACAAGTTTAAGGAAGAGCAACGTACTATATATAAATAAATAGCTATGTAGAAACTGAGCTGACAATGGTTGGAATCTGGGAGAGTATCATGCAGAAGCAATGTGTGTGCTTGCCCTTTAGTCTGTCCCAGTATGGCTATTCTTAGAATTTTATCAGTGTAATATTTCAAGAAGAACACGGTGAAAATATCAGTTGCTAAAATGAGTTGAACTAACCTAGCTTGCTCAGCAGAGATGTTGAAAAGACTGTAAAGGGCAGGATACCTAAATGGAGAAGTACAGCTCAAACAGAAGCAAATTAATTAATGAAGAGAAGGAAAGCAAGAACAAAGAATTAAAAAAGATACGAGGTTCGGAAACCTGTATAAATTTCAATATATTGTCCATTTCTAGCTAAAAGTGGGAGCTGAAAATACCTCTGCTATAAAGTGTCGACTCTATTACCGACTTAAAAAATCCAGCACCTACTTCAGTCCAGTTGAGTACTGTGCAAGACCAGTAATCATTTTAACAGGCAATGGCCATCTCTAGCTTTACCCATCTGATTTCCTTACCAGACTTATATTGTACCAAGCAAGAAACTCTTAAGATCTGATAAAAGGCAGAAGTAGTCAGACTGGTTATTTACTAAAAGTTAATTGACATAAGAAAACAGAAACTGCTACACCAAGTCTGACCTGATATCAATCTACCTCAGAATCTCATCTCAGAGAACATCCAGCACCAGTGCTCTGGGGAAAATATAAATATGCAGTAATAAGATCTTCTGATCCCAATAGTATGCATTAAATAATTTTGATACTGCTATAAAATCTGAAGTAGACAGTTCAATATTTCTTCTATTTTGTAAATATTACATGAAACTAGATTGCTTTATTTACCATATAATAGCTTTTTGTGCTATCAAGTAAAATTCTTGGCTGCATGACATCCTGTGACAGTAAATTTCATGATTTAATTATACATAGCGCAGAAATCAATTTGGTGTCAGTTTTGAATTTGTCATCTCCTAATTTTGTTATAAACTTGCTTGTTTTTATGTTTAAGTCAGGAAGAAAAAAAAAATCAGTTCTTCTTCTCCATGTTATGAATTTCTTCATACAGTTTTGCATCATCACCTGCTTCCATTTATTCAGAGAGATGGAGTCTCCTTATATTGACATACTGATAGTAGTGGGCAAGTCATTTGCCATTTAATTAGTTCATGCCAGACAAGAAAATCACAAGGCACCACATCAGCAAAGGGCATTTCCTTGCCATCATGTTTGTCTAGAGGAAGAAATATTTGATAACCATACTTAAAAGTGTCAAGGATGTAATAAAACATTTGCACTAGGTATATAGACATACTACTACTTTATACTGTATAAACAGTGTTGCCACAATATTGTTGTAAGTTATTCCTTGGTAACGTCACCTTTTGTAACCATGTCATACAGAGATTATATGGGTCTGTCAGAGTTCGATTTTTATGTGAAGCAAAACTGAATGATGTTTTTTGTATCCTCTTAAGCATCTTAACCACAGCTGTAACTAAAACACCTTCTCATAACACTTACACCAGACATCTGCACAGCAAACAACATTAGAAGCTTAGATGAACTCCTAAAATCCCTTGACAGACTGACCCTAAGTTTAGACCCTGGATGATCTGCATGGATTGCCCCACGTGACAGCTTCAAAACCTTTGTCTTTTTCCAGAAGAGACAGAAATCGCAGGTGTCAAACCCATAGTTCATGGGTTCTGCTGAATTGGCAAGGCAAGGGTTCTTCTCCACATATCAGCCAACTGTAGGAAGGTCACAGTGCTGTGATAGGAACTGCTGAGTTACGTGTTACCTATATGGAGACCCAGTCTCTGACAAAACAAAATA
This sequence comes from Cygnus atratus, assembly GCF_013377495.2. Lineage (NCBI taxonomy): Eukaryota > Metazoa > Chordata > Aves > Anseriformes > Anatidae > Cygnus > Cygnus atratus. The sequence goes on from NC_066362.1 coordinate 63,222,859, forward strand.
ATTCTTAGGCAGGGATGCAATTTTGCAGGACAAATTGCAGTACTAGGCAACTGAGAGTTCCTTATATTCTCCCACTATATTTACAGGGAAGTCATGTGTCTAAATTCATTGAATATTTGGGACATCCCTCAGCTTCTCAAAACACGCTTGCAGAACTGAAAGCAGCTTTCAAGTTAAGGAAGGGGCAGGGCACAGAAGGTAAGAGCCACAGGGCAAACGAAGTATTCAAAGTTCAATCAATTAGCAACAAAGCTGGAGCATTCTGAATAGAAAGACATCAGCATTTCTGAAAAGGCCAATAAGAAAAACAATTCTGGCTGCAGATGAAAGTAATTTCCCTATCATTCCATACTGCCATACAACAACGCTTCCCCCACCTCCCCTTCTCAGCTGGGGTGGTCAGACTGTGGAACAGCAAGAACAGTAACAGTTGCTTCAGTGTATGATTTTCAGCCCTCTCTGGTAACTGGACAGTTAGTTAGATATGTCTCAGTTCATTTCCTCTCCAGTGAAGGTGCATTGCTTAATTTCTGAATCAGCTTTGAATGGTGATGCAAAGTGTGAATGCACAGTAGTAAGTCACTAACCTCTTAGTTTCTAAATAACAGATTTCTGATTTCCTCATGTGTTTTGCTGGTCTCACCAATGATCAACCTAAATGTCTGTTACAGAACTTCATTAGTCAAAGGATGGATATAATAAATATAAGTCTATATAAAATATATGTAAGCCTTTTCACAGTCTCATCGGACAGTCTAGTGTAGAATAATTGGAAAATTTTGCTTGCTATTTGCCAAGATCATTGTAGATGCTTTTGTTGTATCTTTTTGTTATAAGACCTTTGCTTCTTTTATACATCACGCGCTACTGAACAACCAGAGGAACCAACAGAAGGTGATGTGAATCCCATGGATTTCTGGAAGACTTAACTCAAGGGTCATATATTGCATAAGGGAGCTTGAAAAGTGATTTTAAATACGGAACACCCATGAGGAAAATTTCTTATGGAGTCTGCCAAGTGTATTCTTAAAGCAATCAGTAAATTTGAAAGAAAATATGGAAAGAAAAAAAAAAAAAAACAACTGCTGCTTGCATAAGGAATGGCTTGGAGTCCAGTTATAAGGTGAAGACCTTTCACTTTAAAGGACCAAGGTTTTGGGAACAGAGGTGGTAACATCCTGTCTGCTATCAAGAAAGACATTTTTAAAGTGGAAAATGAAATGGACACTTAGTTATCATTCAACTAAGCAAATATAACTAGAAAGGGAAGGAAAAAAATATCCTATCAAGGAATTAGGAAACAGCAAATGTGCTGGCATTCAAGAACAATTGAACTTGTATCTTCTGCATCTATTATTTTAAGAAAGACTATCTCCTGTGGTGTTTTTTGGTCGTATTTTAAGATAAAATAGTATGCCACAAGCAGTACTGTTAATTAATTAATTTTATAATATACATTTTCTTGTGCATGCTGCTTCTTATATTGTGATTGGCACTACTTTAAATTGGAATTATAACAGCTGACCACATGATTTCCATCATCACAGCCTGTGTATAAGACTAATGGATACTTCAGTTGCACCTACCTTAGTTTTTTAGTTCAGGTCAGAGTTGCAATTCTGAAGTGGACCCCTGATGTCTTTAGCTGCCATGCTATGGTTAGCAATACAGAATTGTCTTGGAGTGCGTGGATATGAGTCTTTTCATATCAAACAGAACTGTTAGATATACTTCAGCCACTAGAGAACATTCAGTTAACAGACTAGCTAAGCGCTAGTCTGAAATCAAATTCCAAAATACTGTGTAGGTAAGGTAGCTCTTTTGTAAATGCTGCTGGCCTTAAGCTACAAGCTTCGGATTTCCTTCTACAAGCTTATAAACACACGAGTTAGTCAGAACAGGCACTGCAGGTAGTTCTACATAGCTATGCTATAGGTCTAAACATACTTATGATTGCAATCTTATCTTCTTCCATCACTGGGTCATTCATTTAATTTCACACAGTGGGAACACTCCTCCATTCAGTAGTAATCGGAGTCTAAAATCTGTTTCTGTGAAGCAGGCTCCCTTATGTGGAGTTAGGAAAACTGAGTTGGGCATACTATACTAAAACATGCTCAAAAGTGACCAGAAACATACTGCCTTATTTTAGAACACAAGCTTATGAAATCAGAGATGTAAGTTCAGTATTCAACAGGCACAAGAGAGAGTTCATTTCCATGTTCCCCGTGCAAGAGCGCCAAGACTGCCTGGCTCTGAGGCAGGAGTAGGAAGGGGCAGAAGAGAGCATGAGGCCAAAGAAAGGAGAGAGTGTAATCCTGGATTCTGCTCCCAAGACCATCTCTGTTTCTTGAACCATTGGCTAATTTAATATTACAAATGCATGAACCAAATCTAGACAACTGTGGAATCTTCAAGTTTAATAGAGTGGTGGTGGTGAGAAAAATCCATGTGAGGAGTTTTGGGATCTAGGCCTCCATCCACAACCCACTAAGTCTTACCCTAGCTTCCTAGCTAAGGCTCTGTTCCAAAAGGAAATGCTTTTGCTAGTGAAGATGTTCTTCATGAAGTAAACAAAAATATATTGAGATTTGGTGGATGAAATTCTTGATGAATTCTCTTGATGAGATCCTGATGGTTGGAGGTGATGTGAGTTCTGACTAGTCGTAAAAATCATCAAAAAACAACAAAATAAACAAAAAAGCAACCAACAACAACAAAAAAAAACACCACCAACAAAACAACAACAACAAAAACTGAATATTGCTTATGCAAATTTGCATATGCAAAGCTTATCAGGCTATGTGATGGATTCTTCATAACTTAAGACTTTAAATAAAAAAAAAAATCATTTGAAAAATATGCTTTAATAAAGCAATGTAAGAGTTTGAGATAGAGAGCAGGTAGCACATCCTTCTCTTGACACTAGAGCACTATAATTTTGAGACAGACATGGAAATGCAGTCATGGAGTATATCTTAATCAAATAAACCCTTCTGGGTGTATCCTGGTTTACCACATGAGCTGGGTCTGATGTGGCTTAACATTGTCATATCCGTCTGGTGCATAGGGCCAAGGAGGCAGAGGGTAAGAGCCTTTAAGACAAAAATGTCATAATCACAAGGATCCCTCCTCTTGGTTATTAAGAGTCACCACAGGACCTTCCAGACCAATCTCTTTAAAGAAAACAAGCTCCAAGTACTCTGTTTACCAAAGGCAGGCATGGCATTTCTCCCACATCAGGAAGCTCACACAATGCCAGGAACAATTCTGCAGTAACGAGACGGTATTAGTCAGGCTCTTACCAAGACCCAGAGGAGATGACGCCTATCGAGTACATACCCTGTACTTGATATGAACAATTTGCTACCAAGTGGAAATATCACTGCTTATTAAGCCCGCTGACATACAGGAATTAAGTAGGAGTTGTGATTATGGATTTTTTGTTGTCTGAATTTCATAATTGCATCTTCTTATTAAAGAACATTTTAAGGAAAATTTTGTTATTTTTGTCTTCATTTAGAAGGCATTGCATTGTGCTTAACCTGAGAGAAACAACAGTTTTGGAACAGAGTTAACTGGAGGGAGAGGGGACACAGTAATTCATTACCTGAGATGACACTGAGCACCTGCTCAGTGCTTTGTTCCTCCCCGTTTGTTCTGAGCAGAGCTCAGGTACCCATAAGAGCAATGTGGGGCTACAATGAACTTTTCTGGACTTTTCTATGGTGGTTGCTCATAAAGTACTCTCACAGCATCCTGGTCACGTGAGAGAATATTACCACCACCATTACAGAAATTTGGATCTAAACTCTGAAGGACTGCTGTTGTTGGATTTTTTGTCTTCCCAGCCCAAGACATAAACTTGGAGAGGGTGAGAGGAGCGGATTCCGTCCCACTGTGACAGTGGAACAAGCCTTCTCTATGTCTGTCATTACCAATTACTCAGCTATAGAAACTCACTCCTAATCTAAGAAATTAGCCACTGGCTGTTCAGGGTCAGCAGCAGTGCTCAGATCCCTGTGCCAATCCCTGCTCATTGCTTTGTCCTTTTTGCAGGAGTCCTTCCAAACTCCTCTCAAGTACCAACTCCCCTGTGGAGAGTTGTGCTCCAGAGTGAGCTGGGAGAGGGTATAACAAGATGACTGTTGTCCTGAGCAGCCTCAGCTAATGCATTACCAGCCAGGACCCTGGTTCCCATCACTTTTGTTATAGTGCGTGATGCCCTGCATATCTCATTTCTTTTTAGATTCAGTCTCCAGAAACTTGCACCCATCTCCAGTGAGGGCCTTCACACCAATGCAGCAGTGCATCCCTGGGTGCGGGTACAGCTACGGGGTGCTGCTGTCAGAGCAGCTTCACCCTAGGAAGAGCCCAAGCAGGAGGAGCGGCTCTCACAGATCCGTGTTTCCGTCACTTTACCTTCATAGAATCATAGCAAAATTAAGGTTGGAAAAGACCTCCAAGATCATCTGGCCCAACCATCCCCCTACCACCAATGTCACCCACTTAAACCATGTCCTGAAGCACCAGGTCCAAGCTTTTCTTGAACACCCCTGGGACAGTGACGCGACCACTTTCCTGGGCAACCCGTTCCAATGCCTGACCACTCTTTCTGAGAAGAAACGTCTCCTAATTGTTTTAATTGTTGAACAGCAGTGCTCTTTGTTCAGTTCTCTGTTTTAATTGTTGAAGAGTAGGGGCATAACATTTCCATTTTTCCACTCACCAGGGACGTGGCCCGAATGCCAGGACTTGATAGAGATATCAAGTCCTGATAGAGATATGATAGAGAGAGGCTTAGCATCTCCATCAGCCAGTTCCCTCAGGGCCCTGGGATTCATGTCATCAGGTCCCATAGACCTGTACCTGTTCAGATTCATCAGGTGGTGTTGAAGCTGCTCTTCACTTACAGTGCGTGGGACTTTGCTCCCCCAGCCTCCATCTATGGGTTCAGGGAAATGAAAGACTTGGGAAGGCCGTCTACCAGTGCAGACAGAGGCAAAGAAGTTGCTGAGTACCTCAGCCTTCTCCATGTCTATCATTACCAATTACTCAGCTATAGAAACTCACTCCTGATCTAAGAAATTAGCCACCTCTATTAGCCACTACTATTTTCACCCCTCAGTCTATTTTCACAAATGTGAAAGGTGCATGGTGGCCCTCGGGGACTCCTCCTGTCACCCCAGCACAGCAGCCCGAAGGAAGCTGGGTCCTCTCTTGTGCTCTTCCTCGAGGCTCTGTGCAGAAGGGATGCCACCTCTCATACAAGGGCTGGGGGATGGGAAAGAAGCACTCACACAACCCCTGAGAATTGGCAACAGAGTTCTTCATTGCCAGGACAGCCTGCAGGTAAGCCTGCGGGATGTCTGTGGTGTTTGGCGGCTCCAAGCTAATGCTTCGGATGGAGCCTGAGCGATGACGAGTAGGGAGCTGGCCGGGCACTCCTGCGCCGCTGTTGGTGCTCTCAGATGGCACAGAGCAAAGATATGCCGCGGTAGTCCCAGCTCTGTTCTGGCAGAGGTGGATCCACTTCCATTGCTTCCTCCACATCTTCTGGTGGATTCAGCTGCATGGGCTCCACGGTGTTAGGCAGAAGAATAAGCCAGTATTTGCCTGGGACTGCCCAAACGGGATGCCTTCTGTCCGGAATGTTTTCAGGCCAGGGTGCCGAACCAGGGGGTTGTCCAGTTGCACCCCTAGGTCCCATGCCACTGTCAGGTTGATTTTCCCGCATGGGTTCCATGCTGCCGTCTGTTTTACAGCCATTCCTGGGTCCCACACTGTGTTCTGGACCATGTGCACGCCTTTGCTCCCCACAGCTGTCTGCCTGATGCTCCCATCTGTGCTCCACACCACTGTTGCACCGATGGGAAGGCCCAGGCCCCCTGTCGCTGTGTGGCTGAGGGGCCGGCCTCTTCCCCACGTCATTGCGGTGCCAGCGGTACCGCCTATATGTGTCTGTGGGCTGGGCGCCAGAGGTCCCTCGAGCACTGGTGTCTCTTGTGCTGCAGGTGCTATCCCTCTGCCCATGACACATCTCCTTCTCGTTAGCTGCCTTCCTTCTTGGTGCTGCTTTGGACCGCATGGCTGTCCTGTCACACCGAGGAGGGCCGCTTCTCGCCTTGCTGCTTCTAGTCTCCTTCCTGCCAAATATGCTGGCTCTCAGAGGACCTAGTGGCTGAGCGAGTGATGGGCTGGCTGCAGGGGTCCTGTTTTATAGGGCCTGCAGCAAAGGCGGGGCAGTGGTGGCCACTGTGACCTCAGCAAGCCTCTGTGATGGAGTGGCCCATGCGTGGCCAAAGGTGGCTGTGTTGGGAGCGGCCTGGAAGATGCCCTCACATGGACAAGGAAGAGTGTTGGGGGGGCTGAGGGCCCCTTTTCTGGGGCTGGCTTCCCCGAGCCATTTGGCTTGCCAGAGAGAAAGGCTGCACCTCAGCCACAGGGACTGCCCTGCACCTCCCATCCTGTTTTTTAGGTAATTTCATTCTATTCTTTACAGAAGAGAACAGAAGCAAGGTGCATCTTCAGCCCGAATTCCCACATGCGCTTTTTGCTCTGCGTGAAGAATTTTTTCCTCACATCACATCTAATCTAAATCTCCCCTCCATTTGTTCAAAGCCCTTATTCCTTGTTCCATGGCTACACTCCCTGATAGAGTCCCTCTCCAGCTTCCTTTTAGGCCACCTTTATGGCTTACTTTAGGTGGCAAAACTGCAGGACCTTGCAAATTGCAGCCTGATAAGACCTTGTTCCACGTGTTCCACATGACATTTTCCAGCTCAGGCTCTAGCCTCTCATCAGTGTAACAGAGAATCACAGAAACATTAAAGTTGGAAAACACCTCCAAGATCATCTGGTCCAACCATCCCCCTACCACCAATGCCACCCACTAAACTATGTCCCAAAGCACCACATCCAACCTTTCCCTGAACACCCCCAGGGACGGTGACTCCACCACCTCCCTGGGCAACCCGTTCCAATGCCTGACTGCTCTTTCTGAGAAGAAATGTCTCCTCATTTCCAACCTGAACCTCCCCTGGCGCAACTTGAGGCCATTCCCTCTAGTGCAAACACCTCATGACGGCACCCTGTCCTCTCCTGGGATGGTTATTCCTGGCAGGAGGTGTAGGTCCCGCATCCCAAGGCCCAACCACACCCCGATGTTTCCATTTCCCCTCGCTTTTCCCCTCAGACACCACACGACAGAGGGCAGGGGCTGCCACACCCCACTCTCCTCCCGCTTTGCCCCCCTCTTCTCCTCATAACCCCCCTGCTTTAGAAACAGAGAGTCCTTCTGTTACAAATAAGGACCTGAAGCATGGCGTGAACCAAGTGACTTCCCCAAAATTTTCTGGAGAGTCCGGTTTAGGGCAAGAGGGAAGCGTGCTATGCTGATCCCATGGCAGCAGCAGTTTTTTACATATGGGCAGCCTCTGGCACACATTTGCCCCGAGCCCCATAGGCTTTATTTCTTCCACAGTTGCACGCTTTGTTCTCAATTTCATCCTCCCCGCCATGACACATTAATGGGGAAGCATCCAGATGTCCTCAGACCCATCCCTGTTGCCATCCCTGTCCCCAGCCCCAGCCCCATAAGCCCGGGGGTCCCAGGGGCTGCAGCTGGGGCAGCACCTGGAGGTTACCGAGGCAGACCCCCAAAACATGCCCTTTGTTGTGTTTGGCTGAGTTTGGGCCCATTTGTTCTCAGCCCTATGGGGCTGCCCTCTGGTTCTGCTTTCTGCTGGAAGCTGCTGTCTGGCTGCAGGTACCTGATTAGCCAGGTGCTAATTGTTGCATAAACAAACAACAAATCTCCCTCTCCCCACCCAAAGAAAACCAAACCAGACAACAACAAAAAATAACCAGCCAGCAATAATTATTTAATGTTTTTATTTTACAGGATACAAATTTCTTTTCTTGTTTTAAGTACTCAACAGGAATTAAAGTGCTTCATTTTTACAATTCTCCACCCACCTTAAAACCAAATATACATATATTACAGAAAATATGTACAATATCTGCAACTATTTTACATTCATGTATTTTTTTTAACCATAAAAATGACCACTTACACTTGCACAACTTAGAATGGCATTTAAATTTCACCTTTTAAATATTCTTCAGTTTATTGAAAAACCAGAACAAATTTACACCTCTTCCAAATATTAGTATTTTTACAAACAAAAAATCTGTTTTCTTAATTAAAACCATTTTTTTGTTTGTTTTTCCATAATGAAAAGGAATTACAGTGCATAGCCTGTAATTCTGATGTCACATTACAGCTGATCCAGCTCCCACTAAAATTAACGTATTAATCTGCTCAGAGGGCTGCAGAATAGAGAACCTACTATAGAAATAATAGAGACAGAAAAAAAAAAAACCAGCAACCAATACTTCTATTGCAAACAGTTCTTTATATGCAACAAATCTGCCTTCTCTTTTAAAAATATTAGGCCATATACATGCAAAAATGCTTTCACACAGCTCTCCCCCCACTCCCCTTTCTGAATATTTTCACCACAGTTAATGAATCTACAAAGGATGAACTATAAAATGAAGTAGGTTGGTGTTATGCAGTGGCTGAAAATATGTTTTATGAATAGAAATCTGCTGAAATTTTATTAGATAAAAAACACATTCTACATTCACCTGTGTAAGGAAGAAGGGATGGAAGAAAAGTGTCATGGATGAATTTGGGAATAAATTTCATCACTAGGTTCTAGAGGAAGAAGACTGAACACCTTATTGAATTTAGTTTGTTTTGGTTTGCTTTTAATTAGTCTTAAACAGCGAACAGGCCACAAAAATAGATCTAATTCTGTTGATTTTTTTTTCTCCTGAATAGCATACTCAACATAGTCAATATAGATTATACTTTGAATGCAGTACAGTATATTTTTAATTGTAAAATACTGCTTGAAATAGGTCATTTGAATAATAGTCTCATATACACACACACACATATACATATACACACAGATGAATGTGTGTATATATATATATACACACATAAATATACAATCATTAAGTTACTATTATGTTCCGTTAAGGGACAAGGATTTAGGAAACAATCTGACTAGCAGATTAAAACTCCTATCCAAGGAACATGCTTTGCTACAGTCCTGTGGGTCAGAACCATCTAGGTAGGTACATTCCTCATACCAACAGGGCCACAGACTGAAGAAAAAACATAACTCCACATATTTTGTTTCAGATTTCAAATCAAATCACAGTCTAAGACTGATCCCCCTTTCACCAACAGATTTATCTTAAGGATAGTCAGTTCTTCCACAAAATTATGTCTCATCCCCAATCACTTACTTTCAGATTGTTTCCAGCTGTTTATGCCCACTCCCACCCACATCAACTATCTCCAGGTGAAACTGCTCTGAGGTTCAGTTGAGCACTGTGATTCCAGATGAGACACAGTAAATCAGCAGTACTCTAAGTGGAAAAATCTTCATTTGCCACCCGTGTCTTTATATAATGTAAGGCAGATTCTACATGAATTTAAATCACTGCAGGTATAATAGCCCCAGCAAATGTATGATAGTTTACACCACCTAAAGATTTCTAAATATAATTATGGAGAAAGCTCCTTTTTTATTGCTTAGAATTATTTCTACATGGAATGTTTGTTTTTTTCTTGAAAGCCTTTTTCTTCGGTATAAGGAACCACTACCCATTGTTCATTTTATTTAACCATGAAATGAAAAGCTGGCCAGTTTTTATAACTAGCTGTATGGTTGGAAGTATATTTAAAAAAAATAATACAACAAACCCCAAAGAAGTTGTCAGGTGTTTCCACATCTTTAGCACTCATTTTTTTAATATATATTTATTTCTTTTTTCTCCTGACTCCTCTTGGAACTGTTTAGAACATACATCTATTTTATAACCTCATCTAAAACTTATGAAGGTGGTAGTGTATTTATTCTACATTTAAATCAGTGCTCAGCTTCATCCACATTTTAAAAATATGAAGAATAAAAACCCTTTTATATATAAGGGATTTAGAATCTTTGAGGAGATTTATAAAGCACTTGAAGATGGTTTTGCATAAAAAGGTGCCACTATATTACATGCATTTAAATGGTTTAATATTCTACTCCAAATAGAAGAGAATGTTTCCTGTCCTCAATATCTGTTTTGCATATAAAAATTGAATTTCTTTTAGAATAAACAAAATGTAAAGGGATTTGAAGGTAATAGATGCTATAGATTTTACAGTAGCTCTTCAACCAAGCATGATGCCTGAAACCAACCTGGTGCCTGAAAACAATTTTTAGAGGACCTGGAAGAATGGTGCAGACATACAGACATCACAATACACTATTTTTCCATGATAGGGGGGGAAATAATTCTTTTTTGAAAATATATTTTTATGTTTCAAACAAACATAACGATAAAATGAAGCCATTGTTTTGGACGAACACAGACAAAAGCACACAATACTGCTTGATTCACTTTAAATTGTGCTGTAGGCTTACCACTTTTAAACTGAGAAACAAGCATTTCTTGAACACAAGAATCACAAAATTTAGGTAAAGCAGCAGAGCCACTCACATACATTCATGTATTGTGGATGAATGGACAATTATAGTTTTTTTTTTTCTCCTTATAAGCATAGCTTTATGTTAATAAATACTATTTTTTTAAACAAAAAGCTTTGGATGCTTTTTTTTTGGGGGGGGGGGGGTAGGGGGTTGATCTATGAAGAATGGACTAACTGTCAGAGTGGTTAAATCTAGAAGCAACTTCTCCATCTTCTGATCTTTAATATTGGCGGTACATATTGTTCCTACAAGATACACACAGAACCACACGTTTGAGTGCCATTACATCCTGACTCAGAAGAGAACAATTCTGACCAACCAATTAAAAGAACATGAATGATTTTTTTCTGGAGTAAATAAAAATATCCCACTACACATAAACTTTAATTGCCAAAAGCAAACATGAGGCCAACATCCAAATAAATAACTCTTAATGATAATTTAACTCCACATTGTTTATGTCCACATGGAGAGCTTCTTCTGGGACATGCTGAAACCATTCAAGCAGCTTCAGATAGTCAATACCACTATAACAATAAAGCAGCCCAGAAATTGCTGCTTCTAATCATTTAGTAATCATTTTCATAACCATTTAGCCTGAAAAAGGTCTTCCTACTTAGTTCAGAATTAAGTTTTCAATAGCTTAGAAAACAGAATGTACTAAATGACAGCAATCATACCACCATATTATTTTGAGTACAACTCAGTCCATCTTATCTAGGGTCTCCTCTAAGGCAACTTCTCCCCTCACAGTCAACAACTTGAACATAGGACGTAATGTTTTTAATATGTTAGGTTGTAATGAGACAACCTTCTAGATTCCACAAGTGCACTGCAGACTCTTTTCAAAGATACCCACTTTTGCAGACCATGAAAAGAAAATTAGCCAGGGAGAGTTCTTCCTGCCTATCTGAATGTTACTCTATCCCTTGCCAAGACACATTGTACTAGCTAGGGACACCTAGGTGAAGATTTGATGGAACTTGCCAACATGAATCATAAACACCTTATGCTGCCCATAACTAAAGGTAAATACAGCTGGCAGTAGAAGTAATTTCAGATCTCTTAAAGAACAACAGAAGAGCCCGCACATCAGACAAAAGTGATACTAGGGTTTTACACAAAGTAATACACATAGAGCACCCAAGGAAGAATTCAGAACTGATGTACAAAATCAGCTGTAGAGTTAGTACTCTGCAATGCCATGTCCTGATTATTACCAACACTAGTGTAAAGCTTTGAAGTCTAAAGGCCATCATAAATTTTGGATTTGTGCAGGTGAGAGCAAAATACAGGCCACTAAAATGAAGTTGTGACATTCTTCTCACTGAAAAGTGGCAGACATTGTGTACTCATGCATGCATAATGCTAAAAAACAGAGCTTACTTCAACAATCCTTTCTTTGTTAAATGCTAACTAAAAACAGCATTTATTCCTAGTGTTGCAAAAAAGAGTGAAGTGGGACTTCAGTGAATATTTTGTTTGGAAATCTCATTACAAAAAATCTGTCCTCATGTTACTAACAAAACTGGACTTGAGCCTGAGCTCTTCACGCTGACATGATTGAAAACACAGCAGTTATATTGAGAAGTAAGACTCGTGAACGTTCCCATGAGACGTTGATTGTAGAAGTTTCATATTTCCCTTCCTTTGAGGAGTCAGAAAGGGAAAGATGGCAATGATTTTATCTACTTGATAGTCAATCACTACACCTCTGTATTTACCATATTTCATCCAAGGATGTTACAGTAAAAAATTTAAGGAGGTCATTTGCCTCTATGGATTAAAAAAACCCTCATAAGAATGGAAGTTCATAATAGACTTAGCACTGTAAAGCCCACAAGTCCTAATTCCTTTAAGTGGAATGCAAATAATTTCAATTAATGCAACTTGAGATTTGCAGGTTCAGACTTCATACTAAATGCATATAAAGCAGGCTCCACATTACAATAGCAATCCTTAAAGATTGTTGTCTTATATAAGTATTACAGTATCTAATCTTCTGCAACAATTAGGATATTTAGGTTCAAAATGTTCATTTGTTCCAATAACTGTAATAGTGAAAATACAAATTCCCAGAAGATTAACAGAATCTGTTACTTATCTCAAACCACACACTGCACTCTTGAAAGGTTACAGCGGTAGGACACTGAAGAAAAGCTACTACTCTTTTAAACAAAACTGGAACTTATTTGTCCACTGCATGCCACTTATGTTACTGCTATTTTTTTAATGCATAAAAATATCAAGATCATTAAGTGTCAGCTATTAAAACAAATCACTGAACAGTATTTGTTAATTTAGGACTGTGTTTAATTTCAAATAGAAAACATGCTTTTTAAATAAATTATTCACTAACAGGAACCCAGTCTCATGAAATCAAAGCAAAAATCAAGTATTGTACATTTTTAATACTGTACATATATTATATGTTTTATCATATTTTAGGTATTCCTTTCTAGATTGAAAATCATTAGGTTGTTTCCTTGATAAATTGAAACTTTAAAAGCCAATATACCTGTAAAAGCAATTTGCATTACTTTAATTAAAAAGAAACAAATGAATACAACATATGTACAGATCTGTGGAATTCGATCTATAAACTACATGCATTAAACCAAACTATCCCTGTATATTTAACTACAGATCTATTTGGGAAATGTGGAGGTATATCTTTTATCCTGTTGCGAGTCCTAATATGTAAGTAGGAAGCTTCAATATTTGTATTCTTAAAGAAAGTAGCAAACATGAACCAAATAGCAATTTTCAAAAAAATGCATAACAACAAACAAGCAGTACAGTAAAGTTAGTAGGTATTTTTAATAGCATTCACATTTTTAAAAAGTCTCTGAAATGGACCTGTACATCACTTTCATTGACAAAACATAAATATAAGAAAAAGATCCCTAGAAAGACCAGAATTTTTCCCAAACATAAAGTGCTAAGATGTGTACGGTAGTAAGATTTTTTTTTTTTTTTTTGATTGAGCAAAGGAAGGTTAGCCAAAAGGTTAACCACAAATTCAATTGAAATCTTTTAAAAACAGCATGTGTTCTTGAGCTTCAGCATTCCGACACTTTAGAAGATTCAGGTTGTTCTTCTAAACTTACTTGCAGTTCATTTTGACATTCTAATGTCTCACCTTTGACAGCTAAGTGGATAACTTTCAACCATTTCTGTTTTAGTTCCTCATTGTCTGCAGCAAAACTGTGCACAGACTTCGACTGGGTCAGTTTGAAGCTGTGTGGGAGGTCAGCACTTTTTGGGGTGTCGTCTACTGCATAGCCCAGAAGTGGAATTGTAGCCAGAGCTTTAACATCCTATGAAGGAGAAATTCCTGATTAAGAACAAGCAATTAATCTGCTTGCTGTCTTTCATTCACTATACATTTCCTCTTGGCATACCTGTGGAGCACCATACATGTACAGCACAACAGCTTCCTGTTTAGGTATAACACACCATGCTTTCTGCCAGGGCTTTGATTTTTCCATGTACTGAAGAAAGCTACATATGACACTATTTCCAGAGACTTCAGCAGATTCAATCTAGAAGATGGTATAAAGCGTAAAAAGGAAAATAAGCTTTCCTTAAATAAAGGGTAAAACATATAGACCAGAAAGCCTGAAATACACCACCATTCATGACAAATCTTGGATAATGTATGCAAAAGAACTTGAGCAAATAAGATCGTGAATGACTGTATTTATGGAGAATATTTATATATTACATACATAACGTCACAATGTGTTCTCTTACACATGTGTAACCTGTTCTTTCTTTCACTGGTAGTTTGAGATTATATGCTTCTAGATGTCTCTAAATCTCACTTTTCCCACCACAGCTAGCCTTTCTCTGTATCTTCACATCTACAGCAATGTTTTATTTCTAAGGTAACATCAAGTCAGGCATCAGAGTGGTACCAGCTATCCAACATGACTACCACTCTATTTTAGTGCCAAAATACTATGACAGGATCCAATGCAAAGACATTCTAAGGATGATGTAAGAACACAAGTATTAATTTTAGACAGAACATTAGGTGAATTGCTTAAAATCTGGAAACAGAATGACATGCTTCTTGGGTTAAACAGTGATCCTAAGAAGAACAGGAAGAATACAAAATGATTGTGTTTTATTACTTCCTTTACATCATTTCTGCCCCCCCTTCAGATGGGATGAATTTGATTCATACATCTTGTATTTCCCCCAAACACAAAAAAGCCCCACAAGAATGCTACCATTTTTTCACCTAGTGATGAGCCCAGACTATTGGCAACTATGCTCATATGGTATTTTTTAAATGACATACCTCCAAGATGCCTTTCTTCTTCTTTTCTTCGCTATCTGTACAACCAATTATAACATGATAGCAGTCCTTACAAACTTTGTTCAATTTATTGCCATCATACTCAAGATGTGCCTTATAGTCAGAACATTTCCAGCAAACCACCTTAAAAACAAAAAAGATTTACAAACATATAAATTGTAAGTATTTACAAAACTTCACAAAAACAGAATTTAATTTTGAAATATTATATATAATAGTAATGTATTGTTCAATTATACAAAAAAAAAAAGATAATGTCTGACTATTATGTCAACAATAGCTTAACTGAAAATAATAATTTTCCAAATTTGTGCCACTCCAACAGAAGTAAAAAGGAGTCCAAATTGCCAAAAGGGAAAAAAGGGGAAAGGTGTGATCTTAAGATTAATGAAGGCATTTTAAGGTAGAAAAATCTGGGAAACAAACAAAACAGATAACACCTGTATAACGAATAATTCAGAGCTTCTAAGAAAGCCTTTAGTGTCCTGCAAAGCGCTAAAGCAGAGTTGTGGATGCAGTAAACCTTCACACCACATACAAACGCTACATAGAAGTCATACAGGACAACCTGCAAGAAAAAATTAAACCTGGGTTTGCACTACCATCTACTGGAGAAAGGTATAGTTGCTGGATGTCAAGAAAAGGAAGCACAGTATGTTTGTTCTTTTATTAACTTCTGAAAAGTCTTAAGTCATACCACTATTACCCAGTCACTTTAAAGTGACACACATTAATGCATTAATGTAGTATCACATATGGAAAGCAGCAGTAATACTCTCTCCTCATCCTAACCTTCTCTCCTTCCCTAATACCTCAGGCATGTTCACACAATTGCACACTGAACCCATCTGGGAACAGCTCCAAGATAACCCAATGAAAATGTTTTAACTTCATGGCTTCATGGTCTGCTTGCAAAGAGGAGAGAGGAGGTAGCAGAATGGGATCAGGAGGCAGCCAATGCTGCCAGAGATAATGCTGGCTTATGCTAGTTAAACATGGTCTTGAACCTGTTGAGATCAGTTGAAGCCACTCAGAAGTAACAGCAAAGTCTGTCCAGGTACTTGGGACGTTTTACACAAATGTGCACTTTCTCTGCTGCAACTTACTTTGCCAAAATTACTACGCCAACTAAACCAGACAGAGGATCCTTTGTGGTGTGCTGTCCACAGCTTCTGCTTTCAGCCACAAGCACAGCAACAAACTGCAGCCTAACAAAAAGCCACCTGAAATCAACTAGGTGCTTAGACCCATTCATTCCCCAACCTGCTCACCAGCTACAGCAGCTTGGGTTTTGCACTTACATGTCCACATGCTCGACAGTGGTGCCGCCTTCTCGTCAGTGCATTGAAGGGCTCCTTGCATTTCATGCACATGGTGACTTCGTTGTCTCGGATCCACCTTGGTGCTCTCTTCCCAAGCTCAGCATTCTGACGGGGGGTAGAGGGAGGATAAAAACAGCTATTTGTGCAGTACTTCAAATTGAAATAAATAATTATTTATAAAATAATTATGCTCTTCCTCTGGAAAGGAAATGGCACAAGACAGCTCTAGATGCATTTTGAAATCTATACAAGAAATAACAAAGAACCCAGTCAAAAATGATTATGCATGAATGAAAGGGAACTCTGTTAAACATTTCAAGAAGAAAAGAAGCTCATGTATAAGATTTGGCATTATGAAGAAAAACAATTACCAACAATTACCAATGACTACTTTGTAATTCCTCTGCTTTAAGAATGATTAGCTTGAAAACAAAGTTTCTGCCAAACTTTTTTTCAGTTACTAATGAACAAAATGGCCACTAAGAGGGTTACAAAGGAATAAAAGCAACTTACAGAAACCTCTACAGGCGTGTCTTCATATTCCTTAGCAATAGCACTTCTGAAAGTTTCATTCCGCTGCTGAAAAGCTTCTATAGTATTCTGAAGTGCCTAGGGAAACAATGGAAAACCTCCTCAAACATACTACACTTAGAATGGACTCTCTGCATTACGACCATTTATTGATTAGCAGAGGGAAGCCATAGCCAGAAAATATGGATATTGCTCTTTTGATTGCTTCAGTGAAAATACATTTAAAAAAATAAAGAATGTAGATGAATTTACCTTTATCCATTCTTCCTTATCTTGTTCAGAACTAAAAGAAATATTTGACATATTAGTCCAAAGCTAGTTCAGGAAATATAATCTCACTATCAACAACTTCCTGCAAAAGCCAGCGTTGTGAAGTAATTCTTATAACTCAGAAAAAGACAATACCAATCATTAACTGACCAACCAAAACAAAACAAAAACAGAACAACAACAAAAAGCATGACTTCAGGCTTCATCAGGCTTCAACTACTAAGCACTAAATTCAGGTTCAAAGACAAATGTAAATACATTTCAAAGTAGTAATCATATTTGCATTTTTACACTTTTTTTTTTCCCCCCCGAGAACAGGATAGAAAGGAAAAGATGAGAATGGAAAATTTAGCTGTACATGTTTTTTTCTTCTCTCATTTCATGCACTAAGTTCACATACTAGCGTATATTTTTCCTAAATATCTCTTAAATCTTACTCCCTCCCTTACCCCCAAATAAATTCTTTACTGTTTTGGTTTATTTAAAACTGTATACAGTGGCAAGAAAAATATCCAGTTTAAACAAAAGGAAAACTCTGCTTTAATACTATAAACCAAACAGCCATCTTTTGCTTTTTATACATTAGGGTGGATTTCAGATGACTTTACAGTAAGTACAGATGAGATATGTAAGACAGATACGTTGAAGGAAATATTTTAAACTCTGATCTTGTACAATAGTTTTCTCTTTAAAATACACCAGTAGGACTTCAACATTTAAATCTTTAGAAAGGCATCTTATTTCACAAGTGTTAGCACTGTTAGAAACTACTGGCCAGTGCTGGTAATGAATTCTGTTTATCTGTAAATTTTAAGTCAGAAAGATGAAAATCAGTACCAGAATATGTCTGGCTCTTTGAAAGCGGCAGTCTCCCTGGGTAAAAATGTGGAAAAAATACTTCTGTAGCCATACACTATCTGACATGCAGAATTTTATTTTGCTATGGATTGCTACAAAGGATATGAAAGACAACTTCTACAATATCTCAATGAAAATGACTCCTCACATGTTGTTTTGCAAAATTACTGCAACTTGTTTACGATTCTACTGGCTTTACAAGTGTTTCCCCTTCCCACCTACCATCTGTACATGAGGCAGAAAAACTGTCTACACAGCCAAAGTAGTTCTCCTTACCTGCTTACATTAAAAAACAAAAGCCAAGCTATTAAACATCATACGAGATAAGCAACCTCTCAAAGAAATAATTTACCAGGTTTTTAAAACCACTGATTGAAAATGTACTCAAATAGTATTCTGAAAAATAAATAGAAGTATACTAGTAAAGAAATCCTTAAGAGTAAACTCAACATTACAACAAAGTTAATAGAAGCTCATGAATTCAGGACATTAAAGTACAGGGTACATAAAATACTCATGCATTAATCAAGACTTGAATAATCTAATCTACTCTAATAAGACTTCAGTTGGTATTTATAGCTTCATCATTTTGTACAGACAATGCATTCTAAAAATATTCATAAAACAAAACAAAAACAGGATCTTACCACACTTAAAATAAATGAATACAATAAATTAGATTACTGATAATTTGGAAAGGTTACCAAAATAAACTTACTTTGTTGTAGCTTTTCTCTTCCAATTAAAAAGTACTTCACAAATGGTACAACAAGATGCAATCTTTCACCACTGAAATGGATGTGTGGCATAAGAGCTTGCCAAATATTTAGCAAAATAGCATGCAGCAATTTATAGCAGATGGGATTGATAGCAAAAAACATATCCCAGAAGTCTTGCAGATTTGAATGGAAAGCTTTTTCCTGTCATTTTCCAAATTGCATATTTCTATTGCATTGGGTCTCTAATTAAATTATACTGTAAGTAAATTGCTATTTGCTGTTATATTTCTGCATTCACTGCTAAGTATTTTTTCATCAAGAAAAGTAGCTTGCAAGCTTTAGTTTAATAGCAAGCTAAGGTTTGTCCCCAAATACATGGTGTTGTCACAGAGCTGTAACCTCCACAGGCATCTTCCTGCTTCTTTAATCCTTGTCTCTCTGCAATGAGATCCTAACTGCTAAGAATAGGATCTTCAAGCAGCTCCAACACGGAAAGTGGTTGTAAAAATGCACTCCACTTTACCTGAAGTCAGGTTACCTAGACAGGGAAGTTTAGTCTAGGCAATGCAAAAAGTAGTAGTAGGAAGGTAACCCCCATGAAGAGGAGGATAAGAGGACTAAGAACGAAATCAGAAAATACCATTCAGAAGAGCGCAATTGGAAAAAAAGGACCCAAGAACTAAAAGAACTTGCCTTCCAGGGTGAGGGGATCAGAGGAAAACAAGCAGACTGGAAAAATGACTGAGGATAAGCAGGTACCCATCTACCACTGTAGAGAACTACATTCTGGAGACATATCCCTACCAGAGTGAAGAGTTTTGTTGGGTGGACACATCCAGAGGTGAACAGATCATTTGTACCAAGGCGTTTTAGGTACCAAGGTGTTTTAGGTAGTAGCGCTGCCCATATTATCAGACTCAGCATCTCACAATACTCGATGAAGCCAGGCAGATTGCCTTTGCATTAGTTAGATACACTGATCTCAATTTTCCAGGTAGCCCACTCACAACTATCTTAGATATTTCAACAAAGCAAGATAACGCACTATACTTTGTAGATACATCTTCTATTCCAAGAGATTCTTAGACTGATAATTTATGCTTTTTGCCTAGGTTATTTGCAAAACACTAATATTAAGATGAAGCCCAGTCCATCTTTCTCCAAATCCATCACTCCATTCTTTTGCATGTATATATTTAATCCTCCATAAAAAGATAAAAAGACTTCTCTTACCTGGCCTGCAACTCCAGTGTTCGCTCTTTTCCAGACACTTGAAAAGTATGTGGGTATTCTTCATTATGAGTTTCTATAATCTTCATACCATCTATGCCAACTCTGGTTCGAACTGAGAACTTTGATCCTACCAAGCTGAATTTGGGGACGCAGTAGAGCAACATATTGTTAAACTGGGGAAAAAAAAAAAGAAAAAAAAAACAAAAAAAAAACACACGTTGCTTTGCATTAATGGAAACACAGATGACAGCCAGTTTCTACTGAGAGCTGGACAATATCACAAAGCTGAACTCAGTCGGTGAGAAAGCAGGTTCATTTGTGCTTAGTTGATATATGAGAAGACCAAACATCTAATGCAAGACAATGTCTGATTTTTTTGTTATAGGATTTAGAAATAAAATTAAAGGCCAGCCTCAATGGATATAAGAATAATTGCTCTGTATATGCAGCAATCTTCATAACCTTTATCATAACTATGCTCCAAAGGATATTTTATACCATTTTAAATCTTTTCTTAGAAAAATCATTCTCATGCCTCAGTTCTGCAGAAACTACTCTAAACTGCACAGTAATAATTCTTTCTGTCAGTGTATAAATTTATATGGACCCTGTACCAAACCTATTTAGTTTTGTATAAATTGTAACTAATATTATTTGACAAAAATATTTGTCTTTTCTCCAAGAAGAATGAGCACTCTGAGCTTTTATTCACTGAAACTCTCAATATCACAGGAAAAAAAATACCTGAGCAGTATAATGATATATTCCCTATTAAAGAATAGAACATTTAAATTTTATTTAAATTTTATTTAAATGTCTGCAGTGCCAGCCTAGAAGCACAGTTCTTAAATTAGCTCTATAGAATTTAATTTTCTCACATTTTAATAATTAATATTGAGAAAACGTGAGGGAAAACAGAGAAACTCACCTCATTTAAATCCCTTTTAAACTTGTCACCTCTCATGTTAAGCACAAATCATTTTTAATCAGCTGTCTAGCCCTATTTGATATTTTACTATTTCATGACTTCTTCTTCTGTTTGAAGCACAGGTAAGTAGGAATTGTACCTCTACAATTCGTTACTGCTCTTTAAAAACCAGAAGACATGCAATGCCAGAGGACTACAAGCAATGAACTACTTCAAACCTTTTCCAAGGGAGCTGTAAGGGCATACTGCTGTAATCTGTTACACCTAAAACAAGATAAGGCACCTGACAAGAGGATGAATTGCCACAATAAGTTCCCATAGGACCATGAGAACATACCTGGACTCCAATCTATCGGGATCAAAATCCTAAGCTTCTACATTTCATTTTTATGAGAATGGCAAAGTTCTCATGCTCTAGAACCTGCATTTATGATTAGCAGATGTATTTAGAAGTGAGTTGCTGGGCACTGATTCTGTTCTGAACAGTGTTCTCAAGCCATTCTACAAGCAGTATAGGTTTTGCTCAAGTTCGAATACCACTAGAAGAAAGGCATCATTGGCATCAACTAGAAGATGATTTCCTTCTCTCTTTGGCAGTTCTTTCAAGTCTAGAAAGACATACAGCCACCCCTGCTAAAACACATCACTATACTTACTAGGAAAAGGTGCCGTTCTTGAGCAGATGTATTGCGAGCAGCGAGTTTAAGGATCTGTCCTTCTTTTATCAGTTCATTGGAAGGGTTCACAATGTCTTCCTCTTCTCCCAGCATCTCATATATCTCTAACAATTTCTTTAGATTTTCCTTTTCAGTGAAAATACAATTATAAAGTTTATTAAATAACAGCACAGATCTTCATGCATTTTAAATTAAATGCCAGGGGCTTGTGTAAATCTGGAGAATGTCGGCTTTGATAAACATATATATACACCTGGTGTATAAGGTCAACCATGTAGACTGACTGACCTAGTTGATACACCTTTTAGAAATGTCATGATAATCTTTAAAAATGCAGGTATATATAGAGCCTGCATCATTGCTTGTACAAAATTTCAAAATACCAATTAGGTATTTCAAAATACTTAATGAAGTACCAATCATGTCAGCCTGATATGGTAGAGAAACAGTAACTACTCTTTACAATCACCCTTCCACTGACAGAAACAGATGAGACAAGGTTAAGAGTTCAAGACTGTCAGCTAATTCAACCTGGAACATGTGAGAATTACGTACCACGACAAATTTTGTTTATCATTCCAAGGAGCTATATAAATACATTGAGCGGGAGCAATCACTTGGGCCCATGAAACCAATTTTTACAATTTTAGGAAAAAATTGCAATTAACACTCCTAGCTTTACTTTTCAAATACAATATTTGAAAAAATGAACAGGGAAACAAGGACCATTTACCATTTTCCTTATTGCACTGTTTGAGTGACTTGCTGCAGTGGATATAATTTCCAGAGATTCTAGATGGAAGAAGGGAAGAAAAAAATGCAAAGACAAAAAGCTGCATTTTTACATGTTTTTATATTACACAGAAAAATGGATCATTCTACAAAATGATGCTTGCAATTTTTATGTAAGTTTTGAATGATTGGCCAAAATAGCTTGAACTGTTCTTGTATAAACGTAGAGAGGAAAAAGAATTGAAAATAGACTTCTCTTTCTCCTTGCAGGAGCTTATAAATACAATAATGAGCACAAATCCACTTTTTTCCAAATAAGAGACATACATGTCAAAATAATACAGCAAACAACAACAACAAAAACACAGCTCCTAAACAACCCTGAAGCAAATAAAATAATAAAATCCCAGGCATAACTCCAAAACTAAAGGAAAACTTATGTAATACTCTAAATTCATATTTTTAAAATAACTAAAGGTTTTACAGTTTTTGTGCTAACTTCATCCACTGTTCAAACATTTTTTTCCAAATAATCCTTCAATTTCACTGAAGAAATTCTATCATTCTTTTCACAGTGGTTTTGCTTTTCAGTTTATTTTTCCTGAAAAGAGGTTTAATTTACAGTATCATCTTGTTAATATCTTATCAGAGCTATTTTATTGACTAGAAGATATTTACTTTCAGCATCTTTCCAGTCTAGGGAGTCCTGAGGCAATTTCCTTAGGTAGTCCTTTAGAAGCATCTCATAGCGTGGAATGCGTTGCACTGGTTCTAGCATGTGATGTTGTAATGTCAAATTTCCACACACTTTTTCCTTCTAAAAATTGTAAACATATTTCAATGTAGTAGGCAAAAATATTATTTTACAATAATATAGTAAAATAAAAATGATTGATAGAACATAAATAATGTATTTTGAAACATTCATGACAGACCTTCCAAAAGAAAATAAAAAAACTTCTTTACCAAAACAAATTGGAAATTTATTTACTAAAAATAATTGTAAAAAGAATTTCCTAAGTATTCTGTAAAACACATTAATAAAAGTCCTACCAAAAAACCTCCAACTCCAATGTATTTTAATGTTGTTTTTTAATAACTTTGAGAACAAGACAATGACTATTGTGTTATTATGAACAGTTCATGATCACTTATTAGAAAATGTCTCTTAAGTGGGCTATAAAGTGTATTTTATCTATATGAGGAGAGAATGCTTCCTCTGAGTTTTATACATAATGTACCTCACCCCACCCCCCCAAAAAAACATTTTAAGATATATGCTCGTTTCCACAATCTTATACATAATTAAACGATTACATTGAAGTACAAACAGTTGCCTTCCTTGGCTTAGAATCGGAATGCCCTACTCTGCAATAAATTTTAAGCAGAAATATCTTACCCTATTTCTAGATGAAAAGTCTGCAGGAGGAAGATACATACTTGCCATTCACACAGAAACCTACAGGGAGCACTATAGGGTATAAAACACACTTTTGCGAAGAATGATGTGCTGCTGTTAAATTCTTTTCCCTTTTGTGGCTCAGCATTTTAGTATTTCAGATTTACTTCCAAAGTTTACTGTTCTGCATAACAGCACTGGCATGAGCCAACAAAATGTTTATGGATTCAGTGCAAGGATCTACAGTTGTAGTAATACATCATTTTATTTATTTACTTACTTTTGGTGTCTATGACAAAATGTAGTATTTTTTAGTCTTTTCATGTTTCAACCTTTATACATAGGTCCTCTATGCTGCAGTGGAAAGTTTGGATTTGTGTGGGTGTTTGTGCACACATGAAGGGAGAAGGAGAAGAAACAGAAGGCAACACGATCTGGATAAAAGCAACCCTTAGGTCTAAAGGATTCAATATGTAATTTTCTACTTAATACTTTTTTCACCCGCAAACCTATACATTTTTATATATGCCAGCATTACTTGGAGATCTACATTACTCTCCAATTACCTGAATTTCTTGAATAATTAATTTGAATTGAGGTGACCGTTCAGTCCATGTTTTTACCAATTCCATTGCATTATCAAAATTCTTCACATACTCTCCATACATCTTGAGGAAAGGAGCTAACTTCTGCAGAATGTCTCCAATTCTGGGGGTATCAGTCCTGTAAAGTAAGAGGGCAGAATCTCAGAGCAAACAGGAAGGAAAAGTTGCGCAAGGTTATCAAACAGTTCCAAGTATTTGAAGAGTATCATTCTGCTTGGGATCATCTCATATAGAGTTCCAACAAAACCATTAAAACTGACCTGAATTAAATGATTGTTTGCACCCTCTCTGGTGATGTGTAAGCATTACAGATCACATAGAGCACTAAAGAAAGAAAAACCTTCTATAATGAAAACCTTGGGACTCTATGTTTACAAAACATAGCCTAATCTATTTTATTTGCAGTTCCTTACAGCTACATTATATTCTTTTGACCACACTTTACCCTCTAAATAGCTATTCAGTCCTTTTATTTGAGGACTAAATCCATACCACAGAGCTCTCCTTCCATGCTCTATATAAATACATGCATTCAGGACTTTCAGAAACTCAGTATCTCTAGACTTCAAGGCCAGGTTGGATGGGGCTTTGAGCAACCTGGTCTAGCAGGAGGTGTCCCTACCTATGGCAAGGGGGATGAACAATTCGATCTTTAAGGGCCTTTCCAGCCCAAACCATTCTACAATTCTATGTTTCTAAAAGTCAGAAATCAACAGTGCAGGAGTGGTCTGAAGCGAAGCAATCTTTTCCAAAAGCTACTCTAAAACACTACTGTTCCAAGCAAAAAGCTGTGCAGCAAGGAAAAGTCACCTGAATAGCAAATACTGGCAGGACTGGCCCAGCTGCAGCTGTGCCCAGGGGAGCAGAAGACACAACCTGTGCAAAACCTGGCAGAGCTACCACTGGACCTTGTAACCAGAGAAGGGGGCAAGATGGGGTGAGAAGCTTGTCTCTGAAATCACTGAGGCTCTCCAGCCTTTATTCAGGTATTTGCTCCACCGGTCTCTATATTCAAGCACACTTTCAAATGCAAGCTAGCGATTCAAAACAAATAGCCACCAAATTCACTGAATTCTATTTCTCTAGGTTGACATTTTAACACAATGTAGCAGCATATTTTTAAGCTGAAAATAAAATGCAAATTATGTCAATTCTAACAGCACTGAAATAAATGTGAATTCATTTCTAAATGTCACCTGGAAAAGAAAAAAAGCACAATAGACTTTAAGGTTTTTCTGTTAAAGTTCACAGGTAAGTGATGATGAGATTTTGCCATTAAAAGCTTAAAGCAGAAAAGACTGTGGCAATCCTTTGTATCTACGCCAATTTGTATAAAAAAAAAGAATACTTCTTCATGTTTCATAACTATTACTAGAAAGACATTACAAGAAAATATCAAAACTTTTAAAAGTGGGAACCATTTGCTATGCCTGCTCCTTCGATACCTATGACTGCTCATTTACACAGAGCACTGCCTTGTCACTGACTATGAAGATTCAAAACTTTCACTACTTTTCACGTTTACTTTTTTCTTCTATGTCCAAAGATTCAGGCCGTGAAAACAAATTATTTATTTCAGGTAAGTTAGACAAGGTCCACATAGCACAAAGAGCTATTGAAAGACAGGGACTCAGAGAAAGTAGAACCTTCTTAGAACAGCATCTTCCCATGATCAGCTTTTAAGTATAGGTATCTACTTCTTCTCATATTTAAACGTGACACACCATAAGCAAAAACAGGAAAGTATACTAAATGACATCAGGTCTAGGGCTGTTACTGTTCTTGTGGATAGACAGATTGGAAAAAGAGAACTATTACCATAGACCCAAATCAGCAGTGCATTGTTACCAGGAAACAAGGAGGGCACTGTTATATAGCTCAAGAAATAGGACTTAGCATTGTTCTGTAGGTACAGAAACACTTCCTATTTTGGTGTTATCGGACCACAATGGTATTCACCTAAGCATTCTAAAAAACTGGAGCATGAAATAGCTGACTTGCTAATCATGATTTGTGTTTAAAACTGTTATGATTGAAAGGAAGCCAAGCAAAAGTCTGTAAAAATTAACACAGACAAGGTGATTACAGAACAACTGCTTGGTCTCTTTTCTGATATACAAGTTAACAGGCATCCAACAAAATTGAAAGTTGAAGTTTCAAAGCAAAATCACACAAATAGGTCAGCTCTGAAATTGCCTGAGAATGCTGGTCTAAAATTTTGTGTTGAAAGAGTGAAATAATTTGTCCACAAAAGAACAAAACAAACAAACAAACAACAATGACAAAAAACCCACAGAAGATATCACACCATGTTCTTACATGCTTCCCCAGCTATCTGCTATTGGTCATCCTTGGGTACAAAAAGACAGATTTAGATTGGTATTTTGACTTGAAATTGCTGGTATGCTCTGTTTCGCTTTTTTCATGTGAACTATATTGCACTGTTTTCAAGCCATATGTTGTAAAAGAGATAGTCAACTCCAGCTGTTGCTCAGCTCCTTCAAAATGCCATTACCAGACAACTTCATTTCCACCAGATAAGTTTAGATACACACTGCCTTTTCTTCCAAAACAGAATCTGGTTCTGCTCTGCTTTCCCGGTTTCAAAAACTATGTATTTTGACTTCAAGTGTTCAAAACCAACCACAACCTAGGGAAAGTGTCAGTTTTTTTTTTTTTAATGGGAATTTTTAGAAGTGCATACAAGTACCAATATTTCAGTATTTTCTATCAAGAGACTGCTGAGGAAAGCAAACTGTATTTGGCAGAGACTGTTGTGGCAGACAAATTCAGAGCCTGGTGATGGGCAGAGAAAACTATGCCTGGTATTACTCCCAGCAATGATCAGAGATCTTTGTCTTCAGCTGCACCCATTCTTCTTCTAACTCCTTCCCAAAGCATAATTTTTTAAGGACATTTAAATAAGCTGCCTCACATACAGCACAGAGGTTGTTTCCAAGCAGTTGCTTGCAATGCAACTTAGTAGTTTTGCACCAATATTCATAGCTCATCTGCAAAAGAACTTTTAAACCTCAGAAGCTATGTAACTATACACACGTCATTCGTGTGCAATGTAGCATTTTGCAAATACATAAGGTAGTGCAAACCATCTCCTGTGTTCTATAATGTGTCTACAGCAAGATCTTCAGAGTTCATCACAAATTTCATTTCAAATATACACAGCACTGACATAATGTAGTGTGTGCTGCTTTTTAAGCACCATTATAATAAGTTAAACTCAACTTTTCATATGTATACACTCTATTTTAATCTATGGGTTATTTCCTATCAGATTTTTCAATTGATCAGAAGAAGACAAATTTAACCTTATGAGGTTATTCTGCAAGAAACATATGATTAAGGTTTAAACTCTGCTGTATTTCATGATGCTCAGGTTCTATTTACTTTCTTGCATAACAGATTGTACAGGACTACCATAATTTGTGCACGGTAAATATTCTATTTTAAAGAATTATCATTTTAAAGAGGAATTATCTTACAGAGTCAGAAGACATAGACCTTGTTATCTAGATCAACCTCTGTGTGGTCAGAGATTTTTTCACATCACAAGAAGGTACTATTTATTAATTTTTGTGTGATTTTTTTGACAATTAAGGTCTTATATGAATATGTAACTGGAAAGGATATCCGGATAAACAGTAGAATAAACTCTAGATAACATGCAATACAGGAGCCAAAAAGGTGCTGAGGTAAAAAAAAAAATTAATGAAACAATGGGTCAAAACAATATAATTTTTTTTTTTTTAATGAGGTGTCCCCTTTTCCCAAAAAGGGTAGGGGAGCAGCAATAAATTGGAATTTATTTATTTATTGGTCAGTTTAATAAGATAGACCAGAAATAGACACGTATTTGAGCATCTCCACAGCATCTTCAGAATCCCATACATCAAGACAGGACAAAGATACCGCACAATAGTACATAAGATCATTTATCCTGGAAAAGACCTCCATCAACTCCAACTACTAACCTAGCACTGCAAAGTCTGTCTACCACTAAACCATGTCCCTAAGCACCACATCCATGTGTCTTTTAAATAACTCCAGGGATGGTGACGCAACCACTTCCCTGGGCAGCCTGTTCCAATGCTTCATAACCCTTTCAGTGAAGACATTTTTGGTAATATCCAACCCAACCTCCCCTTGTGCAACTTGAGGCCATTTCCTCTTGTCCTATTGCTTGTTGCCTGGGAGAAGAGACCAACTTTCACCTTGCTACAACCTCCTTTGAGGTAGTTTTAGAAAGTGGAAAGTTTCCCTGAGCCTCCTTGTCCCTAGGCTTTTTCCCTCAGCTGTTCCTCATAAGACTTGTTCTCTAGACCCTTCACCACCTTCAAAGCCCTTCTCTGGACATGCTCCAGGGCCTCGATGTCTTTCTTGTAGTGAGGGGCCCAAAACTGAACACAGAGCTGAGTACTCACCCAAAACTCACCAGAGCTGAGTACTGAGGGAAAAACACTTCCTCAGTCCTGCTGGCCACACTATTTCTGATACATGCCAGGATACCATTGGCCTTCTTTGCCACCTGAGCACACTGCCGGCTCATATTCACCTGGCTACTGATCAAAACCCCCACATCCTTTTCCACCAGGCAGTCTTCCAGCAGCTTTTACCCCCAGCCTACTGTGTTTAATGGGGTTGTTGTGCCCCAGGTGCAGGACCCGGCACTTAGCCATGCTGAACCCCATACAGTTTGCCTCAACCCATCGGTCCAGCCTATCCATATCCCTCTGCAGAGCCCTCCTACCCTCATGCAGATCAACACTTGGGCCTAGTTTGGTGTCATCTGCAAACTTACTGAGGGTGCACTTGATCCCCTTGTACAGATCATTGATAAAAATATTGAAGAGAACTGGCCCCAGTATTGAGTCCTGGGGGACACCACTAGTGACCAGCTGCCAAATGGATTTAACTCCATTCACCACAAGTCTTTGGGCCTAGCCACCCAGCCAGTTTTTTACACAGTGAAGCATATGCCCGTTCAAGCTGTGAGCAGGCAAAGGTTGCTGTTCTGGAGACCAATGATAAAATGCAAGGGAACAGGACAAAGCTGCAACAGGGGATGTTCATACTGGACATAAGGAAAATTTTCTTTACCATGAGGGCTGTCAAACACTGTAACAGGCTTCCAAGAGAGGTGGTTGATGCCCTGTGCCTGTCAGTGTTCAAGAGGCATTTGGATAATGCCCTCATTAATATACTTTAACTTTTCGTTAGCCCGGAATTGATCAGGCTATTGGACTAGATGATCTTCGAAGGTCCCTTCCAACTGAACAATTCTATTTTCATTACTGTGCTACAAAGGCAGCACAAAACATATATATGTTATATATCTCAATTTTGTTGTATGTGCGTATTTATCTCAATTTTGTATTATGTGCAATGAATTAGTCAGGTAGCACATAATTTTAGTGTGAACCTCTAATTCAGCAAGGCATTTAATCATGAGTAATCTCACTAGCTTCAGTGAGATAGGTGTCCTTTAGTTTGAACAAGGGATGCGAATCCTCTGCTGAGTCAGTTCCTCATGAAGAGTGGAAGAGCAGATGTTCTCCTACCCACAGTACTTCCTGGGACTGTAGCACTTAATTATGAATGCACCTTCCCTACTTCAAGCCTGTAACAGTTCCTAGAGATGCTATTTTAATAGATTATTAACCAGTGAATCACCTCTTACCATTCTTGCATTCTTTTCTCAAGTTCTGGAAGTAAGAATTTACTGTGGAATGCATTTATTGATGATATATTAGAAAATATTTTGCTAATCACTTCAGCTGGAAAGGAACCTCTGTTGGCTTCTTCAAGGAGTCTGGAGTAAAATACCTGCAATATAGAAGAAGAACCCAAAACCTATTAGCCTTTTATCTTTTATCACTGGATGAAGACTCATCCACCTCCTCCTACACCAACGAGGGCAAGAATAGTATTTCAATAACATAGGCAGGTAATTACAAAAATAATTTATTATCTTTCATTATCTAAAAATTATTTATTATCTTTCCCTCATCAAAAGTTAAAAGCTACTCTTCCCCTTACACCCCATTTTTTTTCTTTTGAGACAGAAAAAGAGCTGCAGGCTGAACAGACATAAGGAAAGCCAAACCAAAGTAGAACCATTCTGGTCTGAGTGCAAGCATTCTGAGCATTTTAAGAGTTAGATCTCAGCTTTCCCAGTCCTCCAGTTGTGTTGTTCACTCTCATTTTCTCTCCAGTGAGCATGACGGCTGATTACCATTAGCTCAACCACCAGTATGCCCCATCCCTGGAGGTGTTCAAGACCAGGTTAGATGAGGCCCTGAGCAACGTGATCTAGTGAGTGGCATCCCTGCCTATCGCAGGGGGGTTGGAACGAGATGATCTTTAAGGTCTCTTCCAACCCAAAGCCATTCTATGACTATATGTATTCTGTAGCCCCTTATACTTTTTAAAATTGACGTTGACTGGAAGACTGAATATTACCCAAATAACATTTAAAGTGCAAAATGGTCCCAGTTCTGATTGGGCTATTTAATACTACAGTAGTCTCTTAAAAATAATAACAATAAAAATCTCCCCATCAGTGGTCTATATCTGATAAGACAGCTACAAACTGACTAGAGACATGCAGCTGTTAATATGCACACCACATGAACCAGTGTTTACAGGAATGTATGGTCCATGTCTCTCTCCCACAGGTGAACAGGAACAGACTGCATCTCCCTAGAAAGGGCTTCAGAAGCTTAGGTATGGGTTTTGGAGGAAATAAAGAGTCTGAAGACAGAAATTTTGATAATCCCAGCTGAGACAGATAAACTGTCTTAAAAGAAACACAAAAAAGCCATACGCTTTCACTTGCACTTTAAAATAGACTCACTTTGCTCCATCTCTGATAGGACAATTAGAGAATTTTGAGAAATTTCTTTTGGAAACTATAAAGGTTACTTACTTTTTAACCCTATTTAGAAGCATAACAACCCCTCCCAGACTTCCACATTAAGAAACATCAGTTTGGTTCTACAGAGCACAAGAACTCAACCCTTCCCTTGCACAAAGAGGAATTTTTGTTCACTTTAACAGAGTTTGGTCTAAATGTTTAATAGAAAAGTAGGACATATACAGTTTACAATGGGCATCTTCCTAGGTTCTTCAGCACTGAAGAGAAATGCTGTTCATACAGCTCAAACCTGAAAGATTTACTAATTTGCTCGTGGGCAGGCAATATCAGTATTATAAACTGATACTCTTTCTTGTCCAACAGCAACCAAGAAATGAGTGAGGACAACATTATTCATCCCCTTTGTTGGATTGGCTGCTAGTACAGATTTTGCACATCTACTGCTTATGTTGAAGTCTACATGCACACACAAGATACTGCATTAATAGCCACAAAATTCTAAAGTGTTTTTTAAAAACGCAGTGTTCTTAAATTAGAAAAAATGACAAAGTTATGCAGCAACCACAGATGGCTGACTGGAAAGGTCAGTAAAATATAAAAAGCATACCACCTCCTTTACGTAATATGCACACACACACAGAGCCATTCAAGTGAATTAATGGCAAGAAAATAAAAACAATTTAAAGAGAAACATACCCGATCTAGGAGGTCAAGTCGGCTAACATAGGCTTTTTCTGTTTGCAGAAGTTCACTCGCAATTTTGTGACGTTTCTGTTCATCTGTCTCCTGAGGGAGAAGAGAAGAGCCCTTAGAATACTGAAGGAAACATAACAATACTTTAAAAAAAAATATTCAAGAGCATATGTGATTACCTATGATTACCTCAGAGTCCAAAAAGCATCTGAAAACCAAGTTTCACATTTTGTAATAATCACCCTATTTTGGAAAATACAAGCTTTCTGCCAGTTCAACCAACAAATACAAAAGTCAGAGGAGGATTAAAAAAAATAATAACCAAACAGCTCCAGAGAGAAAGTCAAAGCCTAAACTATTTAGTATTTCTCAGTTTGCACAGGGATCTTTGCCAAAGCCCAAACTCCCTACTGAACAGCTCAGCTCACATCCTGGTAATCAAGTACCACCAACCTTTCAGCACTGGAAGAACTCATTTGCAGAGTAAAACGTAACAGATGGAATTAGTTGGTGTTCTCCCCCGCCCCCATTTGGAAAGTTATTTGAACTGACTGTTCTTTGCATACCAGAACTGTTGAAAAATACCATGCAAAATGTTTTATGTTCATCGATACACTCATTACTGATGCATTGCTGGCTGCAATTAGAGTGCTACCTCATTAGCCCATTACACAAGCCATTTTTACTTCTCAAGGAAAGTTTTCACTTTAAAGTTTTTCATTCCACAAAACATATTTTTGATTCTTCTGCTAAATATAACCTAAAACGTTTGTTCAAATTTCAATATTAAATTTAGTATACTAGAATATAAAATTCTGAGTTGTTTCAAAACAATGAAAGTGCACTCTTCTAAAATACTAAAATGTTAGGGAAATGCCTCATGCTCACAAGTGTCAAATTCAACAAAATGACTCTTCCACTACAAGATTTTCTTCTAGATTTAGCAGTCATGCTGAAAAGCGTTTGTGTTTAATGACATCTGAATCTATCTTGAATCTGACTATGTAAGTGGCAGTGTATGTCCAAATAGAGCTTATAGGACAGTGGGAATTTTCTAGACAAGTTGTAGAAATACTTAAAAATAAATAAATAAGTAGAGAGATCTTGAAACAGTTATTTCTGATTTCAAACTGCATGCTGCTTTCTGCAAGATAAACATTTGCAAGTACATTTATTTATAAAGATTGTTCGCAGAATAGTGAGTAATGAAGTACAGAGCTTTCATGTAAAGGACAACAGTCATTTTTTTTCACCTTTCAGTATTCAGCAAGTATTCCAGATCTGAACTCATTTCAACTCTGATCTTCAGAGTTAACAGCCACACTGCTACATAGCAAGCTCCCTCCCTAAATACAGGCTTTCAATAGTGACTTCAAAGCTGTTCATTAAATGTTTCAATCCACATAGCAACCACAGTAACCTACAGAACAGCATTTTAAGTGCTGTCAAGAGAATGCAGAGAGCTAAAGGATTTGCAGTTACAGCTCCAACATGCTGTTTAGTGCAGTCATTTGCAAGGAATTTTACACGTGGACTTGCTTGAGGCACAAAACCATGGAGGCTACTGGCTCCTCTGCAAGTATGTATGTTTCAGGTTTTGGGTTTTTTGTTTGATTGATTGTTATTTTTTGCTAAAACCCACTGTCTCCCTGAAGCACTGCTACAGAATCGATTTACAGTTCTCAGAAGATTACGTGAACTAATTAGGTGAGAGAAAAATCATGCACAGCAGACTCAAAAAATATACAAAATGAGCAATTCAGAAAAAGCATTCAATCCTCACTCCTGAGCCAGGACAAATCCCTTTTACCCCTCAGCTTTTCCATCCTTTCAGTACCTCCCTCACACATTGTCATAATTTTTGAACCTTGGTCTCCTTTCTACAGTCACTACCTGACTCAGGAATCTTTTTTGTGGGAAAACACACACCACGGATGAGTTCTCTTTTAATCACAGTGGCATGTTCTTATTCTAGCATAAGAACATCCACCTACAGGGTTAGATCAGTGCAAGAATAACAGAAAACTGTATTGTTATTTTTCTTTTATGGAAGTCTTCAGATTCCCACTGCAGCATCTCAATATTTGTCCACATTTTAGAAGAACTCCCAACTGTGTTTTTTCCTGCTAGCTCCATCCCTCTCCCTTCTCATACTCCCACTTCTGTGCCTTTCCAGCATCCTATCTAAAGAAAAGCACCTGGTTTCAATGAGGTCAACTCCAGCTTCCTTCCTGTTGGAAGCAACAGGTCACAGGCTATTTTGCTAGTAGTGGCATCCATCTCCTGTTGAGGTTTTTTTTGATGGAAATGGCTGCCACTTGTCCTGAATGCAGGGGCTGAAACAGGTCCAGTTGCATAGTTCTCAAGTTTTACAATTGATAAAAAGACTCATTATTATGCCAAGTAGAAGTGATGTGTGAAGCCCCTGCTGCACCTCTGCCCCCAGCTTGGGCACCCACCTGCTGTTTGGAGTGGGTACAGCTATGGGCTCAGGGCAGGCAGAGCAGAAGAGGCACAGGGTCTGCAGACCTGCATGGGGCTATTCCGAATAGCAAAGTAAGTCTTGCAACATTATTTGGAAATAAATACTGAAAAGTATTTTATGACAGTTAGAATGACATAGCTGCTAGTTACTGGAGCTGTTCAAGAAATACCTTGTAGAGATAAATGGGGAAAAAATATTCGAAGAAGAAACTTAAAAAAATAAAGAAAAACATGATGTTAGTATTCAACTTCTGAGAACTTCAGTGTTGATGAATCTGATGAATATATCTAATCATTAACAGTGGAAAGGAATTTTAAGTCTGTTTCAAGTTACAAGTCAAAGTTTATTTTCACAGCATATAACCATAAATGCATACATCTCTTTTCCCAAGCAAGATAATAAGACACAAGAAATGAAAGAACTGGACACACTTTTACTGGAAGTGTTTTCTATTTATTTCATAGGACTTCTTTATGCTTTTAGTAATTCAGCATTTATATTGGATTCTCTGCAGTTAACAAAACAGATTGAGATAAAAATTTAGTACAAAGTATACCTGGAATACATACTCCGCTCACTTCAAGCACAGCTCAATGATTTGGGGAGAACCTTTCAAACTTATGAGATGACCCTAAACAGAAGGCAACTCAAAATATAAAAACAACCAGGAATGGTTAGTGATATACAGAGAATATTCAACTAGAGGCTGAATTTCAACCGTTGATCAAAATATCAGAAGCATAAGGTAACACTAAGTTCCTGAGATCTACTGTAAAGCAGAATGCAACCATATCAAAAATACCAAAGCATTTTTTTAAACACTTAATTTAAAAGAATGCATTACTCTTTTCCAAATGAAAGGATAAACTTGAGTAAAACTTTACTGTTCTTTCTAATGGTTGCAGATGAACTGAACTCTCAGTTCAATTTGTCCTCCAAAAACTAACCTTTGAAAATTGCAAATTAGACAATTTTGTGACATGTCTTTAAACTGACCTTTCTAATGACCTGAAACAGATATTTTCTGGTTGAATAAGTTATTAGCTAAAAGTATTTAAAAATTATTAATTTCAAGCAAACCATACTTTCCATTCTATCCAACCATCTGACAAAGTTCATGCAGGCAGGACTGCAAACCTGTATCTCTAGACAGGATTTTTAAATTACATATTTCACCTGGGCTTAGCTGCCTATTCTTTAGTACAAAGTTGCACATCCATAGAATTACTGCATTACTATGGATGCTTAAGACATTAAAGTTGTGGATGCCCCATCCCTGGAAGTGTTCAAGGACAGACTGGATGAGGCTTTGAGCAACCTGGTCTAGTGGAAGGTGTCCCTGCCCATGGCAGGGGGCTTGGAACTAGATGATCTTTGAGGTCCCTTCCAACCCAAACCATTCTACGAAAGCAAATAATTTCTACCTAAATTGAACTCTCAAATTTAGATGAGGTACAAAAAATGCTGCTGAGGATATGAATTCTTTGCATCTTGTGCAAAACCTGCACAGATTGCACTAATTTAAAGATGACTTCATACCATCTCCCAAGTACCATCTCCCGTCAAGAAAACTATACCTACCAACATAATAGTGATGCAGTGTATGATTCACTCCTATCACAGCATAGCCCTTACCCCACAGGCTTTGCAATAATATCTCTCACCATATCTGTGTTTCTCAATATGTAAAATATAAGCAAAACTCATTCAATCCACATTGTGTGATATTGATTGTTTGATTTAAATGCTGAGTTTGGTCTAAAGTAAGAGAGTGGGTTTTTCCTTTCCTAAAACCATCTGTGTCATGGCTGGTTCTTGATCTGAAGCTTTGTTCTGTGAGTATTGGGAAAATAAATGTAAATCTCCATGAGAATTTAAGATTTCATTTAATCTCTTGAGTTAGTTTCTGAAATCAAGTTAAACACTAAATTTTGCATGAGCTACTGAATATTACCACCACCTTCTGACAAATTAGCTCTATGCAACAGTTTATTATGAAAGTGATCTGTGAGTTTCTTGCATAGTAACCAAGATAAGCAGCGAAGATCCTACTAACCCTAAAAAGGCAATTCTTCAAGAGGATTTACACATATTTATATCGGGTACTAAAGATATACAGCTTTGTTCATGATTTACTGCTGCCGAAGAAGAACATAAAATGTAGAACCAGGATTTTACTTTCTCTGTTACTCAAGAATTGCAACAGTTAAACGTTTCTTGGCAGAAAGTTAACATAGCACAAAAGTTTCACCCTATTTAAATCAATCCTTCACCTTACCTTTAGAAACACATGACCTCCACCAGGTTTTGCATCTGAAACACCAGAGCCCCCAGCATGGCCATTAAAAGGAGCTATCAAGTAAATACTTTAATAAAGATGTGCAATGGATTCTTCTCCATTTATGGCATGCATGCAGTCAATATCCCCATTCCCTACCAAATCTCACAACAAATACGGAAGCATTTGTCTTCTTGCCTGTAGTTTACTCCAGTAGCAGATTTCTCACAAGATGTTATTCAGGAAGCTAGTTGATTGGGATGTTCTTGTACTATTCAGCCTCCGCATTTTAGAAAAAAACAAATTTTATGACAGAAGGTGCTTCTGCTGCAAGGCAGGAAACTTAACTTTCAATCATCTTTTTCCTTGTGGTATTTGTGGTTTGTGACTTTCAGACTAATACAGTAAATAAGAGAAATAATACATACTGCGGTCTGCTCATTTGGGGAAAAAGTCTCAGATCACTGTCAAATTTAGTTAGTTTCACCTAAACTTTTCCAGAACCTGCAAGAATTTGACTTTAGTCAGACCTACAGTGATGAGGAGGTGGGGTGGAAAATGTAAGAGCACCATTACTTCTAAACAAGCTTTCTCTTCCAGGTCTAAAAACCAGTTTCTGCTTTGGTTTTGTACCATTCCCCAGTTTAATTCACCCTTTCCAGCAATAGACTAACAGAATCATAGAATATCCCAAGTTGGAAGTGATCCATAAGGATCATCAAGTCCAATTCTTGGCCCCACACAGGACCACCCAAAAAATCAGACCATACGTCTGTCGTCCAAATGCTTCTTTAATCTTTTCCTAACATCCAGCCTGACCTTCCCCTGTCCCAGCCCCATGCCGTTCCCTCGGGTCCTGTCGCTGTCCCCAGAGAGCAGAGCTCAGCGCCTGCCCCTCCGCTCCCCTCGTGAGGGAGCTGCAGGCTGCCATGAGGCCTCCCCTCGGCCTGCTCTGCTCTGGGATGAACAAACCAAGGGACCTCAGCTGCTCCTCATACATCTTGCCCTCCAGACCCCTCACCATCTTCGTAGTCCTCCTTTGGACACACACTAATAGTTTTATGTCCTTATAAACTGTGGTGTCCGGTACTGCAACTAGTACTCAAGGTGAGGCTGCACCAGCTTTCCCTGAATTAGGAAGTATGGCATACAGGAGACAGGATACTTCACATTGCTACCAAAATAAGTATCAGATGCATAATTTAAAATTTGTCTATGACTTGCACGCATCTACTCCTATTTGCTTTCACTCAATTTTACCTACACTCATGCTTGCTTAATTAAAAAGAACAGAAAGGTGTTGTTACTCAGTGAAGTGCAACTTCAACTCAACTGCATCCCAGTTTTAAGATCTTTTACTGACAATAAGGGTGCTTAGTAAAAATCTACAAACTGCCTAAATGCTCTTGTTTCTTTCCAATGCCTACTTGGACACAGTAAGAGCTTAGAGCTCTATCAGACCTCTCTTGTTCCTCAGCACCCTCCCCTCCTATACTCCAGATGGCATGGCAGCAGCCACTTCAAACTCAATTTCATTTCAACCTATAGATTGCATTACCCTAATCTAAATTAGTGTTTTATTTTGTAAAGTATGGCCCTCAGATCTATGGTAGATATGCTTCTTAACATCATTAAAGAGGATGTTCTTGTACCACAAGCATACTGGTATCTCAGAAAGTGCTGTTATCATCCAATTCAGTTTTTATAGATCCAGTTCTCCACTGATGCTATCTTAAGAGTTATCCTACATGGGCTTGTTCTGTGGTTGGTTTTGTTTTGTTTTGTTTTCTACCCTTCTAACATCAACAAACAGTATGTCTAGTAACAGCCTCGCACTTGGGCTCTTGGTCAATACAGACCAGATAACTTTTGTTGGTCACCCAGCAGGTCAAAAACACTTTAATGAGATTGCTCCCAATCACATTTTCTCCAACCATTTGCTCAGTTCCTTCCTGGATATGACAACGTAAATGCTTCCCATCTCTGCCTTTTCCTGAAAAATCCTGCCAGCACCTTACTGCACAACTTGGATTCAAGCTTAGCATTGCCCATGGAGCATTAAGCACTTTATTGGCACAAAGAAGGGAAGCAGGCATTACCGATGATAAGACAGAAACAGAATGAAAGGTGTGGCATGTTAAAGGCACCCCGAATCACTATCAGATTTACATTTAAATGAAAATCATTTTTAATCATTAGTAGCAAAAACAAATTGCCCCAAAAAAAAACAACACAAAAACAAACAAAAAAAAAAAACAACCCACATACTAGCACCTTCTTGGCATGACCCTGTAATACATGTAAATTTGTGTCCCATCTTTCCTAGATACAGAATTTATCCTCAGCGGGTACATACAGGATCCCTAGTTAACCTAATTCAAGGGCTTGGAGAGATGCTGCTGTTTTGTAAATGAAAACAGCAAAGTAGTTGTGTAAGAAGTTCATAGAGCAGATCCTCCTGGAAGCTATGTTAATGCACATGGAAAATGGACAGGTGACTGGTGACAGCCAGCATGGCTTCACTAAGAGCAAATTGTGCCTGATAAATTTGGTGGCCTTCTACAACAGGCGTACAGCATTAGGGGTTAATGGAAGAGCTACTGATATCATCCACCTCAAATTGTACAAAGCATTTGATGTTGTCCCATACAACATTCTTGTCTCTAACATAGAGAGGTATGGATTTGACAAATGGACAACTCAGCGGGTAAGGACTTGTTTGGATGATCACATTCAAAGAGTTGCTGTCAACGGCTCAACGTACAGGTGGAGACCAGCAATAAGTGGTGCCCCTCAGGGGTCTGTATTGGGACTGTATTATTAAATATATCTGTCAGCAACATGGATAGTGGGACTGAGTGCGCCCTCAGAAAGTTTGTGGATGACACCAAGCTGAGTGGTGTAGTTGACACCAAAGAAGGCAGGGATGCTGTCCAGAGGGATCTGGACAGGCTTGAGAGTTCAAGGCCAAGTGCAAGGTCCTCCACTTGGGTCAGGGCACCCCAAACATGAATACAGGCTGGGGGATGGCTGCATTGAGAGCAGCCCTACACGGAAGGACTTGGGGGTAGTAGTGACTGAAAACCTGAATATGAGATGGCAATGTGTGCTTGCAGCCCAGAAAGCCAATTGTTTCCTGGACTGCATTGAAAGAAGTGTGGCCAGTAGGTCAACAGAGGTGATTCACCCCATTTACTCTGCTGATCTGAGACCCCACCTGGAGTACGGTGGGGCCTCCAGCATAGGAAAGACAGGGACCTGTTGGAGTGAGTCCAGAGGAGGGCCATGAGAATGATCTGGAGCACCACTCCTAAGAAAACAGGCTGAGAGAGATGGGGTTGTTCAGCCTGGAGGAGAGAGGGCTCCAGAAGAACTTTACAGCAGCCTTTCAGTACTTAAAGGAGGCTTACAGAAGAGAGAGAGGGAGGGATGCTTTATCAGGAATTGTAGTGATAGGACAACAGGTAATGGTTTTAACCTAAAAGAGGGTAGGTTTAGATTAGATATTTAGGAAGAAATTATTTACTATGAGGATGGTGAGGCACTGGAACAGGTTGCCCAGAGAAGCTGTGGCTGCCCTATCCCTGGAACTGTTCAAGGCCAGGTTGGATGGGGCTTTGGGCAACCTGGTCTGGTGGGAGGTGCCCCTGTCCATAGCAGGGGTTCAGAACTAGATAATCTTTAAGGTTCCTTCAAACCCAAATCATTCTATGATTCTTTGAAGACACTGATATGCAGCCCAAAGCTATGTAGTCCTGCATTTCCAGCTCCACAATCTCCCTGAATTTTTGTAGTTGGCTGATACAGGTGTACACATGACAACTGGAGAACAGCTTTAGCAGTGCTCAGCAACACACAACGGGATGTTCAGCTAGCCGCTCTCCTCTTTAGTTCTGTGGAGAAGAGCAGGGCTCAGAAGGTGCCAGCCCAGACCCTCTGCAGTGACTCACACAGAGCAAAGATTGACTGAAATTATTGATGACGTTCACTGGCCATGAATGCTTCAGTACAAGAAGGCAAACTGCATAATCAAACATTTAAAAGGGGAAATTTCACAAATTTTCTCAGCAATTAATTTTTCTAAGACAGATTTTCTTCCACCCACTTACTTTCCTTAATAATTTAAAACCTTCCTTATGAGGAAGCTCAAATTCATCATGTTCTTGCTAACAAAGCATATATTTAGTATTCTCTGAATCTCTTTTCTATCTGGTAACTAGCAGACTGCCACTGCCTTTCCAGCTTTGACAACTACATCTAAGTTAAGGATCCATTTGACAGTTTTTCCTGAAGCCCTGTTTTGCTTCAGTTTAGTACACATGAAATTTTATTTTGTATATGCCACTAACTCCTTCCTCACAGTGCTAAACATGTACATATATTTCAGTTTCACTTTTTTTTTTTTTTCAAACCCTCAGATACCTAACTTAGGGGGAGGAGGTGGGAAGAAGAGGGAATGTAAGAACAAAATTTTCCTTTCCCCTCCCACCCCCCCTTTTAACCTCTTTGAACACATTTGAAACATTGGTATCCTTTTGGTGGCACAGCCTCTGCTCTAGCATTTGTGTCATTTTACAGGTTAACATAAAATTACCAACACCAAGAAAATTTTTCCAAATTACAATTTTTTTGACAGATTGTTTCAGAAGCAATTGCCACTGGACAGTCAAACTTTCAGCTCTCTTTTTGTAGTTTAAGACATTTTGCTGATTATTTTTAAATACTTCTTTTTTTTAAACAATGAGGAAACAGTAATAAATTTTCAGTTTTTTAGAGGAAAAATAACTAGAAGATTTTCAGCTTTCTGACCTGCCCTAGGAAGCTTACTTTTATAAACAGAAGTCTAGAGAAAATATACAGAGCAGCAATATTGCAAGAAAGAAACAACTTCTCTCTTTACCTTTGTTTCTATAGGTTGATCTTGTTTGCTGATTTCCTCATTTGGTTCTTCCTCCATGTTAGTATTAATTTCTAGAGTTTCATTGTCAGACGGGAGCAGTGTATCACTGCTTGGAGTCCTGTAGCAGCTGTTAAGTATCTGTCCTTCACAGGAAGTTGTAGTTTCTAATGACTCTCTGGACGTACTTACTCTTTCGCCATTTATTAAGCTGCTGTTGATTGAATTATCTGGAACTGGGGTGGACACAGCAGAGCCATGGTCAGGTATCCTTCTGTCCTCACGTTCCATCTGGTCTTGTGCTAGTACACCATTGGCTGTGTGTGTCTGTGCAACCTGAGTTTTGTTGGTATTACTGTTTCCCTGTTTTTGTAGCAGTTGTTGGGAGGGGAATTTTGGCTGAGGTGATGGTGTTGATCCATATCTTCCTTGAGATTTAGAGATGTTGAGAACAGAGGAATCTTTCTTCAAATCACTAGGACTGAATGGGCTATGACACCAG
Source organism: Cygnus atratus (assembly GCF_013377495.2). Taxonomy (NCBI): domain Eukaryota; kingdom Metazoa; phylum Chordata; class Aves; order Anseriformes; family Anatidae; genus Cygnus; species Cygnus atratus. The sequence goes on from NC_066362.1 coordinate 63,264,766, forward strand.
ACAAGCAAAACATAGATGAGAGAAAAGTTAAACATGGCATTATAAAAGAAAAAAATAACTAAACAACTATTAAGGGAAGTAGGACAGTTAGACCATATAAACAGTTCCTCCAAATCGTTTCTTCCTATATTAATATTAGGAAGTTCACACCACCAAGACTTGAATAGCATTTTTCCATTAAAGCATAACATGCATTTCTTAGTGAAAACCTGGAGTCTATATTGATTGACTACATCCTCATCTCTCTATGTATGTTTACTCCTTATTTATAGGACAGTTTATACAAATACTATAAGTATATTATGAACTTCTATATAAGTGGCTTGAAAAATACCTTACACTAGCTTCATTTTCTTCTATCATATAACAAAAGAACTAAATCATTTCTCATTTAGTTGTGCAGAAATTATTCTTTTTTTAAAAAAAAAAAAAAAAAAGCGCTCCCAAAATGCTGAGAAACTTAGCTATAATTCATTGACATTTTTCCATTGCATGCATACAGTAAAGTGGCTTAATTAACTTTCTCCCATGCCTGTATGTTTATGAACTGTACAGACTAATGAAAATATGTTATCATAATCGAGGATCAGTTTGTCATTCATGAACGTGCTACCTAGTCATTTGAAGACCAGTAATTACAAGTGAAGTTGACCTTCATGGAAGACACATTCTCTGAGTTGAGCACGTTTTCAAAACGTGCACTCCTTCCCCAGCCACGGCAGGGCATTCCAGAATTAGGCATGCTAATTAGGAAAGTTTCTCATCAGCAGAGATCAGAGATTTGAAGAGAGTTTATCACTGGAGAGGTATTTCATTAGGAATAACGTTAGCCAAAAGCTACTCAACTTCTCCCCAAAACAAAATGCCTCTAAAGTCTACAAAAAAGAAAGTTTTCAGTGCTTTCTTCATAGATTCCTTTATTTGCATAATATTGAAAAAAAATTTCTGTACAATCCAGTAGGCATGGCTAGCAAAAACAAACATACAGCTCATTGGCATGAGGGCACATTGAACTGAAGAAGTTCTCTTACAGGAAAAAAAGAAAAAAAAAAAGCTGATAACACTGAAGGCAGTATTTCTAAGGACAGAGAAATTCCAAAAGGCAGCTCAATTCCTTCGGGGGTGCATTTTGATGCCTTTACATCTGCCTTTATTGCAAAAAGTCAGAATTCTATGGAAAGTCTTTTATATGCCTCTTATTCTCCACTTCCACAGATGCAATGAAAATGTAACTGCTCAGACTTACAGATGAGTTCAAAACCAAACAAAAACAATAAAGCATGCTCTATTGTAAGTATTTTATTCTAGAACTTGATAGTTCACAGCCACTAGGAAGAACAATCAAAGAGGTAAAACTGTTTTTCTAGTGACACTGCATTGTTAAAAAAGACTTGGATAATTCTCTGAAGGAAGACTGGGAAACAAAATGATAACAGGACTGGAGACCTGAATTAGTCATAAAATTCACAGGACCTCTAGTGCTGCACTAGTTTCTTTTTCCCACCTTTTGGCAGTTGTCGTGACAGCAGCACAATTAAGCTTGTGGCTAATGATGGAAGTTTCTTGCAGACAAAGCTCTCAAATGTTTTCTATTCCACTAAACAAACCTCCTTTTGCATAGCTTAGCTGCTTCTGCATAAAGGATTAAATTTCCCCCATCTTGAGGAGGCATTCTTTCAATGAAAATTTTAATACTCTGGCTCCTTACAACATGATCTGTTGTACATCGTGCATTCAGCCCTCTAGGGGCCACTCCTTCAAAACATCAATATCCTGAGGAAACAGAAGAAAGTAATATCCCAAACTTGTAACACTCCACTGTCACTGGACCGTTTCCTGAACTGTTCCCCTGTCATGGGATTTCTGGAAAGTCACTTTCTTTGTACAGAGTAGATATATTGGAACTTCTGTTTCAGAGCTTATAATGTTTGTCATATGCATCCAATTAAAAGACACACAAATAGAACTATTCCATGAATGTAGAGCTCACTCTAGCTCTTGTTTTTCAAAGTTCCAAGTGTTTCCTGTGAAATACAGTATAAAAGCTAAGGAACATCAAGATATTCCACTAAAATCACCAAGTACTACAAAGCAGTTTAGTGGATGCATGCCATATCAATACAAGTAACTCATATAGCATGCATCCACTAAAATTGTTTGCTCTCCACATAAATGATCTGAAGAGGTTAAGTCAGTATAAAAGGAAAACCAGAATTTCCAGTTTTTCTGTTTGTTTATAAAAGTGATTTTTTTTTCCTGTGAGAACAAGATAATTTAGGATTTGCTCCAAAGTTTCATTCTTAAATCAGCACTTATTTCAAATCATTGTATTTTTCAGGATGTTTTTAAAAATGTTGAAAGGGGTGTGTGTGTGTGTGTCTTCTCACTTTAAAGAAAAATTAAGACTAGGGCCTCATGAAGAAGCACAGCCCTGTACAGACCACATATACAATTGGCTCGCACCATTTCAAAGCATGCAGTTTTGCCATCAGCTCCTCTGGCAGGGACAGTTTTGAGCACCACCATACCATCAACATTATTTACACTTTACTTGAATGTTAAGCCACACATGACAGAACTACAAAAGAATTAAAATTATACCACATACCTGCCTCCTTCAAAACGATGGATGAGATCTGACACTTTACTGGACTTTTCCTTTGTGACACTAGGAACAGGGGTAGGTGTATCTTCCTCCATTCTTGGCTTCTGACTTGATAAAGCTTTATGCCTAGGGGTTTGGTATGTAACAGGTGATACCTTCTGCAGATGAATTGGCTTTGGAGGCACTGCAAACAACAGTAACAGTGATCAATCACTCAGGAGTTGTTTCTTTGAATTTCCAGAACACATATAAGATTTTTTGCATAAGAACTTATCACAGTAATTAAGAATAGAGTCTTTTTGATTTACTTAACCTTCAAGCTGTTTTATGAATATAGGAACTTCATACACTTATGTGCTGTGTGGTATCAGACATCTTGTTACATTTTGGCCCGGCCCAGAGTGGTGGCGCATGGACTTAAATCCAGCTGACAAAAATCATGAGTGGCGTTCCCACAGGGTCAGTGTTGGGGCCCATCCTCTTTAATATCTTTATTGATGATTTGGATGAGGGAATTGAGTGCACCTTCAGTAAGTTTGCAGATGACACCAAGTTGGGGGGAAGTGTCAATCTGCCGGAGGGTAGGAAGGCCCTGCAGAGGGACCTGGACAGGTTGGATCAATGGGCAGAGGCCAATGGGATGAGGTTCAACATGGCTAAGTGCCGGGTCCTGCTCTTTGGCCACAACAACCCCATGCAATGGCTTGCAAAGGCTTGTGGCAGAGTGGCTCAAAAGCTGGGCAGAAGAAAGGGATCTGGGGGGGAGGGGGAGGTCAACACTTGCCTGAACATGAGCCAGCAGTGTGCCCAGATGGCCAAGAAGGCCAACAGCATCCTGGCTTGTATCAGGAATAGTGTAGCCAGCAGGACCAGGGAAGTCATTGTCCCTCTGTACTCTGCTCTGGTGAGGCCACACCTCAAGTGCTGTGTTCAGCTTTGGGCCCCTCAGTACAAGAAGGACATTGAGGCTCTGGAACGTGCCCAGAGAAGGGCTACGAAGCTGGTGAAGGGCCTGAGACACAAGTCCTGTGAGGAGCGGCTGAGGGAACTGGGGTTGTTTAGTCTGGGGAAGAGGAGGCTCAGGGGAGACCTTATTGCTCTCTACAACTCCCTGAAAGGAAGTTGTGAGGAGCTGGGGGTCGGCCTCTTCTTGCAGATAACTACTGATAGGACTAGAGGGAAGGGCCTCAAGTTGTGCCCGGGGAGGTTAAGGTTGGAAATGAGGAGACATTTCTTCTCAGAAAGAGTAGTCAGACATTGGAATGGGTTGCACAGGGAGGTGGTGGAATCACCGCCCCTGGGGGTGTTCAAGGAAAGGTTGGACGTAGTGCTTAGGGACATGGTTCATTGGGTGATAGCAGTGGTTGGGGGATGGTTGGACCAGACGATCTTGGAGGTTTTTTCCAATCTTAATGATTCTATGATCTCTTGGGTGGAAGCCAAACCACACGCTACTTGCCAAGCTAAAAAGCTGCCCCCCCCCGCCTTTTTTCCTTCTCCTTTTTGGTGTTCTGCATTAAACACATATGCTGCCTCCACAAATATAGATTTTATCCTGAAAAGGAATTAATCATAGGATCTAGGCATGTTGTGGAACTCAAGAATCTTTTCCCAAGAGAGATTTAAACTGCTGCCCCTAACCGTCGATGCTCTCATTCTTTACCTTCTCCCTCATTGCTTCAAAGATAATTGTCAGTGGAAAAGATATCCATCTTCAGCTTCAAGCTTCCTCGAGTTAGTGAACCTTTGTCTATACTGCTGAAAATCCGGTTCCCCAAAAATATTTTTCATTTTTCTAATTTTTTCCCACATCCCTACCATAAGCTCTTATTAGATAGTTAACGATCAGCCAGTGTTTAATATGGCAGTGACTAGAAGACAAGTCACCGCCTGTGGCAGCAGACGCTCCTTGGGCTCGACTGCTACACTGAAGGCACTGCATGAAGGTGTGCCACAAAGCCTGACCCTCCAGCGGGTACCTGGGACTTGTCAGGGAGCATGCACAAGGGAAAGGAGGTAAGAATGTGCATCAGCAATCACACACAACTTACACAACAGACAAATAAGCACTGCTACAGGGTGCACAATAGATGGATGTGAAAAAGCCATGTTTGTCACATCCCTGATTCTAGAACAGCTTCCTGATTTACCCTGAAAAAACTGTGTGCCATAGGAATTAGCTTAAATCCCACCAACCAACACTTGAAAGTGGTAGTGAATAAATTCTTAGAAATATACTATCACAGAATAAGATAGATTTGAAGGGACACTTGATTTAGGATGACTTTCCACCTCCTACCTTAGATTAAATTTATAGGAGGTAACACTCATCTGTGCATCCGATAACTAAATTGTACTCGAGAGAGATTGCAGTGGTAACTGCAGTCTGAAAAGTACCATGAGGGACACTGTGAAGAAATAAAAGTACCACAAAAAGCTTAAGACTTCAATCATATCAACTACAACTGGAGACAAATGAAATAGAGGAAGAAGAAAGGAAGTCCTTGTAGATCAGTTTATTTAATGTGTATGTGTGTACCTTTGGTTCTCTTAAGCTTTGTTCCTATTTGATAAAACAAGCAAAAAAGGAAGTTCGGGAAAGGATGCAGTGCAGCAAGGACAACTGAAAATACTGTAATTTTCAAATAGTTACAACACAATCCTGAAACAAACAGAATATAAAATTGTGTAAGTGTTTGAGTATATGTGCTAACTGAAGCCTTTCTTGTGGGGCTGTGTACATTTGCTCACCCGCTGCTGCAGTGCTGTGGAACAACTTCTCCTACGTTCCGTCTTCCCAGGGAGCTCTGAGAATGCGTGGCAGAATTAGGCCAACGAGCATCACATAACTGTCAAAGCACTGAATAAGTTACTGCGCTGACAAAGGCGATGGGACAGCTGAAAAATGCGAGACAAGTGGACTGGGAAAAAGCAGGCCACATAATTGAGCGTGGGCATTGCCACTTCCCCAGGGTAGGAGACGAAAGGGAAAGAGGATGTTGGGTGGGTTTACTGACCAGCACTAGGCTTTTTTATAGAAAGACTTCTTGCAACTCATTGTGTAGAGCCCACAGTCCTGTGAATTTTCTTACTTAATGGACTCGTACATCAATTCTTTTGTACATCTCATAAGTTAATATCCTCACAAGGATATATTAAAGCTACTAAAGTTGAGGGAATTAGTGTCTACTAATAAAGCAGAAAGAATTAGTTGGAAGCTATTTTTGTAGGGGATCCCTTGGGACAAAAATCAAATTCTAGGACATTCTGTGAAGGGACTGCACATTTTCATAGCTATTATTAAGGGAAAAAAAGGAAAGAAAAATACCAACATAATATTTCAGTAGGGTAAGCTGGAGGAATCTCTGGTCAAACTGGACAGAACCAGTATATCAAAAATTCCTGTGACGCCTTCAGAGGAGAACCACAAACCAAATAGACATACCAGATCCCCAGTGGAAGTTATTTTCTTCTTTATTTCTTATTACCATCCAACAGACAGCATTTCCCATAATCAGTTGCTGCTGTTGCTACTATTACTTTTAGAAATAGCGCAGTGGGGAAAGGACAGTCACAAGATCAATGAAAAGAAAAGCACAGTAGTATAAAAAGCACTGCAAACCTCCCTGTAAGGTCAACCTTATTAACAGGAATTACAGAAAACAAATTCCATTAATTCTTCCCTCAATGTACTTCTAAAGTGTTTTATTTTAATCAGATTATCTTTCAAAGTTCACACAGCAAGGATCTTAAAGAAAAGAAATGAGAAAAGACTGGCCTATTTTAATATACTGCATAATACAGAGCTCTGTCAAATCTATAAATACTCTTATCTCTACACTGTAGAATTTTGAGCTTATTAGGAGATATGAACAGAATATTCTGCCTGAAGAAAAACCCTTAGTATACTCAGGTAGCCGCTACTGCATTGTGCTAGCCAAAATATACAATCAGTGTTTAAATTGTAGTCCCTAGTTGTGCATTCAACTTGGTATATGCATAAGGAGATGAGAGGTAATTTGAGACACCTACAAATGGCTCAATAGCTGCAACAACCTCTGCTGACAAGAAGGCATATTAGCAAAGTCTATCACTTCTCTTAGAAAGCATGTTCATTCACCCTCTATGCACTTAAATTCTGCTGGTTAAAAATGCTGCCACGTTTTAATTCAATGAAAATATGAAAACAGTTCCTGGGGTAAGCAACTACAGTTCTCCCAGCTGAGTCATCTTCATCATCTTTTTGCGTGCTCCATCACCTTCATGAGGATCAAACGAGCACAGCTGGATAGATATTAAAGACTCACAGTAGCAAGAACAGTACAAAATAACCAGTAACCTAGACTCAGCAGAAGGAGGAAAAATGTCAGCTGCTCTTTAGGATGTACATTTCCACATTTTTATATCGTGTCAGAACAAGTATCTTTCAAAAACATATTAAGAAATAAAACCAGTAACACTCAAGTGTGCTTTATTCATTTATCTCCTTTCTGAAGATTATGTTTGGAAATGAGCATTTTGCTTGCTAAAAGAGACATTGCTACAGGTTTCGGTTTCTTAAAGCACCATACAGTTTGGAGAAGTCTAGTTGGCTCTCAGGTTCAGTCCAGTTCACCTTTAATTGTAGAAGTTTCCTTTGCCAGAAAAATACAGTATACACTGCACACCTTTAAGAGGCTTTTCAGCTTTTCTGGGCCCAGGCCACCAAATAGCTTCAAAACCATGGACTAATTTATAATTAGCAGAGAAAGGAGAGCAGGACTGACGTGACACAGTAAATGGACTTCAGCTGACCAAGTTTTGAATGTTTGTGTCCATACTGTTTCATAGTAGCACACACCAGGCCATCTTCTGGAGCAGCACATCATCTCCAACAAAGATGCCTCTTTGGAATCAGCAGGAGATTCACAAGTACTCCTAAGTGCTCATTAGAAAAATCTAAATGAGCAACTGATGCGCAGCCCTCAACTGACAAGATCCTTCATTGCTTTGAGGAAGCGTTGACACTTAACAGATTTTCCTTTCTACAATAATACTGGCTGCTAGAGACAACAGTTTTAGTGTCCGATACTTCATAATTGGGCATCATATAAAGCTCATAAAAGAGGTTCAAAAAGCATGGAATAGAAGAACCTAGAAAAAAAATACATCAATTCATTCATGTGACTTCACATGCAGTCTGCTATCACTAGGTCCAGATCGCTGCCCAAGTATTTGTAGGTAAGCACAAATGTCAAGTTTTCTAACAATTTGCTTCATTTCTTGCACATCACATTTGCCTCAGAACTCATTAGCATATTTTGCTATTTCCAGTGACTACCTCCAGTCTGGATTCACCCCTTTATCAGAGAATGCACCACGCTGATGCAAAGACAAAGCACCGCATTTCACAGCTGGTACACACTGTGACTGCTTTTCTCTGCAGTTGAGGCTTCCTCACTTAACACCCTAACTGGCCTTCAGTCACCTTCTGCTTTCATTCCAAATTTGCAGACTTTCGTGAATCAACTTCTACTTAGCACAGAACTCTGACATATGAACTGCTAAACTGTTGATGGAAGGAATTAATGGGGAACAAAAATTGCCTTTTTTTTTTTTTTTTTATTTCCTACTATCAATGTATCAGACAGCTACTTTGTTTTCTCCTTGAAATGCCAGGAAAAAAAATAATTTGAAAGAATTTTATATTGGATTCTGTGCAGAAAAAGCGTTCACTTGCTCCAACTGCCCTAAGAAAGCTGTTTCCAAAAATTTAAACTACTGCTCAGTGACCAAGTACAAAGCAAAGCAGGTTCAGAGTCCATGGTTCATTTATTTCAAGCACAAGATTTTGGACATTCTGCCTCTATATGAAAGTTAAGTTTATTAAAAATACCCATACCCCACTTATAATCCAACTTCAAAGTGTTCTTTCTCTCTCTCATTTTAATTGTATACATTTTTGTAGGTTAGATGAAGGTCATTTCACAGTTAATTCATCAGCAACCAAACACATTGGCATTTCGATTCAGGTCTGTGATCTTACTTCCTTTCATTACAAAAGGACATTTAGTATTTGCAAGACTAGAACAACAATTTGGAGAAACATTTCCTGCTACTATAAAACCAAAATGACTCCATACCTGTACGTTAATAGCTGCTCAAAAAAAAAAAAAAGAAAAACTCAGTAACATTTAAACCAATAAACTAGATCAATTTAGTTTGCTTAAACAATTTGGTCTCTATTTTGTTTTGCTTCAATTGAATTTAAAAAAGCCAAAACAAAATACGCTGCAATTTTGATATGCAGCACACATTTAATAGGAACAGAGAAAGACATAGGCCCATGGATAGAGCATCCACAAAATACTATTTATGACAGTATTATTGTATAGAATCTCCACAGCTGCATTTCTTAGACTACAACATTACTCCTGGCTATGCCACTTTTTGGAGCAAGCAATTTTGGCATAAACAAAGAAGTCATGGCTACAAAAGAGCAACAACAGCTGTGTAATGACTTGAATGAATGAGGTTCAATAATATCCAATGCCTAATTTATCTAACAGCTGAAATTTATACTAAGTGGGCTGTCTTTGTTTTTGAAAAGTTTAAATCTTTTTATTCATTGCCCATTTCTCTTCTAAAATATTTTTCTTGGGAAGAACATGTGGTCTCTTGCTAACTTAGCTTTGGAGAATGCTTTTCAGAGCCCTAGGAACTGGTGCAGAGAGACCACTCTGATAAGCAATGTTTACATATGACTGCCAGTATTGTTCACTAAACTAAAAATGTTTTATCAAAGGTTAAATAATAACAAACAACATTAAAAAAATATTTTGCTCTCATTCACCCTAAATAAACAAAGCTTTTCAAAAATTTCTTCCCCTCCTTAACTCTAAGATAAATTCAGGACTACTGCAAAATTCTTCAAGATGCATTTTCCCATGGACCGATACACAGATTTTTAAATCCACAACATGATGAGTCTACATGATTCTATTTTCTATTCATGGTTTAGATGTGATCTAGTTTTCTGTAAGTGACTCTAGCTTCTCTCGTATCAGCACTGTGTCTTAGAATCCAATTCACTGAGCAAGATCGTGATATCAGTCTTCAAAATTCACTTTTTTTCCTTTCGAGATGAAGTTCCTACTGTACATCGCTACTAAAAGACATCAGTTCAGATTCTCTTTGAATTCGAGATTTCCAGAAAATAGGGACTCACAGGGACTCTGTTATGATCAACCTCAGCAGAATCATTAACATTACTGAGAAGACCACATAAAAAACGGTTAGAGGTTTAGATTTGTAATTTCAACATGTAGGTTTATCTTCTAAAATTGAAAACGCTATTTATGGACAGGAAGAAGAGCAATCTACTACTCTGCAGGACATACTGTACAGCTTTTACTGTGCAAGCACCAAGTTCCAATCTCTTTCCACATAATCCTACCTGTACTGAGCTCAGCTGGAATCTCAAAGGTCCTGAATTTCCTCCCTGCTGTGAAGTCAGCTTGCCAAACACTCCATCTCATTCAAAAATATTGTCACAACCTTCCAGCTCAAAAATGGTAATCCGTATGAAAAACGAGCCCTGACATCAGCTTAATATTAACAAGGGACTTACACATGTTTTCTCATCTCTAACTACTAGCCACGTCTTGGGCACCGAAAGACTTTCACGCTTGCTGCCTGGCAGTAAGTGCACAGCGAATTGCTAGATAATTGAGATGCAAGCACCACCTACCATTTTTTAAACCGTGATAGTAAGTCCAATCTTTCTTCTGAGAACCTTTCTCAGCAAAATATTACTTCATCAGAAACTACCCATTCAAAGCATTTACAGAACATTTGTATTTCCATAGCAAACTTTTACCCCATTATTTTCTCTCCAAGAAGTACAATTATTTCAAGGTGCTCTACTTCTCTGAAAGTAAGATGAAGAACAAATTACCAAACTGAAGTATTTGATACTATTTACCTTGTGGCTTTGGATTTGAAGCTGAACGTGGGGACTGTTTGACTGGCACACTTCCATTTAATCCCTGAGCCGCTTCATTGCGTGCATTCTGCTCAACTAGCCTGGCTGTGGCACTCACTGGACAAGATCTAGACGGTATTAAGGACTTTGGACAGATGCTGCTGCCTGAAAAACAAATACGTTCAAAAAACAAGAGTTAGAAACAGGATTACATGCAAAGTAGAATGACTACAAACACACATTTTAAGCGCTAACACTTCTCCACAGAGAAAATTTGAATACTTGTCTTCACTTTGGAGAGTGTCTTATTGTAAAAATAAGCTTTACCTTTCACTCAAATTTATTACTTTGCTTAAATCTTGAAGAGTTGCATGTATTAAATATATATATATATTTCCACCATGGCTAGCCTAGTATCTCCTACAGAAAGCTTACAATCTCTGACTTCTTCCCATCTGAACTGTCAATGTGCTTGTTCAATAGAGCTATTGAAAAAACAGCATGTTCGTTCAGCCATTCTATTTCTGTATCCAAAGTGTTCACAAAATGCTATACATTCAAAATATTTTTATTATTGAAGATAGCATCCAAAATTTGCTAAATGCCATTTTTTTGTAGTCCAGAGCAATTATTACGGACATTAAAAAAAAAAAAAGAGCAAAGCACAAAGTCAGCGAACTTCTATTGCATTTCATCCTAGCAGAACGGAATTCATTCTAATTGAGAGGATCAATATGCTGCTATTTGTAAGAAAGCTGGATGCAAAAATAAAGCAAAACATATCTAAACAATAGAAACTGTAGTAAAAGCATGTGTTAGAAAGGTACTTCTGTAAGCCTAAACCATGCATTTTGTTTTGTGGGCGTGGAAGTTATTCATTCTGTAAACCTTATCAAAGACTTAAAATACTATATGAAGGACCTAGAAATCTCACGTAAGTCAATATTCTTCCATCTCTGAGTCAAAAAATCCACTTTTTTTCTTTCTGTCGGGAAGTGCAAGGGGAAGACTGAAAATCCATTTCTCATTTTTTTGCAGTGTTGCCATAATTATTTTCATTTTCACAAAATAACTAGGGTAGAGTTTGAATAGTTAAATTTATTGCTTTTCTTTGCCATCATTTCACCTCTGCTTGCTTGTACTAGCAGAAATGAAGTACAATTGGGGTTTTGTTTGCTAGTTTCCAAAAAAACAAATCCAAAACCCAGCCAACCATTTCATAAGGCAATCCTCTGTTGTCTTCTGAAAAACAACGAGTCTGCAGAACCTAGAAGAGCTGATATAATGCATCTTCCTATCCCGAGGCAAAATCCATTATATCAAGCCATTCTTAGCAACAGCCAAGCCTACTCTTAAAACAGCGGTGGAAAGAGATTCCACAGCTATTGCTTAACACTGTTTAAAGACTCTTCAATACTTTGTGGATTGCTACAGTATTTTCAAATACTTATTTCTTAGAAGCTTATTTTCTTTTTAAAGACTGCAAGAGCCGTACACTAAGAAGAGGCTTCTACAAACATGGAGGCTTGCAAAGGTCCATGAAGAGATCAACAACCCACCCAACCAAGGCACTAGTATCAGGATCACAACACATGCAGGACACCCGTGGCTGCACCATTCCCTCTTCTGCTTCATTCAGTTACCCCAAGAACATAAAGGTTCTGGGACCAGCCACAAAGCCAATTTAATAATGCTCACCAGACATTTGTGATCTTAGGAGGAAACTCTTCAGCTGTGCTTCTTTGGGTATCTCCATATACAAAAAGTTGTCTTGTACTACAGTGGGAACTCTATCCCAGACCATTCCTCATTACACCAGGATATACACGTTATATACCTTAAGTGCCATCTCCACCTCTCCTATGTAGGTTGGAGTATTGAAAGTTCTTGGACAGACCCAGGGGATGGCATGGGGGTTGTATGAGCAAGTCTTTCCCATCTCCATCAAAGAGCTGACAGGCTGAGTTTCCCTCTCCTCCAGAAATCTATGCCATATTGCAACTGTTCACAGTCCAATTTGGAAATCCCCAACTTACAAACAATTTTAAAAAGAGAAACTCCTGGCAGGATCAGTACATCCCACACATCAGGTAGGCAACTGAACATACATGAGAAATCAGTCTTACAACTTTGCAGTGAGGGTGAAAAGTGTGATGATGTCTTAGAGCTTTTTGAAAACTGTTCTGTCTGTCTGCAGATCTGACAGCTCACTTCAAAATTTCCACCTCCGCAACTGCAGATCAGTGAGAGGCACTGCTACTGCCAACTGTTCAGGCCAAGGCTGGAAATCGCCATCAAAATAGTACCTTATTATTTGAATTCCCTGAGAAAACAAGGTACAGCCAGGGTTGGAATTGGAACATATTTTATGCATGCAACTTTATCAACGTGCTTTCTCCTGTTTAAGGCTATCACTCACCCAGACACAGAGCTGCTGCTGAACAGGGCAGTTCTATTGCCTACCACTCCTTCTCCCTCCTTGTCAGCAACTACTCCAGCTTCTCCTCCTGGCTACTCCTCCTCCTAGGCTAGCACCAGCAATTGTGAAACCACGCATTGAGATGAGCAGCAGAAATGAAACAATTGAAAGCTGGATTATGTTTTAGACAGGTGGGTTCAGTGAACCCATGGCCACTCCAGCACCACTGCTGGCACAAGGGAAGAGGCAGGAACATGACTGGCAGGGGGGCAAGCCAGCACCCTGCTGCAGGAGTCCTTACTTCAGTCTAAGTATATCATTTAAATGCAACCCCAGTCCCTCAAAGCAAATATTCAGGCTTGGATTCTGCCTTGTTAACACACACACACAGCTTTAGCACAAAGTCTCACAAAACCAGGAACATCTGAAAACCAATTTTTAATGCAAAAACATTGGTCTGCTTTAAGAATCAGTTTTGTTGTCAGCATCCCCCCCCACCCACCAGACTAGCACATGCTCATTGCATTCAATGCACAAAAGCCATTTTGCAAAGCTCCTCCGCTGTAATACAAGCGACAGAAGAGGTTGCTTCTTTGCAGTGAGATCTTCTGCAACCGCTGATATAATACAAAATTCCAAGAGGCATTCTGACCTAAAATGTACTGTGGTTTAACACTCCAAACAATTCAATGCTTGGTGAGTGCAGGGAATAAGAACATCTTCACATTCATTACTGTTGCACAAGCCATTATATGAATGATTCATCCTGTCTGGAAGACTTATTTGCTGCAGATTGACACGCTACAGATATTCAAGACATATTTCAAACAAGTAATTCTGTTAATCGTTCCACATCCCCAAGCCACATGTTTTGAAGAGTAATATAGCCACATCAGGATGAACAAAATACGTTCAGCTTTCTTCATACGTAAAGCTGGAATGGAAAAAGGTAAATGAAATCTGGCCACACCATACTTCTATGCAGAACTGAGTAGTCACATTCTCTGGAGGAAAAGCATACTTTAACATCCCTGGAAATCTAAGCCCTAGTTTCTTGCCAGTGAAAGATACTACCTTCCAGGTGATGTAGGCAATAAATAAATAAAATGTGACAAATCTGTAGTGAATATTCCTGTATTTCTATCTAATAACAAAGACTTGCAAGCGTATTTTAAGAAAAACCCCAAACACGTCATTTTCAGCACGTACAAAAATACCAAATGTTTGCTCCACAAGCAATTCTGCTCAATTCTGACCATTTAAGAAGGCAGTCTACCTTTTAGAAATTCAATCATTGCACTGTAAGTACAACTTAATTTTTTATTATATATGCAAAAAGCCAGACATGCTGCAAAAACCTGCACTTTCTACTGGGCTGAAACAGATCCCCATTGCGATTGATTTTAATCTGATTAAAGAAACACCTGTGTATTTCTGCAATTTTATGTATTATAATAACCGAGAGATTTTAACTGAACTCAGACATGCAATGAGCAAAATACTACTTGCCAGTTACTGTATTCACTAGTACAGGACTAACACAGCCTGTTATAATTGGGGATAATTAAATACACTGAAGAGCAGAGAAAATTAAAATGGAGGCAGGCAAGAATGTAAATGAGAAAGAAGAGAAATAACTAACAGAAAAGAAAAACAAATGTAAGTTTGATAAGTGCTTAGTTGTTTTGCTTATCATCTGCAAGAAAATTAGATGTTTGAAGCTAGGAGATGCATTATCTAATTTTTCAGAGTATTTTAATTAAAAATAACTTGGAGCCATGAACATTTTAGACAGTCAATCAGCTTGAAATGCCAGTAACATGAAAAAAAGACTTGTGCATTTACAAAAGGTTAAAGTAATGTTTCAGTACTGCATTGGTCTTCCATCAGAAGTTCCATGAGCTTCAGGAAAATAATCTCAACACCATCAGATTTTCTGTGATGTCCGCTTTTATCCCTGCATCCATACTGCTCCAGTACCCCTCTAATTTTCACTGCCATTGTGATTTACTCTTGATTGTACATTCTGAATGCACGAAATGCAACATTTCCAGATGTAACCAAAGCCTATGGGGAAAGGGTTACTCTTTGGGGACTGGCAGGAGGCAAAATTTAAGTCTCAAAACCAGCTTTACTTCTCTGAAAATTACATAACTACATATACACACCCCGTGTATTAAGTCCCAACAATACCTACCATCATGATTGTGGTTTTGATTTAATATTGGTAGATCTTTTCGCAGAACATCAGTGCAAAGCTTCACCCTTCCTACTTGCCCCCAGACACACATGGAGGTTCAGCTAATATCCTCCCTACCAAAGCCTTTACCTAAAGCATTAGTTTAGCCACAGTAATCTAGGCATACAATCTCCTGGTAAATTGAAAACAATATTAAGTAGTTCTGGCACTAAAAAGATTCATTCAAACATCCACTTGCTTCACTGAACGCTACAGGAACCATAGTGGGGCCAGCACAAGAACGAGCTGTTTCCTAAGTCCAAAGAGGAAAGCAGCCAAAGGACTCTTGCACAAGCAGTTACAATAGCAGATTTGTTGAGGCCTGAGCAGGAAATCTAGTAAATCAGGTCATGGATTTTGCCCACAACTGTGTCCAAACCTGCTCTCAAAATTAAGTTTTTGTAACTCAGTGCCTACTATTCACAGGCTTGCCCTTTTTGTGAGGAACCCATACAATACTTTGAGGCATATACTGCTAATTACATACCCAAACATGTTTTAAGAATAACAGCCTGGAATAAGCTAAAAACTATCTGAAAATCTGGAGTATGGAGGAGGAGAGTAGGAAGCCTGGAGATCAGAGTGTCTCTAATGAGAACAAACAAAAAATGTACCTTCTTCCAAATTCTATTAAATGCTATCCTCTAAAGTTAATTATGTATTTGTATTTTGATACATTGTCCCCTCTCTATCATAGCAATGACAGACTTGTGAATGCCTTGAAACTTCAGAACAGTGCAAAAATTTCACACTGATATTCTGTTCTGTGCAGATGAGCTCTAAAGGTTAAACGTCAGGCAGCGTTTATTGTGGTGAGCAACTGCTGAAATACTGCAAGCAGTTGATAATGCAATGCTGTAAAAAGAGAAAAATAACTTTTGCTGAAGTCAGTAGGGCTGTGTAGCTGAAGAAATCAGTTTTCTTTCTGCAGTATGGTGCTGGCCAAAAAAAATAAAAGGTAAATATCAGAAGGTTTAGAATTATCTTTGAAGAGTGGAATCTTGGAAAAACTTAAGACGCAGATCAAGTTCTAGTGAAGTATTAGTTCAGATACACTTGCTAGCAAAATCAAAAAAAAAAATTTCTTGTAAAGCTATTCTCCAGACACAAGCAAAAATATTCTAAGTTCAACAGAAGGTAGACCTGTTTCTGGGAATAATGGGGATGTGATGCATACAAGGCTATTATTTCTCATGTCATTGCATGGAAACATCCTTAGGATTACCAAATGCTGTCCTCCCTTTCACAGCATTTATTGCAAGGAGTAAATCACTCTGCAAGCAAATAAGGTAGAAAACAAGAAGTGTATCGATACCACTCCTTTTGTTCAATAAACATGGTGAATATAACCACAACATTTGATGGTAAAATTAAACAAGTGAAACATTACTCAACTCAAAACTGGTATGCCAAATACTTGCTACACAATACTTCCTGGGAACCAGAAAACATTCAGATTCTTAGTAGGTAAGCTAGTTTGCATAATAATGAAGAGCAGAGGTTTCCAAATTATAGTATGCACACCACACACGTGAGCCACTGAAAACAAACAGAGCAGGAATATAGAACTGAAAAAAACTTCAGCAAGTTCAACCATGTGAGAGACACAATTTTCTAATAAGAAATAATTTCATTACGAATAATAGTTCTTTTGAAATAATTTCACTTCTAAGAAGGTCTGGGTTATGCAGAGTGTTTTTGATAGAACCCAATTCAAAGCAGATACGTACCCGTATCTGCTTGGCCTAAGATGACACATTACTGCATTGGTCTGTTTTGTGGGTATTCATGAGACGCAAGCAGTCACTGTCACCTTTCCCGTGTTTTCTCGAGCTTTATGGTTGTTCTGGCTGGGAGAAACCACATGTCTTTCCCACAGTAATTTTTATCTTTGTGCCTGAAATAGTGCCTTACAGTCACTGCAACTAAAGAGCCCAAATTTGCCGAGCTACCAGCTTTGATGCCACTGCATTCAAACAGCTTACCTGCTTTAAGATTTTAAAGCCTAAGCTCCAAAAGGAAACACCGAAATACTAACAAGTAAGATAAAACATCGATAACCTCCTGATCTCAGTCTCAGGATACTATATATACAACACAAAGTAAAGGACTCAATGGTGAATTTCACATTCACTACGTATGTTGTGCCAGCACTGGCTACAGTAGGCACACTCAGTGTGTCTTAACTCTGCTTTCCTTCCTGGCTCTGATCTCTGTTCTTTGAGATCTGATCTAAAAGTAATTTCCAAGCAAGCAGGCCTGTGCATCTGCTGTGGTCTTAGTAAAAGGAGTAAGTCAGCAATTAATGTGACTCTCTCTTAACATTTGTCTACATTTTGGATTAGCACAATAACATAACTTGCATTGCTGGTGCTGTTCCAACAAAATAAAAAACATTGTACAAGACTTCAAATGGCTCTTTCCAGGGCTGAGCCCAAAAAACAAGTTCCTTAGAAAACATTACAGTTTCTCCATTGGACAATTAGAGATTACAACAGAGAATACAACACATGCCTCATCAGAGAGGGCACATTCTGGAGTCAGGAATATGGAAATGCAAAGTGAGAAAAGGGAATGCAAAGCAAGTCAAAAAACCACCTGCAGTATGTGGAGTCTTTAAAATCAAAATTAATTTGATAGAAGTCCAAGTGGCATATGCTATACTATAATGCTAACTAGTCACATAAAATAAAACAGGAAAAGGAACAGTGAACAGCTTTTAAAAACTGTACCCGTGGTTTGAGCCTTCTGAGAACAAGGCTCTCTGCAGTCAGCATCTTCTACACCTTCCCCCTGCTGGACCACAACTTTCCTATTGTTGACAGACTTGCAGTGCCACTGCTCTCTAATCACTCAGTTTTTGGAGGACACCAGTGGTGAAACTGATGCTCAGGCACCTTAGGGGTGGAGGACCTCAGCTGAAGCTGAGGTTACTGATGGCCACAGGGGTGGAGGGTTGCGGAAGCTGCAAGTCTCTGAGATAATGCGACAACCTCACTGCTGGCCTTTGCTGCTGTGGTTTTCTACTCTTACATCTTCCTCCATCATAAGAAGCAGAGGCAGCAAGCCTGTGGGTCTTGCTACTGACAGAGCAACTGCTCCAGATGGCAGGACCTCCAGAAACCTGCCACTGCTACTCCGTCCTCTGAAAGGGAGAAGGGGCATGGAGGGAGCAGGCAGGACCGCCCGGCTTGGGCTGAAGCACGCCTCCGTTTCCCTTGAGTGGAAACCACTAATTCAGAATATGCTGCCAACGTGCAGTTTGTGGTTTGAGAGTAATAGCTTATGACTTAAGTCCTCGGCCAAAAACATAGACTCTATTATATTAAGGCTCTTAGGAGTCACCTATACTCATATACACTGGGACAACGGCTTTAGTGATGGCTGCTGTTAATCAGCTATTTAATGATTATCAGAGATTTCTCATATGAACAGAGACAAGCAACTTTCAATTCACATCTCCAGAAGAAAACATATGATTAAAGGGAAAGCTCTAAGCAAAATGAGTTCTGTTTACAGGAATCAAGAACTACTCTTTCACATGAATACTTGGGTTCCTGTATTACAAAAACAGTCCCTCAAACTCATTTTCACTTTGGTCTTTGAACATGTATTATCAAGCCCAAAATCTAAACAGAAAATATGCAGCAGTGTTCTTTTTACCTCTGGAGACTTTTCATAGTTTGTTTTTAATAAAATAGTATCAATATTGTTTAAGTGATTTGGGCGTGATTTCTTCTTTTTGTGAAGACTATCTCCAAGACTTAAAGGCTACCAAGGTTTCTAACCCTACAAATGATAAACCATAAGCTTCATGTATTTAAAAACGATGACTTTACCACAAAAAAAATAAAAATAATAATAAAAAGTGTATAGTAAGTAGCAGCAGTTTCATCGCTCCAGGATAACGCAGAGGAAGCTGATCCTTGAAACCACCACATTCAGCTTTCTGCTGTTACTGTCTCATTTCTACACCAGATAATTTCAGGTAATTTCTCCCTCCTTGTCAACACAGTCTTTTGCTAGTTCCGTAATACATGATAGCAACTTTCAGCTCAAGAAGTGCTTCTCACATGGCAATATTTTACAGTCCCAGGAGAGTACTGACTACATCCTTCAATCTCTTCCCTGTGGCAATCGTGGTAAAATTGGTGAGCATTGTACCTGAGGGCCATTTGCTTCCCTCCCTGTCCTTGTGAACTTTTTACAGTTTCACACGCATTTGATGAAGGAAGGGCTTCAGTAAGGTTTGTGTCTTTCTTGAGTTCCTACTGCATTAATAGCCATTGTGGTGAACCCTACCATGAGAAAAGATTAGCATGAAGCACTTCTGCCAAGTTTTCCCAAAGTATTTTTTCCTTTCAGTTTTCCTTGTAGAGCTGTGAGGTGAGGAATGGATCCCCAGCCATTCTACAAAACAGTGACTTTTTTTTTTTTAAATGAATTTTAGGTTATCAGCATATTTTACACCAGCAGCACTCATCATTTTTGAAATATCCTGACCTCCTACTTAATGAGAACACCCCATTTGAATAATCAGACCCGCTGATCACAGAACAATCACTTGTCTGAACAAGGGCTGTGGCATTAAGCCGTAGATATTTCTTTTGCTTGATTTGCTGAGTCTTAAGATGGTTTAATTTCTTCCAGTTACCTTATGTAAGATAACCAGCAGGATGCCATAACTAAGCAGCAGTCTAACATTTCATATTAAGGAGAGCACCTCCAGTACTGGAGTCATGTTAGGAAAACATGCAGATACTTTTATTTTGTACAAACTATTGAAATTATTCAAGATGTCATAGTAAAATATACTTATGCAATTGTAATACTAATTCAAAGAATAAAAAAAAGTCATTCACTTCTATAAATTCTAAGCTATTATAAAACAATAGTGTTTAGGTTTGACAAATACTTACAGGTTTTCAAAAAAAGATAAATAAGACTGAACTGTAAATTTCACCATTTTGCTCACTATACACTGCTTAAGAAGACTTCCCTATCAAGTCAATTGTTGATATTTTCCTCTTCTTCTCTGCCCAGTTACCTATGCAGTTGTTTCAGATTCATCTCAACTCAGAGCTATTTTAGAAAACACACACATACTTTAAGACATACATTCAGCTACTTCTGTTGATAGGAGATGAATTGCTAGGCAAATATTTTTAGAAATAGGATGCTTAGAAATAAAAAAAAAGAAATACCACAGACCCACAGGAAAAAAAAAAATCTAATAACAGGAGGTTCAAAGTATAACTGACATCTATTCTTTCAGAAGATCTGAACACACTGATAGAAAGATACATTCTGATAGCATTTAAGTAGTTTCAAGGTATGAATGTATATGCATTATATCTGAAATGCATAATAGCCAAAGGTCCAAACAGAAGTCAATTATGCAATACAAGCCAATAAAATTATCACTGATAGACAGGAACTGCTTCCCACTGCCAGCTGCTGAGGCAGTGTGTCAGGCCAGATCTGGCAACCCAAAACCATCCAGGAGCCAGCCAGCACTGACACGAGTTGTTCCACCCGCTCCCCTCCCTCCTCCTGGCTGCCTGCTCCCACCACTTTGCATCAGTGCTGGCATGCATCTAGCCACAGGATGCAGGCCGGGAAAGTTAAGCCCTCAGAAATGTAACCCTGCCAAACAAACAGAAAAAAAAAAAAAAAAAAAAAAAGCAACTAACTCTCTTCCAGATTCACACCTTCAGTCACCTCAGATGCACTGGGGCTTGGGCAAAGATGCAAATGTATTGACAGGGGAAAGGAAGACAAGGCACTCTTTTCAGAGGCAAGTAGCCACTAGATGATGTTAATTCCATTCAATCCCTTCTTAAGGGTTATTGTTGGAGAAAACAGTATTAAAACGTGTGTGTTTGTGTCAAAACCCTATTCTCTAAACATACATGAATCAAGACTTAAAATAATATGCTCTAATTAAAGAAAAGGCTGCAGCATGTTAACTGCATAATAGCATCACAACAGCACACCAGCCACTACTTTCTGTTATACTTCAATCTTTCAAATATTTAAAATTATGGACGTGATAAAGAACAGTGATAAAGAGGGTGATAAACATGTGGCTGTGAGTCTCTTAAATACGTATCAGCAGCACAGCTGTGCGGTGCTCCAACTGCTCAGCAGAGAACACTTTTCCTCCCCGAAGTCAGCGGTGCACAGCCTGCTGTCAGGCTCTCTGAGCACTCCCGTCTCCCTGCCAAGTAATTAACAACCATCATCTACAAGACACAGAAAAACAAGCAGCTCCCTGGGAATGGCTCATTGCACCGAAAGAGAAATATAAAGAACCCAAAGCTGGACACTTCACAAGAATTCAAGTGCTTCCTGCTTTGGCCCTGGTTGGGAAAAAAAAAAAAAAAAAAGAATAGCTAGAAAAAGCTTGGTTTAAGTACATTTAGGGCCTTCCTGTGAAATTGTTTAAGAGGGACCTTCCTTCTTCTGTCTCCTCAAACCCTACCATAATTATGCCAGTTTTTATGTGGCGCCTTGCCTATAAAGAGCGATAGAGAGAGAGAGATCACCATTTCACGCTAACTCATCAGTTTCTAATCATCCTTACAGAAGGAAGTCAAATACATGTTGCCTGGAATCCAAATGGGGAATAAAGCCTTAGCCTTAAATTGCCAAAAATTACTACCGTTTGTGCTGCCGTTCACAGAGCTTGCTTCAGCTCAGCAGACCTGCCATCAGTGCAATCACCCCTTGAACATCAAAACAGGTTGCAACAGCTTTGTTTTATGCTATGAACTGGCCAAGAGATACAAACTGAGAACAATTGTAATGTTTATTTCTCTCTCCTCTCTTTTCCAGAATCCCATTTAAAATATATTAAAAAAAAATAACTACTATATGATGAATTTTAAATATCATCTCTTAAAACTTAATTCAGAGAATTAACACGTTTTTCTTGCAGACTCAGATGAATATTTACCATCCTGTTCCAAAAAGCTTAATAGTCATATGATTGTTTAAGTAACTTCCTTATCTTCAAAGGAGCAAATGGATAGAAAATGCTTTTTAAAAAGTCATATGAAGTAAAAATACATTAAACCCACCAACACTTCCTAAAGAGAAATGATTTTAAAACAACTCGAGTTTTGTCCAGCACACTTGAAGGATGTGCAACCTTTCACTTTGCAAACATTCCGAAAATGAAAATGTTTAAGGCCTCAGGACAGACTAAAAAAGGCTGCTCAAAACCAAAAATAAAACCACGGAGACTGACCAAGACAACCCCCACAGAAAAGGGTTAGCTTTATCCCCTTCCTTTCCTCACCATCCTTTGAGTTCGCATCACTTACTTCTTACCAACACTAATACTTTTTTGGATTTATTGCCAAGCCAACGTAACCCCACAAGAAAACAATATGCTGCTTGTATCATACTAGTTTTCTGCTGTGTGAGCAAGCTGAAATGGCTTGGGGATGAGACCAAAAGCCTCGGAAAGGCCCAGGGAGGGCCTGGGCAGCCCCCTCGCAGCACCCACCCATTCGGTCACGTGAGCTGCTCACCCAGCTGCAGCACAACCCTGAGGACTCCTGTGCAGCATTCATCGTTTTCCTTAAAGCCTCACTTTTTGGCATCAGAACAGTATCAAAATATTCATTTAAAAAAAAAAAAAAAGCTGACAGCTTGCATGTTGGGGATGAAAGTCTTCCAAAACAGAGAGCAAACAAAAACCCATGACATTAATCAAAACAAACCAAACAAACAAAAACACATTTGTTTAAGGCTAAACATTTCATTGCTTTTATAACCTTAAGTTTGCCAATACTCCAATCCCTCTCCACCTTATATGACCTCACCCAGTTGTTGCTTCCCTCCTTTATTTTTTCCTTTCTCTCCCTCCCTGCAAGCGACAGGTCATTCCTGCATGGGCATCTTCACAAGCAAGAGCAGTCACAGTATGTTAAATATTTCACAACAATATAAAGCATAGATTGTGTTTGATAACTACCTACTCCTCTTCCTGTCAATTACTGCGTGTCATACTGCAAGGAAACACACAGGCTCTGGGTTTCCATATCCTTACAGCAATTTAATCCTTCTGTCTTATAGTGATCATAAACCCGGGGCAGGGGGGAAAGATGGGGAAAATGAGTGTGCCATGACTAATTTCTATTTTTAGAAAAGAGTCAACGAATTCACTAGGTTTACAAGCACTGACGTAAACCACCAGCCCGTCTTTCACTGTTTATATAGCACCTAGCACTGAAAAGACCAGCAGAAGACTCTGGGGCCTGCAGTCACAGTGCAAAGCACAGTGATGGAGCTAATGAAGAACACTTAGTTCTTTGGTGACTTCCGTGGGTCACAGTAACATTGAACCTTTCAAAATGACATTGCTTGAAATGAGTTTTTCAGTGAAGTTTTCACCCTATAGTGAATAGTAATAATAAGAATAAAGCTGTAAAGTTCTTTTCTTCAAAAACGCCAAAGCTCCAGAAAAGATGCACTGTACACATTTCCTGTATTTGTTACAGGCCTTCAATACTTGGAAGAATTGCTTTTGTCAGGCAACTGGATGCTCTCCCTCAATCGCATGTTTAACATTGCAGTTGCAGTGACTAAACTGAGGTGAGAATTTACATCCCTGAAGAGGCACTGTCCCTTCAAGTCCCAGTGCCCCAGCAAGTAACAGCAGAAGCAGTAGCTCCATGTGTCTTTTAGGTGCTATTTAGGAATGTCAAGGGATATTTGTCCGCTCCATTTCAAACCTGCGCTGACTGGAACAACTTGGTGTCACCATTTTTATGCATGCTGTCTATGCACATGGGTCTCCTGATACCAGTCTGGAAAGGTCACACTACGTGATCCCTACATGCTCTTCCATAGGCTGCTCTTTGCTCTGCTCACCCTTCAAGCCAAGTACTTGCAAGACAGTCCACTGCTGCTTTCATGCAACTTCTGACTGGAGCCTGCGCAAAGAGACACTGCCTGAAAAATACCACAGCAGTATGACAGTATACTTTATATCACCTTAAGGCACATATAAGTGCATTGCACTTCAGATATTTGATCTCTCAGAATCAGAGATCACAGCTTCACCAGTGTATTCCATATTCAGACTGCCCCTGTTATACGTAAGTATACTGTAAGTCAAACTGAAATAGCCAAAAACATGCCAAAGGGCAAAAGCGAAGATTACTTCTAATACCAAAAATAGTACTTACGGCACCACATGGAGCTTCCTGGAAATCTATGAGGGTTTTGTGTTATGTTTATAGGAAAACAGTATGCATTACAGATCCTAGAAAACAGCTCCTAAGAGCAAGACTGGTGGGGAAAAAAAAAAAAAAAAAAAGATGTTTCCTACTATCACATGTAGATTTTTCTCAGGATACAGAATAATGATACAAAGTGGGAGGAAAGTTATGATGCCCATTCTGTTGGGTGATTACCAAAATCTAAAGGGAGAAGGGCAACTTCAAACCTGATAATAAAACAGATAAGGAGCCAATAGAAAGATTTTAAAACAAGTATTCTTTGTACCTACGAAAAATCAGATGCCCACAAACACTGAGGTCAGGAGGCAGAGCCATTTGCATGCATCTGCTCCAAGCTTCTCTAGCAAATCTCTCAAGCTCACCCATGCAATCATTCCCTTCCCTCTATGCAACCTCAGAGGGCTTTCAAGAGGAAAACCAGCACGCTGAACCCAAACCTTCCACAGACCTATGCCATCTGTATCTCTGTGCAGAACTGAATTAAAAGTGTTCAGAAGTTAGGGCTAAATATAAGCCATTTTAATTCAACTTACCCTAAGCTGAACTTTTGTCAGAACTGCAAAATGCACTCAAGTAAATAGTATTCTTAAAAATTGTTAGAAACATATTTTCAATGCAAAAAAAATCCAGACCTTTCATTGCATGGTATAATACAAGATGACATTCTTTTATTCTGGAAGCTAATCCTGTACTTTAAAGGTATCAGAAGTGCAAGTTAAATGGATTATTGCAAGATCACACAAGAAAAGCTAAGCACGTTGGAAGCATACACCTATTTCCTAAAACAATGCAAGAGATAGTACTTTGAGCCAGTGCTGATTTACAGAAGTGCACTACAGAAATCTTGCAGCTATGAATAGAACTCAATGAACCTGACAAACAAGCCAGAAGTAGAAATAAATATCACAAAACTGATTTGCTTTAGAAAGTCTCGAGCTGGTGAAAGCAGCAGCAGAACAAGCCAAAAGTAACACAGTTCCCTGTGTGGCAGATTTACTAGGCAAACAGCTCAAGCAACTGCAATCATTTACTCAGAATAAGAGCAAAAAGACACCACCACATTCCAGCTGTATTGCCTCACACAGCAGCTGGATTTTAATGTGTTTACTTGCTTCAAGGCACCCCCCGAGAAAGTTTAACTCATTGTGCCTCTGGACACAAACACCCCCAAGCCTTGAAGAGATTAAGGCTTAACAGAAGCATCCCGTTCAGTCTTACCTGGTTCAGAAGACATTTTTTTTTAAAAAAATATATTCCAGTACCACTGCACGAGGAATTGCTTTCACAATGGTAATAACCCTGTGGCACGCTCACATATATCCTATTTACATGACCTATAAGCTGCCAGAAAGGACTCGCCAGATGTACAGTATATGCCGACAGTTTACATGCTGGGTCTTTCAATTACACCGTGCTCCTCCTCTGGCCAGCCGGTTTCAAGAGGAAAAACGTAAGCATGCGAGCCAGTCAGCTTAGAGAAAGAAGTGAAGCCTGCTGCTCACTATTAAAGAGGAAAAACAAAGAAATTAGCTTATGTAACTACACAGTGCTGGAGAAGGGAGGAGGAAGAGGAGGAGGGACGACCATAAATTGTTTTGTCTAATGCTCAAGCCGCTATGAAAGTTCTGTCACTACAAACTGCGTTGCTCTTTGAAAATAAAGCACTATCAAGGTTAAAGGACAAATTCGAGCATTTCTGTGGTCGGGACTTCGTTCTCCCTTTACACTACACAATGCTCGTTTCTAATATATTTTTTTTCACTGTATAATGTGTATACTTCATTCTAGGAATAAGTTTATAAACACAGCACACAATACTGGAGCATTGGACAAAAAAGTCTACACTAAGGAATTGTCATGAAAATATTAGCTTATTTGGCACAGATTAAGACTCCCTGGAATTATTTAAAATCAAATTTTAAATGGCATAAACTAGCTATTGTGCCCAAGGGCAGAACACAAAGCGATTACAGTGAATTCTGTACTGTGAAATGCAAATTTTCAAAAAGTGAAAGGACCAACAGAAAAGAAAAGTTACTGAAAGTGGCATTTTTTTTGTTGCTCACATGTGAGCTCTCCGATCACATGGTCCCTAGCTGGCACGCATTTATACCAGCAGGAGAAAGAAACCAGGATTTAAATCCAGCCCTGTCAATTTGGATAACATGAGTCCGGATACAGCAGCCAGCTCTTCATTCACTGCAGCTGAGGTCATCTTCAGCCAGGGCTCCAAACCACATCTCCCTGCAGCCCCTTCCACCAAGGTCCACTCCTAATCCTCACACTCAAGGCTACGCACAAGCACGCCGCTGCAGAACTGCTCTGAAGGACAAGTACCAAGGGTTACAGGGAATACACTTGCAAAACAATCCATTGTTATGAATATCTGTTTTTTCACTGAGGATACAGTTCTCTTGATGAGGGCAGCTAATTATTTCCTTTCTAGTACAGATGTCAAAGTTCGTTTTTTTTTTTTTTTTCCAAAACCTGTAAGAGCAACTATGTTCTCCTATTTATTTCAAAACTTTGGTTTTATTTTTCTTCTTGAGATGAGAAGATGCAAGTTCAGCGCACATGGATTTGAAAACTAAACAGAATCCATTTTTAGCCCTTTAACCCAGACTTTCATGTGTTGTTTGTTTGTTTTTGACATGTATTTTTGAACTGCTCAAATGGCAATTTGCCATCTTTGATACTCCTAGCCAGTAATCCTGGTCTCATTAAAGAAATCTCATTCACCCAGGTCATCAATACACCATGAAAACAAAAAGTAACAGTGTGTAAATGATTAAGTTTATAAAAGGCGGGACTAAGAGACCAGACTGAGAACTCCAATGAACAGGTTACATTTCTGTTCTGAAGCTCATCTCCCAGAGTTCAAAGACTGCCTCCTTACTTGGGGCTTCCAGATGAAGCAAGCCTACAACAGAACACCGTCTCTCTCCAGAAAAGGCTTTGCGAAGAAGATGCATTTTCTTGGATATCCCATATTTGAAAAAAAACGCTTTCCACACCAGACTGTTTTGTCCACCTGCCAGTGAGACTTGGTCCATCTTCCTTCAGCCTGACACACTTTTCCTAACCCAGGAAAAACAGTGATGATGCACATAGGTGGCAGATTTTAAATTCAGATGGGATCAGCAATAGTTTTCAATTTTCATGCAAGCAACACAGTAGATTAGAAAACTGTAAGAGAAAAGGCTGTAAAATAGTACAAAAAAGCAATTGATTCAGGTATGCAGTTACAGAAATACAAGATACTGCCTGCCACAAGGTAAGAGAAGATGAGGGGTCAGACCAGGGAAAGCACAGGGCAGTGGCAGGGAAAAATCAAAACCAGCTGCCAAGTCTCCCTTTTCGGGTAAGCACATATCCCAGCTATTTCTGACTCCGCAGCATGAGACGCGTGGGAGGGAGGCCATCTGAGCTCCCAGATTCTGCTCTCCTCCATCCCTGAGGTGCCAGCAGGAGGCACGGAGCACACACCAGATCCCAGCTCTGACTAGGGCTGGTCCACCTTCTATCCATCAGGTGACTTCACTGCTTGCAACAGCTCATGGAGAGCAACCTCAGATCCCGATTTGCTCAGGGAAAAAAAAAGGAATTTCACAAACTTAAAGGACATTGTGAAATTTCCTTTCCAGAACAGCAACATTAAACAGGCATAAAGAAGTCTCCAAAGCCTAACTTCAAAACACACACTTAAATCCTCCATTTTTTTAAAAAAAAGAAGATTGTTTTATCTCTGTTTGATTAGCTAGCAGATAAGGGGATTTGGGGGAGATTAAAACAGATACAGTGGGGACATCTCATTAATCTATTCCCCTGGTTTCACAGGAGTTTTATACCCAGCTTTCCTTACTATAAGAACAGAAACAGTGCAAAGTACAACCTACACCCTAATGTCATATTATCAAATATTAGTTGCAATCACATTGACAAGAGGCACAGCTGTATCTGACTGGTCATTAGAACATATCCCTCAACTTTAAAGAAAAATTAACTGAAGAATAAATTTACATTTATTACATTTTTCTAAAAGCAGAAAAAGTGGCATGGAGAACAGCTAGTTAAACAAAGTGTTCTCATTAGTGGTTAATTAAAATCATACCACTGTGTAGCTGCTGTCATTTAATATGAATAAAATAGCTATTCAAACTAAAACCAGCATAGTTTTGGTCCACACACATGCATGGTAAAGTAGTTTAACTTTACAAAACTGAGTTATCTCAACTCAAAAGTATTGGCTCACCATATGACTTCATGACGCCAGTACTAGAGTTTTTACAAATGACTAATAATAAATATAGGACATTTACTCTGATTTCCACCTCCAAGCACTCTGCAAACTAAACTTCACAAGCTTTCTTACTATTTTCCCCATTTTGCAGGTAAGAGAACTCAAATTGTTTGCCTCTTTTGACTATTCTTAATTTGATGAAGCTATTGTTGAGAACAAAGTCACGTTATCGTGAGCACTCTCAGGAAATCTGAAAAGTTGAACCAAGTATTAAAGGGCGACATGGACAGCATTCCACACTTTCACACACCCCTGAGAACAAATCAGCTCATGTGACAGTGAATCACAGCCCAACGTTCAGTCTCTCTGCCTTCAGCTGCCGTCTCACTGCAGGCTCACTTCAGGCACAGAGTGTTTGAAAAGTTTTGTTGAGAATACTGCATCAGGATATGGTATGCAGTTTCTGCAAGCCAGTCATGGAGAAAAAGTGATTTTTCTCCCACCTGAAGGATCAGTAGCCTCAGATCCCTTCCAGCACAGAACAGAGCACAAGCAGTTTGAATTCCAATACATCAGTGCTCTCTGTTGAAAGCACCCCCTACTTTTTTTTCCTTCTTCCTGTGACAGACCTTTAAATATATCGGTTAATCCAAAAGAGACTTAAAACCACATCAACCAAACAGGCACATTTCACAGGGTTCCCATAAGGTAGATACGGCTGTCTCACACTGTTACTTACCTCTCACCCTTTTCCTTTCCACCCAAGTACTTCAAAAGCACAGTAATTTGGTCCTAGGCAAAAATGAAGGCACGCTTTGTCCCTAAGCCAAAACAGTTTCCAAGGTCCTGCCAGAAGTCTGCAGTGTTCTGTTTGGTTCCCAGCTGTTCTTAGGGTAATGGGATTAGCTAGCAAGGCACCACACACCCTTGCCCCAGAAAAATCCACTCTCCTTCAGCCTTTGCATGTGCTGCCCTTAATTCTTCATTCTTGTTATAACCTTAAATAAGCAATGTGCAAGAGCCCAACATAGTCCTGCCACTCGTGCTTTGTTGTTCCATTTGGCTGTAGGGGGGGACATGGTGTGGGCTTCCTGCCTTTGATCACCATGTGGCAACAAAATAAAAGTCAAGCAGCCAACTACCAGGAGCTGCACGTGAGGAAAACCACCACATGCATGTTCAGAAGTTTCCCCTCTCTGCCAAGGAAGGGAGATGATGCCCACAAGGATGTGGTTAACGTAACAGCTGCATTTCAATTTAGTGGTTCTAGTACGCGAACCACTTTGCAGCTATAGTCAGTTTACTCCCTTATCAAAACATCCAGCCCATGATCAGGCAATGCAACCCAGCAGGAAAATCCCCACAGGCAAAACAAAGAGTTTTCTTTCAGGTTAGCAAACTGAACCGGTGTTTTCTACAACCTGACCAGCTCCAAGAGGCGTGTGGTGGAAGCCACGGCATGGCACGGCACAGCGGGCAGGAACATGCCTGCCCTTCTCCAAGCCAGGCTGTCCCCTCAGATCAACTCTGACATCCTATCAAGGGGCAGCAATGGGCTGCCCAGGACTGCAGAGGTTAATGATGACCGAGTGCAGTAGCTGTGAAGAGTTGGCAAGGGCCCTTGAATGGATACACGAAGGATGAAATTCATGCATGATTGCCAGATATCCTCAAGAGAGGCAAGGCAAGATGATCAGCATGCATCCCAAGAGTACAGTCATGTCAAGCCAGTGGCTGATGATGGAAAATATTGCTCTTCCTCTCCTTACAGAGTCTTGTCTGGCAGTGAAGCAAGCTGGTTCAGCTCACTAATCTGCCAGAAACATACTCATTTTCTCTCGGATTGGTCTGTTAACTTAGCAGGCTGAGATGCCCCGTTTGGTCAGATGAGCATCAGTGTCAACAGAAGGAAAAAGGGTGAGAGAGGACAGTACGCAAACCTAGTTATTTGAGGTCTCATTAAGCTGCATCCTTTAAGCTTCGCCCCATAGACATGTGAGGAAGGAAGAAAAAATGGTACAACTCAATACATGCATGTCCCCATTGAAAAATAAGATGGGAAACAAACTAGATTCAGCAAGTGACCTACAAAAACAAGCGACCACCAGGAAGAAAAGGGACAAGGAGAAGTCCACAGGAGTGGGCTGGGTGGGAAGGGAGTCTAAAAATGGATATTTTGGACTGCCATAACAAAAAATAACAATAGTACCTTAAAGAGATGGGTAACTAGCCTCCCCAAGTGAGAAGTATTATGAGCGATCCCAAATCTGCAGCCCACACAGAAACAAGTTTGTTCTAAGGACACTCCCTCCCAGTTCTGAAATCAAAAACTACTCCACCAGTCCCTCCTCCAGCTCTCCTGGTTCACGTGCAAGGATTTGGGCTTAAGACAAGCAATAGCAAGGCAGGTGTGATGAGCAGTTATTGTGCCACAATTAGAAAACAACTAACAGTATTTTTCCATCTTTTTTTTCCCCCTCTCCAGCTCAGCTGTAACACGTGCCCCAAAGGGAAAGCCAGTGGCTGCACAAAAGCCCAAAGGACATGTAATAGGAGTTCTTAAGGGAAAAGTCTGCTTTTTTTTTGTCCTACATTTGTACAGCACTTGTCATGGTAGAATCATGGTGTCTGCAATTTAGGATAAAAGCAATACAAAGCCCTCCAAATAAATAATTAAATGGTTATAGTTCTACAAAAAGTAAGAATTATACTGCAGATGAGTGCCACATCACTACCATCTACTCTATTAGTGCTTACAAAAGGGATGCATTTGTTATGGCAACTGTATGTTTTACACTAACCATATAAAGCTGTGTTTCTGTCACTTAAAGTATTTCCCATATTTACCAAAAATCCAGGAATCTGTGATTCAGTCTTCCAAGTAATCTTTTCTGGCAGACTAAGATCAGCAATTGTTAAATAAGTTTTGTTTTTATATCTGAGAAGCAGACAAAGGCTTTGCTTATCAACTGGGTTTAATTCTCATGTTTTAAAAAATGGCTTAACAGTTCACTATTTCTTATAATTTTTATTTATTTATTTATTTTAACAAAATTGGGAGAAAAGCTTCATATTACAATTTAGGGACAAGGAAATTACTTTTTATAGCACTATCCTTTCTATTACACTAACACACAGTAAATAAATACCAAGCAAAGACCCTATGACCCAGCATCTCTCCCTTTTCTTACGTTGTGTTTGCTGCTTTCTCCTCCTCTTGCCTTCCCCCGGAGAAGACTCCGGGCCGCTGCCTGCACCGCAGCTGCTGTCTCTTCCCCAGTGGCCCCACTACCTCCTGCGGGGATGGTCCCAGTTGCCACCACGCTCTGTTGGCAGCCAGGCAGGAGGACCAAGCTAACAAAGGCTGGCGGTGCGAGGCCAGTAGAGCAGCCCTCATGCCTCACCAGGTGGGAACCACATGTTAGTTGCTACCACAGAAACCCACACACTTATTTAAGAAAGGATGGGGAAAAAGGGAAGTGGAGAGAGGAGAAAAAGCTTGCAACCTACCCTAATAGCATTGTGCCACCCATCGTTCTTCACCTTCAGAGACTAAACGTATCGCTCATTTAACAACTTTGCAAAACAGCTGAAGGACACAGACTCTCATTTTCCAGTTAATTTAGCTTTTGGTCACACATTACACATTCACAAAAAAAAACACCCCTATCCCCTCCCCGCCCCCCCCCCAAAAAAAAAACGACAAAGCAAAACAAGCAGAAAAAAACAATTCAAACCAGAAAGACCAGCACACAGACTTTTCTTTAAATTTAGCAGTTAGTGAAAGGCTGCATCCTCAGCTTAAAAATTACCCCACCATGTTAGAAATCCAGACAGTAGAAAGACTCACAAGTGAAGCTGGTCAGCATGCAGTAACAGTGATTTAGCTTTCATATAAACATGTTAAAAAAAAGGTTGGGCAGCGTCAGATACTAAGTATAAAAGTACTAATTATTCTTGCTTTGAGTTAATGAAAAACAGCATGACAAATTCACAACAGACACCAGAGGGGAACACATCAGTACATTTCCAGAGCAGATAAGGGCACACGAACTACAAATGATGGCCAGGAAAAAAAATAAGAAATCATTCAATCAAATATTGCATGTCTGAAAAGAACCAGTAGCAAATGTTTGGGTAGCCTACATCAGAAGGCAGCCAGCACACAATGATTTTTCCCTCAATCACCATGGCTTCAAGCATCAGATGTCTAGGATCACCAGAGTCAGCAGATGTGTTTGTGCAACTGTGTTTTACAGCTGCTGACAGGCATATTCACTGCAAATTTATTTAGTCTCTTCCTGAGTCCCATTTGTATTTCTTGAACAGAATATGCAACAGTATAGGCATTTTCAACCTGTTCTACCTCAACTCTGACTTCGTGCTTTCTGGAGAAGAGAAGCCTGATGGCACAGTGGTGTTGCCCTTTCCCTTCCACCCTTCTCCATCTTCCCCATCACATTCTAAAAGGCATCAGGGTAACTTTTTTTCCAGAACACAAACAGCTTTAGTCTCTTGACTTTGTCATATTTAGACCAGCCTAACCTAGTACTTACAGGATAGTCAGCAAACTGGGACCTTCTTTACAGACTTTTTAGCTCCTGCCATTAATACATATTGCTGCTTTTTTTCCAGTCCATCTGGCCTTACTAAATTCAAGTGTCCAAAGGAAAATGATCAAAAGGGATTCCCCAACCAAATTGTTTCAGAAAAGGAGGTAATGATACAGACAGTGGTGACAAGTGACAGAATTTCAGCTTTTGGTACCATAAAGGTGGAAGATCAATGACAGTCATGACTCTCCATTTTACATAGCAAAGTTATGCAGCTAGTTAAACACATACTTCAGAGACCACATCAGCACTAATGAAACTATAATTTTCTTTAAAGTATTACTATCCAAACCCCAGACCTCATCAGCCAGCTGGTAATAGCTTTTCATCATTTAACACAAAAGCAATCAATAAGCTTTTCCCCACAGTTCTTTTACTGCTATCTATGAACTTGAGAAAAACTAGAATCAGAAAAGATGCCCGTTATAAAACATACACCGTAAAATGTCATCATTGCCTTTCTTATGGAAAGGGATTCTAAAATTCCACCCAATTTTGAGATAAACATGGATTAAAGCAGTTCCAGTGACCTACAAAGAAAATCTTCATACATCAAAACGCAATCAATAGACTACAGTATCAAAGAACCGTAAGGAGATCACATTGGATTGAACAGCTTTTCCTTCCCATAATGACTGTTCCCTGTGCATTGTTTTACACTGAAAACGTCTGATGTGAAATTGCAGTATGTATCACACTTGTTATCTCTGTGCATCATTCACACACACTGAGGACGTTACACAGAATGCACATGTATACACACACACAAAAAAACACAACTCAGCTACCTACTGAAGTCTTATTCCTGTACTAAACAGCAAGCAAAAAAACATTTTACAATTTTCATAAATTTTCAACAGTAGAAACATTTTGGAGTATTCTCAGTCATACCAGACCATCATCAACAATAAGACAAGTCTGGAAAATTTAAGTTCATTGTTTAGAAAGACCTTATTTTATAATACTTATAAATATTTATAATTTATAGACACACATACCCCCAAAAATTAGAAATGAAACCAGCAATCATCCTCTTATGCCAGCAGCAATGCCATAGCATTTAGAATAAATAGTAAAATGAGGAAAAAATGTGTAAAATGAGGAAAAATGGTGTTTTGTCTAGTGTCCTGGATGATTTTTTTCCAAAGAATATGTACCAAAAATAACATAACGTTAGCAGAGCAGTGCAGCACTGGTGACTTCACTGCATGCAAACAGTGCTCACATGGCTACCTCTGAATATTTCATCATATTGGGATGTGTTGTATTTTGAGTTTTAGATAAAGCTCTAACTCCAGCAGTAAGCCTTCCATTTTATTTTGGCTTATAGCAGCTATCTGCTATTATAGGAGAACAGGAATAGGCTGCGCAGGGAAGTGGTCGAGTCACCTTCCCTGGAGGTCTTTAAGAGACGTTTAGATGTTGAGCTTAGTGATATGGTTTAGTGGAGGACTTGTTAGTATTAGGTAAGAGGTTGGACTGGGTGATCTTGGAGGTCTCTTCCAACCTAGACGATTCTGTGATCTTTGAGTTTGCTTTTAGCAGCTTCCACAGTTAAAACCGACTCACACACAGAAATCTTGACAAGCCAAAAGGACAAAAAAAAATTGTGAGTTGCATTACAGTGGGTGTCCAAGTCATAACAGCAAAATAAGGCTCCAAGCAATTGCATGAACAAGAGCTACTGAAGAGAATCAACATCAAAATTAGTCATGGAAGCTGACTTGGCACAAAGAGCTGCCAGAGAACTATTAAAGCTGTAAAGAAAAAGTGGCATGGGATCTTTAAAAAAAAAAAAAAAAGCTACTCATCAAAAGGGTTCATAGTTTATATATTTTGCAAGCTTAATAACAGCTGTACAATACTCAACCATGCTGTAAATAATAAAGTAAAAATAGCATCAAAATATTTCTTCTAAGTGATAGATCTCAGTCTCAATGTAACTACTGCAAGCATGATATGGGAAGCCTTCATAAACTATTTGAATTGCAGAGAGCACACTTCATGCCTTCACTCATTTCCTTTAGCATCAATGATCTCCTTAAGAAAAGGATGACAAAAACATTAACCCACATAGGAAGCAGGGCAGGAACGTGGCAGCACAAAAGCAGTGCTGGGACAGAGGAAGAGACATGAGCCAGGAAAATTCCAAGTGAGAAGTTCAGATCCTGCCCTGCAGGAATAACTCAGTACAGAATCAACTTGTTCCTCAAAGCAGTAACACAAGCCCTGGAGCTAATCTTCCCTCCACCACTCCAACAGCAGCTGTGATCGACAGCACTCAGAAACATACCACACTGCCCATGGCACTAACTCAGTGCCTGCAAAACAAAGTCCCCCAGCTACAGAAAAAAACTGGAATTCAGGACTTCTGAAGCCTCAATCCTGACTTTAGGCAGAGGTCATGAGCTGAGAAGGCTCACACGATACAGCCCACACACAAAAGCATCCCTCTCAGTGACTAAGGGATAGACCATCATCATCACATCACTTCCAGTTCTGAGCTCCACTTTCCCAAATGTACTCAAGTATTTGCTCTGCTCAGATGTTCATCACAAAGTAAACAATTCTCATGTTTCTACCAGACTAAGTAGTATTTTTGTACTTTAGAGCAACTGGATGAACTGAACACCTTGGGAAAAAATGCCACTTCAAGATATTTGTTTGCTGGATCGCGGTCATTTACCCCCACCCTGTTCTCCTAACTGCCAAGTCTGAGCAGCGATTACCTGGAAGGAATGTTTTCTGAAGTCATTTGCAGAACAGCTCTGAGCCTTCAGAGTCTTCAGTGAGACACTGCAAAGGACAGGACAAATGTACGTCTTTACTAAATGCAAGACCCCCAGAATGGTCTAAAAAACAAAGCAAAACAAAAAACAAACAAACAAACAAAAAAAACCACCAAAAACAAACTGCTCCAATTCACAGGTGTGTCATTACTCTGCATGTTGCCAGCCTCTCACATCCAGCCCTGCATAAAGAAGAGCCTCACTGCACCGGTTTAGTATGGAGATCTGCTTTAGAACCAATTCAACAAATTTCATGTTTTCTAAAATCTGGCACAACAATTTCTAGTATCATCTAAAAAGCGTTAATGCCTGCATTTTGTCTCCACCCATACAAAGCACAAAAAGATGCAAGGCCCTGTGAACAGACCAAGAGCGGCAGTGCTGTGTCAGCAGGTTTGTCTTCCCACATCCCGTATCCCGAGGACTCCATTATTCCATGGGAGCTGAAAAGAGAACAGTTTGTAAACAGGCACCCAGACTTTCCAAAACAGTGAGCTCTTCAAGGGGAACTGCAGGCTTTAATAGCAACGTACTGTGAGGAGACAGTACAGACCCTCAGCTTTTTATTATTTTAACACTCAGAATACAGCAGTAAATGGCAGGAAAAAAGTGAATCAAACACTGAGCATGTTTAAAAGCTCTGCAAAGTAGCAGCCTGAAGACAATGTATAAATGAAAGCAAGTCATGTCGAACAGCATTCCACAGTCATGCGTCGAAGGAAAAGCAGAAAGACTTGTCTGTTTGAAGAAAACAATTGTGATCGTTTATATGCAAGCCAGCCTCCTATATATTGACTCAGGATTTCAACATTTAGTGACAAGCCTCCCTGAAAGCTTGATATGTATATCTATTATAAACAAAATCATGAAAAGCCCACTGTTTAATAGGTTGCACTCCTAAATACTATTTACAGTTGGGAGTTCATTCAAAGTGCCTTTTTTGTGAGCTGATACACCAAAATTGAGCTTACCATCTTAAAATAATACCACTACTGAGTACAACCCATCACCATCTCTGCTGGCCCCCAAAGACAGTATTTTAGAACAAATCTCCTTCAAGGGATCATGTAGCACATTACACTGACCCTTATTTGTTTGCATTACGCATAAACATCAGAGCTGATTGTAATAATCCACCAAAGCTTTTTTTAATCTTTAAAAAATAATTAATTTCAAACAGACATTTAACAGTTCCTCTGCTACATGGAAATGGGATGCCCACTATGAAAAGCCAGATGCTCAAATGGATTAAAAGAGTGTCTAGTCTTTAAATCCTGTATCTGCAAAACAAAGCTGACCCAGTGACCTAAAGTAAAATTTAATAGTAAAAAATATGTATATTCAACAGCTACATATAAACCATTCAGAAAAGGAAATAAATATAAAAAAATCATTTGCTCAAGACCATTTGGACGTTTACACAGTGCTTGTCTGAGAATAGAAGAAGCAGAGCTGGGGAATGCCAAGAGGAAAGTCCCCCTGTTTATTCTTGGAAAAGGTTTAGCAAAGGCAATGGAAAAGCAAGCTTCTCAGCACACCACCAGCTAGCGATCAGGAGAAATCACCTCCAGGAGGAGTATACAAGACATTACCTTTATGTCAGTATGATCATAGCTTTCTGTGAAGACTTGCCAATGAACCAGTAATTCCCACCCACAGCCCCACAGCTACCTTACCAGAAACCAAACAGAGAACAGAAACGCATCCCACACCAGCTCCAGGATAACTAACCCTGGGGTGGTTACCCTTCCCTCCCGATGGCTCTCAGCAAGCTTCAGCCTAGTTTCTGAAGGGTGAAAGTCTGATCTCTTCCCAATCACAAAAGCCAATCTGCCCCCTGCGCTCTCTCTAACAACGCAATTACAGACGTGCAACTGGCACGTGTGAACAAGTCCACTGCAGCCCATTAAAAGCACATTTGGCATAAATCACCCGCTCCAATGGCAACAGAATGCTTAAATTCTGAAGAAGGAAGGCGTTAAAAAGAAATCTTTTAAATCACAAGGGTGAGGCAGCCTGCATTGAGAAGACTCACCCAGTTCCACCAACATGCACAAGGAACATCTGAAAGGACTTCGGGCACATACACCAGGTTCCCATGGGCATAAGAAAACCTCATATACACCCAACAGTTCTAAGTACTCAAAGAAATGGGGAAGGGAAAAAAAAAAAAAAAAAAAAAAAAAAACTCAGCCCCTCTCTTCCTCTCTCCTCCCCCCGGCTTTTGTTAGGCACAAGGACTTGTGAAGCCTCTTGTAGGTTAAAAATTTGTCATAGTCAACTCTGTTGCAATAGCAACTTATTAACCACATTGGGAACTTTTCTCCCAGACGCTAATGCACTGACATTTTAAGGGCACAAAGCAGAGGGCAAAATTAGGACTGACACAGTTTTAATTAAAAGCCTCTAGCAGTATCCTCCCCTGTACCAAATAAAAATGGCAGTCCTGCCAAAAGGGATGCAGCGCAAGAGCTTTATTTGAAATGGGAAAGCCCCTATAGGACTAAAAATATCTGCTGCTGTAACATTTTATCTATGTGGTGTACAATAGGGCTCTAAGGAGTGAATTTCAGTGCCCCTTGTTTAACACTATAATTTGAACTGCACACAAACATTCATCATGCATTTACGGAAAAAAAATTAATATACCTTCTCCTAGAGCATAACAAACATGGCTTTTAGAAGACACAAAAGCCTTACAAGCATACTCTTCTAATTTGCGTTCCTTTCCATGAAATCCTCCCACCAAAACAGCCCAAATATTTGCAGAACATCCTGAAAAACTTGTGAAAAGTCTCCGTACAATTAAGCTATATGCGAGGAAGACTCCAAAATTTTTGGTCAGTTTGCAAGTTGGAAGCAGGGGCAAAGGGTGGGAGCGAAGAGTGAAAAACCTGCTACTGCATTCTGCTTACCTTACACTGCTTCCTCCAAGCAAACTGCACAAAACACCCCAAAGGTCTATTGTACCACAGGCTCTGCTTCAGCCCCATCTCTCACCCGTCATTCCAGTATGAGAAACAAAACACTTATTGCATCCAAAGGAAAATAAAAATCACTCAGACAAAAAGCAATCAACGTGAAGAGGCATGTAAATCAAACGGATTTGGCAGCAAACAGCATTTCATAAGGACAAGAGATATGAATTGCTCCATTTGTGTCAGTTTGGCCAGTTATTGTTCTGACTTACTACTTTAATGACCCCAAATTAAACTGCTTGAGCTGAAACAGAGAAACAGAAATCTTTAAAACACAGCCACCCCCCCTCCCCGTTGCACTCTTAACAATAAGCACTATTACCATGGTACTATCGTCCTTAAATCATAAATACATCGCCCCCATTAAAAATTAACTGAACACATTATGAATTTAGCACTGACCTTACAAAAAGCCGCATTTACTCCTCTTGGCTAGAAACCATTAACGGTTTGGGCAAAATCCTTTTATGTGCTGCTCCAGCTCGCTCATTCAAGCCTTCCATTACCACACTCCATTGCAGATAATTGCAGCCAGCACACGCTCCCCTGCTTGTGCCGGTTCCCAACCCAGCACGGATAATCACATTCCAGCGGGGAGCGAACAGATGGCAGCCTCCATGGTAACCAGTCCTTCCCAGCTAGTGGGAGCACTGGGAGACTACCGGGGAGCAGGCAACAAGGGCTCTTTGTGCTTCAGCCTCGCAGATCCGTCAGGAAGGGAGAGCCAGCTCGCGGCGCTCACTGGGCATGCCTAGCAGGTGCCCTGCCTTCGCAGGCAGGCACGGAGCACCTTAACAAAGCTCCCCACCAGGTTTAACCTTGACGCTGCCTGGGCCCGTGCCACGCCGGGGAATAAGGGGCGTAAAGCACACGCTAAGATGGAGGGGGGGGATAGCAATTATTTTCGTGTGTTTTTAAAGCACGGAAGGGTTCAGAGAAATTAACTGGGGGCACTTTTCCCCTTAACAAGATTATTTTCTGAAAGAAGGCTTATCTGCCTTGAATGGGAGCCTCCTGGACCCTGCAACAGCGCTCCCAGAGCATCCTATAAACTCCCAGTTTGGGTTTTAGCCACCAAGAATTGACCAATTCCTTGCTTTTGGTCTCACAGCTTCTGAGGTTTATCTGCTCCTGCATCTGCCAAGGCTGATGCTGATTCAGCAGGCAGAAGCCGCTGTTTCTCTGCTGTGCATCCAGGCTGCCGGCGGGGGTGTGGCTGGAAAAGCTTTATTTATTTATTTAGCCTCAAAGCTGTACCTGAAACCACAGCTCTCACCGGACCAGATCTCACACCGCTACGCACTCCAGCAGTGGTGTGCACCAACTCAGCACGCAGCCAGATTCCCACACCCCTCCTCTGGGGAGGAGAAGGAAGTGGGTTTTCAAGACCAACCAGCAACAGTCCTGTCCACAAAATAAGAACAGCTACAAAGGAACACAGGCTTTACTTGCGTGTGAGTTGTACAGGACCTCATCCCAAAATATTTAAGGTCCTACTCCTGGATGTGAAAAGCACACTGTGCAGTAGCCCATGGACTGAATGTGCTGATATTCAACTTTTCTCTCCCTCGCTCTCGAAGCCACACAAGGCATATGACTAACAGTGCGTCAAAAGTCTGTGGGTAACTTTATTTAAAACTGCCA
Source organism: Cygnus atratus (assembly GCF_013377495.2). NCBI lineage: Eukaryota > Metazoa > Chordata > Aves > Anseriformes > Anatidae > Cygnus > Cygnus atratus. The sequence continues at coordinate 63,305,510 of NC_066362.1, forward strand.
AATTTGGACTTCGAGTTCCTACACGCTAACTTAGGCCTGGCAAGTTACTCTTTTGAGGAAAAGAAAATGGTTTCATTTCTCCCTTAATGACACCTTTGATCTTGTAGCTGGTCCTGCAGGGCAGCACTGGTTCCTACAGAGGGACACAAAACCCTGCACCAGAATCCTCCATCACAAAGAAGCTCATCTGTTCCTTTGGGTGACTCCAAGCAGATGTCAATGATTTTCTTCCCCCTTTAAATTTTCAGTTTCCCTCTGCCTCACTGAGTAAGGAAGGTAGTTTTGTTTCACAAGCGCAGTTAAGTTTTTCTTACACTGATAAGAGACCTCACTACTACATGGCTAGTGCTGGAAGCCTCTCCAATGATCGCGGACAGAGCCCCACTGGTGAGGTGTTGTACCCACCCACAAGGCCATCCCCACAGCCAAGCCAAGCCTGGCAGCCAAACAGCACCCAGCCTTGGGAAGGGACTCACACCACTCACAGGTGACAGACGAGGAAGAAAACCTGGGTCTGCCAACTCCCACCCCAGGGCTATCAGATCATTGTGCCTCACACCACTCCTTCCCACCCGCTGCTCCCACCTCCTCCCGGCACCACGGTGTGCGCTCAGGGCTGTGCATGTCACTTTTCATTTACTCTCACGTTGTCAAAGATGGAAGAAAAACCTCTCAATGTATTTTCTGCTTCTAACTAAGCCATTTTTACATCACCAAAAACATCTTGATCAAGTATGGGCACCAATCCTACTCATTCACTGCCAACAAAGGTAAAATAACGTAAGGAAGGAAGCCAATTTCCTATTTAATATGCCAAATATTAATAATAAAAACTTTTCAGTGTTTAAGCGTTATGAAACACATAACACTTCTCGCTTTTTCTCTTAAAAGTAAAGAACATGGCTCAAAAAAAAGAGTTTTATATATTTGTCTATTTTATGTATTTATGCATTTCTGGAAAAATAAAATGTAGCAATTTCAGTTCTTGGCAAACACACTGACTTCAAAATTACCGAGGTTCCAGTTCAGTTTTAGTCTTTTTTCCTTAAGGAGAGACCTCCTGCAAAGTATTTTTTTTAGATTTATGTTAATTCTGACTGCTTAAAAAAATCATTACTGAAATACTGCAAACAACTTGGGCGTCAGAAAACCCATTCCAGACACTGACATAATTCCTCAAGCTGTACTTCTACAAGTACTAGTTGTACTCACCACAGGAGGATTGCTAGCAGAATAAAGGGCAACAACAGTCAATATCCACTTAATTTTTTTTTAATTCTTAAGTCTAATTTTAAACAGTTTTAACAAGCTACACGCAATGCTCATCACAAAAAGGGGTAATAGGGGTCACTATAAATCTTGGTAGAAGCAATAGGTAAGTTACATGCAGCAATATTTAAAAGAACCCTCTGCATATTTGACAAATATTTAATTTAAACTGCTTGAAATAGAGAGAGGAAAACAGCACATTCAGAATGCTTTTGAGGAGAAATGGGAGGATGGAAAGGAAACATACCCATCTCCCTTTATTCTTTAGCCCCATCTGGGCCAGAGTTTAGTAATAAATTGGTTTTAGTCAGAATGTGTCAATGAAAAATGAGCACCATATTGACATCCTGTGTCCTGAATTTATTTCATTGAAGGGTATCCCATAAAGGGAGTGTCTTTTATAATGATGACGCCATGTACACTTCAGCTTTTTTCAGTCCCAGATGCCATCTGATAGATGGAAACTTTGGTATTTTACTGAAGTTGACTGAGACTCAAACTGGATTTTAGAACTGTATGTTATTTAAATAGGATTTTTTTTGACTGCTGAAAACCTATTAATCCAAAATCAATCACATGAGTTTAGAATAAAGTATGTTATTAACCTGAGAAAAATATTTAACAGGTGTTAGTCTCCATTCTCTGTGGAAGATCTAAAAGCTGTATTTATAAAGCCAACCACTGCATTTAGGTAACCAACAGCAGGTCTCACACGTGCTTGGTTTTGAACTTTTGCCCATTTCTCATACCTGTTTTTACAGTTTTACTAAAAACACCCTGTAAGTCCTGGCAGTGGTGTCAACTTAAGTTAGTGCCAGAGATAAAACACTACAATAGACCATTGATCCGCTATCACCTGTTTCTGAAAAGAAAGATAATTTTTTTTTTAACTCTTCAATGTGAACTTATTTTTATAATTAATGTTCTAAACAGGGGGATACAGCTGTGCATTTCATGAACATTCGTAACTTTGGTGAGGAAAAAAACCAACTATCCAACATACCAGAATGTAACATATAACTTTAAAAGGCATAAGCATACTTTAAATTCTCACACTTGCTTCAAAAGAGGAGGAATATCTTTTGTGAAAAAACTAAATGGTATAGTAAGTGGTAAGTCTGGTATATTATCATTATGAGTAATAGCTTCAACATAACATATATACATTTCTTTTAACTTGATAGCATATAGTATTGAGGAAGTTCACTTTAAGGGAAATAGGATGTCTAACTTTTTAAGAGTATAAAAAAATTATGCGCGTAAGCAATTGTAAGGGCCAAAATTCACAAGTTTTCTTTTTACTCATCTACAGTATAAAAACTTCCAAGATTCAGCATTTTTGGTGATCAACATAGAAGGGGTAAGGCTCCCACACTGGTCCTTTAAGATTCCTTTGTGCAACAGTGATACTCTTCCAATCCTATCTCAATTGGCTCTCTTCCCAAATTGTACTACTGTACTTTGCAGAAGGAAAGCAATGAATTAAACCTTGCTGACAGCAAGTACTTTCTCAGCAGCACCTCTACACATATAAAGCACTCCCCTTACTTCCCAAGTGTTTCCAGACCCCATGGTTTCCAGTCAGCACATGCTTCCTCAAAGTCACAAAAGCAGCAAGACTATTGAGTTTCCTCTTTTCTCACACTGTGCTCCACAGACTTGGAGCTGCACATGTTGGAGATGAGAGAAGAGGCAGCAACTGTTTTTGTTGTTAAGACCACTATTTGATTAAGTGTTTTGAGTGATAAACATTTCCCTTCCAAACCGTTACTGCTTATAAAAGCAGGATTCACAATAGGAAGACAAGCTAACTCCTTCTCACCAGTTCAACGACATGGACTGTCTCCAGTCTCTGCAGCAAATCATTCTTCCAAAGGTTACGACAGCTGTTTATGTGGATGTTTATTTTTGGCAGCTATCATTAAAGGACAACAAAGAAACATGGACAGAGCTCACGCTAGGCCATCTTAGCGACCCACAAGCATTTGGTATGCAAGTCTGAAAGTTATCATTCCTTCACAGGCTGTCCTACAGCACAGCTTTCAACTTAGGAAATTATTTTTTTTTTTACGGAAGAAGAAAAGTCACGACTTCCACTGTTATGTCTCCAAACACCTAAGAGCAGCACCAGCCCAATACACTGAAACACTTATTCCATTACCTGCAAGTACTTTAGTTTCCGAATACTTTAAGGCACCTCTCCCATCGAGCTGTATCAGTTGTGTCTTCAATTTAGTAATATGCCTGTAGGGACGGACGTTGGCTTTCTTCTTTAAAGCCAACAGCAAATCATATCTATAGACATGATTTATAGAAAGCCAATTAAGAAATAATAATTTAAAAAGCCAATCAAAAAAAAAATCCACTTGCTAACCCAAAAGTCTGAGATTAGAACAATTTCTTGGAAATTGCTAAGCACAAAGCAACAGTTACTTTAATAAGTTTGGTATAAACAATGATTATTATTTTTTTTAATATCAACAGTAGAAAGCAGTGCAAGCGAGAGTTTTTAAGGAGAACATACAATAGCACAGCCTCCCTGAAGAGGACAGAGCAGCTCAGGCCTAGCACACAGAAGGCCTGAGACAGCTCATACTGGTGGTACCCAGAAGCAAGAGGTCTGGAGCTTGTTTTGCAAGACGTGCATGAACAGAGGGGAAAAGGGACAGCCAACATCAAGGGACTTACATTACAACAACAGAATAAACTGACACTAACACTTTTCAATCCATCTGCATTCAAAAAAAAAAAAGGCAAGAGGAATGACAAAAGCAGCACTGGATTTTTGCTGAAAACTCAGTTTATCAAGGTAAGACAATTCAATCTGGTGTCTGGAAGGGTCCAACAATAGGGCACAGCAACCAGCAGACGCGCCTGATTATTTCTGCAATTGCACAAAGCGTTTCCATGGAAAAGCAGCAGCCTTCTGGTTTGACACATTCAGTGTCTGACAGCCAAGCCAGCCAAAGCTCAGACATGCAAGGCTCGAAGAGAGATCACAGGCGGCTCTTTGGACGGGGTTCTGAGCAACGTGGGACTAAAACCAGCTCTGGGTGAGCAGCTGACCCCAGGGGCTCTGCCCCATGTTCTTTATTTACCAGTTAAGATCCCAGTGAAAGCAGAACAGACATGCGAGTAGCACATGGGTGGGAAGCATGGCCATGGGACCTTCCTCTCTCCTTAGGCTTTACTGAAGAGCTTCTGAGAAGCCTGGATGGGAACCAGAGGACAGCTGGGCTGCTGTGGCTTGGAAAAGTCCCGCCAAAACTCATTCTTGCTCTTTAGAAATTAAACTTGGGAACAAAATAAGTTGTTGTAACTGCAGAATTTCAGCTGGTGCTTCACAGAGGCAACCTGAGGTACAGCTGGAGCAGTGGTGCTTGAGCTGCACTAAATATTACCTCAGCACCCTCATGCTTTAGCCCATTACAGGTGGCTAACCTATTAGTGGCAAAGAACCCAGGGAAACAAAATATCTTAAAATGCATTTAGCAGACACATTCATATAATACACTTTGATTCCATTCAAATTCCTCTCCAAACTCATCAGGCACTGATCTGTCACAGGCTTCTAAGATTGAGAAACACCTGTGCTAGATCCAACACAAACACTTCTCCGAGCCATCCACAACAGTCCTCTGACAAAGCACCAGATTAGTTTTTACAAAAACACCTTCCTTTTCGATCACCTAAAGCTCCTCCAGCGGATCAACATATCAGGCAGCTGCCTAGGAAACCCGCTGTGGTACTTACTCAGGCCATGGCGGAGAACGTCCTGAGTCCCCTGTCCCATCCCAGCCCACAGGGATCAGCCCCACTGCCAGCACAAGGAAAACCAGCAGTGCAGGATTTACTGGTAGCTGCCACAGCCACACCACTGAATGCCAAAAATTCCACCCACATCCCATACCAGCTTACATAAGTGAGTTGTTTCTTTTTTTTTTTTTTTTTTTTTTTTTTTTTTTAAAACAACCCTGTTTTACAGTACTGCTTAGGCTGACAGCAAGTACACATTACACTGCAGTCACCCAAAATATTCCTGCGGTTTTATTTCGTATGTGTGTCACCGGCTCAAAACTCCCAATGCAGTCTACCCCTTCCCAAAAGGATGAGCAACCAACTCTGCAGCTGGAAAAAAAAAGTGAAGGTTTTGGCAGAGACTACGTAAACAAATCTGATGAATACTGGGGGGTCTTGATCACTGCTGGGGTTTCCATCCAGGCAGACCCATTATAGATATAGAGCATTAAAAGCCCACAGCAAAAAACACGGGTCATCTCTTTCAGATTATTTTCAATATAAGTAATAGGTTTAGTATAGCTTACTACTGTACAGCATTTTGCTTGCAGCAAGGATATCATGGAGGTTTGTACTTTTACTACTGACATATAGTACAACAAAGAGGGAGCAATAGCTTTCAGGGATTTTATTTGTTTGCTACAATGTGGGGAAAGAGAGGATATTGGCACACAGGTCACTCCAATTCCTTGAAAAATCTAGACTTTTTATAATTCATCATTATTGCAAAAGTTCTCAGTACACATAAGGATATAGAAAAAAAATTGAACAAAATCTATCAAGATGTACATATAAAGAAAGATTCCAAACCCCAAACCACCTATACATTCCAAGAAATTAATAGTGACTGATACTGATACATACAGAACAGAACTAATAAACTGACCTTGCACACTAAAAAAATTTTTGGAATCAAAACTTTTTAGCTCAAAAGTTTCATTTACTGTCTTTGCTATAAACAGTGATGAACTCATCGAGTCAAAAGACCATCCACTACAAAGAGGGATGAATATTTAACAGCATCTCTATGTCCCTCAAGTAATACAAAATAGTGCAAATGTTGCGTATGTATATCTATGCATATACATTATATATGTACACTACAGTGAAATACTCTTTATTCAGCTTATGTTTACATTTTAAACAGCTAGAATATAGGCACACCAGTAGATACAGGTATTATCTAAATTTCAGGTTTGAGAGAAGAGACTACTTGGTAATGCACTGCTAGCTAATGATGTGGGTGGGCTGAAGTAGCATTCATCCCCCAGTCCCACACCCACATCAAACATCACTAATCCCAGACCGCATGTGACAGAAAAATAGGAAGGAAAAAGCAGAAAAGTGACAGCAAATAGGCTCAAATTTGAACAGAAACCCATCGTGTGCTGTGAGGAAGGTCACGAGGTTCTACTTCTCACTGCAGTGATAGCTGCCTTTGATCAGTGCTCTCATGTTCTGCTTCCGCTGCTGCTCATCCATGCGATGAGAGTTCAATTCAGAGCAACTGCCCCAGTTTTCAAAGCCCTTGGACACTGACAGATTACTTCTCCTTCCTCAGTGACAGCGAAAAACAAGCATTCTTCTTGTTATTAGCAGAAAAACTACGTCTAGACTACAGAACACACTCCTACAAGGAGAAGCTTGATCACAGGCTAGAACAGATCCCATTTGACTCCTGCTGTCCTATAATGCTTCAAGAGAGATCCAATATCAGCTACAGGCCAGGATGAGAAAGCTATGTATATATTTACTTTCAGATATTTCGGAGACTATCCCCCAGGTCAGTAATTCACATCAAAAAGAGTGAGCTATTAAAAACAAAAAGGAAAAAACAAAAAGGCAAAAAGAGAAGACTACTTACAGCTACCCATGCCTTATATTGGAACACCATTACCATGAACAGAACTCCTTACATTCCAATGTTTTGGTGCAAGTAACTCTGCCCATCTGGGAGGCAGTCTTTAAACTGGGCTTAGAACAAGCATTACCAACTCATTATATAAAAAAAGGAAGCTCTAGATTTCATAACTCACTGACATATCTCAGGAAACACGCAACAAGAAATATTTCAACACATACTAACAGACTAACAGCAGATTGTGCGAGTGGGCACATAAGTCAGAGCAAATGTTTCTTTAAAAAGAAATAAAATCCTTACAGGTTAAGATTCACTTGTCTCAGTACTGCCAATAATGACAATCCTATAGCTATGTTCTATCCCGCATTATCTGAGTTATAGTCTAATTGCACCTTGAAGAGTTTAAGAGCCCTCATTTATTAAGAAAATGATGGACAACTCTGGCTATGCAAAATGACTGTCACTCTGTGTGTTAGAGGTTCTGTGTTTTAGATTGTGAAGAACTATAAACACCCGAATAAATACAGAGAAAGGATTTGTATAAGCTGCTTCCACTTATAGTCTTACTACTGTTGTCATAGTAGTATCATGTCTAGCAGTAAGTTGTTATCTTTCAGTATCAGAAAACTCATAAATATGACAATCATGTAAGTTGCATTTGGTGCTCTTTCATTTTTCATCTCAGGCCCAGCCAGCATAGGTTTGTGAAAGGCAAGTGCTGCCTGACCAACCTCATCTCCTTCTATGACCAGGTAACACTCTTGGTGGATGAGGAAAAGCCTATTGATGTAATCTACCTAGGCCTTTGACACAGTCTCCCACAGTATACGCCTGGAGAAGTTGGCAGCCCACGGCTTGGACAGGTACAGTCTTTACTGGGTTAAAAACTGGCTTGATGGCTGGGCCAGGGGAGTAGTGGTGAATGGAGTGAAATCCAGCTGGCAACCAGTCACCAGTGGTGTTCTCCAGGGGTTGGTCTTGGGGCTCATCCTCTTTAATATCTTTATTGATGACTTGGATGAAGGAATTGAGCGCATCCTCAGTAGGTTTGCAGATGACACCTACCTGGGGGAAGTGTTGATCTGCCAGAGGGTAGGAAGACCCTGCAGAGGGACCTGGATGGGTTGGATCAATGGGCAGAGGCCAATGGGATGAGGTTCAACATGGCTAAGTGCCGGGTCCTGCACTTTGGCCACAACCACCTCATGCAATGCTACAGGCTTGGGCCAGAGTGGCTGGAAGGCTGTGCAGAGGAAAAGGATCTAGGGGTGCTAGTTGATACTCACCTGAACATGAGCCGGCAGTGTGCCCAGGTGGCCAAGAAGGCCAAGGGCATCCTGGCTTGTATCAGGAATAGTGCAGCCAGCAGGACCAGGGAAGTCATTGTCCCTTTGTACTCTGCTCTGGTGAGGCCACACCTCAAGTGCTGTGTTCAGCTTTGGGTCGCTCAGTACAAGAAGGACATTGAGGCTCTGGAACGTGCCCAGAGAAGGGCTACGAAGCCGGTGAAGGGCCTGGAACACAAGTCCTGTGAGGAGCGGCTGAGGGAACTGGGGTTGTTTAGTCTGGAAATGAGGAGGCTCAGGGGAGACCTTATTCCTCTCTACAACTCCCTGAAAGGAAGTTGTGGGGAGCTGGGGGTCAGTCTCTTCTCGCAAATAATTAGTGATAGGACTAGAGAGAACGGCCTCAAGTTGCACCAGGGGAGGTTTTACCGTACAGTAGAGAACCAAATGGATAAAGGTTTGCAAAAAGGAATTCCCCCCTACATGCTAAGGGTCCACACAAAACAGAGCACTTCAGAAAAGGCTGAAATAAGAAGACTCTAGTAACATCCACTAGAGTACCATCTCCTCAAATTCGTTTTTGAAAACAAAAAGAACTATCAGCTAAAACAATATTCTGAGCATGTGTGTAGTGCACTATTGCTTTATGAAGTATGAAAGCTTGGATTTCAGAAAGTTGTCATTTTATGATCAGCACATAAGATAGCTAAGGAAATACATGAATGGATGAAATTTTAGGAGACTACAGAATCTAGTGCTCAGTCCTGAAGCACACTGAGTATGCTTAGTCCATCCTAGGAAGATGGCTATGACAACGCTACATCACCACATGCATGCACTACACCTACCTCAGTCTAACAGAAGAGAAACAATAACACAGTGCAGCCAGACAGTTCAGCTTATGAATTTGTGAATTGTCTATTAACAGGCCTTCACTAAGAAAGCCATCTGATGGTACTAGCATAAGTCAATCATTTTCTCCTGCTACTGGCTGAGCTAAGATCCTCAGCATTCCCAGACAAATTGGAGTTTAAACATCATCATCTCCAACACCATCCACTATTTCACCCAGAAACCCTCCTAACCTTCAAGCCCTGTAGCTAGTCATTAAAAGTTCTGTATGAATTATAGCCATGGTTTTGGTCATGTTTGTTCTACTAATCTCCTCCCACTTTAACAGCAGACAGTGAATTTTTATATTCTATTTCTTTCTATAACCTGAAATTGCAGGAAGAAGTTGTATCTGAACAGAAATTAAAGAAACCACCATAAAATTCTGCTTTTTGTTTTGCAAGGTTACATTTGATTTAAGCACTGTAATGATTAAGAGTGATTGCTATCATCAACAAAAGGAGTGACTGCATGTGACAGTCTACAAAGAGCACTTATTCATCCAGACCATGATTACCTAGAATATAACAGCATTATATCGTATGTTACACTGCCATACATTTTAACTTTTATTATTTTATAGAAGGCTTAGTATAACTTTAAAAAACAAATAATGATTAAGGCTGCACCCTATAACAGCAATTCTTCTGTCTCCTCCTATTTCTATTGCTTCAGTAAACCATCATCATGTAATTTTAAGGTAATCCCATACTATGATGGTACACAGTATAGAGAAATCTCTCATCTAACAAGTTGCAGATTGAGTTATTAATCAGTCAATCTATTCTGTAACAAGTAAAGACTTTAAAAAGTTGTGACGTTCATACCTGGAAGCTACAGAACTGACAGAGAGGAGACCCCAGAATACATTTTTAGTTCAGTCTTGCTTGCTTTCAGTCATGTAATCTCCAAAATGCATCTACTCCTCAATTCAGAGGAAGATTTAGCACATCCAAATTTAAGACAGAGTCAGACCAGAGGCATCTACATTTGGGATTTATCAAAAGCGATGTTAAAAATGGACATAAATACTTCATTTGACTCCACATAATTTAGAAGCAGTGGGAGACACTGCCAAACTGACCGTGTGTTCCTCTGCACATAATATACATTCACCACCTTCCTATAAAGCAGCAGTTGGCAGAAACACCTCTGTTGCTCACTGACTGGAGAGAGAGACTACTCAATATTTTATTTCAAAAAGGAAAATGCAACTATTTTGTTGTCACCAAGAACTCAGGAAATGCTAAAGAAATAGCTGAAAGACTCCAGTCATAGTTATTTAGACTATGAGGACACCGTAAACCACAAGAAGCCATACTGTCTTCCTCAGAAATCTCTGGAGATTTGAGGGATTGCATTGTTTAGATTTGGGAGCAGAAAGATCTGAGAAGTTCTCTTAGGGATACACAGTAAGCCTATGTAAGTGCAGTACATGATGGTAAACATCCTTGCTATTTTCCCTTCCCCCTTCAACAGCATACCTCTTCAGTTAATATTGAAGCTAAAGTGTGCTAAGGAACTGTATTTTAGGAAGACTACCAAATGCTAACTGAAAACAAGCAAAAATGGTGTGAGCGTTCTGAGGATTGTTTCTATGTTCACACCACAGTCTCTCCCATTTCCAGAGACAGAAAAATAGCTAAGTTTAATTATATTCAATAAGCCTTTTTTTTTTTTTTGAATAAGCAACCAAGATGAATGAATACTCCCTTTTTCTGTTGCTTTATACACTACTTCACAACTAGGAGACAAGGTATTCTGGAAACAGTGGCTTGGCAGAATTTTAGACTCATCTACTCAGTGTCCAATTTCAGTAGAATAGCCAATAAGAAGAAGGAAAAAAAAAAACACACAAATTTCTGGTAACAAATGAACGTCATACAGTCCACCTCAATTTGCAATCAAGGAAACTGAAGGAAAAGAGGAGCTGGAGAACACAGACATCCTCATAAGTCCAGGAAGTTTGCTTTTATTTCAGAGCATGTTAGTTTGTGGGTGTTTTGTTTGTTTGTTTGTTTTGCTCTTGTTGCTGCTTTTTTTTGGGAAGTGAGGGTGGGGAGGAAAGCGTCTGTAAACAAGCCAGGCCCTGCACAGTTCCTAGCAATCATGTTCAAGTCACATCAGGTTGCCGGTGTCTGACTGTCCTTACACTTGTACATTCTGTATGCGTCCATTTGATTTAAAAAGGTAAATTATATTAATCAGTCATAGCACACAAGACATTTTCATGCAGAAAGAGCCAAGAAAACTGAAAATAGTCCACAGAGCTGAACTACCTCAAAAACTCTTTACTCTTGTCAAAGTTTTGTACACCCATGACTCTGACTCACTATTTTAGAGTGCCAACACTGCTACTTACTCTTTAGCTGCTTCCTACTCTTTCTATGGTTCAGGTCATCCTCGCTACTACTTTGAAATCAGTTACATGCATAAAGAAATACTACAGCCTAGAAGAACACCATGTTCTACACTCACACCTTTAATAATAATAAAGCCTCTACAAACCACACAAAGAAAAAAGTTGGTTTTGCCTCTTCCAAGGATTTCTTTAATCTTTTCTGCATGAGCCTTGCACAGATTTATGGTATTGCAATATGCCTTAGGCATTTGTCAGAAATAGATTGTTGATCCTTTCTATCAATTACCATGACCAGACAGAGATGGCAGGAGGGGAAAACGGATGACTTTTTAGCTCTTCCAGAACCTAAATTACTTATCTGTATGGTGATATTCTCACAAAACACTTTCAAAGCAGATGCCTGAAGTTGGGCAATCAATTCAAAAATCTAAATAACTAAATAACTGACAACAAATAACTGACATGAGTATTTGCTGCTTGCATTTGAGGAATCCCCTTTTGCAAGATCTGGATCATAGAGCACTTTATCATTTTCTTTGGCATTTTATTTTACGTACCTTTCCTTCTAGGACACCTAGAAGGAAAAATGACTGTTCAAGAAGAAACGTTATATTCAATCTATGTTTCCTTCAGTAGAGACTATCACAGTAACCAGAAGATGAAGGAAGGCCTCTCAAAGTATAGTAGCATCTATTGTATGATATATTCAGTGAATATATAATTGAATAACTTCCCTACAAAATGAGGATGTGGAAGGGGGAGGAGGAGGAAAATTTTGTGCAGCTAAGGTGCCGGCCTAGAGAGAGCTTGAAACATTACCACAACACTCTGTATGGTTTCTTTTGCTATGCAAGACACAGAAGTTCGTGCTTCTTTCTTTCCTGTAGGAGGCAGTCACAATTAATTAATGTTTACAATAAAACAGCAATGACAAAGACTATCTCGGTATGCACTTACTTTCAATACAGCCGCTCCTGTAAGATGCGTTCTTATTGTCCTGCCTACGTAAGACAAGTCACTCTTCTATGTGCCAATGCGTATTATTGAATGCAGTTAAAAAAAAAAAAAAGAAAGGAAAAGATTGAAAACTACTGTATTTTGGAGGTCATTTATATTTTCAGCCAAGCATTCAGGCACCTATACTCTGATAAGCCCACCTCCAAATCACAACAGTCGATCAAAGAAATGTTGTCAGACCCTGCCTGGTTCAAGTCCCTCCCTCCCCTACCTCAGTTTGTGAAGTAATTTAGTTGTGAGGGAACCTCAAAGGTCATCTGGTCCAATGCCCTGCTCAGAGTAGGACCAGCTTAGATCAAATTGCTCGAGGCCTTCCCAATTGACTTCCAAGTATCTGCTCGTTATGGGCACCCATTTCAGCATTTCACCACTCTGATGCCAAATTTCCCACCGCCATGTGCAGTTAAAACTTCCTTAGCTGCAGTTGTGTCTGCTGTCTCTGTCATCTCCATACACCCCCATTAGGGGTCAAAAAACAGTAAAAAATAACACTGTAAATGTCTCTCTTCTGGACAAATCCAGTTGTAATGAGCTAGTATGTCACATGCTTCAGCCTTTATAACCTCAGGGCCTTCCACTGGACTTGCTCCAGTTTCACAGTACCTTCCTTGCACCAGGGAGCCCAAAAACAGACACAGTGCTCCTGGTTTGGTTTGATAGGTACAGAGCTGTCACTGTAATAACCACTTTACTTGACCTAACGCAGTTGGTTCTGTCTCACCACAATGGCACACTACTGACTCGCATACAACTTCTTCACCAGTTCCCCACATATTTTTCCACAGTGCTGCTCTCCAACCACCAGCCTGCCTTATTGTCCAGAGACAATACATACCAGGTACTAACATTTTTGTTTGCCCATGATGGCCTGCAGGAGATTTCTGCCAATCCATCTGTCCAGCCTGACAAGGTCCTTCTGCATAGGATCCCTACCCTACTCATATCAACTACTCTGCCTCCATTCAACATCATCCACAAACTTGCTGAGGATGCCCTCCTTCCCACTGTCCAGCTAGTTAATTGTCATTAAGATGGAACAGCGTCAACCCCAGAATTAACCCAGGAAAAAGGAATTACTGTTTTCCTGTCTTCCAGGCAATATCCGTACGCTGGCTGGCCTATCATCTGAACAGTGTCTTCCAGAGAATTACTGAAATTGCTTTGGGAGCCAGAATCATCCCCAGAATCACTCTTACCACCTTGTCCCTACCCAAAGAACAATATTTCATGAAATATAAGCACAGCAGGATAAGGTGGCTCCTCCTCCAAACTAAAATACCACAATATAATGCTAAATTACTTTACTCTGAATATTATTTAAAATATCATAATAACATCAACAGTGACTGTTACCTATTACACTTCTTTATCTGCTGAGTTTCTTGTGTTTTAAGCCTTTTCCTGCCCTGAACTGTTTGTGTATACAACAGAAAGAAAACAAACAAGAAAGAGCCAAGAACAACCTTGCAAAACTGCTTTGGTGGGTTTCTTTCCCAAAGGGTCCTCTGAGGAGCTGGATATCAATAACCTTATAGAAGGGCAAGAATTTTTACATTTCTGTTGTACAAAAGCATTGCACAACTATTTGCATGAAAAAAGTATGGGCACACTAAACGTCAAATTGACATTTTATATTTGGGGTCTTTGACTTTTATTCAGTGGTGAAAGGGGTAGGGAACAGGAGGAAGCAGGAAAACCTAAACAATGACAATACCAATATATTATTATTTGCAGAAAATAAGTTTGCAGAGAAGTTCCATGAATGACATGCACCACCACAACCTTGGACCTTAGCTGAAGTCATAAGCAATTTCTCTGGAATACCACATGTGACATAAATAGACATCTGCTAAAATACTTCACAAAACAATGCAGTTCATACCTCTGAAAAAAAATGACTTCTGCACTCTTCTTCAGTGACATGGAATTTTTTGCTTATGTCTAAATATTAATTCTTAAATAGTTTACGTAGGGCAGGGATAAATAACTTTTATGATAACTACCCTGGGGCAACAGAAAGATTAAAATTAAACATGAGGTCATAGATGATCAAGACTGTAGCATAGAAAACATTTATAAGTTAGTTTAGTAAATCTGTCAATTCAGACAGGCAGCTTCACATTCTGTGAGATAAATGAGGTCCATTAAAAACTGAAGTGTAGCATAGGACATATTAATCCTTTATAAAGAAGAAAGTTCGCCACACCACTGTGTCCTCCTCACATTCAAGAGTGCAGTTTACAAAAATCTGCATTCATCTTAGTTATGCTCTGAACCAAGAAAACAAAAAGCTATCCATGAAAAGAACTAGGAAACACTGTAATCCAAATAGGAATTAATGAAGGAATTACTATGTTATCATCTGCATGGTGAATTTAAAATGCCAAAACTCCACGACAAAAGAGAACAGGCTGACAGTAAGTCACTGAATTACCTTAAGAAATCTAAGTTCAAATTCTTCAGCTCTGCAATGAGGTTGTTTTTCTTTGTTTGTTTGGTTTTTTGTCCTCAACTTACTCCTTCACTCTTTGTGCAGACTTCTCTGCAGGTAACCATAGCTTTAATAATCCCACTGGCTATGAAGATACAAGGAGAAAACAATCATTAACTACTTGAGGTTGTTCAGATATTTTAAAGCAAGGAATATAAACCAAGGAAAACACACACACAATTCCGGATGGCACACGTGGTATTTTTAAGCAGCTACATGAGAAAGAAGTGACCCAGAAATCAAAATAAAAATCCGACTTTGTTCTAATATTGGATGGAGGAAACTGTTTCTCCATTAGAGAACAAACAAATATCATCAACTGGCTGACACAAAAGGGAAAAGGAAAACAACAGGAAAACTTGCCAGCTGGGGAAAGCAGCAGTCAACTGCCAAGGATCATTTTAGGGCTGCAGCTGCCTGCCTCTGCCAAGTTTAAAGAGTAAGCTGTTCTAAAAGTATATTAGAAAAATGCCATTAGGGAGTTCAAATACTGACCTTGTAAGGAAAAATTCCATGAGGAAGACCGTGAATTTCCAGGATACCAGGAATTTGGTTAAGATTCATCTTGCAATTTCCCAGGTTCAGCATGAAAACAGCTATTCCAAAAATGCAACCAATGTTCCTTTTTTTCTTCTGCTCACATCTGTACTTAAAGACTTGCCAGTGCCCCATGTGCTGGTCTGAATTCAGATCTGCACATCCCATTCCAAAGGGGACTACTTCTAGACTGAGAATGTTGCTGCTAGTATATTACCACAAATCTATTTTTACTGGGCAACGCATGGTGCTTCTGGTAAGATAACAGATACAAAATTTGTCTCAGTATGTTAAGATTATTCATGTACAAGGCTCTCAGCAATGCGCTCTCAATATTTTTAGAGAAGCATTGATAATGAGCATATTTCCAACTATTTTAGGACTTAGAAGAGCTAAATCTAGTCAAAAACTACCCAAGAAAAAGTAACAAGATTTTTCCCACATAGCAGTATGTTTGCAACTAAAACATAAAGTATGACTTTTCTCACTTTATTTTTTTTAAACAAAAATTTGTCTGTAAAGCATGGCACTGATACCAAAACCGATGCGAAGGATGAGTATATTGCCTTTGTGATATTTGTGAGAGCTTAACAGGAACCTGTCAAACAGATGACGAAGAAAGAAGTGATGCAAAGGTGTGCAAACCAAAAACAAAATGATTTTTTATAAAACATCTGCACCTTGTTTTCGAATACATCACATACAGCA
The DNA here is from genome assembly GCF_013377495.2 of Cygnus atratus. NCBI lineage: Eukaryota > Metazoa > Chordata > Aves > Anseriformes > Anatidae > Cygnus > Cygnus atratus. The sequence goes on from NC_066362.1 coordinate 63,321,730, forward strand.
TCAGCTGGAAAAAGTGTAGCAAAGACAGATGCAGGAAGAAACTCAGATCCACAAGCATAGAATAATGTCCTTTAACACGCCCCCAGAAACAGCTGTCACTTACTTTAATCACTCAAAACAACCGGGAAATATTTATTCCAGCCTAAATCATAGCCAGAAGTTCTGCTGCGCATTCTCTTCAATGAGAAGCAACTGACTGATCTGAAATTTACTAGTTTTGAGGGAACAGGCAGATGTAATTTTGTTCCTCTGTAGTTACAAGGGTGAACAGTACCCTGTGTGTGTGGGGAAGGGTACTCCATATCAAAGGTGATTATTTGCCAGGAAGACTAGATGCCTGTCGACAAGTATTGTTATAAAAACTTACCTATGTAACAACCGTGAGGAAAATGGAACCATACAACCTTAACAAAGAAAAGGCAGAATTCTACTGCTATCTAACAGTTCACTACAGCACTGAACCATTATCGCAACAGAAACAATTAAATCATGGTTATTGTAGTTCGTTGCTGTTTCAGAGTGATCAGCATAGCTGTCTCTTTCAGTGATGGTCAGACAAATCTCTAAGGCTATAAACTTCCTATTGAAAAAGCTGCCAACCATGCATTTAATTTTCTACTTACAGAACAAACTGGGCCACAAAACAGGAACCTCAAAATCCTTCTTGACCCTCAAGAACAGTATCAAGGGACGCAGCAGGAAAGAGAAAATACTAAAGACTGAACAGCCGATCAAAGAGGTTTGTCATAAGTACATTTTGACTACATTCAAGAGCATTAAAAAAAAAAAAACAACTTCAACATTAAAAAAATATTTGCTACGTGCAGGTCAGTTTTAAAAAAAGCCTTAAACGAACTGTTTCTAAGCCAGTGCTTTCCTTTGGTACACATATATTTACACCAATGACATTTAAAAATTCAAGGGTCAAGAAGAGTAAAAGTTGAAAGTAGGTTTATCTAATTTAGAGGTATCTATCATACACTGGCTGTAGCTCCCTGAGGTATGAAAATAAGCATAGTTATCTGGAATACATTCAAGAAAAAGAAGGAAGTTTTAAAAATAAACCGAATTGCAAACACTGCCACTGGTTCACTGGTTTCATTTTGACTATTACAGGGAGATAAACCATTACTGAGGAACATTTACTTTTTCAAATCAAGTCAGTGACACGTTTCATAAAGGAACAAGCTGTTCTCTGCGTTACCTAGGACGATCACTCCAATGCATAAGAATGTATTTCATCAGAAGTGTTTTGCATTGCAGTTACAGTGTTACATACTACAGTCTTTCTGCTCCACAGATCTCACTGTTTTGGTGCAGTTTGACGGAGGAAAAAAAAAAAAGAAGATAGACCATGAGCTATCTCAAGGCAATGCCAGGATCCTAAAAAAAAGGATGAAAATTCACGGGAGGCTCAGACGACACAGCAGCGGGCAAAGGAGAACAAGGCTAGGACTTCATGCATTATGGCAGGCAACTCAGATAAAAGCACTTCCAAGAGTCCCAGGAAGACAGGAAAGAACAGTAACTTTTAAGCCAACCAGCAACCTGCACAAAGCAATGGCTGGCAAGCCCCAAAGCAGATCATTAAAGAAAGAACCCTGATCTGTTCTTACCTGAGCCAGAATCTATACAAGAGCTTTAATTTTTCATACCTTTTGACTTTGAAGAATCATTCACATTTTAGTCTCAAAGCTCTTGACAGAACCACCCTACCAGACTGACCTTTCAAGAGAGGGTGCCACCATTCCACCTGCAGGACAGGAGGTCTATCAGAAGCACCAAAGAACCAGCAGGTGGGATGCTTTCACGCGTAAGTCTTCTGCTTTCATGCATCAGTCTTCAATAGGGTGGGGAAAAACTTGGTGACAGCTGAGGCCAAGTATGGAAACTGAAAGGTACTGGGCTGTAAGTCTCTAAACAAAACTCTTCGGGACTTCACTTTACAAAACAAACATGGCGTATTCCTCATTTTGTATAAATATGCTAGAAACACAGGAATGTTAGAAGTCCACAAGACAGTAATTCTGGTTCTGGTAATAGTGTGCAAAGATTACCTACGGAATTTAATCACAGCAGAACATATATATATATATATATATATATATATATATATATATTCACTCCCAAAGCAAATTGCAAGCAAAGGAGACAATTGGTTCTATAATGAAAGGACAACAGACATACAGTCTACCTTCTTATCTACTCTACTCACCCGGTCACCTCACACACAACGTTTCCTATTCTCTCTTCTTCCAGTCCACTCTCCCTCAATATGCCCTCATTTCCCTTTCTGCATGGCTGTGTATCATCAGTCTCCCACCCATACAGGCGCACGAACAAACACGCATACACGCTCATTCTATCCAACTTGCAGTACCCATCACCAACACCTCTACTCTGCAGCCAGCAGTCCATGGAAGCAAGTGTGGAAGAAGCATGGTGACAGCAATGCTTAAGCCTCATGTGAAGGCTCCGCTTTGCAGATTGCGAGTAGCATTACCCCTAGGGCAATGCAGGACCCTACTGTACAAGCTTTTCCTTTCTCAAAATTAAGACATTGGTAATAGGAGCTTCTTACTAAGAATTCTGAAATCCCCCATCTGGTAAACCTTACAAAAGAAGCGACCATAGGATTGGCACAAATTAAGTTTTTTGTTTGTTTGTTTTTTAAATTTTCTGAATGCAGTTGCTTTGGTTTCAGTCTTAGGAAGACAGGAAGGGGTTTTTTTGTTTGTTTTTAAATGGGCAACAGGCAGCACTTCATCTAGAAACAATGACAAATGTATCAGTCAACCATGCTTTGTTCTTTGGATTTACTGAACTCCCTCTGCTCCCTATGTCTGGCTTCCATAAAATTTTCAGAACTGGAATTAGCAATGTACTCTTAATATACTTTCTTCTAAGCAAACATATTCCCTTGAAAATTGTATTTGTTGCTCAGAACATCAGTTCTCTCTGTGTTCCCAGAAGTTCTACTAGAACACAAATGCCTTGTTTAAAGCATCATTGTCTTCCCTCCTTACTTCAAAGCATACAGAACCCCATCTAAGTAGAAGGACTTCATGGTTCCACCAAGGCAGCACAGGAAGCATCTAAATTTAAATAAGGCCTTTCATGTGTCATATAGTACAAACAGACCCAATATAGCTCATTCTTTAATCATACAAGACTTGTGCTTTGACATTTCCCCAAACAAAGCCCCAGCTACACTTCAAGTTAAGTATTGCAAGAAGATTTACCAGAGAGAGGAGGAAAAAATAGAGACAGAGAAGGAAAAATAAGCCTAAACTGCAGCTTTCAACTTTGGTTTGGACTTTCCCAGTGCTTTGGTGCAGTCAAAAGCTCAACTTCTTATCCCTTCTTCTCTCCTCAGTCATGTTATCAGTGCAAAAGACGCTACCTCTCCTATGGCTCCAGCCTGGCTGAATTCATAAACTTTATCTATGAGCACAGAAAGTTTATTGGGAGTAGCCTCCACATTAAGATCAAGATCCCACTTAATTAACTTTAGCACAAAAAAGTTCTGCTAATATCAGAACATAAGCCGTCTACAGAGAAAGTGATTGATAAACACAGGTCTGTAAGTGATTTCACCACACCAGCAGTTCAAACATCTACAAGTTTATGTAGGCATCTTGTAAACATCAAAGCAAGTAAGTTCTAAAAGTCCACAGGATTAGGCTGACAATCTAAAGACCACCATTAGCATCAGCAGTCTGTCACTGTACCATCTTGCAATTATTAACTTAGAGCAGTCCTGACAAAAGTCACTTTCAATAAGTCTTTTTCCATTAAATTAATAGTCATTTTCTTTCCCAATACTGAGAACAATATCTTAAATATCTGTAACTTTTTTTTTTTTTTTTTAAATCTACGTCAATGTAAGCTTGCAAGTAATAGATTCAGCTATCAAGAACAATGCAGGCCCAGGGGTCAGCAGAGGCAAGGGACGTTTTCCTTTAGACGTAGCTGCTCTGGGAGTACTGCACTGTATCACGAGCATACCAGTGTTTATAGGCTGCTATAAAAGTTTCTGACAACATCCTTGATTACTACCAAATCATGCTAATAAGCATAACAAGCATGATAAATTGAAGCAGAACTTGTTTTTTTGAGTAGTTTTTCTTGCTCACTGCAGTGCACTCACCCTGAATAAAACTGATTACAATGAACTACAAATTCTTCATAAAGGAATTCCCCAAAGGTATCTATTTTATTTACCTTACTCCAAAAGGAAAAAGTAATCGTTCTGCTCTTTTACGGGAAAATGAACAGCTCTCCATCTTTAGTACTTTCTCCTGTAACAGTGGAACTAAATAGGGTGACAGACACCTCAATGACACATTCTTCATCTTAAGCCAGATTTAGAATAGCCTCAAAAGAAACACTATGCAAAGACTCCCTTTCTATGAGAAACCATTTCACCAACTTTGATCCTGGCAAACTTGCTTTGACAGCTACAATAAAGAAGAGGTTACTGTCACAGGCCAACTCTTCTGATCACCTCCTAGAAGTTGGCCTCCCAGGAAAACGCAGAAAAACAGCCCATGGGAACTGCACAAATAGAGGAGTAGACAAAACACACGTTCAAGTGTAGTAACATGCCTGGCTGTTGCACAGGCTTCCCATACAGATAGTGGGATTAAGCAGCACCAGCCTCTCAGTGATGAATGTCTAAAGCTTGTTTGCCAAACACCTCTTACTTCATTTATCCTTTAGCAGCAACAAGCAGTTCAGAGACTGTGTCCTTCCTTCAGGTTATAAGGTGTAAAAACCTGTGTTAGACTGATCTATTTAACAAAAAGCAAAGCCACAGTGGAAAAAAAAAAAAAGTGAATGGCAGCTATCGGGTTTTGTAAACCCTACAAAAAAAATCATGAAATTATGCACACAAACTACATACCCAGACATACCCCTTTCAGTCATAAGTCTCCCGTTTTTCTCAAAGTATTTCCACCACTTTTGGAAAACAGACTATTTATTCTTAAAGGAAACATGCCAATTATTCTATGATTGAGCCATGGAAGCAGAGAGCAGCTGCGGCAGGAGGTCAATAAGGGCACCACAGGCAGGGCAGCACTGCTTTGCTCTCCCTTTAAAGATGGATCACAAGCACCATCTTCATTAACAAGTATTGACTACCATCTCTAATTACTGCATTCTAGACCTTACATTTTCACTGCACTACAAATCTCAGCAGTGTGCAGATGCCATTTGCACAGTTCAGATTTTGCTTGTACTAGCAATTTAACACTCCAAAAAGACACAAGCAATCTTATTTATTTATCTAAATAGATAAAATATACTTGTCAGATTTTCAAAAAGCCACAATACTTTGGCATGTACTTACTGATGCTAATCTTTCAAGTTACGTACCTGAATCTGTTGGTTTGCATGCCTAAAGTTAGAAAATACAAATCCAGTATTTAGACTTGTAAATTAGTGAAACAGTTTTCAAAAGAGCTCAAACTCATTACCTCAGAAAACCAGGCTATTTAACTATTAAATTTGTACAGAACATCCTGTCTAAAGAAATAAATAATTTCCACCTTGCTCTGAACTCTACTTAATCACACTGAGAAACACTTATGCTTTCCTTATGCATTATTATTTAGAAAGAGATTCTCAGTCCTAATGAACTACAGTCAGGAATTAAAAAAGCCATTTTAATTCTGAGTAACATCGTTGTCAAAAAAGAATACAGTTTAAATATCTTTTTTTTTCCCCTTAACATTCCAAGGTAGAGAAATCCACAACTATTTTTTCGCTTAAACATTCACTACATTAAATGACTGCTTTAGGAAAAGAAACTCAATTAAAAATGATGACACCCCTACCATACCCTAGCTAATCTAAAGCATTTTTTAATCTAATCACAGTAATATATTAACTTACCATTGAAGATATCTAAGAGCATTTGTTAAGAATTATGGATTTGTTTCTTCTGCTTGGGTCAAAACACAGTTCTTTCTAAATGAAATTTGCTTCCTGTTTGCATCCTCAATATTCACACCAAAGAAAGCCGTACAGCCTATATGCTGAAGGGCTCGCTGTCTTTCACTTCCTTTTGTGGCTTTCAAGACCAAAATAAGAGGGAGAGGTTTTGTTCACCAGAATATCATATTTCTGAAAAAACAGTATATTCATAAAACAATTGAAAAGTGAGAGCTTTATTCTTACGTTTTGATACTTCCTCTAACATTAATTTGCTCTGATCTAGGGACACGTACAAAGATGCCAACATTCAGCACAATATCAGAAGACTTCTTCATTCTTACTGCTGCAATCTGAATGCTTAACATGTACTCCAGACAGTGGATACTTAAGGGAACATGAAAGTCCGTTTGGTTGAACTGAAAGCACACTACTGTAGCTACCAAAAGAATATCTTGTTAGACTGCACTTCACCATTGTTTAAAGTGAGCTGGTTGCCTACTGAGCATTGCCTATTATTTCTGTAAGAAAGCCTCAGCCAACATCAATAAGGTTTTTTGTTTGTTTTTATCACCCCTATCTGAGGACCACCAAGTATCTTTAAAAATGCCAGTTTATCTTTAAAAAAAAGACATCCCTATCGAAAATATAAAAAAGATTGCCTTAAATATGTTTCATCTTACGCCACTTGTTTGGTTAAAGGACGAAGTCATTTTCATTGGAGATGTAGGGCACAGAAGGCATCACGACTTCCAGTTACTTCTTCTCAGCTTCACAAGCAGAGTTGTGAGATCATATCAAACAGTTTTGGAGTAGCCCTGCAGCTGAAATATCTTGTACTAATAGCATACAAGGTCAATACTTTTGCAGGATGTCTCTTCACCACAATGCTGTTGAAGCATTCTCAAAATCAGCAAGAGCAGTCTAAATGTTATAATGAACCAGGTAGTTCTGGTTTTTCTAACTTAGAGCCTGTGGTGTGAAAACACCCTAATATATATATATAGAAACATTGTTTTTAATCTTGTGTACCATACTATTTTGGAGTGGTTTATTCAGCAACATAAAGTTTCAATGCCTATTTGTCCAATAACAGAGATATCAATTAACTAAAACAGTACAAGAGCAGGTTTATTTGTTTTTAAGCTTAAAATATGAGTAATTTTCTGTTAAAATACCAATACTTATTTTAATGAGACCTAAAATATACCATTTTTCCATTTCATTTGAAAACACTCCACAGTTCTCAATTAAAACACCAGTGATTTCACAGCAGCCAGCCAATCTACAACTGCATCTACCATCTGTGGACAAACAGAACATTTCAGTTTTCTGTAAGTCAGCCCAGCAATATTCATCATCATACAGTACTGTGTGATACGATTTATCTCAGAGAGCTCCATGGCATTTTCAGAATCTACTGTCCCTGTGCTGAGGGCTACTACAGCTGATAACTTGGTGCAATAACTTAGTAGAACTAGGACTGAACTTTCCAGCCATGTTTTGAAGTGGGCAACAGGATATGCTTGGTGCAGATGAAATATGATTTTTAAGTTTCTTTAGCATAGTAGCACACAACTATTAATTCAAAACCACAGGACAAATATTTTTACTAACACTGGACACAAAACGGTAAAGGATCCAGCGTTTTGGCCTACAGCTGGACAGAAAAGTCCTCTGGGTTGTATGTTCTTATACAGAGGCAAGTACACTTAATGGATAACGTCTGCTTCTTATATCCAAAAATATAGCCATTATGTCATTCCTTTTTATGCTGCTCAGCACTAAGAAGGAAGGACAGGAGAGAAAAATGCTGAGACAAATTTATTTTTCCAGCCATCAGCAGTTCAGAGCAGGATTCTCTAACCTTTCAGAGACTACACTGAACTTCTAAGTACTTATAACCTGGGAAGAAGAGAAGATTACAAAAAAAAAAAGTTCAAATGCAAAGACATCTATTGCCATGGAAGCAGCAGGCAAAACAGTTTTAGAAAGGTTTCCCTCTTCAGAATTGAGTAGGTGCAATCCACATATGAAAAGGACAGTACAGGGATTATAGCAGAAGGAATGCTACAAGGTTAAGGGTCTTCCACCAGCTGTAATCATCTTTGTCCACCTCCACAGAAAGTCTATTCTCAATTCCAATTTTTTTGCCATTAATTTCTAGCTCCAAGTTAGCCACTCACAAAGAAAGAAATATGAAGGTAAATTGGTGTGTTTTCATTCCAGGCTTTGAACTAAGGATAGAAAATTGACACGCTAAACTACTGCTAAATGTAACCATTTTATGATGCAAGTATAATCTTGAATATATACACAGTCCAAACAGATTAATCTGTGGAAGGGAAATCTTTTAAAAAGAAAAATGAAGTCTGTAGGGAGCAAACCTATGTTCTGCCTGTTTGTATTACTTTCACCTTGAACAGAAAAAAGACCAGGCCTGATATGAAATAAACATAGAGCTGATTAAGTACAAATCCCCTTACCTTTTCTTATCACGTGGCCAATTTAGTCAACACGACCACTTCTATTGAATCGTAGCATTACCAGGCACAGAACATTTGCAAAAGATTCACAGTTAAACTAAACCTCAGAGAAACTAAACCCAGTTTACTGGCTGTAAACCAGTACTCAGGAGTTTCAAAGACTTCAAACAAGGTCAACGTATGAACATTAGTCTCAGGTGTAGTTCTTTCCCACGTCACTCCATTTTCTGTTTTATTACAAGCCATGCCAAGTGAGGTGCTTCATTGGAAGACCCAGAAAAAAGAAGATAAAGGAAAGCATGCAAAATCGATTTATTTGATGGTGGACAGATGGGGTGACCACAGCACTCAGAGTCGTAGGACCCTTCGTCATCCATTATGCTCCTCAGTGCGGTCACAAGCACTTTGCATACAATCAATGCTGCTACGAGCTCGCCTTTCTCACTAGGTATTAAGACCTTACCACCTCTAAAGCGCTCCTCAAGTTATGCTGCTGCTAAATCAGGGCACGGCGCACAGGCCAGAGGAGCCTGCCACTGCTGGAAGCCAGCGGTTGACCCCAGAGTGATGCTGGCTTCAACGCGTGTCTTGCCTTCATGTTGGTGGACCTCACCGAGTGCTTTATCCATCTCCATCAACAGAGGGCTATAGGCAGTTGCTCCCATTTTAAGGCTCCATAGGTACCATGTACTAATAGGGAATTTTCACATTTTCAACATAGCAATTCTGAGTTGTGTGTGCACTCACGTTTTCAAAGAAACTAAATAAAATTACTTAAATATAAATCACCTTTATTATATTAAAATTACCTTAACAGAACTTGGGTAAAATTCAGTGTTAGACTTCAAAAATCAAATTATTGTCATAAGTATAAATTCAGAATATAAAGTTACCTTCATTTCAGCCTCAGGAGATGCAAAACAGGTGTGTATGGTCTATCAGGAAACAGGGTAATACTAAAAAATTTGTATTTTTAAATCACTTTCCAAGTTAATACAGACCAAATAGTAAAAGACTCGGCTTTGCTCTTCATATGGTGTTTTTGCTAAAGAAAAATAACCACAGGTAGCAATCAGTTGAAGGAAAAAGCAAATCTGTCTAAGCTTGCATTAAGAAAAATCTCTCAGTGAATCAATATGCTGTGCAAAAAGGATCTTCAATTTATTTCTTTCACATTATAATCATTGCAGCAACCATCATACAAGACTCAAAAAGGCAACCCAACTGCTGCTAAATTGTTTGGCAGTGAATTCTTTTATAATTTTTTACAATACCAATATGTATTTGGATCTCATCATGCTATGTAACATTAAAAAAAAAGAGACAATCATTCTTTAGAGAGACTGTTGTATTTTCATTATTCATTCCATTTGTTCAGAACAGAAAGAGCCTGTTTTCTTTCTACCCAGTGCTGAGGCAGAGAAGAAAGGCAACAGAAGGAGAACCTCAGCAGACAAGGCTCCAGTACCACAGAAACTGCTGCTTCCTGTGCCAGCTCCTCAAGACTGCAGAAGACAACATCTGCTGCAGATGCTGTTGGTCAAAGCACCTACAGAAAGGTCAGCCAGAGAGCATTCTGCAAACTGCAATATGCTGATAAGAGCACAGCTACAGTAACCACTTGAAAAGGGGGAAACTTTAGCTTTAGAAAGTATTTCAGGCTCTTGATATATTTCTAGATTTGATTTCTGTATCAATAGACAAATGCAAGTCCCCAGTGAGTTATCATCAACATTTTTAACGGAAGGGGGAAAATAAAAATGGAAAGGAAAATCTGACTGCCAGAAACTTTTCTATAATCTATTAAGTTACCCTATAATATCAGATATACATTAACCATTACCTTCAACATCTAAATACAGTTTGCCTCTAGAAAGTAGACAAGCATGAACATTTTCTACTTAAATTCTATATGTTATCTGAAAACAAACAAACAAACAAACAAAACTAGCCTTACACGCTGCCGTCAACAGAAAATATTCCAAAGCCAACGATAAAAAGAACTGGTAACTTCATTGTCTCTCAGTTTGCTACCTTTGGCCTCCTGCACAATAGCCACTTTGTTAACAGGGCAAGCAGGCAGTATTATTTAAACATACAGGGCAGATAACCCTGAAGATCCTCAATTTCTTCAGTCTTTTTCCCTGTTACTACTTAAATATATGGCCAACACAGTTATACCCAATGCAATATAGAAAACAGCAGCTAAGAGGCATAGTTCCTGCCCTTTACTTGTTAATATGAAGAACAGCAAACTAGGCTTAATGTCTGAAAAAATGACATTATACACTTGAAGGCATTAACCATATCCAAACATTTAAACCCAAAACATATCCATATCCAACCATATCCAAACACTTAGCTTAATTTTGGTCTATCAAATAGCATTAGGGATTATAATGGCCCTGTTGTTTTATGTATAGAGAATATTTTTAGATTACCAACAAAAGCTGCTTAAAAACTGCTATACTGCAATGCCTGTGACAAAGTCAACGCATCAGGAAACCATACCCCTCAGCACCACAAGGCAGCAGAGCAGCTCGCTGAAGCTGCCGCTGCAATAGGAGCACTGTGAGCTAGCAGACAAATTCTAACTTAACAGGTTATATTTCCATAACAGGGTTTAAAAACAAACACTCAACAATCCACTTACAGGAGCCATGCTACAGTTACGGATCACACCTCCCAGATAATATAAACCACAGATCATTCAATGGCATAACATCCGCATCTAGAAAAAGATACATGAAGAATACATATCTGCACATAAACATGGACAATTTGCTTCTATCTACTTGAATATGCATAACTGAAGGGTCTATGGTAAAAATAGAGGCTCCATTTCATTAGCAGTGGATTACCTAGTTTTATTCTATGTGGCTTGTTAGCAGCTGCTGTAAAGCAGTTTAACAGTTTTTATTTAAAGTTTAACATGCTTACCGGTTATCAGAATTCTCCTGCCTTCTCTCAGAGAGATCTTCCAATGTAAGCCCACACACCAAGAAAAGTTAAAAAGAAAAAATTATTTGCATAAAGAGTTATTTCAGCACCATGCACTCAGCTTGCAGTCCACTCTCCTGACTTGTAGTTACTAAATTGCTCCTGCTTTTCTAACCCCTTGTGTACTGTACCTGGAAAAACCCTTATCAGAAAGCTGATCCTGCTTCTACACCCTTAGCCACTGTAAACAACATTGTATTTCAACTTCAAACAACCTGCCCTTGCACATGTACAAAAAAACCTCCAACTGTAACACTGCAGTTACTTCAGCTATTTGTATTGCAGGTTCCAGCTGTTAGCCCTACCCACATCTTACTAAGTATGCACTTCTTGTCAAGCTTGATATATCCTCACTTTTCACATTTAAGAAGTATTTTCCCTTCCTTAAACAGAAGTTAATATTTGACAGCAAAGAACTACTTTGATCTCTTAAGGGGGGAAACAAAAGAAATTCCTCTGTTTTCATCCCAAACTATAGATTCAGGGTAGCACATGGGGCATACAGGCAGCCTGAATATTACTGGCATGAATAACGAACATATGGGAAGCAGATAGGGGCAGGTATGCTTTTTTTTGTTCTTCTGGTATATACTTTTCCAATAGCAGAGCTGAACTGAGCACTGTATGAGATAGAAGACTACTAAATACTTGCGCCCCCATAGTTTCCTAAGAGCACAAGCTATCTACTTCTGCTCAGTTCTCTAATCTCCTTCCCAGGGACCAAAGGAAGGAAATTGTGAGATTTTATTTTATTTTTATTTTTTTAAGCCAACGCTGGTGTTAACAATAGCACTCTACACAACAGGGCAGCAGAGGGAAGCTGATTTTTTTTTCCTGCAGCAAACTTGCTCCAAAATGTTATTCTAAAAGAGAATTTTTGTAATTTGTTACTGAACTGAAGAATATCTCCCAGACACCTCCAGGTGAAATGAAGGTGGCACTTATGACACTTACTAGGCATGAACAACAGAAGTTGATTTTTCATTTGCGGTGTCATACATTCAGTTCTCTACAAGTGAGGGGTTGGATTCTGTAACTTGACCATATTCAGGATATGGCCAGACGTACTACCTGGAAAAGAGTTAAGTTAAACTGCTGCGTCCCAGATTTGTTCCCCATGCAGATACTTCAGCAGCACTACCAAGGCAGTTTTGCTGACACTGGGGATTTTTTCTCAGTGTCAGCTTTAAAATCACTTTCATTTTTGAAAGGACTACTTTAACATTCTCTCATAAAACCATAATGAAAACTATGGATTTTAAAGAATAAGAGTCTAAATTATTTGTACCAAAGAAATTTTAGGAGACTATGAAGGCTGTGTGATGTCTTATATTGGAGGATCTCAGCTGGGCTCACAGTTTTTCAAATACCGCATGCTATTTCACATGAATGCTGAACATGTCGCCTTGACCTGAGCGGAAGCAATCGATAAGAGCTGAGCAAATGCCTTTAAACATCACTGCTTAACCACGTGCAGAAAAAAAAAAAATCTGACAATTTGAGATGCATGGGTCATCCATAGAAATAATCTTTGGTTTTCTAAATGATGTAAATACTTAAATCAGCAAATCATAAAATAAATGAGAAATATTAAATGATTTCACTGCATATAAGATCTATCACCTTCGTATCTCAACATTTTTAGTAAGTTACAAGGAAAAAAAAAACAGTTAAAATTAGTTTTACTCAGGATCCAGTTCAGCCCAACTGCCGAATGGCATTTAGGAAATAAAGAGGACACAATATTCATGGTGCTAAGATTCACATGTTATGTACCTCATTTCAAAATACAGCTAATATTCAGAGTTTAAAATGATAAGCCTACATTTCTGTTGCAGCTCAACTGCATTTGCTGAAAACAACCGAAGCAACCCCATATAAACCTAGTTAACTACACAGTGTCAGCCACATAAGAAAAACAGAGATTATACTGTTAAAAGCAAGCAGATATTAATTGTGTGGAATTATTACTTCCTAGTTTTAAGGTCAACAGACACTTGGTTATTTAAGCTGTATCAAAACCCTCAGAAGAGCCAACTAGTTCATCTGGGCTTGTAAATTTCAACTTCCCTATTAACGCACTGAATGCGAGTATCATTCTCATTCTTATCATCAAAAGTCTTTTAGTATATCCTGTGCACAAGCAGTAAGCTCTTACAGATAGTAAGAAAGATAAACACTTAAAGAGAAAGGGATAATTCTCAACACTGAGGTTGAATGCCAAGGGCAGCCCGTGCCAACACCAGCTAGGTTTCTTGCTGGCTACACAGAGCAGACAGGATGGACTTTGAACTCCCTCCTTCAACTGCATGTCAGCAGAGTTATTCTGAAGATATCCTTTAGGCTTGATATGTGTCCAGGGAAGGATATAAGGAAGTTCTGAAATAGGTTATGTGCACAACCAGCCCCTTGGACTGCTGTGTTTTGACTTGCTTACATCCTTCCATTCAACCCAACCACAAAAGCCGCGATAGAGTCCTAGTGCCATTACCTTCTGCTCCCTGACCTGGCGTGGCAGTCCCTGAACAGCGTGTGAACAGCCAGCTCAGTCATAAGCATGCCCTTCGCTTTTAAGCCTGGCGAGCATATTTGTTCACTGGATCAGATGTACATTAATAAATTATAAAGAACACTGTTTACTGCACAATCACTTGTTACTCAAGAAAACATGAAGGTAATTACAAAGCAACAGTTGGTCCAGATAACCAGGAGAACTTGATGAAAATCAACTTAAACTTCTGCAGTAATAAACAGGAATGGCTGTTCCAGTTTCTAACAGGAACAGCTATTTTTACGGCTAAGTAGATGCAACTTAACTGCTGTAAAATTTAAAATGCATCTTAATTCACAGTTATACATTTAGAAGAAAAATAAGCCAAAACATAAATGCTGTATGATTTTATTCACTAACAACAGTTCTCATTTTATTGTTTATACCACAAAATCTCATGTTTTATAAGGACTGTCCTGGAATCCTGTTTTCACCTGAGAATTTCTAAGCTTTTCTTTTAGAGAGATAAAAGCCCTCTTTCTTGAAAGAGCAAATTAAAAGGACCCCTAACTCTTGAAAACCATCCCCAGTTATCTGTCCTCCCACATAACTTTCTTGAATACAGCAGAACTGCTAAAATAGGTAAGCATTTACCTATGAGGATTCTACCCTCACAGACGGAATGTGACTTCTTAATGACCAGAGTTAGTATCAGACTGAATAAAAAAGAATGTAAACTATGCCTGTATTAAAATAGGGGCATTTTGGCAAGAGTCTTCTGAAGAAGGTCTAGCAGTATAATTGCATACAACTGGAAAAGAAAAAAAAAAAAAAAAAGGTTTCAGCTTGTCCTGGTTTCAGGTAGGACAGAGTTAATTTTCCTCCTAGTAGCTGGCAGGGTGCTATGTTTTGGATTAGGATGAGAAGAGCGCTGATAACATGCTGATGTTTTAATTGTTGTAGAGCAATGCTTACACCAAGCCAAGGACTTTTCAGCTTCTCGCTCTGTCCTGCTAGCGAGCAGGCTGGGGGTGCAGCAGGAGCTGGGAGGGGACAGACCCAGGACAGCTGACCCAAACTGGCCAAAGGGGTATTCCATACCATCTGACGTCATGCTGAACAATATATAGGGGTGGCTAGCCGGGGTGGGGGGGCCGGCTGCTCGGGGATAGGCTGGGCATCGGTCAACGGGTGGTGAGCAATTGCATTGTGCATCACTTTGTACACATTATTACTATTATTATTATTATTATTATTATTATTGTTATTCTTTTCCCTGTCTTAATAAACTGTCCTTATCTCAACTCACAGGCTTCACTTTCCCGTTTCTCTCCCCCATCCCGGAGAGGGAGGGGGGAGGGTGAGCGAACGGCTGTGTGGTGTTTGGCTGCCAGCCGGGCTAAACCACAACACAGCTCTATCCAAAACAATTTATACTTCCTGTATCAGTGGCTTTGTTTTGATTCTCAAATCTCCAGTTCTGAAGATGAACATAATTAGCCATTAAGTTTCATTTCCTAACTCAATTACTGATGTTAACACAAATAATGTGCATATTAATATTCAACTTAGAAATTGAAGTACCATAGACAAAACAGTGAACTACAGTACGTAAGCACAAAGAGGAAAAATAGTCTGATTATTCACTGCAAGAAGTTGACATCAAGTCCTTCTAATACAGACAAAACATTTAAAGAGAGTCTTATCTTCAAATATTATTATTTAACAATTTTACAATTTGGGTCATTTACAGGTGTGTTGTTTTTTTTTCAAATCTCTTGTAGACTCAAACTTTGTTTTTTGATTTAAAAACCGGTTTTCCATGGTGGAAGAGAACTTAGGAGACTGAAATAGCATTAGTGACTGAATGACTCAGCCCAGAAGGAAAATAAAGGTTACCAATATAATCATGAAGCAAATGGGAAAAAAGTCACCCTTCTCTTGCATATGGGCTGGAGCTTAAAGAATTGACACTTCCCAGAGGGAAGAGAGCTCAGTCGGTCAGAATCCTTAATCAGAACCAGCAGCAGGGGGCTCTGCATTCTGTCTCTCCCTCTTCAGAAGTCACTGGGTACCATCACGATGATCTCCTCTCAGGTCTGCAGTTTTGCCCAGATCTTGATATTTCTCACCTCATAGAAGACGTACCAAAAGATCGCAGATCATAGAATGGTTTGGTTTGGAAGGGACCTTAAAGATCACCTAGTTCCAACCCCCCTGCCTTGGGCAGGGACACCTTCCACCTCCTTAGAAAATTCTCTACTGACTTGTGTTTCAAGCGCTGCAAGGTCCCTAAAGAGATCACACAGAAGCTCCATCAAAAATCCAGCTGGTCCAGAGAAAGCACACCACTCTAACCCAAGTGAGAGCGGAGAGGTCCACCACTAAGCTAGGACAACTGCCCACAGCAACCCTGGGACAGGCCTGGTATTGCAGCACCACAAATAGCACTCAGAGGCACCTCAGACTCCCTAGGTTTCAAGTAGTCTGTAGCTGGATGTAGTTACCACGTCATTACATAGCTACAGGGCTGGGTATAGCTGAAAATCCTGACCAGGAGGACTCGGTCATGATGGTGACTAACAGAATCAAAAGCCTGTCATGGAAACTTCACACACTCCACTAAGGAGAAGCCAAATATTTTATGAAGCTAGAAGAAATCAAGCCTCTGAATCAGTCAAAATTACTTTTAACTGCTAGTCAACAGTTTCTCTCCCCAATATTCATCTACCTCTGGGTAGACTGGCATCTATTTGAGAGGGGGGCCCATGCCTTTAATTATCCATGAGGAGAAGGCTAGACCTGTAAATCTGATGCATTATCATCTATGCTTCAAGACAACATTTATACAGAAGTCAGGAATAAATCACAGGATTTCATTTCGCAGATTAGAGTTCCACCACATTTTCCCTCCTTTCCAGGCTACTTAGCATATTTTATATTAACATCTGTGACACGCTCAGCATTAATACTTCGTAACTAACATTTTCTCATCACTCTGCCTTAGCTTCTACTCCATGTCTTTTGCCTCCAATTTTAATCCATTTTAAACTCCATTTCATCAAATTCAGTGTAATCAGAGGCAAACTGCTCCAAAACTCATTAAAAATATATACATCTTTCTTTACATATCTTGCTTTGCAAACTACTGTAGCAATTTAGTCCCTCTCCTCTTCTGCTTCTACTCATTTCTCCACATCTTCTGGTATTGCCTTACTGTTGTTTATTCGTACACTGAGACGACATGTCTGATTTCTATTTCATACATCAACATTTCAACAGAGCCCCAAACTTCCTTCTCCACACTAATTTCCGAAGTAGTTCCTTCTGCTGAAGCTACCTGTATTAAAACGCTACTTCCAAAGCAGCTACTTCAACAAAACATTAAAAAATCTTTTTTCAATTTCCTCTTTTTATTTGCTTGGGTGATTGACAGAACTATAGCTCTGGGATACCCTCTCTGAACAGAATTCTGTCTCCCCTTGTCAGAAGCATGTAAGTTTGTTGATAATGGCCTGAATATATCAAGACGTCCACAGCTACACATTTGATTAAAGTGCTTCTACCATCAAGAGCTCGAGGCAAAGCTTAATTCTAAATTTCACATGATGGAAGGGATCATTACGATCATCTAAGTGCAATTATACATCCTAGATTGACTTACATTCAAGAGAAACACTATCTGCAGTGTCCCACACTGGGAGAGAATGCCATTTTTCACCTCACAGAGGAGTGTCAGCTACAAGATTTTGTAAGTCAGTAATTGGGTTAAAGCATTGAATTGATAGTAGTGTTCCAAAGAAAATCTACCCACTATTAAGATAAATAGAAGAGGGAAGAAAAAATAATCTTATTTTAAAATAATTTGGTTTGTATTTTTCCTTCCTTTACCTCTGACAAATACATCATGCCGGGAAGATAATTTGTCTTCTACAGCAAATACTTAACATTTCTTTAAGACATAACAGTGCTAAATACAGCAGTTAAAATGCTTTATCACAGCTCACACTGTACTCAACACATACTGACAAACAGCATCAAATAAAAATACTGCTCAGAATGGGATTTTGACTGAAATGCTGGGAGATGAGATAGCTCAACACCACGAGTTAAGAAGTGGGTGAAAAGTCTGACAACTGCAGTTTTAAGAAGCACAGATATTGACAGACAAAGGACAAAACAACCAACGGGCAAAACATTATTTTCCTGTATGAACAGCTTGCTTTTTCAATATTTTTGATTTACTGGTTGCCCAAAAATAACAGTCCCTAAGCAGGTTCTCCTCCAATTCAAAAATCCCCAAACCATTTTTTTTTCAATCTGCAAAAGCAGTCTGATCCTGTGATTTCTGTATAACAAACTAATCTGGATCATGTATGCGAGCTATTACCTTCCTAATTTAGCTATCCCTAAAAGCACTTCAGGAATGGTGTTTACCAGCACCTTCATTTTGGGTGGTACGCTCCAGAGAAACCTTTCCAGCAAGGAGCAGATTTATATCATTAGCAAACCCCTGCCAAATTCTTCTTTGAAACCCTCTGTGGTTCAAACCATTAGCAAGTCAAGCAGCTGTGAATAAGAAATTGAATTTATTTAGGGGAATCACCACCCTAATCTCCAGGAAGTCAGTATTACAAGACCAACAAAAATTACTGGTTAAAGTAGATGTTGCCTAGCAAAGGCTAAACAGACACACCAAGCCAACCCAAAATATAGAGACAAGCAACTTTCCTGATAGATTGTAAACTGAACTGTGCGCTCAAAGGGTTTACCTTGATCCTAAATATTTGGAGGAGAAGAAAAGGAAAAGAAAAGACTCAGAAAACCGTACAATTATATTCTGGAAACTAAGTTTCATTTTCTGCCACCTTTCACACAACACATTTACTTCAACAGGAGGCACACGAGTTTAATTTGGCCGACAGAAACAGGAAGTTGTCTAATAACAGCAAACAGGGAAATTTAATAGCTAATGTATTTCTGTGCAAGTTCTGTACTTTACATTCCCTTATTTTTTGAAGGGAATGGAATATTTAGAAGCAAATTCCTATATATTCACCCTCCTTCCTCAATATTGTGAAGTATCAGCTCTCCTTGAGATATTTCAACTTTAGAAAGATTTCAAAAACCCTGCATTCACCAGGAAAGCATACAAGGCAATCAGTTTTTTTGCAGTGGCCTCTAATGCATCTGGAGATCCCAACCATTGTGTAGATTATCCCTAATGATCATACAGGTTTTCCTTGAACACACTCAATAGCAAGCAGATTTTCAGTCACTGCAGACCAGTCAACATCATACAGCAGGTAACACAGAGGCAGGAGCAAGGAGAATGATAGTCCAAAATTAATTAATTTTCAAAAATTAAACTAAAGAAAACCAGCAACAATGAAAATCAACCAGGCAGACAGTTTTCACAGACTAGAACAGGATGCTACTACAGTCTTACTTAGCTATCTCATACTGCAAGAAGGAAACCCAAAGGACTAAAGAAGTTTTGTTAACATAATCCCATAAAATCGTATCAATTTAACAGGCAGGGATATAATACCAGCAGCAGGATTTATTTTTTTTTTTGCCTGTCAGTGTTATGCAGATACCTTGCTGCAGTGAGTGCTGTCCTGAATGCAAATTACCTCAGCTTCCCAAGAACCATGCTGTAATGTCTGAGAACTCCAATGTACAGCACAATGCCAGCAGGCGTATTTAGGCAAAAGGGAATGGGACAAACAGTCCAGAAAGGGTGTAAATTTGCATTTAAGTGAACAAAGCCAAGGAACCAGTGCAAGATCTGAAGTTCACAGGAAGTTAACCTAGTCTATGTGTAGCAAGGATAGAGGTGAATATACCAGTAACAGAAAAAAAGAAAAAAAAAGAAAAAAAAAGCTATTTATTTCTATGAAAGCAAGTTACTGTGTCCTTGTGTTCAGAACTGTTTTCACTACACAGATAAATCAAGTTAAAGCAGTGGATATACAACCTTCCAGGACAGTTTAATCCAATGTGGTATCAAAGTACTGCTATGCTCACACTTTGCAGAGCTGTTGGCTTGCAAAAGGTGCTGAACAAGCAAGCAATAACTTACACCTACTTCTTGGCAGACAGCTAATTTTGAGTTAAAACACATACTTGCATTTGAAGATTTGCTCCAGTTAGTACCAACTATGAATTCTAACTCGGCACAGAAAAAAAAATAAATCCCCAATGGTTAATAATCCATTTTTGATGGGAATAATCATGCTAACTCCACCAAAAGCTCTTCTTTAAACTGTCTCCAGATATCAGCCTTGACATTTCCTAACCATTTCAAAGCATCTCTGAAGATTCAAGTACTCTTTTGTTCAAGCCCTTAAATTCGTGTAAAATTCTAAAAGGTCCTGTAGGTAGGTAAACACACCAATCTTTTTCAAACTTCAATGCTAACGGAACTCAATTGCAATTTTGCTTATGACAGTGAACCTGAATGATTTGGACAATAGTATGTTGAAGAGGAGAAAGATATTTCCATTAGAAGTTGGACACTTAGATTGCAAGACACAATAAAAGACTGATGCCGTAAGATACAACTTAAGCAGCCCATTTCATCATTAAAGGCATTTTCAAACACCATCATGAATGGAATTACTTCCAGATCTTATCTCCCAGCACAGAAAATCTGCAATATTCCCTTCTTCACCAGGCCAACGTCAAAGGCTGTGAGGACATTCTTAAGTGTAAGGCAATTGCACTAGGTCTTAAGTCTTCTCACTAAAGAACACACTATTAATCTGAGAAGACTTCTGATAAGCTTGCCATATACAAAATCCAGATTTTCTTTCAATGTATTTATACACTACAATAACTCGTGTGATACACCTAGTTTCTTCACTTGTTTGTCAGATGCTGACCTGAGACAACTATAAGAGTCCAGTCCTCAGGCAAAACATAAATAACTACTGTATTTCACAACACCTGGCGAAGACTGACTGGAGATCTGAGGTCTACAGTAACTCCTCCTTCCCTCCAGAAAGGATTTCAACCAGGCCAAAGGTATGCTCCAGCTTTACAAGCCCCCTTAAAATCCAGTTAGTGTTTCGTAAGCTGGAAAAGAAAACATAAGCACTGCATTTTATTTTTTTTTTAACAGGAGAAAGAGCACACCCAGCTTTATGTTGCACCTGAGGATTAAAGTTTGTACTTGCAGAATCAAGGCAGGAATCATAAATCACCTTTTATCAGCAGCAGGTGCAGTTTGCATTCTGACCACAAAGAGGCTATGAAACTAGGCTGGAAACAAGGCTATGAAATTATTCTGGAATTACAGGGTGATGGAGCACATTCTGCAGTAGTCACTGCCAACCAGAGGAGCAGGTAAGGAGCTAAAGGCCCACTAAGATCCTCATTTCCTCCTCTTCATTTTGTTACTTTTTTCATATTAGCAAGCATATTAGCAATCATGATGCAAGGAAGTATTATGATATTAATTACTGTAATGCAAATCCACCTGATAAGAAGCGTGGTGCTCCTGTTGTTGTCCTCAGCACCTTGCTGACATCCAGAAATCACAAAAACTTTGTACGAACACTGTCAAACTATGCATTGTGTGTACACTGAATAAATACCAATCACCTGTGGGTTTAGTGTGTGCATGGCTGAAAAGGGCAACAATAAAGGACTGTAGTCGAGTATGAAATTATTACTCAGAACTCTGGGGTAATGACAAGCACCTGCAGAAGCCTGATGAAATTAAAATAAAAATTAACACAAAACACAGGGCTCCTGTTCAAATTGATCAGTGTTACAGGAGGATGAAATCCATTAAGTCTTCCAACTACAAATACAGCTGCTAATTCCTATTTCCAGATGTAAATATGCAGTTGAAGCCTTGGAAAAAAAAATCCCACCACCACCAATAAAAAAAAAAAAGTGGATTTATGCACATGGCCAAAGCCATTACACATTAATGCTAAAATAAAGCACACTATGAACAACACCATGACAGTCTGTTCTTATTTGTGCATACTTTCAAATTAAGCATGCCTCTTGCCTGGGAATCCCTGAAAAGACATCCCCCGACATCCTGTTCTTTATATTTCACACGTTCTCATTCCCAGCAATACAGCACGCGTGTGTTGGAAATTTCAGACTTGGTTTTGTCCACTTTGGCCTTCCACATCCATAAAGCCAAGCTGCTGCGACACGAGCACAGCACGTCACGCCTGCTGGAGCACTCGCTGCCATCACATCACAGGATCACGTGCTGTATACATGTACATGCATATATACACATATATATATGTATATATGGGGGTGTGCATTAATCTGCTCAGGAGCAAAAACTTTCTGCAATTCTTGCATGGATTTCAAGACAGCTTACTATTACGACAAGCCCAAGGTAACACCTGCAACCAGCCTGAGCTTATCGCCCCTTCTAACCGCGCTGCGCTAAGCTGATGCGGCTGCCTTGTGAAGCGTGACAGGTGAAACGCTCCTGGCACAGGTGTGCTACTGAAAGGGGCCAGGAGAGAGGAGGAGAGGGAGGGGCAGCCACGGCTGCGGTGGCTGTCCCGGTCGTGAGAGTGGGTCGCGACAGTGCTCTCCCGCAGCCCGACAGCGGGTACAAGCACCAAGCAGGTTCACCACCGCAGCAAGCCCGGCCCGGCCCGGTCCGGCCGGGGGCTGGGGGTACGAGCGAGCCGCACTGCCGGGCACCCCCAGACGTGTCCCCGGGGCGAAGGGCTTCGCGGAGGGGCCGATAGGGGCAGTGAGGAGCTGATAGGGGCCGTTACCTGCCGGCGGCCCCCGGGCGGCCTCCCCCCGCGGGGGGCCGGCGGGGCAGGTGCGCGCTGCTCCGCTGGAGACGGCGGCGAAGCCCGGGGTGGATTTCCTGCGGATGGCCGTCCGCCTGAAGTTAATGCCCTCGGCTCCGCTCATCCTCGGGACCGGGGAGAGACAGAGAACGGCAGAGTGAGGGAAAAGCCGACGGGTCCTCAGCGCCCCTCCCGCCCGCGGTCCGGCGGGACCGGCATAGCCGCCTGGGCAGCGCCTCCGTCCCCCGCCGGCACCGCGGCTGCGGCCGCCTCCTGAGCCGGCCCCTTACCTGCCCGCCGCTCCCCGCCCTCCCCTTCCTGCCTGCCCAGCCCAGCCCAGCCCTGCCCTGTCCTGCCAGCGGTACCTGCCCGGCAGCCGCCGGCCCCAGGCTCGGCCCCCCCGGCTGCACGGAGAGCCCGCGGCCGCCGCCCAGCCCGGCCGGGGCCGTGTGGGAACTTCCCCGAGCCGCCCGCCCACCGGCCGGCCGGAGGAGCGAGTTCCCCCGCGGGGAAGTGGGCGCCGCGGGAGCGCAGCCGCTGCCAGCCGGGGCCGGGACAGGGAGCTGAGGGGTTTAACCACCTGCACCGTGTCCATTTCAATAGGTGTTCCCCTCCCCGACACTCTGGCTGTTTGGCTGTTTGTTTCTGCTCGCCGTACTGCTGCCCTCTGTCATTGGTCACCTCTGAAATGCCTTCCCTAGAAGGAGGTCCACTTCCTGTGGGATTTGTTGGTGTATGTAAAAGAAATTGGCGATGAGGTATTACCCGTCTTCTAAAGAGAAAATTAGAGAATCACAGAATATCCTGACCTGGAAGGGACCCACAAGGATCATTGAGTCCAACTCCTGGCTCCACACAGGACCACTCAAAAACCAGACCCTGTGTCTGAGAGTGATGTCCAAATGCTTCTGGAACTCCAGCAGGCGCGGTGCCGTGACCACTGCCCTGGGCAGCCTGTCCCAGTGCCCGACCACCCTCTGGGTGCAGAACCTTTCCCTAACACCCAGCCTAGTCAACTGGGACCTCTTGAAAATTCTCAAAGACATCTCAATCCTACCACTTAAAAGTGAGTAAGTGAGGATGCCAGGGACAGAGCTACAATACTTGCAATCATAGTAATGCTGTCTAAAACAGCTCGTTCAGGCCAAAGCTTTTGCCTCCCCCTGTAAATTTGAATTAAGGCCGAGACAGGCAATCAGAAGGCTATGCTGGTGTGAGAGCTGCGGTTAGGTTCACAACAGTGTCGGAAAGCCCCTATTTATCTGCTTAGCTGGGACACGATGTTAGCAGGCAGAACGTCTGCACTTTTGCCACCATGAAGCTGAAAAATCGCAGACTGTTGTACGCAGGATGAGAGCCTTTGAATCTGTCAGGCCGCTCACTTGCTTCCTCTTTTGTTCTCAGTGAAATCATTCTCTTCCAATAGAAGGTCGATATCTTGCAGCCCCCTCTTTCATGTCCAACAAAAATGAGGTAGTCAGATCACCTCCTGGATTTTGTGTTCTTGCAAACATTGGGGTTTCGTTTTGCAAACATACAAAGAAGCTGTGACTCAGAGGTAAAAGACTGATTTATTTCCTTACTTCAGTCACCTGACCTGGGCTGGGCATATGGAAATGACTATACCTGTGTTATGAAGAGCAGAAGGTACTCCTGCTGACTTCATTGCACCAGGAGAGCTACAGATTCTTGTAAACTAGCTATGTACAGTTAATGGATATGTACTAAGGATCAATCATTAACTTGTTCAGGTAAGTATCTTGTTCCAGAAGACTGGCACACACTTAATTCTTCATCTGGACTCATACTGAGTAATCTCCAGTATTTAAGCATGGAGAGAGAAGAAAGGCAGAGAATTTCTCATTAGTAATTCCCAAAGCACTTCACTGAGCAGGCAAGTATGAGCCTCATTTGACAGGAGGAAAATGAGGTATTACAGGGAGAAGTTATTTGCTCAAAGTTGTCCAAGATGCCAGTACAGTAATAGAATACAAAATGGTAATTTATGGGAAAGTGAGACTGAAAATAGAAGACCTTTGCCTGTTTGTGTTATATATGATAACTAAACTGACATCAACTGAAGTTATTACCTGATTGCTCAAAATGCCAATTGTTAGCCAGGCATAATTATCACTTGTTATTAAATTTTGTACTTGCCCCTTCGAACATGGAGTTCTGCTCCTGGAAGGAAAACAGTTAAAAAACAAGGACAAGCACGCACATCCCACAAATCCTACCCAAATGGTATGAACTACATTAACTTTGTTTTGTGTGATGTTATCAGTGAGTGGTAAATTATTGCAATGTGACTTGGGAAAATAAAGAAAATACCTCAGAACAAAAGAGAATACCTCAGAGAATCCTGGTAACTCTGTGCTGTAGCATCAGGAGATTGGCTGCAAAAACTCATTTTCTTGGGCAAATCCTTCTTCAGAAGGACTCTGAGGTATGTAATACAGTGAGGTGACAGTGTGAGATAGAAGGAAGTCATGCAGTCAGTGGATTTGTGGTAATTTTAGAGCATTTGTACACTGTGGTGCAGCACAGGCTTCTCAGGGTAGGTAATTGTCCCTCTCCCTCTCAGTTAGCCACAGCACAGACCTGGGCCAGTTGGTTGAAGCTGGCTCTGAACTGCTGTCCACCAGCAACAGGTATGTTCTGCCTGCTACCACATGGTAACAACCGGCCTCCCTTCTGGCATGCCCTTCCCTTTTTTAACACACTGCTCTCAATCTCTCATGTTCTCCACCTCTGGGGAGAAACAGACAGACTTCTGGCAATGTCAGGAAGAGAAACAACATCTTTCTAAGCATAAAAAGACAGAGAGATGTTATCTTGGAAAACATCACCCTGAATGATTAAAAGATTAGTGTTATAATAGGAAACAGGATCTGAGAAAAGAACATACTGAATAAGCTTAAACACAGACAAAGCTGCCTATTCTGCTTAAAATATGTGACATTACTTGACTAAAAGTCCTGCATCGGACCTCCCACCCTAGACAGTGTGTGGGAAGAGTTACATACCCCTTTGCTCTATGGCAAGAGAGGTAACACACAGCTAACCCACATTCAAGTGTGGGCAATAGCTGGGCCATCTGTCTCTAAATCTTTCTGTGAGGGTGGTGAGAAATGCAGTGGTGGAGAACTCATTTAATTATACCTATTTGCATGTGGGAGGTACAACAGGAACCATATGGAAGCCCACAGAGGTGCAAAAGGTGGCAAGGACAGCTGGCAAGCTTCAGCCTCAGGAAAAAAAAATAACAAACTGAAAGAGCAAGTGAAGGGCTTGAAACCATTCAATTTGTGCTGCTGGATGACCAGAGCATTCAGGGAAACAGGACCTTGAAGTCAATCTTTCTTTAGTTTGTAAAATGCTTCACTTTTTCTGTATGTAAAACATTGGGCTCTCAGTAAACTTCTTTGTGGCAACCTATTCTTTTCCTAATGGAAACAACCTTCAGAAGACTGGATTTTGACTGCTTGAGACCGCTTCTTTCTATTTTTGCATCTGGTCAAGTTTCTTTATTTCTGCTAGAGCTTATCTTTATTTTCATCTGAGTTACAGTTGAATCTGTTCCTGAATTCAGTCTGTGTTCCTGGCTTCAGGTTATGGCCTCTAGCTTCAGTTTCCCTGAGTACTTCCTTGTAACTGTACTTCTCAGTAACTCTGTGGAGTAACATATTTCCGGAGCACTAATCTACACCGTAAAGAAAGAATGCACATGAACTCGGCACCTAACAAAATGGAAAGCATAGTGTTTCAAAGAATTACACAACATTACCTTATTTAGAGTAGCGTATTTAGAGCTGACAGGTACAGTATGTTCATTGACATCTGACAGAAAAATGCCATTCTCTGTTAAGTACTAAATAAAAATTAAAATGGGTCTTATGATGTAAAAAAAACCATACTTCTATACAAAGCTAACCAAGCCAAATCCTGCCTAAGTCAGGATATAGATCATCATATATTTTGCATCTTCTGTGAACTAAATATTGGATAACCCACAAACCAGTTCTGCCAGTAGGGAAGGACAATGAAAACAAGAACCGACACACCAAAAGATACAGTAGGATACTAATTAGAGAAGAATCTCATGCATCTCAGGCCTTCATGCACATTCCAGATGAAAAGTTTCTTCTGATGGCAGCAGCAGTACAATGCACAAAGCAGCTGCAGTGTGTGCAACAGAGATACACAGAACAAGCAAGTAAATGCGAGGGAGTTACTTAACCTCAGTTAAATCAGCAGGCAAACACAGGATCCAGCATTCAAGGACATAATGTGAATTTCAGCCTCAGGCTGTAGACTCTGGCTTCTTAGTCTGGGGAATGGTTTACAAAGATTAGAGGGACTCGAGCCTGTACAGCACCCAGTATTTGTCAGAACAGGGGGACACTAAATTTACAGTTTTATACTGGCTTACGCTGACAGATACACGGAGCTGTTTTGTTATTTACTCCCCACCACAAAGTGCGGTACACATGGTCTCTTAAGTGTGGTTTTACATCTATGTGAGAAGGAGCTGCAGAGTCAGTAGTGTGAATTGTGAGCTAAGCATCAGAAGTAATCCATGACAAGAACTCTAGGGAGTTTTAGGCAAATCCTAGGTATTTGCTGTTGGAACAAAAAAAAAGGATGGGTAGGTACTCATCAGAAGAAAAGCCACAACAATTTCTTTTAGCCCGATCAATAACATTCCCAGTACAGCTCCCCTGTTTTGTCTATTCGACTGTGTAAGACAGAACAAAGACGTCATCTAGGGCCCCAGCAAAGGCAGTTGGGGTCCAACCAGCAGCAGGTTTTGTAGGCTTCCAGCCACTTAAGAACCATATTAGACCCCTACAGCCAGGGTTTCCTTCCCTACCACAGCGCAGACCACCAGATGAATGCTCATATGTAGCTCTGCAAGAGTAGCACTGGGATAGTGCTATAGAACGGAAGAAACCTTCCTGCCCCCATGTTAATTTTGTGTTACCCCTTTTTTTGACTGTGCAGAAGCATGTTCTCCTTTGCAAGAAAATCCTTGTAATTTGTAGAAATCATGTTGAGATAAGGCTATCACATATATCCCTTAGTTTTACTGAAGGGTTGCTGCTTAGAGGAGTAATTGCTATTTAATCAGTTTTGTTAGGTAAGTCTTGCCGAGTGGCATTCCGTTAACAAACTAATTGCTTTTAGAAGTCTCAGAATATTCTTCATTATCAGCACCACAGGTTAACGAAATATGTTTCCCAATATCCAGTGAATGCCAGACATTTAGATATCATTAGCAAAAGTACTTCAGCTTTGATTTAAATTAACTACGAGCTTCAATAAGGTCATATTGGTAAAAGGGAGAGAGCAAACAATATATGCTTGAGAAAATGTTATACTCTCCTCCTGTTTCTTCTTTCCTTCTGCAGGAAGACCTGATAGCCACTCTGAAAAGAGTTTAAAAATCCACCACAGGCTAAGCTCCCCATCTGAGACATTTGAACGAGGTCTGATTTCCAGGGCAGGGGTCCCAGCTCTTTAAGGTGTTCCCCACACCCCATATCAGTAGTCTCTCTAGCTTTTGCCAAAATAAATTATATTCACTGTTGAAAATAAATAAATAAATAAATAAATAGAATATATTAGAAGAAAAGTTGATCCTGATAGCTCCCAAAAGTTGCTTGAGGTCTGATGGGAAAATATGTGCCAGCTTTTCCCAGAGGCTGCTGGGGAGCTGTCTGGAGGCTGTGCTAATTGTGCCGGTGGTGGCAGCAGCCAGCTCCTAGCTGCCATCTCTTCTGGGCCCTGCAGCTTCTCCCTGTTCTCGGAGGGGTCCATACCTAGTTAGGTGATGGGAAAGTCGGTAGTGACCCCTGGGGCAAATATGGCAGCTTGTGGAGATAGTGGCTGCTCTAAGCTCTTTCTCTGGTGTGCTTCAGGAGCAGGATCACATGGACCATGAAACAAAATTTGCTTTGCCATTGCTTTGCATTTATTCACAGTGCCTCCTAACCTCAGCTCTTCGTTGGTGCTATGATGTATGGGATAGTACTTGTTTAAAGAGCCATATATGCTGTTACAGTGCTGCATACATTAAATATTAGCTGTTGCGTCTACAAATTCTTACCTAAACAGCAAGCAAATATTTTGGTTCTCTCCTTAGAAAGCCAAGCCCTAGAGAGCAACGGGCTGATCAAACATTGTGAAAAGAAAGGCAAATTATTAGTTCCAGCTCTGGAAGAGAATATAATGATCTCAACATTGCAATACTCTCCTAACTTTGTTTCTTTTCCTTATCGTAAAAACCAAGCTGTCAGGTACTTGTGATTTCTCCTAATGAGGAGGCATATGGTACATGCATAGAGTCTCAGCATGCCTCTTAATAATTTATAGTGACTTGAAACAGAGAGACTTCAAAGCTGTTGCTGCATTTGCAGACTCTTCTAAGTTAGCTTCCTTCATCCACCTTTGTTTTCATTCATTATATTCCACAGACTCCTCGGATCTTTCTGGTTTGAAATGTGATTATTTGGAGCAAAAGCTCTGAAAAGGATATAAATGTTGGTCCCATTCCACTTAAACTCTTTCTTGCATCCCAAATCTCAAAAGTAGCATTCCATTCATATTTATATTTTTTTAATGCATTTTTGGATAACTACATGTCACAAACAGACCTTACCTCCAGAGATCTAACATTGTCTAATTTTGGAACTCAGTACTTCAAGCAAATTTTGCTGTATACATCCAAGGCTTTATGCACTGCAGATTTGTTTACCTTTACCATACAGAATTGAAATATGCTTTTATATTCAAGCATAAACAGCACTATGCATAACTGCATAGATGAGGGGTGCTCGTCTTATAGATGAGAGGAGCATGGACTGAGACTTCAGAAGCTCTAGAATCTTAAGTCGGACTCTGTCACATCTTTATACTCATGATTTTGAATACAGTCTTTAAAGGAATGCAGTCAATTTAAAGGAAATCAGAGTTCTCTACCAGAAAAAGAACATCTACATTTTACTGCGCTGACATTGTTGGGGGGAAAAATGTTTTCATCTTGGGCAGTGTTTTCATCTTGGGCCTAGTGAGTCAAATTGCCTTTTTAGTCTACAGGCCTGGCACACAGTGAGAAGGAGGACATAGGCCTAGATAAACTAAAACAAGAAAGTGAATGTTAAACCTCTGCTATTTATAGTGAGGATCTGTTATTACCAAGCACTGCAGGGACAGGGATCTAGCTCTGAATGAACTCAAATAATAAAGAAATGCAGGTTCTGTAGCATGGGCTACCACACAGATTAAATAACTCACCTTGCTACCACATCTAAAACACTTGGTGTTCATCTGTGTGCAGGAGAGATACATGTGGAGAGATGGAGAGTTAAGTGTACAGAAACTTTTATTTTATTGCATGTTGATGATGTTTTCCATCCTCCGAGTCTCAATTTGTCTATCTGTAGGTGAGAGATAACAGTACCCATTTTGCAAAGATGTTTTGGGAATTAATTAATATGCATAGAGTACTCTGAAGATAAAAAGAACTAATTTGCATTTGGCTTAGATAACAGGAAAGCAGTGGTGGATTTACAGAGGCATTTTCTTTTTCACCAACTTAGGACTTTGAAATTGATGGTATTTGTATGCGGTACATTTATATAACATTATATAATAATTTTAAATTTCGCACAGTTCAATTTGAGTCACAAGCTGGTTACAAAAGCACAAGACACTCCATGTTGTGCCCACAGTCCTCTAATCTGCTCTAAACACGTAAATACCCAACATCCAGATGGAGTCCTTTCAACTCCAGTGGAGCCCTGCCCCGACCTGGGGATCTCTTTAGATCACATTTCTATGGAACAAGCTGAATGCCAGGTCCATTCACTCAGACCAAATCAAGTTTCCCATCTGACTTTGAATGACTTGGGTCAAAACCCATTTGACTTCTACAGTATCTTTCCTGTTCTAAGGTCTGCTGGCAGTATCTGTAAGGCCATGAAGGAGAGCTGTCTCTTCACCTCAGCGCACTAACAAACTGCACTGCTGTAGGAAGACACCTTACTTGTATGGATCAGCATTGAACCATTTGAGCTTACAGAGGTTGTGTGTCTCTAACAGAGGTTTCCTATTTCTATAGCAAAGCATTTTATTCTTGTATAGGTAGATAGAAGATGGGTACTGTAAACACAGTAGCTCTTTTTCTCCAGTTGCCATATGCCTTTAACCACTTCTGTAAGGAGAAACAAAATACAGGGCCTGCACTCTCTGCATTCAAAATTTGATCTTCAAAAGGAGCTCTGTACTCACATGGCTTTCCATCTTATGTTCCTAATCTCATTAAATAGCCTCAATTTTAATACTTTAACCAATACGACATTGAACACAACTTAAAAATAAGACAGCTCTCTCTTAAGTAAGGAATCCTATGAATTCATTTAAATGGCCACAACTCTCTCTTTATTCTTTTCCAAAATTTCCTTATAAGTCAGTTATGGGAGATGAAGCTTCCACCCTTACATGGAGCTTTAGCACAAATACTATTTTTTCAATCATGTATGATTATACCAATAATTTTAAAATTATTTTTATTTTTCTCTAAAACTGGTTATCAAACCTTATTTCTGAAGCTAGATGCCTCCAATATGATATAAAAGAATTTATAAACAATAATGAGTGAAATGTATGTTTTCTAATTTACTGTTTCAGTAAAGAAGGAATCATTCTTGCAAAGGTCAATAATTTTTTACTGGATTCTTACACTTCTGCTGAGCTGTCAGCTGTAGTATTGAGCCTTATTTTTGTGCAAAGTTAGGGCTTTCTTTTTACCATCAGGCAATCACTCAGACCTTCCACTGAGAGGAAAGCACTTGTGACTGGGCCTTTAGCATACACAAATAGATGAGATCTGGCTTTATTCCAAACATTTTTTCCCAAGATACAAATAATTATAATTATCTATTTTAGCTCCATTTCCCCCCATATTTCATTCTATATATAAAACCTTCTCTTCTATGTTATTCACAGGCTACTAGAAGACATGGATGTCAGGCCCTTCAACCTGTCTCTCTTCATTATTAGTACTTCTGTTCTTATTAGTGGTCTCCTGAAATCTGGGTTTCAACATTGCTCAAAAAAAAAAAAAAAAAGGAAAAGAAAAAAAAAATCTTTTTTCTAATATTGAAGGGAAGGAACACCTGGCAGAAGAAAACTGTATCCTGAGCAGTCACACTTTTGCTAAGATGATCACACGACGCCTTTGCCAAAGGCACTTCCTGCAAGGACCACAGCCAAGGTGGTGGGCTGAGAGACCTCCCCCTGCTTGAGGAGAAAAAGGAATGAAAGAGAGAAGTGGGAAGGATTCAGGCAAGTAGCAGCTCTCGTGCTGTCACTATGCACAAATCCTGTTACTATCCAAAGCACCTCACCAGCCAGCCAAAAACAAAGCCCACCAGTAGTTCCCATCAAGTCCAACATTACAGAGGCCAAGCAGGCTTGGAGGCACGATCCTTCCTCCAGGCCTTTTCCTGGTCTGTTTCTAAAAGCTGCACACCTGCTGCCCCTTGGGGACCTAGGGAGCTGCAGCGGCCACCTGCCTGCCACGGCCACGCACCTGGAGCACTGCAGGACTGGCTGCCGAGGGAGGGCTTTTGACCCCCCTGCTGTCAGTGAGGCACTGCCACAAGGGAAAAAGGTCTTTCTGACTTTACAATCAGCCGTGATATGCTGTACTGCACATGGCATGCCCAGCCCAATTTTATGCTGACTTCAGCCCTTACTTTGCTTACATATCTCCTGAGGGTGGAGATTTATATCTTACAAACCATTCCTGTACTGAGACCTTATACAGATCTTGGAGCATTTCAGAGTGCTCAGATCTATTGGTAACTTTATCTGGGGAATCAGTCTTTAATGTAATATTTCCTTCAATCTCAGAAAATAGAGGAAACACCTTCGCTTTCATTCTGATTCCCCTTGCCTTTAATTTTGATTTCCTGTTTCGATTTCTTTTTCTTTCATTCTGATACTTTTTAAACTTACAATTATGGATCTTTAAGAGATAAATAAATGTAAAAGCACAAGCATGACAACACACTGCAAACTGACAGAAATACAAGCAGACCAGACAGCATGGAATTAAATGAACAAAAATGGCCAGTTTATTCACTGGAACAGTTATGCATTACACTGTAATTTCAATTTGAACATAAAGATGTAAGAATCAGTATATTGGCTTCTTTTAATTATTTTCTTCAGCACTAGAGTGTTTTTCCCAACCATTTGACTGCATGATCATATTACACATGTTACAAGCACAGACTTTATGAATCCCTCACAAGGCATTAATCTGGGATTGTCTACAAGGACAGGAAAGAGTTAACATGGGAGTTACTTCAATTTTAAAAACAAATGATGCATTTTTGGAAACAAGAATTATTTAACTTTTTTTTTCTTTTTTTCCCTTTTTCCTTTTTTTTTTTTTTTTTTTGCTTTTAGCATAAAGAAGCAACAAGAAGAGTTTCCATTATTCAGTCTTTAGCAAATGAACATATATACTTTCATATTCTTCACCATCTAGAAACACTTCATCATTTAACCCAAGAAGGCAGGACAACATAATGTCAATTCAAATAGGATTAGCTGAGTTATCACAGCAGAAAACATACTGTATACAAATTTGTGTTTGTCACAATCTCCACCAATGTTAAAACTCTTTTGGAAGGAACACAGCAATCTGTATGGTCAGTTAGATACAGAACATCATGCAAATGGAAACATTCAATAGATTACAAAAGTCACAAAACATCAATTTTCATTTTTTAAAGTTGTTTACAAAGGATCGAGTTAATTAACCCCTTAACAGTCAGACCACAGGGCTGAAAACCAATAGGGAAATAACTAATAAAATGGACTTAATCTATCCACTGGTATAGCACACAGAGCCATACCTATGGACAGGGGGGAAAAAACAAAAAGCTAGATTACTCTTATTTCTTATTCACAGCTGATAGAATAACAACTCAGCTAGCAAGCCAGTCTACTCAAAACTTTTATCAATCACTTTTTTTCATTGATTTCCAAAATACCCTTGAAATCAAGTAACTGTATAATTTAGTTTGCAAACACTCTTCTCCACTGTTTCTTTTACAGCAAATAACGATAATCAAAACAAATATGGAGCTTCATGGAAAGACACTTCTGAAACAAAGCCCTGTCACCCAGAGTCTGCTTGCACATTGACTCCAGTCATGGAATACAGGACTTTTGCTTTACCCTTTGTCAGTTTGTTGCTCAATCGCCATTATATTTCATGAAAGGGATTTTCAAGAACTCCACAGGAAACAGATTAAAATCCCATAAGGATTTAAGCCATGCACCTCAGAATGAAAGATACAGAGTCAGTGATAGTCCTCTTGCCTTTCTAACATGAGAAATATGCATATCACACAAGAATTAAGAATTTTCTAGCTTAATTATGGATATGGAAAAGCTACATGATGTTAAGAATCTCATGCAGGCATTTTACGTTGCATATTTAGATGCATTTATGCCTGAAGGCAAAAGGCAATTGCTTTTTTTGTTTCTTTCCACAGGATGCTTAACTAAAAAGAGAAGAGAAGAGAAAAGAGAAGAGAAGAGAAAAGAGAAGAGAAGAGAAGAGAAGAGAAGAGAAGAGAAGAGAAGAGAAGAGAAGAGAAGAGAAGAGAAGAGAAGAGAAGAGAAGAGAAGAGAAGAGAAGCTTACTGGTTAAAAATTGTCTGAATACTGTATATCCCTTTCATACTCACTGCACACACAGCAAGCAAAGGAAAACTGAAGAAAAGTGATGACCGGAATTTTTAAAGAGGTAACTATAGCAATTATCATTACTTCCAAGGTAAAACATCAGTGTCTGCCATTTTCAAACATAGATTTCCTAAGTAGAGAGAAATTTACAATAACCCAAGTGGATGCACATCTTCCATCAGAGAAAGGAAACAGCCCTCAGAAGGGTTGATGCAATCTACACCTGATGGTGATGATGAATCCAGCTATAGCGGAACTGGCAGCGCAAATCTTGACACTGGCATGGCATGCTGAGCAATAAGGTTGGTATCAAAGTAAGGGCCCAGGCTCCTGGGCATTGTTCCCAGCCTGATGAGGACTGGTCCATATTTTACAAACAGCTGTATTTCAGTATTCGCAACCTAACTAGCACAAGCAGCCTTTGTAGGTGAGGTCACGTTGCATAAGTGAGGTTATATTTTGTAACATAATCCTTCGGTTAACACTTTAATATGGTAAATGGCTTAAACAAGTTATCAAGTTACCAATCTTTTAAAATCAAAAGTAAACTGAAGGTCATCTTGGCATTAAAATTTGCAGCATTGCATTAGTTATAGTTCACTCTATGAGCCCTACTGTATAGCTATGGTTACATTAATTTACCGTGAAAAATGTGGATGGAGCAAGCACAGAGGTGCCAACCTGTCAATCAGAAAGAATATCACTATCGCCTCCACATAGAAGGCAGAAACATCCATATGATTAGCGTGAGAAATGATAATATTACCTCTTTCTGTAAAAGCTTCTATTAACCTTCTGATAGAAAATATATTTTCCTTACTATTATATGTTACATCTTTTGTTCCCCTTATATTTCAATCTTTTTTTTCCTTTTTTTTTTTTTTTTTTTTTTTTAATTTCCACACATTTCCTATAACTGGATTTCCAGACTTTTATCATTTCACCGAACAAACAATATTTTTTTCCACTGCATTGGAAAATAAAACCCAAAACAGAATGCTGCAGAAATAAAAAGGCTATTCTAAAACCAAGGAAATTTCAAGGCCATCACAGAGAACAAAAACTACATTTCAGATACGAAAGTCAGAGCAGGATTTGAATTGCTTCCTTCCTGCTTAGGACACATTTCAGCAGTTCTGAGTATACTCAACCATTAGGCAATATATATATCCTTTTCTTCTTAATCTTTAAAAACCAGCATAGATAACACCACATCATAAATTAATTTTAAATGGACAGAGTATAATATTTTGCAACTCAAAAAGAAAGAAACAAACAAACGAAAAAACCCTTTTGTGTCTGTTTTTTTCTATGTAAATATTTCCTACAAAATATCTCACAAAGTTGCATGCTACCAATCACTATATAACAAAGAAGAGTTTATCATCTCAAGTTCAAGATATGTATTTTATTTTGTACTGGTTAACTGACAAAAGTTGTCCTGGGGACCTACACAGTTTTATAACTTACAATGCAATAACTACAGCCATTTGTACATTTAAGTTGGTTTGTTTCTAGTTCTCTTAAATTTCCAACATTTACTTGTTTTATTACATATTAAAAATGCAAATTGAAAACTTAGAAATGAAGAATTTAAAGCTTAAGAGAATAAAAAATTTAATAAACCCACTTATTTCTATAAAACAGGACCACAATTTCTATGCCATTAAATGCTGTTTTGTAACTCTTGATCCACATCGACATACCAGTACAATGTTTCAGTTTCCCAAAGTTGCTCTGCAAATTACAATCAGAAACAAATACGTTACTAAACAAATGTTCCACTATATCATTTTTTCATAAATTCATATCTATATAGAAAGGAAATGTATTTCACTGAATTTCTGTTTAACTAAAATTCAGGGCAAATGTTTGCTTTGGATATGAAAATAGGAAAAACTATTCCAAGTACAGCCTGTGGTAACTTTGTCCAATGTGCAATGCAAATTCTTTTTTTGTTTAACAATATACAGAGCTGTCTTTGTTGGACATAGACATTGCCACTGTTTTGCAAGGTAACTATACCAGCCTGGCAATGTCAGGAATTGTGAGGTGCTCTTGGAAGGCAACATTTGCCTCAGACAATTTTTTATTTTTATTTTTTATTTTTAATAAAAATCAAAATAGCAGCTAATCTCCATGTCAAACTATGATAGAGCTGAACAAGTTTTACTTGACTTTCGTATGACAAGACAACACATCAGTTAAGTACGATACTAAATAGTTATGTAAATGTATACAAGAAGAATCATGTGAACTGCATGGAAACCTCAGCAGAAACACTGGTGAGTATTGTCTGTTTGTTCTGATTAGAATTTGATATCAGTCTGTTCCTATTTTCCCCACCTTTGACACTGAATGTTTTGTTACAATAGCTCAGCTGCTTTGCCAAGGCTGTATGACATACACAGTTGATTACATAGAATATTTCTATTTACAGCACCTTCATTACTGGTACCATGGAAATAATGATTGTTAGGCACACTGATTGGTCACTGATTCTTTCCTCTGCTGATGTTTTGTGTATCATAACATTTGGTAAGCAATGTTACTAACAGAAGACTGAGTTCATTTTCTCAGATTCAGGCAGAATATAAAAGAATTATTCCAACCATATCTGCAGCATTTTTTTCCAGCTGCTCTGTACCTAAGGCTGTACTGTGTTTCTCTCTTGTAGATCACACTCATGCTGCAGGGAAGGAATAAAGATGTGGAAATATCTAAGCCTTTCTTCCGTAAATAAATTAAGGCCACCTGACCGAGCAAGGAGTCTGCTAGTTACCAACAAATAGGCACCACTGAGGACTTCTAGCTGATGGCCAATCAGGAAGCCCACATATGCTGAACACCTTACATAGCCGCTTGCCTTGCTGTCAGGTATTGTGCAAAATAAATTCTGCTATCCTTGGTTTTGTTCTGAAACTTGTTATTTAAAAACAAACAAATAAACAAAACAAAATGATTTACTCAGCTTTTACAGGAAAGAATCTTTAACTAGGAGCACTGTGCACTGTTGCGATAGCGTCTGCGTAGCGTAGATCACCTGAGTATTTGTCATAAACTGACATTAGCTAAGGTTCTGTATCTGTTGATTTTTGGCAAGGAAAAAATGCACTACAG
Source organism: Cygnus atratus (assembly GCF_013377495.2). NCBI lineage: Eukaryota > Metazoa > Chordata > Aves > Anseriformes > Anatidae > Cygnus > Cygnus atratus. The sequence goes on from NC_066362.1 coordinate 63,359,322, forward strand.
TAAAGTCCTGCTAACTTTGATCCACCATTAACCCTACCTGCAGCAGTTATTTCACCACAAAATACTTCACTTGAAGTGCCTACAACTTGGCCTTTCATACTAGCCTTTCACGGTAAGGCCTCAAGCTAGTATCCTGAATATGGGAGCAAGAGGAAAGAATGTTTTTAATTAGCACACAACATTTTACTTGTTTTAGATTTTTTTCTCAGATACCAAATAGAAAGCAGCCCAAAAAAACAGCACCAATTCATCTACTTGTCTGAAATGCAAAAATATAATCACAATGCAAGCAAACAACTGAAAACAAATCAATACATCATCCTTTCATCTCCTTCTTAGGCTTAATAATTATCTTTCAGTGAAGAGCTAGAACAAAACCAGAAGCTAGTGAAATCGGAATTCAAAAAACAAGTGCATAAACAATATCAGTGCAGCAGCAAAATATACAGTCATTGTTAACATTTCAATTCCACCCATTGCCAGCATTTTTGTGCAAAAAGAATTGGCCATATGCTGGCCAATGCAACAAGCCTCTTTTTAATATTAACACAGTCATTCTTCGCTTAAGCTATTTCTGCTTGTTTTTTAAAAAATGAAATCAATTAAATATAATTCTCACCAAAAAAAAAGACTATTTTATAAACACAAAATTATGGTGCAAATAAAGTAAGAAATAAATATCACACCCTTAATGACAAAAGGAAGTTTGAACTGGTTCCTATGGCCGAACTTAGAGGTTGTGAGGGTAGGATTTTAGTAACTTTTTTTTTTTTTTAATATTGGCTTAAGTCTCTCATTTTGTCAGAGGTAAAGCCAAGCAGCTGGGAGGAATAACTTTGTTGAGATATTAAATTTCACTATACTTTAGTTGTGATAGCAAAGTTTGAATACAATCAGAGGAACCATAAAAAGTCTTGATAGGTTGGGCTCTGTGCTTTGTGTTCTTCTTCTCAACCTTCCCTCAGTTGCCAGAGCTGTGGATATGAATCCAGACTTGTCGATGCAGCAACAAGGCGGGATTGTCTACCTGCTTGTTGGGAACAACCCAAATCTTTGTTGCATGAACTCCACTCTGTTTGGATTTTCTCTTACGTTGCATATGAAGATTAGGGATAAGGAGGAGGCTTAGAGAGACAGTTGAGAGGGGCACATTGAGAGCTGGAATGTGGCTGCTCTTCTGGAAGAGCACTAGGACTGAAAATTAAAAAGAAAAGAGAAGGAGTGCTTAAAATACATGGCAAACATTTTACATGCATGTAAATTGAACAACGCTGGAAACAAATTCTAAAAGGTGATAAAACAGCATCTTTAAATCTGTATCCTCAAATATACAGGATAAATAAAATCCTCAGCGCACACACTCGTTGGCACCTGGATTTACACATGAAATGCCATTGATAGCCTGCCTGCCAGTTTCTGTATGCAATTGTTGTTTGCATGCTCTGATGAAAAATGCTCTTTGGAAAAATAAATGCATTTGTGAAATGGGAGAACAAATTTGAAGGGCGATATACAGGTGCCATCTTTATGTGAGCGTTAAGAATTGTATATATACAACTGCTTAATTAATCTAAATGAAGGAAAGTGCTAATCTGGAAATCAGGTTTCAGCACTTCATGAAAACAAGGTCTCTTACTGAATGCAACCTATTAACTACTACATTCAAACAAATACAGTGTAACCTTCCTCATCAGGCAACAAACATTATGTATTTTGTAATCAACACTTCCAAAGAGTTTTTGTTTTACATTTTTGAATCCTCTTCAATTCTGTCTTTTTGTTGTTGTTGTTATTTGACTATTTTTCATGAACAACTGTTCTGATGACAGCATTCACCTGTCAAGCCTCTACATGTGCATTTAGAGCGTACCCTGTAATGTATTGCAGAGGGATCTGAACTAGCTTTCAACAAACATGGTGTGGTTGGAGCAGCAGTCTAGCAGTGGCAGCACAAAGATAAGGGGCAGCTAACGGGAACATACCCCACTTCTTGGTGCAGAGTTCCAGGATGCTCCTGCTAGAAAGCTTCAGATATGCAGGCTCAGCTTAACTCAGCCATCTACACCACACAGCAGCAGGCAATGCGGACACAGCTCAACTGAGTCCCATATCATTCTGCAGCCTTGGCCTGTGAGGATGAACTTCAGCTCATCCAGCTGATGTCAAGCTAAGTGTCAGCCATTAAACATTCAAGGAAAGCACATGGCAAAACAAGATTCCAAAATGGAATACAAATAAATGGAATTCATTAAAAAAAAAATGTCCAGGAAGAATTTTTACTTAATGCTTCTTTAAGTTATTCCAAGCTCAACAGCATGATGTATGATGAATCACAATCATTCACAGCCCTTTCTTCAAGAAAATTTGCCTTTTCCATTTTCCTTCTTTAGAAACTGTGCTGTTACACATTATCTCTACAGTACAGACTATTGAGTGCTGGCTGAAGGAATGCAATTAGTCTATTGTTGGAAATGAATCAATTTGAAATGCCAGAGGTATTTGAAAATCTGCCATTGGAAATGCCAGCAGTACTGAAAGCGTCTATTTCCACATATAGCATCTACTTCAGGAAACAAAGAATGGCATTGCACTTTCTTGAAGACAGAAACAAGTGTGTATCATCACCATTAAGAAAGGTGATGACAATGTCTGTTTTCAAATCAGGGGAGCCAAGAAGATTATGGCCAAAAATCTGTAAATATTGCAATTCAGCAGGAGCTGGAGTCCTTGCATTGCTGGGCTTATTTGAAGATCATGGACTTGCATGTCTTCAGTTAAACTCTCTGTCACATTTATGTTCCTGAAGATGAGTTGCCTGATTTGCAAAATGGCTGGTGAGAGCAGGTTATAGGAGCTTAGGACCTCACTGGCTTCATTTTGCACTTGGCTGTCTGAGTAGGTCAGTCCCAAAGTGTTTAGTGTTTTTTAGGACTATGACTCCTCAGTTTATATATAGTCTAACATTAACCACCTAGGCATAAATATTTCATCCAAAATATTTTCTTGAAGCTTAGTAGTAGGACTTGTTTAATCAAAGACTCTGAAAGGACTCAAACCTGTCTAAGTATTTCTTTCCATGGCTGTAATCATCCTTTTGTTCTGTCATATTCTGCAACATATAAATGCAGATAGAGAACCTAAAGAGGGATCTGAGTAAGATCTTTACCTACTCCTCTCAAATGAACCTGTGTCAGGAGTGACTGAAGATGGACTCAAAAGCTCTGCATTTAATCTAGAACTTATGAAGAGCCAGCTCCAGGCTTCAGCACCTCCTAAGTTTTCAAGATAATCTTACTAAAAGCCCTACTCTTAAGACTTTCAGAGAAATTAAAGTGAATTGAAACTTTAATGTGACATCTGGGGAACATGAACAACAAGGTGGTCATGTTAGCCTACAAAGATTGCCTGGCTCTCCTCCCTTGCTGCCCCACTGCTTTTTTACAGAGGACTTCTGTAATTGTCAGAAAGGAACTGAAACTATTTTCCTTGCTCATTAGCAGACATGTATTTGTCTTTTGGGGGTTCCTTCCCAGCTTTAAATATAAACAACACTGTCCTGGTTTCAGGTAGGACAGAGTTAATTTTCCTCCTAGTAGCTGGCAGGGTGTTATGTTTTGGATTAGGATGAGAAGAGCGCTGATAACACACTGATGTTTTAATTGTTGTAGAGCAATGCTTACACCAAGCCAAGGACTTTTCAGCTTCTCGCTCTGTCCTGCTAGCGAGCAGGCTGGGGGTGCAGCAGGAGCTGGGAGGGGACAGACCCAGGACAGCTGACCCAAACTGGCCAAAGGGGTATTCCATACCATCTGACGTCATGCTGAACAATATATAGGGGTGGCTAGCCGGGGTGGGGGGGCCGGCTGCTCGGGGATAGGCTGGGCATCGGTCAACGGGTGGTGAGCAATTGCATTGTGCATCACTTATTTTGTACACATTATTACTATTATTATTATTATTATTATTATTATTGTTATTAATTTTCCTGTCTTAATAAACTGTCGTTATCTCAACTCACAGGCTTCACTTTCCCGTTTCTCTCCCCCATCCCGGAGAGGGAGGGGGGAGGGTGAGCAAACGGCTGTGTGGTGTTTGGCTGCCAGCCGGGCTAAACCACAACAAACACACATGTCCATGCTTCAAGGCAGAGGACTGGTAAGGAAACGGCCACAGTTAGTACTAATTATGTAGAGGAATGGCCTGAAACAGGACCTCTTTGAGACACATTGGATTCTCCTCTATACAGATATGTGCAGCTTCATTAATGTACTGCCATCACTTTTACTACAAAATCATCCCTGACTGCAAATACTGTAACACAAACAATTCCAGAATATGCTCAGGTTAGGAAGCACTAGGCTTAGAATTACTTTTTTTTCCTCTTCACAGTAATTCTGTATTACTTCTCACTTTCAAATACAAGCACATTTCTATGCACAGAAGAAATATAAAACTTTGTCTCACCATTCCCTTTTCAACCAATAATAAATATTAGGGGCATTGGGAAGAGAAAAAAAGATTACAAGGTTATCAGTACAAGTACCTTTGCAGGAACACATATACACCCACCACTTACAGGCCTAGTAGGTTTGAATCTTATCCTAACACTCTACTGTTACACCATTCTCCCTTCAGAAAAACAGTACATCCAGTTCAGTAATGCAGATTACTGTAGCAGTGTCTAAACAAAAATTACATCATCCATCAGGCAGAATCAGCAAGTGACACATGGCATGCAGTGTGCTTTTTATGGCAATATAGGTGATCGTGGTAGCAGGTCCTGGAGCTGAGCTATCGGGCATATTGACAGTCACAGGCAGTAGAGGCTGGCAGGTGATATTAAGGACACGAAGCAAGAGAAAGCCATGGAAGAACCTGAAGCTGTTGAGTTTTAACTGAGAATAAGTAAGAATATTGTTACATTCTGCCCGTGGAATATGTGCTGCTCTTAAAATACTTAGTTTTAATACATTATTGTAAACCTCTCTTTAAAGGCTGGTATCATTTGGAGATATATCCATTCAGCTGACGAATGAGGTCTCTGTCATTTTTTTGTTTCACTCTTATTGCCTGTTTCTAAGCAGCTCTTCTCCCCCACCACAGCACTCAAAATGCTAATCATATATTTCTAGGATCAATCGGAAAATATCATGCAAAGCCCCTTGGTGTTAGTACGTACTCTGTTCTTTCTTAAAGATGTCATTTGCATGCAGTATTATATGGCATAGATTGTAATTGTAACAAATCAGCAATGGAAAATACAAACAGACCGGTGATATTTTCAGAATTGAACCATTTTGCATGCATTTTACCTTATTTTTATCTTATTTCCTTAACATTTAATGTTATTTTTAGTTTATTTCATATTTTATACAAAATAAAAGCATTATTTCTTATAAAATAATTAATATTGCTTTCATTTCAGTGTTACGGGGGGTTTGTTCTGTTTTGTTTCTTTTTTAGATAATTTGGGTCTAGCATTTGGCCCAAAGACAGACACATTCTTTTTAATATTGGTTGACAGTAATGTTTTGTTCTTGTCCAATATCAGACAGATTTCTACAGATGCTAGAAAGGGAGGAACATCATCCAGTAACTTTCAGTGTAGTCCTACATTTGGTTGTTTGCACCACATTCCCGGACTGAAAAAATGAGGTGATGCATAGAAGGCAGTGTGAGATTTTCATGCATTGCTTCATCAGTTTTCTTGGAAAATCTCTAAAGAAAGTTCTCCCAGATTCTCCAGACCAGGTTCTAATAGAAGTACGCAAACATAAGCAAAAAGACAGACAAATGTATAGCTAAACACGTTGACTAGATGTATCTTGAAAATCTGTTCTTAGGTTTTTTTCCAGTGTGGTTCACCAAAACCTTTACACTGGACCCAGTGCACTTTCATAGCGACTGTGAAAAACCCAGAGATACACAAGTTCCATTTAAAATTCAGTACAGATGCTTGATGAGGAAAAGCTCTCTATGTTTGATACCAAAGTTCAGACTGAATCTATTTGTGTTACGGTCAGGCACAAAAACTAGTTTGAACGTGACTATACATACTGCAGGATGTGGAAAGTGTCCGTGTGAATTACAAGTCTTAACAAGTTATTGCTTGATCCCACGTGAAATGCCACTGAGATATCACATCACTGCGAGAGTAATGTTAGTGACTTAAAAACAAGCATACCTCTCTCTTAAAACGTGTGACTTTAGGGCTGGGCACAGCTTTAATCTTCCTCATATGGTATCGTCACACGATTGAAAGCAGCTGTGCCACACCAGGAGGGACTATCACAGGAGGAAGAAGGACATTACAAGCTCCTGTCTTCCTCCTCTCATGGATTTAGAAAATCTGAACCAGTAAGTCTAAATTTTGTTTAAAGGTTCTTAAAAAGCCTTTTTTTTTTTTTTTTTTTTACTCCAAACTTCAATTACTTTATATAAAGCACTCACAAACATCGTGCTGACTTTATTAAATCTGTTGTTACGCTTCACTGCTTTATGAGGCTATGCAGCTATGTGGCTGAGACAAGCAAGGCATCAGTGTTAATATACCAAAAAGAGTGGGGTGTTTTCGCTTACTGGAAGAGTAACAATCTAGTGGTAAAAAATGATAGTCATCTGAAGGTCAATAGTTCAGCCAAGTGTATAGATGTGTGTTCTTTGTAGGATGACTGATCTGAATTTTTAAAAATGTTGATCATACAAATAAAAAAATTTAACCTTTTAAATATTATTGCTTCCTGTATACTATGGTTTTGGTTTGTAAACCTGCCAAGAAAGGTTTCTTCATAAACACATCCAGTTCTGATTGTGACTAATGAGATCTTTCTAACTGAGGAAGCGTTCAGGGACAAGCCAGAAATCCCTGAGACTTGCCTTTGGAACATCCCCTTCTCTGCTGGTTTGTCTGCAGAACAAGGCCACGCTTGCAAACAAACATAGGGCAGAGGTAGATCAGGTAGGTCTTCCCTTCTGAGAAGGATATATAAAATTGCAGGAACAATTGTTTGTTAGCATTTAGAGGGGGAACAACAGAGAAGCACAGATGAAAAGGCTGTTCCAAGGCCACTGAAGGACTCCCCATGACCTGGCAGAACACGCACAGCAGTGCCTGATGTGCAGCCTGAAAGCAGTACTGCACCCCTTCCCCAGCCTGTGTTATGGCAGATTTCCACACGTGTGGAGTTTAGCACTCTGTGGGAAACAGCTTCATACATAATAAGGCTGTAGATCAGCTGGTTCTCTATAGATCAAGGTAAGGTCTAAAAATAACATAACCTGTTTCAAATTGCAGAATATAGTCAGAAGTGACTATATGCACAGAATATACTGTGAACTGCTAAAGATATTGTCATCTCTTTTTTCTTAGGTTGGTTATTATGCCTTGATTAACTCAATCACCTCAGAAGCATGATTTGGCCTTTGCACTACCTACAAGCATGGACACAAGAGATTACTTTTAACAAGATTAGGAACTGACTACGGTGAGACTGAGTTTCCAGATTAGGGAGAGCTGAGAAGTGCCTGCTAAAAATCTCACAAGTGCCTTTAAAATACCACCTTACAGAAAGAGAAGTCTGTGCATAACTCTATAATCAAAAGCCCCCATTTAAGTAAATGTATCTAGCAAAAAAAAGTTAAATCGTTACTGTTTTGGCATCATTGAGGAACTGTCTGCATAAAAAGACCAAATGAGGACTGCAAGATTCAATTTTGCATTCTTTTCCATGTTTTTACATGGATATAAGTGTTCAGATCCTGTGGTTCATGTTTGTATTGACCCTGCAGAAATCATCACTGTTCCTCCAGTTGATAAGTTTGCTGTTACAGAAGAATCATAGCAAAGAGGCTTTGTTCAAGGAAGACGAGGGGAGTTGCAGACATACATGCAGCTATGTGCAAAGAGAAAAGAGTTTGTTAAGTTTACCTGACAGTCTGGCAATCTGGCCCCCTGGCTAGTTGTGAGCCGTGTGGCGGTATGGAGGCAGCAGGCTGCTGACAATCTACAAGAAACTGATAAATTAGACATATATACAGAGAGATTACAGAGCAAGGGGTTAGTAACAGCAGTACACAGGCTGCGCATCTGATGCGGAAGATTTAGTGAGGAATGTTTGCTCAGTTCCTTATCTGACAGAAACACCTTTTTCCTGATAGTAGTAACATTACTTCTCGCCTTTTTTTTTCCGTTCAGAAGAAGTAGAGAAGACATTTTCGTTTGCCCTCCCTTAACACCGAGAAATTTTTGTTTAAACAGACAGCCTAACAGGCTGTCTTCAGAATCTGGGTTTAAACCTTGTACTCATTGTTCTTCTGTAGGTGATGAAGCTGTTTTGCTTACGTCTAATATAAAAAGTGTCAATAAAGCTACTCAAAATTTCTCCAGAGAACTTATATCCATAAAAGAGATGCCATCTCATTATGGTATTGGAGAAAATGTTTGCAAAAAAGTCTTCACAACTTCTAAATAGTGCTTGTGAGAATTATTATTTTTTTAGAGAAAAGAAGAGGGGAATTGTTACATTAAGTTTTCTCTATTACATTTAGATTATTTTATCAATTTTCTGTCAAAGCATTTTCCACATAAATTACTTGCAAAGCTGTACTCTAGTTCTTATTAAATAACAACACAACCAAATAATCCTTTGAAGGATGAAAATAGCTTTAAACTCCATAATATTTGGAGGAGTTAAGAAAAGTAGCCAAACAAGACATAACCCTCCTTTGCAGCTCACTAGTTTCCACCAAAATTTACGTATCTCAAGATAAGCTGGTTTTCCCCACATTAGTCTGGCCACAGCCTGCATGACTCAGATTGTCAGAAAGCGCACTCATCAGGGTCCTTTTGAACATTTAAAAATACGGGTGAAATTCAGACCAACTGGAGAACTACTGGAGATCACTTTTTGTCTCCAGCAGGGTTTGCAGATCTATCATTAACTCTAGCTGCTTTAACTTGATTCTCAACCCAGAACTTTGGTGGTAAGGAGTTACCTAAAAATGAGATGACAAGATTTCATGTGATAGGAAAGAATTTGATTGATTTATTTTTTTTAAATGGCTGCTACTTAAAGCTCAACATCAGTAATCTTTTCCCTTTAAAATATGGGTGGCTTCTGAAATTCAGAACTATTTTTTGTCTCAGTCAAGTGGAATAACCTGTCAGTAATTTCATATCAAGTCTTTAGATGATAACAGGTACAATGCAGAGCAACACAGCTTCCCTGCAACAATGAGCATCATATCCAGCACCATGACATTTCATTTTTAAGACCAGAAAGCTTCTCCTTACTTCCTATGAAATTCTATGCTGACCTCCAGTGGGTGGAAGCAACGTACCCAAACCACTAGTTTCTTCTTGCTTCAGCTAGCAGGAGAGGATTTTGGACCTATTTTCAAGCTCACAGGTATCTACTTCAGAAATATATATGCATAGCTATATATGCTGGCACCATTGTGTCAGGAAGCAGAAATGGAACAAGAAAGGATAGTAGGCCATTCTCTCATATGCCAGGATGGTCACTGTGGTCCTGACAGCAGAGGAGTACAAGAGTTTGCAACATACCTGAGCTATGAATAGAAGGGTCTGTCACTTCAGCACAAGGTTCAGATAAAAGTGGTGCCTGACAGACAGAGCAGGCTAACTGTAGAAAGGAAATGATGGTCAAAGAAAAAGTTAGTCTTATTCTAAACAAACTAATTTGCTGAAGTCCAAAGCAAAGTTGTCTCTGACAGCTTAAAGGAGGTAGTCAGTGAGAAATGGAAGACAGCAGAATGCTATGTGATGAAAAGGTGTGGACAGGTTTCACAAATGTAGAAGGTATTGTTCTGACAGGCTTTGCCAGGAACAATGCAAATGCCTAATTTATGATCCTATACTAATATCTCAGACATCCTGCAAACATTTTATGAAGCCTCTTCGTCTGCTAGATTTGGCAGAGTGCATAAATAGAGAGCCAGATCCTGCAAGCATTATGCAACCTGGATAATAACTGTTTGACATAAGCAAACTCCCTAGACTTCACATGAGGCAGCAGCTCTACTTGGCACGAGCAGCACTCACAGAATCTGGCTCACCCCCAGTCACACCAGTATGAAACCTAGCGATCCGCATGAATTAAAATGGCTGAATTGCCCTCCTACACCCTCCAGGAGTGAAGTTTTTGAGGATTACGCTACGAAAGATTTAAGCAGAATGCATATGGATTACATCTATGCATTTCAAATTCAAAGGGACTCATATCTACTTATGTCCAGGTAGCTGTGCCAGAGCCAACTTTATTCCTTGAATGTTTAATCCTTTTAAATGTTTCAGAGCATTTGTAACCCAAATTCTTTAATGCCATGACAGTCATAAAATGACTTCTTGTTATGGCGTGTTGAAAGGTGAAAATGAGAAGACGATATTTGGTCTTTCTGTTCTGCTGTGGAGCTCCTGTCTGTATCAAGTAAAGGATTGCTTATTTCTGAAATGCCCTATTGAAGGTTAAAAGTTTCAAACATGTCTTTACTGGCTTTGTGATCAATGTCACATACCATAAAGACAGGGAAAGACAGGCATGTGGGCTTGTTATAAAATAGTAATAATAATAAATTACGTTGTTAGAGGCCTGTTCCCCTAATTTTCAAACCTGAGAGAGTGCCAGTCTAGCTACCAAGCAAAAGGACAGTTTGTCATTTGTGCAAAAGATACTTGGGGAACAGACATAGATTATATATGGTGTGTCCTCAGAATAGAACACCAAAAAATGATAAAGTTATTAAATACAGACTATTTTATTTCTCTTATCTTCTCTACTTGCTGTGAGGAAATGAACTACTGAGGCAGGGTATGGGCTGGCTGATGTCCTAAGAACCCTTTTAAGATTCTATGAACCTGTAATAAAGAAATGCAATTCAGTGACAGTTTCAGTCATAAACAGCAAAGAGGAGCTATTCTACATGCACAAAAGTCCTATGTCAATTTGCACTGAATTAAGCAGGACATGGAGTACTGAGTCCTACAGCAGTATCAGACAATGGTCACTGTAGAATCTTTTGGATCTTCAGAGGCTTGATTCCTACTGTAGATTAGGTCTGTTCAGATTTTCCAGTTCTTAACATTTCAGCCATTTGCTAGGAATGACAATGTGAAGGGCTCAGAGATTTTCTCTCACACATTAGTCACTGCTGATTTTCCTTTGGAATCTAAGGCCCAGTCCTAATTGGGCTAATCAGCTCTTGATGTAAGAGATTTAAAAATAACAAGCTTAGTGAAGCTACATCTGCTTATATGAGGACTAAATGTGCAACTATAAATTACTTGCTGAGAGCAAATCTCAGAAAAAAATATTTTCCTGTGATTCCCTTTGGCTCAGCCACCAAAACAACACATTTTGCTCATGTCACAAGGTGTGCTCTGCCCTCCAGTCTATGAACTGGGTGACTCCAATCAACACAGGGCTGCTAAACTGGATTATTAGTGTCTGAGAGGTGGGTTTGCCTGCTGTTGACATCAGCAATGTCCCCAGTGAAAATCCTATGTGCAAGCATTTTTAGTCCCACCTGTTCAAGACCAAGCAGGCTGCAGTGGAACATTCCAGTACATTTTGACACTCAGTAAATTTGACAGCACTCTATAGAGATCAGTAAGACCAAGAATAGTAAAAATCCCAAGGTAAGTGTTGGGGATGCTATGAATGAGTAACTGATATATATTGTGCCTAGTTCAGTTAATCATTAGAGAAAATTTTCTTTTATCTGAAAGGATTAGACCGAGTCAAGCAACAAACCAAAGTGGTGTTTTTCCTTTGTTTGTTTGTTTAAAAACAATTAGTGTTACATATTTGGTATTTCTGATATGGAAAACATTGGGAAATCAGTTCCTAATGAAAAGAAAAGCTCTCCAGAAATGCTTACGGAAAAATGTGAGAAAGAGGCTTTTTTCAGTCTTTTAAAACAAACTTTTCTTAGTATCCCATTGACCACTCCATGATGACTGAAAGTCCTTTCATCCTAGCAAAATGTTTTAGAGCATCTATAGCAATTTCACTTTGTGTCATGCTACCCAATATTAACTGAACTTGCTACATAAAGTTTGAAGAATTTGATAACATGTCCATGAAGATGTTATTGACAATTTACTTGAAAACAGAAGCTGTCCCTATTTATATGGTAATTACTTATTTTCTTCTCTCAGATGTCAAATTAATAGGAAAGAAAGAACAGTTAATAAGATGAGTCAAAAGTATTGGGCAAAGAACAAACCAGTAGTCTTCTGGTCATGCGGAGGCAGAAATATGTTGCACCACACTGCAAGTCCTAGAGACAATAAATCAATCATCTCTGCTCAAAGGTAGGGAACAAGGAGAACTTCCAAACTCAAATGACAAACGTGATATGTCAAGAAGAACAGGGTAGAGGTTATTAAAACACGTCCATCTTGCTGAGTTGAGGTTTGTAGAAATGCTTTCAAATTGTAATCTGAAAGGATGAGGCAAGTCCCAAAACTGTTTCTGTACAGAGGAAAAAAAAAATCCTTGTTTTGTGTATATATATAATTTTTGTACTTTGTTAAAAAAAAAATGTTTATGCTGTTATTTGACTTGCTGGTTTCACTTATCATTTATCTCTGTGTTTCTAATGGATGCCAAGAAAACTTTGACCTTCCTCAAGGCCAAGAGGAACTTTAAGTGGCAATGGTTATCGCAAAGAACAGCTGGTGAGAGGACAGCTGTGGTTCACTGTAGGAAAAAGACATGAACAATGGTACAGGTCAAAGATCAGAAGTCTGTCTCCCTTCTCCTGCTTCCAGGGTCACTTTGGGTCTGGAAATAACACAGTCAGTTTTGCCGTGTACATAGCCCCAGCTGGTAACCCTGTCAGCTACAAAATGGGTGCAGCTCTGCATTTCTGCAGGACATTCCTAGAAGGAGAGGACTACAGTGAAGCCACCACACAGGCTCCATGCAGAGCCTGGCCAGCCTTACGAACCCTAGCCCTCTTAGAGCAGGGTTGACTCGGGTCGTCCTGACCTCAGAGCAAAACCACCAGTGCGGGGCGGGGGGGTTGAGCCATGGTACAGAGCTGCTGCACAGCTCCATGACAGCCAGCCCTGTTCTGGCATCAGTAGCACTCAGGAAAGCTGATAAATTTCACCAGAGGCAAGTTAGCACTTACATAGACATTTGTCAGTACCCAAATCCTCTGGGTTTTCCCACCGATTTCTCTCTTTTCCCATTAAACTGAAAAATGGATTGTTGATTGCAGATAGACAAGTATATCAACCAAGTAACAGTTTTGGCTCTACATCATGGTAAAGCTGACAAACAATGAATTTTTTATGTCAAGTCTTACAAATATCCAGGTAACTCATATTTTAAGCTTAATATTGAGAAATTTGGCATCTTAGATTATTGCTGGTTGGAGACGTTTTAACAACAAAAATAACAAAAGTATTCTTCCACAACTTATTTCTTAGTCTTCCCAATAACTATTTGAAGAATAAACCTTAAGAGATGTGAGCCTGCTGCTGAACTCCGATTTGCACACAAAGCGGAAGGCATCAACAATACCTGCACACAGAAGCAAGCTGCAGTATGCCAGGAGTAGGATGCATCTAAAATCTTCAGCTCCTATCACCTCTGCCTGTTCTTTTTCTTCCAAAGGTGGCCCAGGAAGGTCCCACTGTTTCTACACTCCCAAGCTTCTGACATCTGCTCCTCCCTCCTCTTCTCTCCTGTTTACCTTCTGGATGAGGTCAGGCAGAGTAAATGTAACTGAGAGCTTTCTGTTAGTTGCTTCTCGGTGATTGAGCTTATTGGAACAGGTAGGGTATTTAATTGCTATTTTCTTATAACATCTAGAGAAGTGCTATCTGCCTTACCTGATTTCAACAATGCAACTCATGGAGCTTTACTAACAACTTTGCACGCTATCTGATAAATTCACATGGGCACACATATCTTAATAGGTGGCTCCCCAGAACATGTCAGGTTTCTTGGCTTTCATCTCTACAACAGTAACAATATACCTCTCCACCCCCCCCCATTTCCTTATTTTGCATGACTTGACTTCTACTTTATTTTTAGACCTGAATTATCCCCAACATCAAGAGCTATTTCCTTATCAGTCCATGTGCTTCAGCAATAATGTGACTGCAACTATATGTTGAGCTATCAAAGCTATGTGCCAGCCTTGCCCTTTGCTGTAGCTCATATTAAGAATACTATTAAAAATTAAAGGAGAGGGGAGGGGGAAAATGAAAACGAATTTTTTTTCTAGTCACTAACAAAATTAGTGAAATGCATTTTTTCTCCAAGGTTTGGGCAAAGAACATTAACAGACTTCTTGTCAGCTCTGTAGGTTTTTTCACACTTTTTATATCATGATGTATTTATGTGATTTTCTCAAATGGTTTCTATGAATGCTTTAAATAATTCCTCATTAAATCTGTCAAGAAGCGAAATAATGGGTTAGTAAAACAGTAGAAATGGGGATGGATAGAAGCTTAAAAAAAATATATATATATATATATTAGGTTCCTTTCTTTTATATACAGTTCATAAAAAACACATTTGGAAAGGTCTGATGCGTCATGAAATACTTATTCACTAAAAGATGCACACATTTTAAACATTGCAAAAGAGGAAAAGGAAGGTCGTAAAAATACAGAAATCATCATACTTCTGTGTTGTCGATCACTCATCTTTCACGGAAACATAAGTGTCATACATTTCAGATGGCCACAAATACATTCAAACAAAAAGTATTTGCACTATTTTATAGGTAAAGGGCCTGATCCAAAACTTGAAGTTAGTGGGAACAGTACCTTTAGTAGGCTTTGGAAGAAACATAAAGTACAACTATAAGCTTTCATAGCCCTATAAATGCAGACAGGGAAATACTTACAATTAGGGATACTAGTCTTGATTAAAGAATTGCTGGCGAGCTTACTCCATACATCACAACATCTTAAGGAACTGCTCTATCAGAGAGCTAAAATATCAGCGTGTCTAATTTAAACAGATACTCACTTCTGCTTTGCCTATTTTACGAGATGAGAAGGACAATATTGAATATTCCTGTATATTTGATGGTAAAAAATCAGTAAGTCATGAAACCACATTAAACCTTGTCATAAAAGAAGATAAAGACAGATGACTTTTGCTACCAACATTTTCAAGAGACTTGAAGAGCTGTTTTAGTTAATTGACAACACTGGATTCCAAAGCCCAAAATTTTCATAGAAAGCAATATCTGGTAACACACCTTAAAGATACGTGTCACCTGTGTACCTATTTTGTTAGAAACAACCAAAACTCTAATAAACTTTTATCAAAGAACTTCAACAAATGATGTTAATATTTACTACTCCATCTAACAATGACACCATAACTTGGATACAGAGATAAAAATGTCAATAACCTTTTAATGAAAATAAACAACAGTAAAGCATGGGTTCACTGCAATCTTTTTTTTTTTTAAACTTTTTTTTTTTTAGCCTTTTTAACAAACAGATTTGGGTTTCTATTAAAAATAGGTTTTATTTTGGAACTGCTTTCTTTACACAAGGAAAAATACAAATAAAAATTAAACGTTCATAGAACTGCAGTGAATTCATGCCATAATAGCTAAATTATATTGAAGTAGCTAAATTATATTGAACAGCATGAAATGTATGGCTTTGGTCTCATCTGTGATATTTGGAAAGCTAAGTATAAGAAAGCAAAAGCGTAGAGCAATAAGGTCCTACTCACAGTGGCACCAAGAGGTAAAAGTACATTTAGTCAGCTGATTTCTTCATCAGTTACAGCCAACTAATGTCCTTGGCCAGGATACTGTTCTTCGAATTCAAAACGGCCTCCACAAGGACAATGTACCATGCTTGAAATAGCATAAACATGTAATGCCCATTAAGCTTAGTTAATTGAGCATTCAGATGCACGACATGGCCCCAAGAGCAAGAAGGTATATACATATATCTGTATATATGCACTAATAACACTCATTAAACAATGAACAATTATATACACAGATATGGCATATTTACAAAACCCACAGAAAACAGAAGAATGCAGAACAAAAAGTGAATATAGATAATAATGTCTGAATTATCTTTGTTCTGAAGAGCATCATGTTCAGTTAAAAACAAACAAAACAAATAAACCTAACTTTTAAAAACCCTGTTAAAATCACATCATATCTGTTTTTTCATGGAGAGCAGAGACACACTAGACCGATACCATAGGAGCCTTGCATTTGCCAGTAGCCTGCCTGATTACACAAGCTCAGAGACAACTCACTCAGAAGTGAAAAAATGTGGAAAACTGTTCATGGGATGACCTATGCAAACATGAAGATCTACAAGACACCCTCCAAACAAAATTCAGGTATCATCTGATAATGTTCCTCAAAGAACTTCTTCCACAATAATTTTCAAAATAAGCTATGCTTTCCTCAGTGTTCAGATTTCTAACAGCCCTGCTGTTTCAAAAGTGAAAGAAGTGCATAAAAAAGCAAAGTTTAGGTACTAAAGTAGTGCTTACAGTAGCAAGGTTCAGAAATCTGTAAAGAGCTTTGTGACTCTGGTAATTAAATTCAAAAGCAAAGCTAGAACAATATTTTTTGCAAAATATTCCTAAACAAATAAATAATGTGCAGAGCTACAGATCTTGAACTTATGACTTAATCACCACACAATGAAAGAAGACACAAATTCACTATCAAAAACATATTCTCCCTACCTTTCCAATGCTGTGAGGGGCATGGGTCATCTCTGTGGAGAGCCTCCACTGTGGAGGGTAGCATCAACCTGAATCTCCTTCAGCCATTTGCCCAATCCTTTCATCCAAAAGGGGAGGGTAAAACCAGCTTCATTTCCTACCAGGAGTTTCTACTTATAATATTCCCATTGAATGTGCTTTCCATATCTTTGCATTGCTTAAACAATGTGAAGAAGCCAGGACAGAATCCAAGAATCTTGTCCCATATGATAACTTCCATAACATTATTTTAAGAAAAATGCACGAGAAGGAACATAAGCTTTTGGTTTCACAGAGAGTAACATCCCACAGAATATTTCTGAAAAATAATTTTCTAAACATTGCACCTTGAAAAAGCTCAAAGTCCAGAGTGAGGAAATGAGAATAGCAGCAGAGGGTATTGCTCAACCTTTCTGTCTGAAGAGTTTATCCAACACCTCATATCTCATACCAAAAGCCTTTCCTCCCTGTAATGACCACCCTACTCAACAGACTCTCTGTCCTTGTAGTCTTACGACAGCAGACTCTCTATCCTTGCAGTGTTAAGACTGTTTGTGCTATATCAAACACATCCATACATTCCCAGGTTTCCAACCTATTCTTCTCAGGTGAAAGCACTACAAGTGAAAACGCTGGTTAACAAAGACAACTCAAGCAGTTCTCCTTGAGTCCCGACTTAACTGGAACACTTCTTAGGACTTTCATATTTGGGTGATTGAGTTTCTTTCATTTTTTTTTGTATGCTTTAAGAAATAATTTCTACCTACAGTTGCTCTAACTTAACTCTTGGAGACTCTATTAGCAACTCTCTATAGGAATTTCTTTCCAGTTAGAATTTTCATAAATTTAGATTTTTTTTTGTAAGAATGCAAACCAACAACAACAAAAACTAGTTGTTTCAAATTAATTATATTTGATTTGCATGTAAGCATAGAGCCACAGCAGAAATTAATCTTTGATGACTGCATATTAAGAGTATATATAAGTACTTAATTGTGTGGCAATCTTAGTGCTTGAGCAGTTGTGCTATTATATGATATTCCTTGTGCTGTCTGTATCTTCCATATTTGTCTCTTCTCAAGAGAAGTAAATGCCTTTCTGTAAATCAGCCTTGAAAGGCACATGAAAATCAAGCAAACTTTCAGGTTTAATGTGCTTTCAGAAAGAGAACAACTCTCCAAAATCAACTGATTTTAACACTAACACTATTTGAAGTGTTTTTCTGCGTAGGATTTAAATACTGAAATTTCCCTGTGGTAACTACAAATGAAAACAATATGGAAAAGAAGCATCTATCACAGTTTGTCTGGGGAACACCTCAATGAAGGGGAGACTCTCAGATTGATTGTGATTGACCCTTTAATCCCCCCTATTTAAGGGAGAATGCTGAAGGCATTAGTAACTCTTTGTTTCATGAGCCTGTCAGGAAACCTTTATCTTCAGATGCATCAACAACACAAGGATCCTTATTTTAAACTAAAATTAGATAACTTTAAATTCAACTTTGAGAATGTCCATGCTAAAATAATGGACAGAAAAAAGAACACTATCAGGGCACCTATAGCAGATTTTTTTCTGCCCTGTTCTTTCCTTCAAGAAGTCAAGAGAAGCACATTTCATATTTGGGACTGTAGGATAGTAGGAGGCATCTAGCAACTTTGTTTTCAGGCCCTGTATATGAAAATTTGGAAGAATTCTGAATGCAACTTCAACTGAAAGGTCATTTCTAATACATTTTTACACCATCAAAAACGGTGTTAGGCCTTCTATATACCCTGAATTCTTCATGTAATCATGAACATAGCCACATGCAAAAGAAGGCTGGAGTTTGTGTTGAGCAAATGCAATCTGGATCTGTCTATCCGAAGAATAAAGATTTTAAACTGTAAAAATACATGTTAATAACAGAAGGGAAGAAGCAGCACACAGCAAAGCTAAATGCATGCTGTTACCTAGGGGAAACAAAACATGATACTTTGGAAATGGACTGAGCGATATTTTTAGCCCCAGTGATTAGGAGCCATTAGTTCCTGAAGTCATACTGCCACAGCTTGATGTCAGTGGGACACACGTGCTGATTTAAAGTTGAGGGCAGTCAGGTGGAAGCCAAGAAAGAAATGATCATCTCTTTCCTGAGAAGTCTTTACTTCAGTTGGTCGTCACTACTGAGTCTTCATGCCAGGGTCTTCCTCTGAAAAAGGCAGAAAAAGTAATCCCAGTTTTCTGCAGAGGGAGCCAGTAGCAGTGAAAGCTGGGGGCAGAGCATGGTGGGGCGGCCTCTTCTAAGCACCAAGTCCAGAAGAAAGTGCAAGAAGACCGGCACGGCCTGCCTACTGCAGGAGGAACATACGACAGAGGAGCCTGCCCAGTTTCTCTACCAACTTCAGTTCTTCTGGCTCTTGGTCTCCATCAAATGCATTCCCAGCTACAGCCTCCCAGCCCCTATGGCAGTGGGAGCTAATGGAAGAATGGGGAATAGGGAAGCCCACACATCACGTGGGTGAAATCTTCATGTAAAGGAAACCTTTCATGACTTTAAAAAAATGAAAAAATAAAAATTAATTTAGGCCTGAATCATTCCTCCTCCACTTGTGAGGACATAGCCTCAAATCAAGCTGTATTCTGCTCTGTAGTGTTTGAGTTTGGATGTTGCTCTTCTGCAATCTCTGTGATGAAGAAGCAGGTAGGGGTTGCTACACTGCTTGCTCACTTGCTTTACTGCACAGATCATTTGGGAAAAGAATCTCTTTCTGATATGAGGCAGACACTTTAAACATTCCCTCTGCAAGCAGCAAAATAGCATCCTTCACAGTTGCTTGCCTTCAGGAAAAAGATAATGAGATACTTATTCCTTTGTTCTGTTAACAATAATATATCTTCAAGAAATTGGTAAGACCAATGCTGATTCTCGACCTTATTCTGACATTAACCCTGCTGATAACAGAATAAATGTGCTGAAAAAAAAATCACTGGTTTGAACATGTCAGGCTCACAGAAATCAGTAGTACTGTCTCAAGCCTTTATACTATGAATATTTAGAGATGGTGGCAGGTGAGACTCCAGATAAACATTACTTTCTGGACAACTCTATTTTTTCAAGCTGCTTTATTCCTTGGTCTCTGTTATTACAAAAAGTCAGACTTTGACAGACAGACAGAAAGAGACTGTGTCAGTGTCAATCTGCAGTTTGTGAACCTGTGATGCTCTGTGAGGTATTGGATGCTGGTCTATGAAAATGGTGACAAATATATAGTGCATGAAGACAGTCAGAACCCAGAGTTCCATATTAAAAAATCACATATTTTATGGTTAGTACTAACAATTTCACAAAACAGTAAATTTGTCTCGTCTGTTGAGCACTCTTCTTTTTAAATCATTACTCCTTCCAACCATCAACATGAAAATACAATATAGAGATCACAGGTCTTCAAACAAAGATCATCAAGTCCTTGAATTAAGGATTCTTAATGATTCTCCTTGGCCTCACAGTCTATTGTAAATTGTAAATTAAAAGTACAATTACAATTAGAAGTCTTGTAAATTCTAAGATAGAAGATTTATCATTTTGGGGTCTACTTCCTTTCATTTCCTTGCAATTCCAAAGAGGAGTGTTTGGTTATACAGGAAATTCAAAATCCACTTCTTTAAAGAGAGGTAAGTGTCCATCAGAAGTAAAACCATTCTTATTCTGTTGAAGGATGAAGAGGAAGGAACACAAGAGACACTGACGGTGTTTAGGAAGTGGATTCCTGTCTATAGGGTAGAAAATGAGCACGTGGTCTTCCCTTTCTTAGCACACTGCTGCCTTCTGCAAATCACAAAAATATTGACATAACTGCTCACACAAGCTTCTTCTGAAGTCAGGTGGGTATGCCTGCATATTTTGGAGTGTTGCCAACAGAACACAAAGGAGTTGTTGAAAGCTCAGTACCATTTATTTTATAAATTTTGAAGTCTTTACTTTTTTCACTCTGCCTTTTCCCCCTCTAGGAAACAGCCCTTCAGTTTATTTACTTCAACAAGAGAAGGTTTTGTTTAGACTCTGCAGTTTTACACTTGTCCTCTGTTACTTGCACGGCACTTTTCAAAGGTGGCTGTGATATTGCTGGCACTGAGATATAATGTACTGTATGGTATTGCTCAGCTTTCCAGAACAGATAGTTACTTTAGCAGAAAGCACATTATGGGCTTCAGCTTTTACATTTTCTACGTAGGCTTATTGTGTATAAGAAATTTCAAAACAGATGAATGAAAGAAAATTATCACCAGACAAGGGTGTGCACAGTTGAAGGCTGGAAGTTCAGCATGGGCACAGAAGAAAAGTAACTGTTACTTTGTCAGGAACAGAGAGATGTCACAACCTTTGAAATGACATTCAGTTCGCATTTCCTTTCTACATATCGTTCTAAGCAGATACTACAGCTTGGCAGAAAATGAAGAGCAAAAGCTTCCTGTGAAGATAAACTTCATGATTCAGTTTCTATAAACTAAACCTCCCGTGAGTTTAACACTACACCTTAGAAATACCTCTGCTGCCAGCAGGAGAGGGACACTGCTTAGGCTCGCGCATATCGCCAGCCACTCCGTCATCAGTCCTCACCCATCTAACTCCTCTGTCCCGTTCAATTTGGGTCTTCTGTGGGGGCTACCAACACAACCACCAGACCAAGCACCACCTGGGCACAGGGGTGCAGCCTCTGTGGATGCCAGCAGGACTGCACCCACCTATTCCACAGCAGGACTTCCCCCACTGCATCTGGAACCAGTTTGGGCCACAGCTGGCAAAATGTCAGCTCCTGCTGCAGGTGACACAGGAGGAGACATTTTGCTTTTCAGGTCACAAGAAGGTGCCCAAATTAGATTGCATCTGCAGCATTGGGAGGACGCACTGCTCTGCTAACCACTCAGCACCACATGCACCCAAGGAAAAAATGTTTACCTGGTGTGGCCACGGTTAACCTTTTTTCCTTGCTGAGACGGTGCCCATGGATGAATTCACTCATGGAAGGGGGGCCCCTCAGAAGATATGATTCTGTGGAAGCGGGATGAGGGGGGGCTCTTAATAATTTCTGGAGGTAGGTCCCTGAAGTCCTGGGATGGCTCTGATCACAAAGGGAAGGTGAGAATAGTCTTGCAGGAGATCCAAGAAAAATACATATGGAAACAAAAGAGTTTTACTTTAATTACCTTTCAAAGCCTCACGAATGACAACATCATGTTAATTTGCTTAACAGGTAAAAAAACAACTAGCGTTGCCACCCCATGTCATTTCCACAGCAGAGCACCTTGCCTGCACGGGAAATCCTGGTCCGTATTAGGGGAGGAGGAGATGAGGTTGACTTATATCTCAATATCCTGGAGTCGATATGTACAAGGCTCCCTGAATGTTCTCTGCTTTTTGCATTGTGACTAGAACGTACAAGAAAAAGGAATGATTATCTAGGACTTCTCTAACAGAGAGTCCTTTTCATCTTCAGAACCATGGAGATCCCCACACCTATAGCGCTTTGACAGGACAGTCACAAGACAAGATGAGAACTCACTGCTTGAACAGCAAAATATTTGCATTAGTTTATGAATTGCAGCCATCCCCCTTCAAAAGGTTGCTTGCTCCTATGCAGAAAAATTGATCTGAGTGAACACATCCATATTCTTTTTGCACTGATGAAGAGCAAGTGAGCACTAGAGCTTAACAAAGAGATGCAACTTCTTTTGTCTTAAGCATTGAAATGCTCATAGAGAACAATCTTTTTTTATTTCAGATGCTCATTATGGAAAACCTTAAGAAAAACTTAAGGGAGAGTTGTTAAAGAAAATACATTCACACTAATATTAAAGACATACAAGATGCACTGAGACACTGACAGATAATAGTTCAAAAACTTTGCATTAAGAAGGAGGAAATAACATTGTGAGTAGGAGGATCAGAATGACATGTTGCCAGGCTTTGAATTTCATTTTCATATCTTCCCCACCTCCTTCTCCCCGAGTGCAAAACAAAAAAATAATAATGTTTACAATTCAGTGAACGACTTTAATGAAAGTCTGGCCACTGCACTGTACTATAAAGATCACTGCATGCATACCTTTTCCTCTGAGTGCCACTGCTGACCAGTAAGTTTGGTTGCTGTGGGCCCTGACTATGCAGGAGGAAAGTGTCTATGGTTGGCACGGTGGCTGATGCCTCCTCACTTACTTTAGGGCTGCCGATCTTGCTCTTTCCAAGCTTGCCTTTGCTGCGTCGGGACTGCTCATGGTCGAATTCTAAATCCTCCAGTCGCTGGGTAAGGGCAAGTTTTTGTTGGATAGCCATGCGCAACAGAGAGTTTAGTGTCTTCTTCTCATCCTCTGCAGCTGCTAGCTGCCTTTGCATCTCATCCAGCTGCGTGACGTATTCATCACACCTGGGAAAACAAACAAGGCAGAAAACTGGGGAACTGGTCCAAGAACCAACTTTACCAGTGATCGTATTACCGGGCCTCAGTTGCAGACATAGATTTACATCCAAGCTTTTGCTGAACCTAATCCTGCAAGCAGATAGCCTGAAAACTTCTCTTCCCACTTTGCACAAATACCTACTTGGATCTGAATGCTGAAACTTCCTATTGAGTAGTATAACCTATGTCTAGAATATCAGAGTATTCTATGACTATAATATGTTTCTAATGCACATAACTAGCAAATGGAGGATAGGCTTGGGATTATCCCCAGGTTAACCCATAAATAACATCTTGGAGAGCTGGTTCAGCTAGTAACTCACCATAGATACAGATGTCTACTTATTAGATAGTAGTATTTTCCATACATAGTAATATCTACTACATAAACAAAATATTACCCAAAAATGATGAGAAAAGACTAAGTATTTTGTACACTTGACAGATCAGATTTTGTGAAATTAGAAACCTTCATTTGTTTGCCATTGTTAATCGGTTAATGCAGTAATATTCAGGAAGCCCCACACTTGGAAACTATTTAACATTTGCTGTTGAGCCTTCTGGAGGTGTGCTCAGATATCAATTGTCATGAACACTTACTCCTTTTTAACCCTCAGCCTCTCTTATCTGCATGAAAAACTTTTCATTCTTTTTTCATTAACTTTAGATCTCTGAGACAGATTTTGAAGTAAAACCACCTTTCTGATACGAGTCTGTTAGCATTTAAGATCAAATCCAATTTAGTCTTGCTCTTTAAAAATGATTCAATTAAGTTAACGTGAAGAGCAAGGCATTTCAGAATTTCTTAGTCAATTTTTGAAGTGAAATAGTTTTGGTTTATTAAAAATAGAACCATCTAACGAGTAACAACCAAGAGTGATAAATATATACCACCAGTGAAATGATTCATGGCTAGCAGCACTATCTAACCATAAGACATTTGTGGCAACATCTAACATTTTTTCACATTAGATAATACAGATTTCAATAAATCTCCTCCCCACACGTGATCTGTTTAAATCTAAGTAGATATGCTGCGTAATTACAATAGTGTAATGGATGATGATTTACTTTTATCAGTACCATTCTCAGAAAACAAGCAAAGAAAATAATTTTAGGTTTCCTTCTCCAAATGTGTGAAGCAATAAATTTTGAATTATTACAAACTGAGTGATGAAACTTGTTTGTAATTTTAACCTTCTCCTTCAGAAACAGAAATAAAGCATACTCAAAAATTCACACTTACTCACATACACACACACATATATATATTGCACTCTCCTTTTGAATAATTTAGGCACTATAACTGGAAGCAAAATGACTCAGCCAGCCATAGTTTCAGCTGCAGTTTCAGTATTATCTTTCTCTACAGGACCTTAAAAAGCATAAGTCTCTGTATTTAAGCCCTGAGGAAGAGAGATTTCTGAAATATTGGTTGGCTTCAAGTCAACTTGCACCTATTTCTACTGCAAGTTATGAGATGTTTACTGATGTCTTAGCTAGTTTCTTTGATAGAGACATTAGAATAAGCCAGCATTCTAGAAATTAAAATGAATTCAATGAATTCGTTTGAAATAGAAAATGTCTGAGTTAACAGGGTTTTAAAGACTTATTCTTGTAAACAGATGGATCCTGTATCCACCTCCCACTTTTTCTCTCCTGCTCTCCTCTTGTCTAGAAGAAACTTCTTTTCAAATATGCTTGTATTGAAAATTAAAAGTAAAAAGTAACATCTGCAGCAACACCTGTAGCACTGTGCCATTAAAGGAATGAACTGTCTTGCTTTAGTATGCCCATAAGCCAATTTTCTTTTTAGAAGAAGATTTTTTTATTTTTTTTCCTCAGGCCTTAAAATATGTTCTTGTATCTAGACATCTGCTTTGTAAAAAGAGCATAACTGAGCAGTTAAGAAACATAACCTCCTGAGGGTGGATACTACTAAACAAGATTTAGACAAAAATGCTTTTCACTACCTGCTATGAACTATAACAAGATAGCCTTAGAAATGCGGATATGCTACATGCTGTTAGCTGGCCTCACACTCAAAACAAAAACAATCTCATTAATACAACATTTTCCAACTGTTCTCACTAACTATATGCCCTTCCTAGAAGTCTCCCCACAATAGCAATCCAGCATTCTTGGCAGTTCACTGCAGTGTTTGGGTGGTTCCAGTCATCTGACCTCCACCACAACTCGAAGTTTCCTATTATTTTGCACAAACACATGGACCATTGTCTCTGTGTTTTGTTGCTCAAGCACATATATTTTTTGAGAAATAGTGTTCAGAAAGGCTAAGCCTAAATCAGTCAGATAAAGGCCATAATTAACTTTAGAAACTGCTGAATTAACAGCCTCAGATCTTCCTGAAGTCTGCAGCAGCGAAGGTTATTCCATGTAGTGGGAGGTAACCACTGCCTGCAGACATGGTCCTGTAATGAAATATTCCCTGATATATGCAAGTGAGGGATAAAAAGAAAAGTGTTTCCAATTAAAAAAGAAAAAAAGCTTTACACACATCCATATTGCCTTTTACCCATACATTTTATAAACATTGATGAAGTCTCACAGCATACAGAGGAAGAAAAAGGCTAAGAGCTCTTAAGAGAGATGATTTCTGGCATGGCGTGGACCACTGCAGAACAAGCAGGGCTCCAGGATATACCAGAGCTCTCAATGGGTCTTTTAGAAGTGCTAGAGTAGTAGTTCATAACAGAATTTAGGTTATATCCTCCCGCATCAGAGCTCTGTCACAGTTTCTCCCTTGTCTCATGATGGGTGTAAGCTGCAAGTGACTAGTAAATTATCTTGTATGCTGGTCTTAAGTTTTATGCAGCGTCAAGATTTCACGTTTCTTATTTCTCCTGTCTCAGAAAGGAAGAAGACAGATGCATAAGCCTGCTTATTTTGTATAAAGTGATCCAAGAAGCTTACATAGGATTTTTCCATATTTCTCTGTCATCTAGGAATGCAAACCAAATACCAAGTCAGGCCTAGGCATAATTTCGGTCACACAAATCATAGCAGAGCTTGAGCTAAACCCAGAGACATTGACAGTGAGAAATCCTGGCTCTACCACATAAGCATAATTCTTTTCTGCTCATAAATGTTTTCTCATCCAGGATAGCTCCGGGATCTGTCCGTACTTCTTAGCCCATGTCTTCAGCACAAATTTTCTTTAAGTATTAATCATAAGAAAACATCTTGGTGGATAGAGAATAAAATCATGTAGTGTCAGGAGGATGGCAATATCTTGAGAAATATTTCTCTACTTTTGAATATCTATTTAGCTTAGGAAAATAAAAAGTATGCAGGGAATCAGTAAAATTAGCTTTCTGAATTCCTTCAGGATCCTTCTGTACAAGCAGTTGTTTCTCTCCTTCAGCATGAGACATTTCATCCCTTCCCCTCTCAGCTCAACCCCTACTCTAGATGGCAAACCTAAAGTTTTAAAGAATCTGCTTTTCATTCGCCCTCTACAGGAGCACTGGCAGTCTCACCACCCCACAGCTGACACCATGTCAGTGTCTCGGGGCTGGAGCGAGGGGCAGCAACAGAAGGGGCAGGAAAGGCTCACACCATTTTTCTGCACTGGGAATATCAGAAGCAGCACGGTAAATAAGTAGACAGAAGCTGTGAATCTGATGGGCACCACGTAGCCCTGGTATCAGGTGGGAATTTAAACTTTGCTCTGCTAACTCAATGCATCCCACCCACAAGCAGCCACAGAAGATGACTTCTCCAGCAGAAGCTGCAGCAGCAGGGTTAATGCACCATTAAAACATACCAACAAAAGCGCTGCTATGGAAGAGTCCTCATCAGTGGTGTCTACCCCAAAAATTACCACAGATATAAAGACATTGACTTTAAAAAAGCAAAACATTTAGGATGCCTGAAAATGAACAGTTAAGGTGTTTAACAATTAGCTGTTCTTCACAGCTGGCAGATAAATTTCATCACTCCAGTTAATTCCAACATTCTGACCTTCTCCAGCTCTCTATACTTTCCAGATAGATGATTAAAAGAGTCTAGAAAATGGAACCTCTTTGTCCTATAAGTGTGGTGGATTTTTTGTGGTTTTAAGATCCAAAAGGGTTGGTGTAAAAATGGAGTGATTTAAAAAAGCAGCTTTATCAAGGGTTTGATAACAGAAAGAAGTTTTTATACTTTTGTTTTATTTTTCTTTTGTGAGGTGTGTTTGGGGAAACAGGAGCTTGAACTGTAGTGAGAACATATTCTTGCAGGTCTAAAGTAAATTCAGAAAGGGATCGAGGCTAATGAAGAAGGAAGCTGTAGAGATCAGAACCACAGAGATTTTGGATTGGGAAACAAACAGTCCAGGAAAATAAAAGAGCAAAAGAGGTATAGGCTGGACAGAAGGACTTCTGAGGAGCAGAAGAGAAGATCTGAAGAAAGAAACAGGAATGGAAGGACACAGAAGTGTCAAAGGAAAATCACAGAAAAAGGAAGGCTCTTGCTTTTTGCATAGGGAAGCTTTGCAGAAAATTGTTGTCTTCACTGTTCAGACTAGAAACACATGCGCTATGCCCTCCTTATAATGTGGCATGAGCTTTAACCAGTGCATATGATGAAGGATCCATACAGTTCATCACCAGAATGAACACCCATCTGAGAATCAAGTGAACAGAAAAGAATGGGTTATGAAAAAGGATATTGCTCAATCAAGCAGCATGTAAAATCATTTTGAGACCTATAAAACAACTCTACTTTTAGAGAGATATTCTCCCTATAGTACAAATTCATGAGTAGTATCATGTGATGCAGGATTACCATGGAAATCACTGCTTTATTTAACAGAAGACTATATATGTGCATATATATATATAAATGTTGAATGTTGCTATTGTATCAAATGTTACTGCATGGAGAATCTCACGTTCTTCTATTTCCAAACAGGTTTCTCTTCTTGAACAGACATTTATAGTATATTGTCTCTTTATCAATTAAACAAAAGCTATTCCAAATGAAGTACACAGAATGAGTCAATGATTTGAACATTTAGGAAAATTGATTTAATTATGAAGGTCATTAAATTCCAAGGTAGGGAAGGAAAAGCAATATTCTACAACAGAAAAATCTATAGAAGCCCACTGATATGCAAGATGTTGCAGTGAGTGACTTTTAATCACTGTCCCTACAAGATACTGGTCAAAACGTATGACCTCAAGGAATACATCCATAGGTCCTGCAGTGAGTTTTTAATCACAACTGCATGGCATTTACCAACAGCAGTTGATGTTCTGGGTGGGGTTTATCTCTACTAATATCAGACATTTACAAAGTGGAAACTGGTAACTCAGCAAGCGACACAGATTCCTTTTATAGTTGTAGAAGAGACACGTTTCATTGCATCCTACACAAGATATCTATAATAGGCATCTAAACGAATGGCACCCTTTAAGCTTAATTCTCGCAGAAAAGATGCTGCTGCCTCCCACTGGCTGTAGGGCATGCCTTAAATCCAGCAGAAGTGTGCACATGGGATGCATGAATACAGTAACGAGCATTTAGTACACCAACCTAATAATCTCTTCAGGTATCGGCTTCTAAATCTTTGCAAACTTGTTTTACCTCGCAGGCTGATAATTCAGGCTCCACACAAGACCCTTGTTTGCTTTATGCTCATGATTCCACACCTTTCTTCGGGACTTAGTAGCCCTCCAGGTAGCCTTATAGAGTTAGTACATTCATTTATCTCCTGGAGTAATGAGCTTGTAAACAAAGACCAACACGTGCATTTCTAAAACACACACAGAAGTTTGCTTTCCTGAAGAAAATCTCTAGATGGCAATGAAATGAATGGAGCTACCTTGGTTCACACCACCTGATGATTTGGTTCTTCATTTCCATTATGGCACTACACGTACTCTTCCAACGATGAACCTATGATGAATTTGTACACAGCACCAAAGTCACAGAACGTAAATGGCCCCTTCTCCATCCTTCCCACCTCTCAGCTGCTGCTGCTACCATGACTAAGCAACAAAAGACTGAAGAAGGCTGGAAGAGGTGAGATGGCACCCATATAGTGCAGGGAGCACGGGGGAGATGTTGGCACGAGGCACGAAGAAGTCTTACTGCTTACGGACTAAAGCACAAGCAAGAAATCTTCATTGTGTTTGATCACAAAGGTGGGGGGGGGGGGAAGAAAGCATGATATAATAGAAAAAAAATCCCAAGGTTACTGTTTTCTTTGCTAATTTGGGTGGTAAGAATTTATTGATGGAAGCACTGGATCTTCAAAAACAAAATATTTGTAGCTAACTTTTTGAAAAGCACCTAAAACCAAAAGCTCTTCTAAGGACGTACGGGTGAAGGAAAGAAGAGAAATTATTAATTACTGTCCTGTCAGGAGGAACTGTGCTACAGAAGATAAGTGAAACCATTATCCTGTGTAGAAGTTAATAAATTTGATATTACAGCTGGAGAAAGTAAGAATTCATGTTGGAATGTGAAATTGCAGTGACCTCACAATTATTAGTGCTGGTTTACGGCACAGGCTGGTTGATGAAATAGATTTTTCCAGTGGTAAGTACTAAATCTCACGATAATGAAACCATAAGATTCTGAAGATCTTCATTAACAATACGACAGCTTTATGTGACAGAATCACTGTGTACTTCTGAATGTGAATATCAGCCACATAAATCTCCTATTTGATTTTCACTTAAAAAAGCCCTATAAATGCAAATAGACTGACGGTTGATATTGGCATTTATAACACTTTACTCAAGGTTGTATTGACATTGCTATTCTCCAGCATTATTTTCCAAGACATGCATCCCAGTAGCACTTGAAAGCTTGCAAGTTTTGCAAGCACACACTGTAAGACTCGTTCACCTTCATCCAGCAAACCCCTGGCCTTGCACAAAATAATTTCTGTCTCTCCTCCTAAGTACCCAACATACACAGGTATGTCTGTTCTCGCTTAGCACACTTATTTACTTTTACAGTGTTGAGTCAGACAGTGAAATCATTTCCCTTACCTGGTTGCAAACATTGCTCTCAAGGATGAGAAGGTTGCTGCATCTTCCTTCAAAGCCTTAAGTTCATTTCGTAGCTTGGTCATGGTTTCAGTCACCATTGCTTTTTCATTTTCGTACTTATTCTTCAAATTGGCTAATGCCACTTCAGCTGTCTGAAAACACAGACAAGGATATTTGCTTATGACAGAGATATCTGATAACAGCTCAGATGCCATGTTTGATTTTATTTTATATTTCCTGCTCCATTCACACAGCAAAAGAAGGTTAGACCTGCCCCGTGCCCTTTAATGTCATCTTTTCAGTTGTACTTCATAAAGCCAGGAAAAGGAGAAAGCAGTTCAAAGGACAAAGCCAATTATAATGCACTGGCTACAACTCAGCACCTTAAATGTCTGTGCAAAATGGTGCAGCTGCATGTTGAGGGCTCAGGCAAATGAGCAAGTTACTACAGCTTAAGGAGTTGCTACCACAACCTTGAGCCACAAGGTGCATCTCTGACCAGGTTGCAAAGGGGACACACGGCACATTAGACTCAGCCTTGGTAGCTGCGGGCTGAACCGACTTGGTTTTCCTCATGCTTTCTGCCATGGCTTTCCTTGCATGAGGTGATTGCTAGGATGTGACAGCTGGTTTTCACATCTGAGCACTGGCAGTACCTACTGTTGTGCAAAACCACATTATTCTGTCAGCTTTAATTACTACAAAAAAGAACAAAGAAAGCGTAAATTACAATTTTCACTTAAAAGGAAAGCAAGGCTTTGTAGCCACCTATTTCTTTATTTCTCTGCTTCCTTCTTTCTTTTATTTTGTCCATTTCCTCCACTAGATGTCTTTAATTTCCTGACCATATAATTACATTTTAGTAATTACATTTGTCTTATTTTTGCAAGAGTAGAATCTTTTGTTGTAGTTATGAAATTTAGTATCATTTTTAATTTATTCAAAATACATACTGTTATAGAGGCTTTACACCTACTGCTGCTATGAGACATTTTAAATTATTGCCATTTAAATACCTGAAGAAAAAATGTTTCCTTTTGCATTTACCTAGAGTGGGGGGCTATTATTTTTTCACTTCATTTAGTGCAGAATAAGTTGTAGCATTTCATATCAGCAATCAAGTTCCCCTGTTGATCTTGTGGTTTCTTGAGCCATCAGCAGGGCAAGGAATTGTGGAAAAACATTTCAAAGATGACAGCAAGGGAATGCTAATGACCAAACTTGGAAACTGATTTTAAACTCAGTTTTCTGAATCTTGCTAGATTTGTCACTAACCTTGCCTCTTAAGAAAAGGACATTATTAACATCTCCTAATAAAACACAACTCTATTCATTTGTGCCTGGGGAAATAGCAGTTACAAATGGCCACACTAAAATAAATTTTCCTTTTTTTTTTTTCCAATTATATCTCCAGCAATAAATTTTTCTCTACTTTCACACTGGTTTACATTGAGAAATTTTAAAAAATTGCTAATAACTACCTGAAATTTTAAATATATATATTTTTTTTTATGTCAAACTTGAAATCACCAGCAACACATTATAAAACAAAACAAAACAAAAGCCACTTAGGGTTTTTAGCAGCCTTGATGACATATGCTTTGGTATAACGTAGGATGGTAGACACCATCCTACGCCTTAGCAGGAAAAAACAGAAATCATCAGCTTTCTATGTTTCCAGCCACGAGCAAAAATTAACACATAAATTAACATGGAGAAGAAAGATTAATTATGTTTAACAAAGATACATTTTTGAAAAGAAATCTAGAACATAGTGAGTCAGCGGACAAATTCCTTCTTAACAGGTATGATTAAATTAGATTAATTTAAGAATTTTCAGGTCACTAATGAGGCAGAAGTGATTTATGAGAGCAGAGCTAGGCTCTATTGCTTAAACTGGTTTCTGCTTTGGCCCGAAGCAGGAATTCAGATGTCTTTGTTCTGCAAGAGAAGTCCAGCCCACTGTCTCTTAACTATGGCAGTTCAAATACAGAATTCACCTGTTCAAGATTTTTCCTTTGTTTAGGAATAAAAATGAGTTAAAGAAATGTGCTGTGCCACTTAATGCTAGACTTATAAAAAATAAATTAATTGTTTCAGTATTGGAAGCATACATATTCCCTGTAAGCCCAGTAGTTTACACACAGCGGAACTGTGTGCAAGGACTAGAGCTAAATAGTTAACAGCAATCAATGCCCTTTCCTCTTGCCCCTCCAGTTATTCTTCATAACCAAAATTCTCTGTCTCAACAGAAACCAAAAGGGATGTAATTCTGCAGAAATTCATGAGGATCACCTCCTGTGCAGAAACTCAATATTCATGTTCTGGCTGGTTGTGCTGATCTAGCAAAACAAAGTTTCAGTGCCTGCAGTTCAACTGACCTGTTTGCTCTGGCCATTTCTGCACTACCAGAGAAGCGTGCTGGAAAGCATTAAGTATTACAGCTCAAGACGAGGCAACACTTTATCATTGCCTTTTTTTCTGAAGAATTTAGAAAAATGTAATCTTGGTATTCTGAAGCGGGAAAGGATAACACTAATTAATTGCTTCTACTTTTCCCATAGACAATCAACAATTTTCTACCCAGTAGCTTTTATGTAGCCACAGCTGAAATTTATTTTCCATGTACAGTAGAACCATGAGGAAGTGTGTTTTTCCATCACCAATGCCTTAATTTGTTTTATAATAAAAATTGAAGATACGTAGAATATAACAAAATATGCATTTTATCATAAATCAACAAAGACTTCAACAGTACTTTCTCATTGTTAACCATCTTAATAGGTTCTTTATATATGCCTAACAAGCTTTTCAACATGCTCCTTTGCAGGCTGCCCAGCGTCCCCCTTCTGAAATTCTCCTAAGTGAAGAATCATGAGCACAAGTGCAGTATCAGCAAAGCAAAACTGAGCAAAATGTGTTTTTAATAGGCAAGACAAAGTAGGGGGGACAAATCAGGAGATGCTCCTGCTAGAAATGTGCAGGCAGGCAACCACAGCCAGTGGAGCAGAAGGGCATTGCTTTAATGTGATGCTCAGCTTGCTCAATCAGTCCTTGTAAGAGCCAGCATGCACTGGTCTGTGCGGATGCTCATGTTACCCAGAGCTCATCAGTTTGGGACCTGGATGCTGACTGAGGCCGAGTGCTGTCAGACTCCTTGGCTCTGAGGATGCCGTTTTACAATGTAGCTAAATCGATCTATATTGGCTAGCTGCCCCTGAAAGAATAATTACCCAGCCTTTCTCCATCCCTAACCTTTGCACACCGGATGGTTTTCTTCTGTGCTTACCACGAGCTGGTCCGGGGAGCTGAACAGGCAGAAAATGAGCCTGAAGCACCCTGGAGCCAGGATGCATGATGAGGAGCATGGCTGAGGGTACCAGGGGTGGTTGGACCCTCTCTTGCAGAGTATCCAGGTGTCTGGTCACCTCTGCTGCACTGCTAGGCTGTGCTGTGAGTACCATACCCAGGGATAAGGCAGACTGAAGACACAGCTTCATGCTGTTCTTCCTCCAGCAGAAGCTATAGCCTAAATTATTTGTTTGTTCTTCCTCATAGCCAATCTCCAAAATTGTGCCCACTGAACCATGTGTGTGGCTGTGCCTGGAACCAGCTCTGGGGATAATCTAGGATAATCTAGGGAGGGAGCAGAGAGCTCCAACAAGTGGACTCCTGCCAGTGTGAAACACTAGTAAGGAAGAGAGCTAGGGCACACCGAGCTCATCACACCTGTTCCCCCAGAACACAGTTGCAGAGTTTGGGCCTTCAGGAGTTGAGGTGAACACATACCCAAGGTGCTGCCAGAACTAATAAAGACCTTTTCATGCCTCTCCTTATCCTTACAGAAGAGATCCATGCTCAAATCCAGCTTCCTAAAGGTTTCCCTCCTGAAATCCATGAACACACCTCATTTTCTCTATATAGATTTCATATTCCAGGAAGACTTTATATCTCATTTACTTTATATTAAGAGTAGAAGAAGCAAACCAAGTAAAAACAAAATGTTGCTGAAAGAATATTAAGTCCTGCTGTGGTATGTACAAAAAAGGAGATCAGCAGCTTGCCATTTTAGTGCAGAAACCACACATGATAATGAATCTTTCCACCCAGCTTCAGTGTACAAATTCCACTGCACTGTGTCTATATAACAACTGAGCTTTTGTTTATAGATCAGGTGCTGCACATATGGTGTTACCCAGCCCAGTTATCTGAAGGACTTTCAATCTCAGTTATGGAAGCTGCAGACACCATAGTTATTGCCAATAATATGGATGTGAAAGTCTTCCTTACTCATACAGCTCCTTCCCATTCAATTATTTACCTACAAGAATGACTGATCATATTTCAGTCACAATTTCAGGATATTAAATTCCCCTCACAGGCAGGTTTGCTCTCTGTAAGTTATTAGAAACCAAAATCAAAACCATTACTGAACTGGTCCTAAAAGCTATTATATCATTAATTTGATATTACTTCACAATTTATGCTCCCTGTTAATCCTAATGTTACTTGGTTTTGCTCTACGAAACTGGTGCTGACACAGTAATTACAGCTACAAATAAACAGATACATAAATCAAGCTGAAGTAAGCAAGCAAGCTAGCAAGATTTATGTTGTGACTTGCTATCTTGAGCCATTGATTTGTTTAATAATCAATTTCCCTGGTCTTAGCTTTGTGGCTTCTTAGAGCAAATCACGTCCTCTCTTCCATCTTACAATGTTTGGTGTCTTCTATTTCTGGCCCAGCCTAATGCTAAAATGCTGATGCGAAAATATTACTAAAGAAAACACAGCTAGAATAAAAAGAAAGACTTTAGCATCAGATATTGTCAAATGCAGAAAGCTAGGCAACAGCTTATCAGGTTCAAACAGAAATTTATTGCATGTTGTTAGAGATTTAAAAGCTGTAACTGCACTGCCAGAGTGCCCAGCCCACTGCAACAGAAGGAGCAAGAAACAGATTCCTTCAGTGCTTTCCTGCAGTCGGGTAATTTCCTGTAGTCAGGCAATTTCCTGTTAGGAGAAGTGAACGCAGTTCAAGTTTGTTCTTTTTTTTTTTTTTTTTCTTCCAGTGAGCCGTCTGTCCCTATACCTGGGTAACAGAGGATGTTAGTTAGCACACTGCAATGAAATGTATGGCCAGGAAAGCTGTACATTTTTAACAGAATGTTGCAATACTTCTGATGGTCACTAGATAGCACCAGTGCTTCCCCAATAAAGGACGTAACTCCATTACTGAAATACAGCCCCAAATACCCAGGGCCCGGCTGCTGATCTGCCCCCAGGATCTGAATGTCGGGATGCTCTAGAAAGACCAGTTCTTGTCATTTTTTTCCAGTGCATTCGATTGTGCTCATTTTGCCTCCCAAAATTATTGAAAAAAAAAAAAAATAACAATCACCTTAAGTATCTCACAGCACGATGTACAAGATGAAAAGACATCACTGCATGTCAACATCAGCTTCATTAGGGCTCAAGGGGTGTTTTTAATAAATTGCAATACAAACTTTTGTGGTTTTAGAGAAAATGAAAAAAACTAAATCAGATATCCTCTGTAGGCTTGTCTAAATTGAACCCACAGAGGAAAATATCCCCAACCTTTTGCGGCTTAGAAACTTATTATTTTGGAGAGGAAGAACTCAAGGGGATGAATCTTGACTTGTGTTTTCTGAACATGAGATGTGCTTTTGGTTGCTTTTTGTTCTTGGGATACACTCATTGCCAGAGGCTGGCAGTACTGCTACACCACAATTAACCCAACCCCCCATCTCTCTAACTTTAAATTTCTTCACCCCTTTTATATTATTATGCCTTTTAACTTAGAAGTTTGAGGATACTGCTATTTGGTTTGCATTACAAGAATTGATGCCCAGTTGAATAGCTACCAACATTTATGCTGTTACCCAACAAAGAAAAGTTTAGCTAATAGCACCTTCTTACTCAGCGAATCTATCTTTCCCGTTTCAGTGCGCACACTTCAGGATGATGTGTTACTTCTGACAGTAATTAAAAAAAAAAACACAAAACTTTAGAAAGACTGAGCTAGTTTAAAATAAATGATAGGTCTATGCTACTGTAAAAAAAAAATCTTTGTTTTGGTATCTAAAGATGTACTTCAATTACATCTTAATTACATGGAAAATCCTCATGTAATTGCTCAGAGCTATTATTACTTAGCTAAGGATGGTACTTAATTACTCCAATTAATATTTAGGGGGGCATGGTATAAATGACTCAATGTATACTGAAATACAGATGCAATTTAAAAATCCCCAGTACCTAGAAATACAGTTGCAGATCCAATCATCAATTAAATTTCAAACTTTAACTTCAGATTAATCAACTTCTGAGAATTTTAACAGTGAAATCCTACCACTGTCATGAGAGAATAGGATCCCAAGCTATTAACCAGGATTTATGCCCCCATGTGGTTATTACTACACATCTTTAAGATGAGAAAAGTCCTGGGCAATCTGGACAGAGACTCTGTCCCTGCAGTGTCTTGCATTCACTTAATTCTGTGCATAAGAAGACTGTTTGAAATAAATAGAACTGTTTGCATGTTCAAATTTAACTTCTTAAAATTATTTGCAGACCCAGAATCTATCAGATACAAGGGGCTTGGGAATATATACCATGCAAAAATATTGTGAGTATTCTTGAAAAACACACCATTATGCGGTACTCTTTTGGTATTTAATATAGAATGCTGCAATTCTCAGCCTATTTACATTGGTATAACATCAAAAATAAAGTAGGTTTGATGAGTTGATGGTAAGACCCTGGTAATTACAGGCCTGTCAGTTTCACTTCACTGCCTGGCAAAATTATGGAGAAAATTATTCTGGTAGTTATTGAAAAACACATGAAGGACAATGTGGTCACTGGCCACAGCCAAGGCGGGTTCATGAGGGTAAGGTCCTGCTTAATGAACTTAATTTCCTTTTATGACAAGGTCACCCATCTAGTTGACCAAGGGAAGCCAGTTGATGTAATCTTTTTGGATTCCAGTAAAGCTTTTGATACTGTTTCTCACAGTATCCTTCTGGACAAAATGTCCAGCATACAGCTAGATAAAAACATAATGTGATAGGTGAACAATTGGCTGATGGATCAGGCTCGAAGAGTTATAAGTAAATGGGGTTACATCAGACTGGTGGCCGGTCACTAGTGGGGTCCCACAGGGCTCCATTTGGGGGCCAGTTCTCTGTAATGTTTTCATAAATGAGTTGGATGTAGGACTAGAAGGTGTAATGAGTAAGTTTCCAGATGATACTAAATTGGGAGGAGCTGTTGACTACATCAAGGGTAGAGAGGCCTTGCAGAGAGATCTGGACAAACTAGAGAGCTGGGCAATCACCAACAATACGAAGTTTAACAAGAGCAACTGCCAGCGTCAGCACCTGGGAAGAGGCAACCCTGGGTATTGTACAGACTCGGGGATGAGAGGCTGGAGAGCACTCCTGCAAAAAAGGGATCTGGGGCGTGTGGTTGATGGCACTGAATGAGTCAGCAGTGTGCCGTGGCAGCCAGGAGGGCCAAGAACACCCTGGGGTGCATCAGGCACTGATGGCTGGTTAAGGAAAGGATTGTCCCACTCCACTCTGGAGCTTTCGAGGCCTCACTCTGAGTACAGTTTATAGTCTGGGGCATCAAAATATAAGAAATTCATAAAACTATTAGTGTCCAAAGGAGGGTTACAAAGATGGTGAAGGGTCTGGAGGACAAGATGTATGAGGAGCGGCTGAGGTCCCTTGGTTTGTTCAGCCCAGAGCAGAGCAGGCTGAGGGGAGGCCTCATGGCGGCCTGCAGCTCCCTCACGAGGGGAGCAGAGGGGCAGGCGCTGAGCTCTGCTCTCTGGGGACAGCGACAGGACCCGAGGGAATGGCATGGGGCTGGGACAGGGGAGGGTCAGGCTGGGGGTTAGGAAAAGACTCTGTACCGAGGGGGTGGTCGGGCACTGGGGCAGGCTCCCCAGGGCAGTGGTCACAGCACCGAGCTGCCAGAGTTCAGGAAGCATTTGGACAATGCTCTCAGACACATGGTTTGGTTTTTGGGGGGTCCTGTGTGGAGCCAGGAGTTAGACTCAGTGATCCTTGTGGGCCCCTTCCAACTCAGGATGCTGTATGATCCTATGATTTTTAAGCTGTTTACTTTTTCAAAATACTCATTTGAAATTTTTAATTCTTGTAAAATATAACTTTATAATGAATCTGTCTCAAAAAAAATGCAGTTACTGTTTCAGGTTGCTTTATCATATAGTGATGTTGTCCCTTTTCTTAAAAACAAACCAAAAAAAATTTATAATCTAAAGGATAAAAAATGTTGCAATAGCAGGAAAAGTTATAAGAATAAAAAAATAATAATTAAAAAAAAAATCCAACGACCTGCAAATAAAATAACTCAGCATTTCACCTGGTGTTTTATCACAAAAATGCCCTGCTCTATATAGTCCAAGGTGACTGTTTGCACTCTTACACCTGCCGTTCTCTTCAAGAGGTGTGCTTTAGCTTTCTGTTTTTTAAATTAATTTCCTTAAAGTTGCTGTGGTGCTTGACTGTAGTGGATCCCTCCCTGCCCCTCTGCTTTTCCCTCAGTCTCTGCTGCCTGAGCCCTTGTTGAATAGTGGGGGCTGGAAAAAGCAGAGCTGGAGAGCTTAGAGAGGAAATGGGGTGGGAGGGAAGAAAGGCCTGTCCTCACTGTGACTGAGAGGCTCAGTAAAATCTCTCCCCCTGAAATACTGATGGATAAGCTTGCAAGTGACCTGTATAAATAACAGGCACTCCCGGCTGACTCTCTTTTTGGCACCTTACCTGCTTGTTGGCTTTCAGGACTGCTCTCAGGGTTGCTATCTGCTCCCGCTTGGTACTCAGGAGGGATTTCAGCTTCAGTATCTCTTCCATTAAGGCCTCCTTGTCTTTGTCAATCATGGGCGCCAGCTCCCGAGCTGCAGCACGCTGGCGTGACAGCTGCAATGACCGATCTACAGCCTTCTGCAAGTGCTTGATTTGGTCCCTTATTATGGCATTGAGGTTGTAGATGTTCATCGGCTCTTTGCGAATGTCACTGGTATCGGAGACAGGGGAGGAAGGAGGGGCTGTGATGACAGGGGAAATTGTAGGTGTTTTAGTTGGGCTCTGCTCCTTGCCAGGCTCCACAGCCTCTTTTGTCACCTGCTCGGTTGGGGTCCTGGCTTCTACGGGTGATGCCATTCCCCTTCTGGCAAGTCGCGGGGAAAGGAGACCTCGAGGGTCATCTGGTCCTTTCAGGCTGCCGCTGCGGGTGACTCTGCTTTGCCTGTAATAGTCCAACATAACCCTGTTTGGTGTCTCGTTGTTGCACAGGCAGACATGATGGTAGAGCTGAGCCAGTTCCTCACTAAACGTCACCAGCTCATCCTGGGCGGTGTTGAGGGTATTGTGGTTTTCATTCGCTATGCTTGTCATCCTTTGTAATTCCTTTTCCATGTGGACCATTTTTTCCTGGCTCTCCTTGGTCGACTTCTCCAGGGTTGTCACCTGTTCATCATATGTCTGGATTCTGCTCTCATACTTGGCCTTCTCTTCAGTGTAGTTTTCCACGTATTTATTGTATTTCTCCTTTAAGGCTTTGATTTCTGCTTTAAGGTCTATCACCTCTGTAACAGCTACTTTGTATTTACATTCTAGAATCTCCAAGCCATTGATGTCCACTTCATAGTCATGTGCTTCCTCGCCAGGATCTCGGCCCTTCTCACAGTCATGCTCTGCTTTTAGCTCCTTGTTGCTTTGCAGCCCCCTCATGGCATTGACGTGTTCCGTGAGCCTGTGGACTCGCTCATGTTGCTCGGTCAGGGCTCCCTTCGTGTGCTCCAGCTGCGTCTGAGACTCTTGTAGGTTGGCCAGGAGAATGGCCTTCTCTCTCTCCACCTGCAACAGAGTCAAAGTTAGACACCTGGCATCTGATCCTACCCGTGCTTTTCTGTTGAACACCTAACTCTGCCAATCATGTTCACCACTTCCACTCCCCCACTCTGCATATGCAACCTGAGGGCTTCCAAAAGATTCTACCCATATACCCCTAAGCCATGAAATTAAGTCAAAGAGATATGTGCAACTTGTAGAGGATTATGAAGTCCCAACTTCTGCTGCCATATGCAGTATCTCACACATTGCCCACTGAAGAATTAGTGCCCAAGCACTAAGTGCATAGTTAGCTAGCGTGATGATACTGGATTTATCAAGACATATGTTCCCTGAATTTTATAGGCATAACTGCATCACTGTCAACTACAACATGTTACACTGATACATACATATTTCCCAGTGGAGTTTAAATTCACATTTCCTGTGAATAGCTTTACCATCCTCCACAATTTTTATTTATATCTTTGGACTGTTGCAAATTTTCATAAAGAAGGGCTTGATTACTGAATGCAAATACAGTAAACAAATGGCTGTGTACATTTCCACAGATTAGATCAAATAACCCACCATCTGTGAATACAACACAGATCAGGAGCCTGAGCACATGCAGCTCCTAGGAAGCCCCATCCCCAGCACTTCAAGGAAAGCAAAATCCATCCTTTTAAGAATAATACAGAAAAAGTGGCATTTGCAGTACAATTAACAAACCACTGGTTCTGACCTATTAAGTTCCTTTCTGAATAGCCACAGAGAAATGTGGATGTTGAGAAGTGGAAGAGGTCCTAGAGGACTCTTCTTGAAGTTTTTAAGCACAGCATCTTAAAGCAAGCGAACAAGAAAAATCTATCTGCTCAGATATTCACTGCTCATAACACCCCTGAATGATTCTCATTTCAAATTTTAGTGTAATGTTCCAACTTTTTTCTTCTTTGCCTTCATCCTGTTCTGAGCTGTGAATTGGGAAGCAGAGGAAGGCACAGGGACATGGCATGATTCTCGCTCTCATGGCCTTTGCAGCAGGATCTGGAGCCTATCAGGCTGACTGCTCTTACTCTCCCTCTGCTGCAGTATCTCAGCCCAGTATTTACACGTGCAAAGACATCATGTTCCACACTCCCACTGTGCGTGGCTGAATTACTAATTCAGAGAATTCAAAGCTGTCAGTTCTGAAAGACCCTTCAAAAAAGCATTGCCTTCCCTATCAGCATCCCCCAGGTAGTGTTTGGAACAGTCAAAGCAGCCACAATGAAACTCACTGATGGAAAAGAAAAGCCTTTTAGAGACTTCGAGCTTATTAATGTTGTCTCACAAAATGTTTGAAGCAGTGGTTCAGACTCCTGTTATCTCATAACGGGGCTTCTGAGCAGTAGCTGCTGCTCAGAAATAGTAAGGTTACTAAGGCATATGATGATCCCCTGGCTTAACAGAAAGGCTTTCAAAACATTGCCTCAATTACAACTTGCAGTCGATTGCCGGCAAAGACCGTAAGATTAAAAATAGAAGCCATGTTAAAAACATCTAAATAGTCGACCTAGTTTTCTTGTGTGCAGGTGACTGATGACTCATGAAAAAAAAAAATCATCATTATTTTATGACCCAAGAAGCATCTGTCTCCTTAAATATAGGAAGCTCCATTTAGGCACTACATAGCCTGTGCTGTAATGCAGAAGAGGACAGCTGAATGCAACAAGTACGCTGGTACAACTGTTCCCCAGTTGCCATCCCAGTCTGCCTTTAGCCTGTCGTGCAGCTCACCACCGGTGTCATCCCACTCTTGTTGAGCATCTGGTTTACTGAGAGAAAACACAAAACAGCACAATCCTCCCTCCTACCAAGCCACCTTCTTAAACGGCGATGGCTCTGTGCAGATTTCCCTGCCAGGCCTATCCTGGGGACCAACACAGAGCTACCAGCAAAAGCATTTTCATTATCTTCCCTATGAATTTTCCGCTGGGTAGCCTGCCTGAGGTCTGCTCTCCCTGGCAGCTCTCAGCTGAACTCTAGTTGCTACCACCTGGCACAGCAGGCTGAAGTGTTAATTACATTATCCTCACCAGCTAATGGAGGTATTTATTCCTTCAGCCTGGTAAGGTGAGATACATGTGAGCTTCTGGTAATTTAAAGGACCATCTCACCTTATGGTGAGAAGCGTGGATAATGATGCACACACCAAAGACAGCTGGCTTTTTAAAGTATGTGCGCCCACATGTGTGGGTATGTTCACATGGAAGCAGGCAATTAACAGACTCCACCAGTGTAAAAATTAACAGCCAAAGAGTTTTTCCTTACATAAAAAAAAAAAAACACTTGGTGCTAAAGAAGTACTGTGTTTCAGTGTCTGCTTAAATTTATCAGACAGAATCCTACCAGATTATTGACCTCAGCTGT
The DNA here is from genome assembly GCF_013377495.2 of Cygnus atratus. Taxonomy (NCBI): domain Eukaryota; kingdom Metazoa; phylum Chordata; class Aves; order Anseriformes; family Anatidae; genus Cygnus; species Cygnus atratus. The sequence goes on from NC_066362.1 coordinate 63,401,801, forward strand.
CATATTCTATAATGAAGAAAAACTGCAACAGAGCTAATAGGGATCTTTATGATCATTTTTCTGCTGAACATAAATGGGGTCTGGAAACAAATACTTCTCTCAAATAGAAAGCATTATTTCTAGAGAAAACATTCAAATTTAAAGCCCATACACCATCTTGTACAGTAGGTAAAATGAAATACATGGATCTACTGAATTTCACTCATTCTAGTCCAGTAATTATGGGTGACATTAATCCACTTCTGTTTGAAGATAAATACGTGCTCATACTTCCAAGGATAAAAAATGAAGCTCCAACTGAGCCCACAGTGCACCTTCTGAATATTAACAGCTCTGCTGTTTCTAAGGATAGTAGTTATATTTATTGTTCTAGACAACAGTCTTTTATTCCACACAGAACAAACATTTGGGAATAGGCTGCTCTTCTTCCATCTGTTTTTGTTTGTTTGTTTTTGTTTTGTTTTTGTGATGAAATTAGTAGCTGTGGAAAGGATCCTTGTCATTATCTTAAAATGAAAATAAAAGCAATTCAATAGTGTTTGTACCCATTTTTAAGGGTATCCTTCCTTCCTTTCAAAGATTTCAGTTTGAGAAGTTTTCCTCCCCAATTTATTTTATAGTTTGCACTTATGGAAGCCAATTATAGCATTGATATTTCATTCATTTTTCTTTTTTTTTTTTTTAAACATAACATGAGAATATCAGTGAACAATTCCTGGTGAGACTGGAATAAATGAAAAGAAGAACTCCTCAAACACATCATTTTTGTCAGAGAGTAACAGGCAGTTGGAGGAGTGTCAGAATCTGGGCTGACTGACACTTTCTTTTTTAAAAGAAAGCTTAATCTAACTTTTATAATGTTGGCCTTGGGAATAGGGAAAGCAGCAGGAAGAGAGGAGTCCTAGGCTTTAAAACTGGGATGGATAATTCTTCCCACTGGACAAGAAACGTGAAAGCAGAACAGAAAGCCTTGAGCAAATGGAATTGAGAATTCTCATCAAAACATTTGTTACCTAGTGGATTTAAAAGATGGGAAGTGGTCACTTGCAGTTGAACCTCTTCTAGGGACCAGCACAGATCACAGAGCATTAGCATCCCAAAGTTGAAAAAGGATCTTTTATCTGTCATGCTAACTTTTTTGGTGCAGACTTCTTTTTGAGATTGAAGACTAAAAAAACTAGCCACACACATGCACAAAATGGCAAATCCAAAGTTTGATTCTCTCGAAAAAGAAGCCCACTGTCCTATAGACATGAAAATGCTTCCTAAAGAGAAGGTCAGTTCCTTCAGCAGCTCTGTCATAGTAGAAACCTCTTCTGAGTAAAGAAGAGGAGCATGTACCAAATATTGAGATATGACTGTATGAACACCACATGGCAAAGACACTGCTGAGGAGAAAAAATCCAATTTTGCTGAAGAATTACCTTTTGTCAGCTTGAACCCAATTAAATCTCCCTCTTACCATGAGGAAAAACTTTTGATGGAATTTTTCACAGTTAATTCGTGTGACCCAAGGTGAGCTGATACAATGAAACAGAGAAGATGATTGCTTTAAAAAGAGTACACATCAGCAGTTGGTAGTAAGCCTTCCCAGTATCTAAAGAAATCAGGTTTTCAGCTTGGTATAGTCTCCCTTTTTCAAACCTTTTAACATCACTAGAATACTAAACAACAATGGAGGCTATTTCCATGAGCTGCTGAGGCCCAAAGAAGCCACTGTGACCAAAAAAATGGTTAGATTTATCTTCTAGGGTCCTTCTAGAGTCCTAGGATGGACAGCTAGTGGCTAGTGACTGTCAGAAGTCTGACTCCTTGTTTAAGAAGTGTAAAAGAAGTAATGTTAAAATCAGAGATGATAAAAATGCAATATCTTGCAATATCTTTCAAGTAGAAGTTTCCTGATTCAACAAGTTCAATATTGAATAAAATCAAGAAAAGACTTAGCCAAACAACCCTGTTTTTTGATTTCCAAACAGCTTTCACTTCATATTTCTATTACACTTCATTGTAAATTATGCTTGAAAACAGTTAAACTGTATATTAAAATATGAACATATCAAAGCATGTTTTTTCTGAAGTTGGGTATTTTTTCTTAACATTGTATTTCTGAATAAAATCACAACTTGCATTTAATATGTATGTAGAAGCAAAATATACATGCTGTTTCTATTTTAATACTGGAAGAGTCTCTACCAGAATTTTTCACAGAAATAAAATTGCAAATTTCAAGCTTTTCTGGTTAAAATATATATATATTCTGCATCAAAGTTAACTGCACTAGATGCCATTAGCATATTCCTTTTGTAGCTCAGATGAAAACTTCCCACGGTGAGTTTGGTGATTAAGTAAATAAAACAATTAACACTTCAGCAAATACAGGACAAACTCATAGAGATTTGTTGTTCTCCAGCAAGAGCTGAAAATTGGGTTTGCTCGACTTTACCTTCAAATCTTACTTTGGGAGAGACCCTCTTTGTCAGCCCACAGCTAGAAAATGCTGGATGTTTCTTTGAAGGTGCCAAAAGCTTTCAAGCTCTTTTGGCAGAGCAGATGCTCAACAGCTTGGACAGAGGGACCCCTTCACTGTGTTGCACTGTACCCCTTTCTAAGATAATGTCAGCTCTGGGCTATCAGCTTGATATTTAGTTTGTATCACACCCCAAGCTCCTATTCTGGTTATGCCTGGGCTGAGCCTGGATAAATCGAAAATAAATGATCAACATGCACTCACCTATGCATCTGCTGGGACTCCCCACATGGACAAGGCATGACACCTCAGATGCTCTGTGAGCGCACAGGTATTTAGAGGAATGCTTCTCTCCTTTTGTTCTCCTGATTGCATGCTAAGTTTAATGGCAAAAAAACCCTCTGACTTGCAAGGATCAAAATCAAATCTATCTGTATTTCACTTTTTTTTTTTTTCCTGGATAATTTTGGTCATACTGAAGAGGACTTTATTCTACTTGAAACCTCAGGGATATTTCCCATTATTTGACCAGGAAAAGAGAGTCTAGCCACATGCAACTACAGTAACTAAGTCCCTTTCTACTCTTTCCAGTAAACATCAGCTCAGATGATGCTGACTTTGCACAGACAACTATTCTGTCCTCTAAGGTTATTTCTGTCAAAATCTGAATATGGAGAAACACCAAAGTAGAAATACGTGGTCAAGAAGAACATTGGGGGAAGTTGAGGTCAATGCAAAAACTAGCACCAGGGTCCATATGATGTGTGCCCAGAAGTTTTAGGACATTAAATTAAACTCTTACCTGCATAAGTTGCTGCTTCAGTTTCTGTATTTCTGATATGTTGAGCTCACTGAAGAGGTCGGAGACGGGGTGCAGAGATTCTCCTTTCCTACCTGTGGGAGTTCGGTAGTCACCATTGAGTTTCACAAGAGGCCCATGGATATGTCCATTCATTTTGTCATCATTGTTGGGCTCGCTCGCATCCTCTGCAAACTTTAATCCATCTACTGATATATTAATATGGTTATTATACATACTATCATTGAGGTTGATATACTGGGAGAGTTCCTTTCTCAGATTGTTCTTTTGCTCCCTTTCATTTTTTAAAGTTTCCAAGGCTTCCTCCAGCTGATGCTCTGCAATCTCCTTCAGCCGGATGGCATCTTCTAGCTGACTGTTAAGCAACACTGTCTCCTCCTCAAATCGTTTAATCTCATGCTTTAAGCCTTCATATTCAACCTGAATTAGACAAGACAAAGAACATTCATAATACTAAAACTTGAGTCATGAAAACCTGCCATTTATCAGCCCTACTGAAATAGGTACTACAGAAAATATAATGTTAAATACCAGGCATTGCCTGCAGCTGCAAAGAAATGTCTGCACAGAAAATGAACGTGGAGCTTTCTTTGTTGAATATTCCACTGCACACTTTTTACAGCAGGTGAGAAACAGGAAATATTACACCTTTTCCCAAATAACTTATGACAATAAACAATGTATTTCGTGGAAAGAAACTGGTTAGTAGCAGGTGTGCTGGTAGCCATAGATTTATTAAGAATTACCGTTAGCGGTATATCATGGTACATATAAATCTCAGGTTAATATAGTCTGATTTATTAATTACAAATATTCTGAAGATTATTTCATATCTAAATTCTTACCAGATGTAAAGTCACTCAGGCATGGATACTCTAAAGTACCTTGGTGTCTTAGTAGTGTTCAAAAATACTGATGGAAGGTGCAGAAACTGCAGGAGAGCCTCAACTCTTTTCTGTGTTACATGATCTTCTGCTTTATTCAAAAAGCATTTAATTTTAAAAATTGGACACTGGGCTATTCACACAATCACTTTAAACTCTGAGATGCTTAAACTATAGCTCATTCAGCCACACAGTCCTTGAACTTTGTGTAGGGATGCCATTTTGGAGCATGTGGCAACCTGTTTTTGCCTGAAACACTTCCACCACTGACCCTGCGCTGCTGCACCAGCCTTGGAGGGACTCACGGGTCCTTTGCCTTTGACAGCCCCACACACATTGCAGGATTTTATCAGTTTATTTATGTGCATGTGGGCTGAGGAAATCATCTCTCTTCTTTAAAGGCGGCTCCAACATCTCCCACAATAAGGAGATAACTGCAGTACTCTCTATTGCACCTAAAGAGAAGCAAAGCCTAGGGAAACCCATTCTAGCCTGAAACCAGTTGCTCAGCAATGTATAGACAGTGCAGAAGTTCCCCAGTGAGGCATATCTTCCCTTGCTGGCCCTCTTCATCTTCCTTTTCACTGCTAGAAAATCCCACAGAAATGAAAAGGAAGACTGGTAAAAATGTCTCCTAGTAAAAATGATCATACTTTGATTTTTAGTTTAATTCTAGGCATGTTAGTCACCCACCTTTTCATTTCTAAATGCCAAAAATTCCCTGTATTGGGTGAAATAATTTGGTGGTTTAGCAAAGGAAAAGAAACACTGAACTTTCATGCTTCTACAAAAAAAAAAAACTTTTAGTTTGAGACATTTCTAATTCAAATGAATATGCATTACTATGTGCAATTTTAAGCCATTGTCTAAAATATTTTTTATTTGATATATATATATATGTATATTTTTAAACAAACTATAAGATTCTGGTGAATACAGAAACATTAACCGCTCCTTTTGGAGTAGAATGTTAATCAACCTGTCAAAAGTCTTGTACTCATAAGCTTTTGGAAAGGCAAGCTTAAAAATCAAAGCACTAATCTTCAAACCCAGAGAATGAAAAAATATTGAACAACAAAGAAAGTTCCCAAGTCGTACTGAGAGATTTTAAACAGAAAAGAAAAATCTATCGTATTTTGAAATTTGCATTTAGGTACCTGGTATATTCTCTGATTGTAGAAAGACATCCATTTAAAAAAAATTATTAAATCTAATCGAGTAGCTACGTTTACAACTTAAAGACTTGGAGAGGAATGAAAAAAAAAACCACCAAAAATCATAGACTTTCTTCCATTTTAAATCCGTATGAAAATCAGAGTTCTACATAATCTATGCAGTTAACTGTATCATGGATTCTTGCTTACAATATACTTGTAACATATGGTTTTGTAAGTTAAAGTAGTAAAATATAAAACGCTCTTGATATTTTATCTTGTAGATTGAAATTGGTTTTGGAATCACAAGTGCGTGGGTATGTGATATGAAACGACTGATTTTTTATGTCATTCAAAATGTGGCAATGCTTCTTCTCTCCCCAGAGTGCCAGCATTTGATTCCATTAAGAATGAAATACTATGACAAATACAAACACTGGTAAACAGATTTTCTTCTGGGGGAAACCAGGATGGTCCATAAAGGGGTATTTATATTTACTTCTCCTGTGAAGATGCCTCCTATGAGGTTGGTGTGGAAAAAATATATTCCTCAAAGGCAGAATTTGCTGGCTTGTTAAATAACTCTGACATAAAGATGATCTGCTAGAAATTCAGAGTGTGAAATAAGGGAATGACACCCACTTGCATTAATTGTGCATTCTCTGCAGCACTGCTCCATTGTTCTACATGCTTCAATTGCATTTGTGCTAGTGGGGTAGAATAGCAAAGACAGATGAAATAGTGCTGCATATTCCTGCTGGAATAAGGCGACCTTGCTAATGGACTGCTGTCAGAAACTGCCAGTCTTGGCTATTTGATAAAAGCCCTACACCAACCATTCAGTAGGCTAGGACATAAAACAGAGTCTGCAGAGAAATATTGCTGCAATCTGCTGGAAGTTGGGGAAGTGCTGTTCCAGAGCACCATGTTATGCTGGTCTGGGAAGTGTCTAAAAGAAACTGTTTCATCATCCAGCTTGGATACTTACATATTTATCGTGGCAAGCTCAGTTTTCTGACATGAGAACAAATCTTTTTCATTCAGTTCAAAAGAAAACTGTGTGCCTGATGACTTCCTCTGCAGTATTTATATCCAGCGTCAAAGGAAGCTGTGCTTTTGTAAAGGCGAGAGGACAGACCCAACCTCTGTTTGCATCTGGATGTAATGGGGCTGTGATTTACGGCAGCTCCTGGGGGCACATTCTGTACTGCAGTGAGAATTACAGCATGCTGCCTTGCTGCCAGCTGCATGTCACTGCCATGGGGAAAATATAAAATAAACTAGGAGCATCTGACATCCCTTTGCCTATTTTTGGAGCTTGCCAAACGTGCAGGTTAGCACTTCTGAGCAGAGAGCAGCAGTGGTACAGGAAAACCCAGTGAAAAGAAAAAAAGGAGAATGGGTAAAAGATTATTTCCTCTTTTCTCCACTTCAGACGTGGAAAAGGAACACAGGAAACAAAGTAAGAGGAAACGGAGGGCTGACCTGCTCCTGCTGCTTGGCATGGAGGTCAGTGTGCAGGGAGGGAGGGGAGGAAACACAGAAAGGGAAAAGATGCAATCATGGATATGGTAATAATTATCCCGCTATTAAAAAGTTCTGTGCAGAAATAGTCCCTCAGGATTTTCCCAAAACTGAGGTAAGGGCCACCCCATATGTAAAAAATGGCCAATAACACTGTTGCGGAATAAACGTCCAGCAAAAATCCAACTAAAAAAAATACCAATACACACACACAAAGAAACTTCTATCAAAGTGTTCTGCTGGATCACGTCATGGAAACCTGAGAAAATGCCATCATATTCCAGCACAGCACCTAGAGTCTCCCAATGCTTACTTGGTTCTGTTTCAGAGTGGACACCAGCTTCTGCAAAGTGATATTTTCTTCTTCAAGTTCAGTGTAGTCCTGCAGGAGCCTCGCCTCTCGAAATTTGTACTCTCGAATTTCGTCTTTCATTCGTATCCTCTGCAGTTCTACCATTTCATTATTCTGGTGAGAGAAAAAGCAAGCACATTACCATTTGTGCACAGCCCCTTTAATGATACACACTGCCTTTGGAAAAGGCCACACACAAAAAAAATTAATCCTGAAATAAAAAGGATTTTAGCGTTCACATCAAAACAGCATCACCCTTTGAACTGAGGCAAAATGGTACTTTCAGGTGTGTACTGGCAGCACAGTAATGAGAACATCTGATAAGGAAGCTTGATTAAAACAATTTCAAGATTAGATGTTTATTGAAATGGGAAGCCTGGCAGGGCTTTATCATCTCATTAGTTTTATTGCTCAATGATACAGTTAGATCTAAATAAAATTACCACCCTTTTTCCACCAAAAGATGCTCCCTACATTCATACAGTAAAGCAATGAATTACAGCATCTATTCTGCAGAGACATCTGTTACTTGCTCGCTCCTATCTGCAGGCACTAAAGAGCAGCACGGGCAGGTGGAGGACTCGCCATGCAGCCTGCTAGAAAGCACTGCCCCAAAACTGACACAAGCCTTGGTGTGTGGGGCAGGATTTTACCCCCAGGGCCTGGGAACACACAAGGTCACCACTTTCATTTTCCCATTAGCAAATGCAGTTCCTGGACAGCCTTATGAGAGGTCACGAGGGATCGGCTGCACGAAAAATCACTTCCAAGAGATTCCAGGCCTGAGTGTTTTTTACATCAAGGGTCAGGATGTTCCGGAAAGCCCCCCTGAATCTGCTGACATAGCCCTGATAAGAATGCACTGTGGGAAGGTGGAGTTAACACAGCTGGAGGAGAACAGTGACTGACACGGCCAGTAGAAGCAACCTGCCCCTCTGCTGTGACAAGCAGCCTGGATTTTCCTGATCAATAGAAACAGGCATAAACGGTCACAGCATTGTCTTGCTTCCAGCAGTAACTGAGCACTGCCACAGGGCTCCTGGAGGGAAGCACTGCTGGGTCTCTAATGATGGGGCAGGGCCTCCTCTCTGCTGGGGTGCAATAAAGAGCACGTGGGGGAAGCAGTAACAGGTTTCTCTAAAAGGTTTCTGTGCGGAGGGAGGGCAATATATGTGGCCTTATATCCACCTGAAAACGTGCAATGTTTAAGAAATCATTACAGCAGAAATTGTAGTCGGTGAGCTCTGAACATATCCATCTCTACAGCTGACCCTCTAATACTTAAAGATAAATCCATGTGGTCTGAATTGGTGATAAGCAGAGTTTTGCTTAGCATCTAGGTTACATAAATGGTAACAAAATCCTAGGAAATAACACTGCAAAGCATGAAAAAAAATGTTGATGCAAGAGTTATTAAGGTGACTTTTTAAAATGAAGCCTTTTTGTTAAAGAAAAATAAAAAAATCATCATCCCCACTCTGGCAGCTGTGTAAGAAGAAATAATCAACATGATTTCTTAACTGGAAGCACACCTTTGGTTTAAAAGATCCCCAGTGGCAAAAGAGTGACAGAGCATGAAATAAAAGTAACTCTTGCATCCTTCACTTTCTACTAAACTCATGAGTGAACTGTAAAAATGGCACCACAGCTTATTTCACAGGGTGAAGGCTTTTTATACCACAGAGCTGTTTTCATACACGTTTCTGTCGGCACACCTGCAGCAGCAGTGTTTATTTATGCTTTTAGGTGTGAGGATCTGGGCAAGACTGAGGCTGGCAGTGGGCAACACTGAATGCACAGCTCTGCCACGTCAGGTATAATCAAGCTATTCTGCAGTTCCCTGGTGTTTGCCATCAATTTCAGCGGTCAAAAGGAAGGCTTCTTCAAAACTGAGGAAGAAAAAAGGCAGCCAGGGATGGAGGATCCAAGTCAAGAATTGTTACTAAACCCTGACATATTACTTCCATGAAAGAGTCCAAGGTACAACACTTCCAAAAAACCTCCAAAAGTACTCTGTAGGACCAAGGTGCTCCTTTGCCTTTCCTGTTATTGCAAACAGCAACAGAAAACATCAGTTACCATTTCATTGGAGTGCATCACTATTTCTTTAAGACAGAAACCACATTTCTTTGTGGTAACTTGTAACACTTTCCTCTCCTACATCATCTTGGAAGTATAAACCAAACTATTTATAGCACTTCTCCTTCTACACACACACAAGCTCTCTCTATTTTTCATTACTCACAGTACTTGGTCAAACAAGAAACAGGATAGAAGGGAAGAGTTGCTGGTCAGAGCATCCCTTCCATGCCTGCCTGCCCCAGCTCTGCCTGCAGTACTGCTCTGTCACAGGGGACAAAATCTCATCGTGTTACTTTGAAAAGATGATGAAATATTCTCTAATGGAAAGTGCATTTTGTCATGGAAAAAACAAACATGGATTAGTGGGTAATAATGGTGGTAGGGGGATGGTTGGACCACATGATCTTGGAGATCTTTTCCAACCTTAATGTTTATGTGATTATTCTCCCTGCTACGAGATCTCCTTCTGTTTGTAAATGTCTGCATTACGCTGGCAGATGCCCAGATGAGAAGTGCTTGGTTGCTTTCACTGCTTTGTACGAAAGGCAGTGAGTGCTTCAACATTACAGGGCAAAAGCCTGCTGTTATCACAGTTTACAAGTGAATAGCCACAGGAGATGCCAGACTCCCATTCTGCTTTCATTCATATGGAATCCCTGTGTGTTTTGTGCAGGTAAGCTATTCTTCAATCTATACAAATATCTCATGCTGAGGTTATACTTTGTTACTGTCAGGAAATAGGATATATTTATTTCCATCAAATGCCGTGGCTAAATACATTACCTTCTCATGAGTGTCTATGGCTATTTTGAAATATTTTAAATACGTTTTTCTCAAGCAGACAATATACAGTTATAGAAGACATCTAGCTGTACTGACACAGTGTCATTAAGGTGTCAGTTTTTATTTGGTCATTATATCAGCCCTCTTCTGAAGTGACTTGGACTTGTATGAGAACAGCAGGAGAGGATATAAAAACACAAGGCAAAAGAAGTCTGTCAGCAGGGCAGTTATCTATGTGAACCACTAGAGGACAATGTGACCCAACTTATTCTCCAATCAGTAAAATAATTCATAATTAAACTTAACTGGTAATCAAGCACCAAATGTTAAACTTCCAGGACAGGGCAATCGATACATGCACTTTTACTAGGGCACAGCCTCAGTAGTTTTTACACTTTCAGAGAGGATTCCCCTATGAACTACTGCATCTGTAAATAAAAAACAATTTAATCCAAGAGGTGGAGCTGACGACACATGAGTAACATTTTAATGTCTAGAAGTTATTTTTGATCCTAGTCACCAGCAGAACATAGTGCAATGGTTCTAATGGACCCGTGCCAGAAAAGGGGAAAAAAAAAGAAAAAAGGATAAGGCCTTTTTGTGAAGCTATAGCAAACAACAGAGTCCTTGTCAGCATTGCATCTAATTATATGCGAACAGTAATTGTGGAAGATGTCAATCACATCATTCAACGCATGTCTAATGTAACAGAACAGACCATGAGAAATGAAAAACAGAGGGCTCCAGTTCAAAAATTGGGGAGCTAATGTTTGGGCTTTTCCCCTACATTTTTTCATGCAAATATTCTTGAAAAGCTTTCAGATCCTTACTGCAGTAAATTGAGCTATTTTTCATCCTACAAAACAGCCTTGTAATCAGAAACTAATTAGATGCCCCAAACTACCCTGACGAAATCACTACTTATCTGCTGGAAAAAATGCAACCATTAGCATGATACTGTGCATTACTTTATAATTTTCATAACTCATGAGTAAGAGAACAATGGAAAAATTATATACTTCCGACTTAATGTCACTGTGTTACGGCTGATGCAGTATAAAATCTCATTCAATCTGATGACAGTTTTATTGCACTAGCAGTAAATTGAATCTAATAGAAAATTTATGCTTAGACTAATATCCATGATCTCGTGTTTGTTGACAAGTCTCGCTTTCCTTTGCAGAGGAAAATAAAAGGTGCATTTTTTAGGAAAAACAACAGTAAGCAAATAGTAGAAAATAACATTTAATAGAGGTTCAAATTTAATTACAAACAGGTTGACTTTGCATGGGGAAATGGCTTAGAGGCCTACCAGCACAAGTCTGGCAAAAAACAGGTTTGGGTTTTATTTCAGTATCATTCCATCACAAAACTAACCCTATTTATAAATGATTTTGTCTTCTTGTTAAATACATTGTTTGCATCTATTTGGCAACATCAAACCATAAATAAATTCATGAGAAATTAATGAGGAAAAAATATCAAACCCTAAACTATCTTTGATTCGTTGCTTTTAGCAAATAGAAAATTATTAAGTTTGGAAAACACCTCCAAGATCATCTGGTCCAACCATCCCCCTACCACCAATGTCACCCACTAACCCATGTCCCAAAGCACCACGTCCAACCTTTCCTTGAACACCCCCAGGGATGATGACTCCACCACCTCCCTGGGCAACTCATTCCAATGCCTGGCTGCTCTTTCTGAGAAGAAATGTCTCCTGATTTACAACCTAAACCTCTCCTGGTAGAACTTGAGGCCATTCCCTCTAGTCCTATCGCTAGTTATCTGCAAGAAGAAGCTGATCCCCCGCTCCCCACACCTTCCTTTCAGGTAGTTGTAGAGAGCAATAAGGTCTCCCCCGAGCCTCCTCTTCCCCAGACTAAACAACCCCAGTTCCCTCAACTGCTCCTCATATGGATATACACTTAGAAACTTTAAAGCTCAATTACACCTCCTATTTAGAAACCTCTAATGTGAATTGTGGGTACTTTTTTGTCTTCCTTAAGAAAAGGAAAGTCTATTTCTGCATCCTACAGAGATGTCTTCTACCCAACATAGTGTAGCAGGAAGTGAGAGGACAACACTGTCCCTCCTCCTTCCTATGGACGAAAAGAACCACAAAGAGACTTGCCATACCAGGGATGAAAAGTTTTGCAGACCTGCACACCCTCAAAAGGAAATGGTTCCCCCAAAAAATAAGAGTCTATACTCAGCTTACTCAACACGGGGTAAGCGGAATAGGGGTAAGTGTAGCTTTGGAAAATCCCAGATAAAGGCAAAGCATGAGGTTTCAAGCAGCACCGCCAGCCAGCAAGAAAATGGACAAACAGAAAATGCTTTATCAGGTAGGATATCGAAATAGTGCTGTGCAATAAGGAGAGAGGTAATCCTGTTAACTTCACTGGCTGAACCAATGGGGCAATGAAGCATCTGAAACAGTTGGAAAGCCAGTAATGGCCTCCAGAGATACCCAGCTTGCCCCTGGCACATCCTGATTTTTCATTCTGAAGGGGACAGAGAGAAGAGAGGACAAAAAGGGGAACAGAAGAGCAAGGACCATTTTTCTTTTATTTACTGTCAACTGTTTTCAGTCCCCAGACGAGGTCCTCTAGATTTGCCTTGAAGTTTCTGTAGTTCACATACAGGAATACTTACTTTGAACTGAATGAATGATATTTTCAGTGTTTCAGAAGATAACAAAAAATATAATGGGATTTTGTGGATGACCTAGTCTGTCCTGGTCTGACCTTTGTATAGACTTTGCAGCCCTGATCCTGCTGATGAATCATAGATGTGGACACCCTAGCAGAGTACAGACAGAGCACCTCTTATAGAAATGTTTGTTCTTCCTTTTCAATATGTATATCCCAAAATAAATTACTTCAGAGATTCACTTTCTTTATTGTAAGAAGTCTGCATCTTCCTTTTTAATCTGAATTTATCTGATTTCGTCCTTCAAAATGTTTCATCTAGGTGGCATTATTAGAGTTCATAATATCATATATGATCTAACCATCAGTATTGGCACACTACTTTAAGAGCACAAACATCTCTCCTACAGTAACCAAGAGCAGAAACACTAACAGTTGAAATGTTTGATTCTGATATTAAAACAATTTCCTTAGCTTTTGATATACTATACAGTCTCAAAAAAAAAAAAGACATACTATTGTGAACAAGATCTGTAGAATAGTAAGTACCTATAATCTTTCCCTCTTATGCATTTACTTGCACAATGACAGCACTATGAAAAACAAGGATAAAAAAAGCCATATGTTTGTTAGCTATAGTATATTGAATAGAAACCAGATTAAGATAATGCATGTTTCAAGTTGCTTCACCAGCAATGGCTCTAAAATAAAACATTTTACAATCCACCTAATAATTTCACTGTCTGAGATTTTCAACACGTTTAATTGGACAGATAAATCTAAAGAAGTAAGGTGAATTTCTAACAAAAGCAATTAAATGGCCCATTTATGTAGTTACTACAGTTTGAAACCAATAACTTTCAATGTTTTAAACCCTATTACATATAAATCCTTATAAAATACCTATTTTATTGACTTTCATATATAAGTATGTATATAAATATAAAACTAACAAATGTTCTTATTATTTAGGCATTTAATTTTCCTTCTCTGTAGCATGGGTACATTATATTATAAGGACTTTTGTATAAATGAAATACAAATATCTAATCATATATATTTATCTGGTGAACACATGAAAAATTATGGTTTGATCTTGACTGCATTAGTAGCACTCAATATTTTATACTGGCACCTTCAACAAACAATGCTGCAATATTCCTAAGAGTTCCTTCAAAGAAGAAGAAACTTCACTTAACAAAATAGTATTAAACCAATGTGCAAGGAAATTCAGACTCCAGGGTTACTGCACAGTTCAGTTCATATGATCCTACCACATATCTGTGGAATGAAGTCGTGCATTTAAACATGAGCATGGCAAATACTAAAATATTTGGCTGGAAAAAAAGTTTTGCTGTGCGAAAGACATTGTGGAGGTCATTTTTGTTTCAGTTTAAAATTCTGCTACTTATCTGTCTCCTGCAGCTCCGGTGGCATTAAACATTTCTGAGAAGTGGGAGTATTTGTTTCTAAATGCCACATTGGCTGGGTAGAAGAAAGAATGAAATACCTGGGCCTTGGAGCAGGCTCATAACAACATCCCACAGAACAAGAGCAGGCAAGGGCTCTTGATTCAGGGCTCTCCGCCAAGAATCTTTCCACAGTCCATTCAGACCAATTTTGGTCTTCAAATTTCCACTGGTTCCGATGGACCATGGCCATTCAGGGACCAGCCTGGGCCCGAAGTCCAGTCCTGCTCTCTCCCTCTTGCCCACTCTGCATCACCAATTATCCCATGCCTGAGTAGGTACTATTATAATGATATTAGAAAGAAATTGCTCAGAAAAAAAAGAGAAAAAAAAAAAAGGTGTGTGTGTATTCATTCTGTGGCATTTTGGATTACATTTGGATTACATTTTGGATTATTTGGATTAGCCTTTTTATCCCCCCAATTACAGAATTTCCTATGAGTGTTGCCACTTTCTAGCCACAATTAAAGAACCCAACAGCAGTGATTCTACATGACAATGCCTCAAGGCAGGGTTTTTGATGAAGGATTCACACAGGCCTTTTCAAGCTTGTCAAGAAACCCAGGGCTGGTTCTAAAGCTGAACAGATCATTTGGGAGAGGCATCTGCCAGCTACACCATCCCTTTGAGAGGCCATCTGTCAGGTGCAAAGTGCCAAATTTCTTTCTGGACCCAACAGGGCACTGGCTGACCGTCAAATGAAAAGTTGTGCTAACAGGGTGCAGATTTGCACTCCTCTGTTCAAGCTCATCACTGGGACAGCTGCTGTTCCTGGTCCTGCCCCCCCTTGGGCCAGCACTCTCTACCACATCATTAGCCAGATCAGGGGGCAGCAAGCCACCCCCAAAAGCAAAACAAAGTTGCTTTTTATGGTATTTACTCCCTGCTGCTGTTGGCAGGGTGAACACAGAGACACTTGTGCTAGCAGGAGCTAGGAAACAGGAACGTGTACCATCTCTGTTTTGGATATTTTTGTTGCTCAGCCACAAATACATAACTTACTTGAAATTCCAGAGGCAGAAACCCAGACCCATCAATGTAAATTGTCAAATTTATATAGCCTCCAGAAGGACTAAGATTTCACTGTATGAGGACTGGAGAGGAGTAAAGTGAGTTGCTGAGGATGGGAGGATGAGAAAAGACACTAAAGTGGATGCATACAAGCACCTAAATAAGAGGGGTGAGCTTTGACTATTTTAGCACCCATTATGCTTGGTTGGAACAGAAAAATATACCCCTGCTTGCTTTTGCACTGCTCTCTGCTGTATTACCCTACCTTTTGATGTCAGGATGTTTTCAGAGCTCCCTGCTGTAACCTGCCTCTGAGCATGCCAGGCAGCAACTCCAACCTCCCATGCTGCAGGCACAGAGCTACACTCCTTGTACACTTTCCATTCCCCATGGCAACTGCCTCCCCTCCTTACGACTCGGAGTTATTTTAATTTCAGCTTGCTGCTAGCTCAATCTTACATTCCTCATACTCCTTACACCGGCAAACCAGCTGCGCTGCCAAGGGACGTGTGCACAGGGCCCGGGCTCTCAGCTCAGCCTTGCCATCCTGCACTGCATTACAATACCATCCAAGCTCTGCTTTCTTTCAATTTGCATGCCGAGCCAATCGCCAGTCTTGTAAATACCAGCTAGAAGTTGTAGTAACAATGACGGCTGACAAGTGCCTTTGCTTTCCCCAGATGAGCAGATCAGTTTGCTGTGGTAGAGCTCGGGAAGCTGAGAGCCTGTGGACACACAGACCCAGCGCTGGGCAGCAGAATTAATACATCTGGTCCTGGGGAGAGTGCAGCTAAACTAGCAGGGGGCTCAGTTCAAATTAACCAGGCAGGTAATTAATCCTGATCTACAGCTCACAAAAGATCACGGAAACCATAGAAAAATGGATCACAAAGGCCCTCTGGAGAGCATCTAGTCCATTTGTCTTTCCTTAGATAGGAGCAACTACATCTATGTCATTCCTGATATCTAATCTATTTTTAAACAGTTCCAATGATAGGTCCCATTACTTTTCCCAGAAACTTGTTTCATGACTTCACTTTTGCCTTTCTCAGAAAACTCTTTTGAATACTTAATCTGACCCCAGGTCTTTTGCATTGCATTGAGAAAACAGTATTTATTCTCCTCCCCACAAAAGACAGGAAAATAAATACATCTCTTCCTTTCTGCAGGAGCCCTCCATTTACCCACCATAGCCATCTTCAGCCACCTCTCCTATACAAACAGAAAAACATGCTAAAAGTGAAGATTTCCAGATAGCTCCTACAACAGAGAAATCCTGTAAGATGTCCTTGTATGAAATATAGCAGGAACACAGGAAGATGGGTGATGATGATAAAGGTAACTAGATATCAGGGAAAAAAAGAACAGGAGACCCCAATTAACTCTCTACATTCTTTCTAGTACATGGTTCCTCACAAAGGATTGAGAGAGGAGGAATACATTGAAAGAAGCAAAGAAGAAACTGTTAATACCTTTTAGAAATTAGTATGAATACAGTATGAATAAATAACTAAAGGATACGATAAATAAATAAAACTATTTACAGGTAAAAAAGCCTGTTTCTAGTAGTCATCTGCTGAGACATTCTCTATCGTGCTGCAGAGGAGCTGCAAGAGTTCAGAATCAAAGGAGCTCTGTAAAAATCCATGCTTATGGCACAGCTTCCCTTGTTATAATTATTCTTACAGAGTGCCAGCTGCAGAGGTGTTTTAAAAGAGACTTGTGAATGTGCACACACCTCCCTCACAATGACAACAGACTATTTCAAGTTATCCTTGAAAAATATCTATACGGTATAAAAGGTTGCTAAGAGAGGAGGAGCAACAAGCAAGTAAAACTTGAGTAATTCTTATTCTTCTCCAGAAGGACAGAGACGTTTTTTAACAAACACATCTGTGCCACAAAATTCAAATGTTATCATGTGGCCAATTATGTCACTAATAAGGTAGAGTATTTCCTAAAAGTCAGGATTAATTTCAGTAATTAAAATTCATGTAATGTTATCCATCTGCTGCTAAAACAAGCACAGCATTCTGCAGCAAATTTGACCTTGTGCGCAGAACCCCCACCAACCTCCCCACACTTATTTTTGTGACAGTAGTACAAACATCAATTCAGAAACAGCAGTTGATTAATATTTAAAAGATGAAAATTGACTTGATGACTAATGCCTTTTTACTCAAAGACTTGGCGTTTTTATTTTAGGTAATAAATTTGAGTGACTTAGGTTGCAAGCAAGCAAAGATAAGTATCTCATCTGTCTATAAACTGCATTCTTTGGGACTGAATTTTACACATAATTTTAATTCATCACAGCAAACATGGTAATTCATGAGTACAAATGCCTTTGTGAAAGGTTTGATAAAGTAAACTGCACTAAAGATTACCTAAATTGATTGATAAGGACAGTGAAAATACCTGTACTCAGAAAGTGTCTCTGAAACATCACACTGCTCTTGACAGTTCAACATGAATAGGTTTGACACTTAATCTTGGCTCTTATAATCTGACCTTTCCTTTATTTGTTTTAATACAGACTGGATATTACACAGATACACTTAATATACATATTACAGTCCACACAGGTAATTTTTACACGGACAGTTTTCTATCTTGTCCTTAAAAGGCTGAGCACACAAGATTCTTGCCTTTTGGCACACAGGACAAAAACACAAATGTAAAACAGTCCAAGGGCTGACTATTAATGACATTCTCTGTGAGAGTTACTCAAGCATGTTGCTCGTGGCAGCACAACCTTAGAATTACATTATTCTTTTGGAAATTGAATAAACACTGAACATTATGCAGAGCCTGCAATGCACCAAAACAGAACTAAATGCCATAAAATACCATAAATGCCATATTTTCTTGGAGAGTAAAATATTAGTTTGACTTTGAATATTAATTATATATATATATATATATCCTATTATTTTGTATTCCCCTTTAAAAACACTGCTGTCTTCCTTTCAGCACGTTTCCACTGACTGTCAGCTGACTTCCATACAACTGATGACGGCTGTTGGGCTGACAACAGAAGCCTTCCGCTGAGAAGGATTATTAAATTATTAATAAGACATGGTTAAAAGAACTGAACTGGGAATGCCCACAGAAACTTAAAATGGCCCTTTATTTACCTAAAAAGACAGCATTCACTAAATCACTGCTGATTGCCCCTGAGGACCTTGTAGCATGAAGAGGACAGCATCTTACGACAAATACGGAGTGACCACCATGATTGTTAGGGCATACACAGACGAAGGGACTCGGCATCTCTTGGACTGTAAAATCCACAGTTCAGCAAGATAGCAAAGCAGCTTCTCCATCCTTGCTGAAGTTGTACTCAAGGACCTTGACAAATGAAGACCTACTCTTTTCCCAAATTTATGGAAATCCAGAAAAAACATACCCATATGACAAGTGGACAGGAAAACTATTTTTTAAATTTTTTTCACGAAGACAGGTCCATCTAAGCCTTACCTACCTCAACATCAGTGTAATCCGAACTCTAAGCCTGCCAGCCTGCTGGTGTCTGCTGGATGAAACAGGGGTGCCAGCCTGGCTGCCCCACCCAGCCCTCCAAGGTGCCCCCTGCAACACAGGAGTGCTGGGCTCTAAACCTCCAGCTGCTGCTGAGAAACCTCCGTGGCAGCAAAGGATTGCAGTCCAAAGTCTTAATTGCGCCCTCAGTTTTCTAATATCCCAGCAGAACAGGGCTGATTGATAGCTCTTGCTCTATTTGTGGGTGGTTTTTTTTCCCCTTATTTTTAATATAAAATATAACAAAATATTGGAGGAAGGCTCCAAGCTCATTTTTGTGTTCTACAATTTCCCTACTTTTTTAAGTACTCCAATAAAATTTAAACCCCATTTGAGCAAGTAACTATTTAAATGCAGGCTTTTCAGTTCTGTTGTACTTTCTATGGCTAGATACAGCATAACTGAATTCATGTAGGCGCTGCAAAAATGCAGCAGAGTAATCCATCTAGTGAAACGACAGCCATCCTCATGGGGGAAAATCAACACCACACTTGAACTAGGTCAAAATTCAGACAAGCAACAGGAATAAGATGGGATTTATGAACTTCCCTTCGTTAACTGATCAATATATTCCCTGCCATATAGCCCCACAGCTGCAGACCATTCTCAGTTTCTTCTTTGAAATACAGCTACCGGTGTCTCTAAAGACAACAGCCTCAGCTGCTAACTGGTCCTTGTGCTCTTAATTATCATACTGAGCTTTAGTTCACCCAGCATCTTGACCAGAGAATTGACTTTGTATGTAGGCATGCAATGATCAGGAAGATGCAAATACAACATGGTACATGGAATATGCATCATAGCTGCACACTTGCACCATGCTCTTTGTGCGGTACAACGTATGATGCCACCAAATACATTGGCAGAATGGGAAAAAAATCTGCCAAACAGAGCTTCTGGTATAATAACTTTTGGCAACACATTTCCCCTGTCAGGGGCTGCACACTTAGTTAATAGTCTCTACCTTTCACCTTTGATCACATGGAAGTTTCTGTAGTTTCTGATTTTGCTTCAGCTTGTACAGAACGCAAGCACCTCTTGTGAAAGACTGCAGCCATGAAAAGAAAAGTTAACTTTACAGCTGCACCTGTCAGTTCTCCACCCTGATCCTGCCTCTACTGATGGAGGCTCCTTATGGTTGAGTGGCTGAACTACCACACTATATAAACACTGTCTATGAAATGTAAATGGTACCCATTTTGGTGATCTAGAGAATGGCTAGCATTCCTTTGCAGTAGTTTGGCATCTGCTGCAGGAGTGACATAGCTGTAGCAAGCACAGGGAAGAGAGCTGAGTTGCTTTAGGCAAAGAACATCCCCACTTAGGAATCGTAGACGTTAACGGCATGGAAGGTACTGGGTTTTAATAAAGTGTGGTCTTCAACCTAGATGCAGTTCAAAGACTCAAGTTAAAAATCCATTTCTTGCTTGTGTCCTAAGAAAGAAGAAACTTTATTTCCCTGTGGATCTTTCCAGCTATTACCGCTAAATGGGAAACCATTGGAGACAGCTCTCATATAGCAACAAAGGGATGAGGACAACATCAGCCACTGAATCCTAAATATTTTGCCCACACTCCTGAGCCCCTCAGAAATCACATTAGCTAAGTTTTAGGAGTACCTAGGCACAATTCAGACGTATTCTTTGGTATTAGCCTAGCACATTGGATCACAACTGCTAATATGGATTACTTTGCTTGCTTTCATAAATAGAAGTGACACAAAGCCTAAACCTTTTTCTGTCTCATTAAGGGACTGCAACTGCTGTAGCACTGTTCCTTTGGGCTGCTGTTTGACACTAACTAAGCTGAGATTTTATTTAGGAGCTGCTTTACTAAGCAAACTATGTACTTAGCTAGTTTTTTAGCAAAAGAGATGGATTTCAAACAAAACTAAACACTGTTCTAAACACTGTCGTTTTTCTTCCCACTCATTCCCTTGGTAGAGTGTTTCTGGTGACCCAGACAAAGCCCTGCAAATCGCTTCCAATCATTTGTCTCAAAGTAAACACCATACTGTAAGCTTCTCCTACCCTTACTTGTTCTAAACTCACCAATAAAAACATCCTGCCCTGCCTAATAACACTGAAAATTCAAGGTTCCCAGGGGATTTTTTCTCTCCATTACCATCTGTGGATGGAAGACTGCCAAAACGTATCTTTTTACTACCCCTCCAATCCTCTCTCCTTAGTCCACTTTTCTTTAACCAGAGGCATGAGTGTGCTTAACATACAGCAAAGACTAATTGACTAATTTCTCTCATACGTCATTTCAGCTAAGCAGGGGTTAATGAAAGACATACATATACCATGTATAAGAGCTAAATTTAAAGTGGCAAAAAAAAATAATCTTGCATACTGCTTATTTGCCATACTTCTTCAATAAAGTGCATTAGTACCCCAGTGATGACAAATGTTTCAAGCTGTTTATTTGCTATAAAACAGGAAAAGTATTATACCCCAGTAACAAAAACCAGTAATGGAAATTGGCAGCAGTCTATCAGGCCAACAGGCCTATGAGTCTAACAGGCCAGTCTCTCTCAATGCTGCTTTTCCCCAAGGATTTATGAAATTGAGGATACCTTCTTACAACCAAAGTTTTTCTTTTTCTTTCTTTAAATCAAAGTTTTCTCCCAAATTCTCCTTCTATTTTAAAATTATTTTCTCACATTCATGAGGGAAACTTAATTAAGAAAAATAAAACAAAATTTCACTTTGAAAAAGAAAACCCAAGAGTCAGTAAAACATCTTGGATATTCTTGGCTTTCAGCTTATGAGAAAGAGAGGCTGAGGAATACTGTGGACACAATTTTTTATCTCACAATTCAGATGACAAATGAAGATGATCGCCCAACATGAAAACTCATGTCTGACCATGCATTAGCTTATGTTTTAATTTAACATGTTAAAATCATACAACAGAGAAAGTAAGTCATACTATCCCTGCGTGATGCTTAATTGAGTTCAGCCTCATCAGGTGTTAATACTGTACTGTGTCACCATAAGGATTTTTATACTTATCCACTAATACCTGGGAAAAATGTTTTTTATTTATGTTTGACAAAGCCCTAAGTGTTTGCTGGAAATTAAGAGCAGTAAAGATTTGTCAGAGCTTGACTAATCACACCTGAATCTGATTCTCTTCCAACAACAGAATCACACGCACACATTTCACTTAGGTGTAACAGACTAGGGTAAGAGATATTGCATGCCACAAGCCCTGGCATCAGTCCCTTTCTCTTCTACGGAAATCCTGAGGCTGATCCAAATCCAGGGAAACCAGTGGAAGAATTTGGATGGGAAATTTAAAAATACTGCTAGTTTGGTGAGCTTTGAATCAGAGCCCACGTTTCTCACAAGTCTGGGACTGGAAGGTTTGAGTAAGACAGTAGCAGACCACGAAGTATACACTGGTCTGTGGCTCAACTATGTTCTTACAGTGGCCTCAAGGTCAAGCACCAGCACTCTAACAGGCTCTGAGCAAGACCAAGGCCTCCTCTTCTCTCAGCCCTGCGAAATGTTTCAGAGATGCAGCTCCTGACTGTACCAGGTACTTCATCACACCATCACTGGTGCTGATTGTGCACTGCACTGATAAGAATGGTCAGGGTTCTGGATAAAGCATCTCCTGGCTCAGTACAGCTCTTTCAATACACTGAAACGTCACAGTACTTGTTTCAGACAGGAACTCTTCTTTGTTCTCAAAGGTGAAAGAGGACTGCTTTATATAAGGCAGTCTCCATTAATATGGGCTTTCATGGAAGAACAAAAGTCAATGATGCAATTTTTGCTGCTTAGAATCTCAATTAGAAACTTGGATTTAGCAATAGCACACAGCTTCAAGAGTAACTGGGAAATGGGAGAAAGGAGTTGATGCAGAAATTATTTCCTGAAAACTGAAAAGCTTTATTTTAAAGAGAAAGCCAGTTGTAAGATCCTATAATTTATCAGAAAACCAGAAAGCAAGTTAAGTTATTTAAATACTCCATCAAGGAAAATGCAGAACATTGTTAGTGTTTTGTGTGTGAGAGCACAAAACAGATGTGAAAGAAAGATGCTACACGAGATTTTGTATCTTCCCTTACAGGATATCAGGAAGAACCTGACAGATTCATACTAACACAGTTAAAAAACAATCAGGAGCACTGGGAAACAGATTACAGTATTTGAATCTTGAATAGAGAAATCAACATGTTTCAGTTTTGGGGATACAAGCATCCCAGGAATTTCTGAGCTTTAGGATGCAACACAGATCACTGACTGTAAAAAAGAAGTCTTAAAATGCAAGAGGACATCCAGTTATTGAATATAAGAACCTTAGTCTCTGCTCCTTAACTTCTCAACTAGGGGAAAAAGAAACTCATCTGATTACAGTAAATTTGAATAAATTATATATCTTAAGAATTTAGAGCATATTTAGAACACAGTGCAAACATTTGACTACCAAGTAAAACAAAACATATAAGGAGTTAGAAAATTCATAAAACTAAACTTGGTTTTCAAAAAGGAAATTCTTACTGCAGACAGAATTTATTTACATAGTATTTTATCTCTCATATGAATAGGATTAATGCGTGCTATAAGAACAGACTTGCTAAATCAGCTCGCTGAGTATGCAGGGAGCTGAACAGATGGCAGCACCACTGAGGTAGCAGCAGAAATCACTAGTCCTCGCTTATACAGATGATCTTGATCATTTCCATAATGTGAGAAAATGACTCACCTGTGAAACAATGTTCTGTGGTTGAGGCAGAAATTTTCATTTTTGTCCCCTGGAATGGAAGATTATGGACTATCCAGACATCAGCATTATATTATTACCAGTTCCGGAAGGAAATCACATATAGAGATACACCATCTCTGCTAATTTGTGGAGTTATCTTTCTAAGGACTATTTATTTGACACATCATGAATAAATTTTCTCTAACTCAACGACACATAGTTTGCTGCTGGCTACTTCAGGTTATTTAGTTTCTTTGTAGCTAGTTTTATTCCTTGGATAAGATTATCTTGAACTTCAAGGAGGAGAAGGCTAGAAATATACATTTATCTTGTCCATAAAGAAGACTTGTTTACAGTGCCCAGTCAAAATTTGTATGACAACATTTATTTAGAGTAAATCCTTTACCCATGCTAGGTTTTGGGCACTTAAATTTATTCTGTGGTATGAAATGTCCACTGGGGAGAGGGAGGAAGGGGGACGACACTTTGATCTTTTCATATATTCAAAGGCAAAGGAGAAAAGTCTTAATTACAGGAGTTAGTGGAGTACTTCATTGCCTACATAGCACAGCAGAGCTTGTTCAGAAAAATAATTGCTTTTATCACTGTTTTCATTTACAGCTAAAGCTCACGAGTTAAGTGCAGCATCACACACTAAGGCTAAGAAAATCAGCTAAATTTTACTGAATGGAACAGAGCAGTATATATTCTAGGTTTAGGGCTTCCTCATTTTTTCTTCAACTTAGTGTGGCAGTATGCAAATGGTTGAAAAGTAACATTTAGTAATTTTTGGTAGCAATTTGTGTATAATGAGGCAAATATATACTACATATAATTCAGCTGAGGTCAACATTATTGCATTAAGGATTAACTGCAGCCAAGGGCTATAAACATATATATGCAAACAAATCTTTGATGAATCTTGATAATGACATGAGACCAGTTCCTGAAAAAAAGAAAAAGGGGGGGGGGGGGGGGGGGGGGGGGGCAGGGGAAGGGAATAGCATTTAAGGGCTCAGAAACTTCTCTATCACATAAGCAATTGAAGACAGTCACATTAGGTCACAGACTCAAACAGAGCTTCTAAAGTCTGATCTGGCACCAAAAAAATTACTGCTTGTAGCCAGCTGTCTGTACCTTACAGAAAAATAGCCTCTGAGGGTAACTCACAGTATAAGAAGGTTGGAGATTTTCTGTGTGTTACAGAACTTTGTTCCCATGCAAATCTTGCATTAATTTTTCACAGTAACTATGAGGTTTAATGTCCTTGAATCAAGGCAAGTGCACAAAGCTGACAGATCATGACTTTTCTACAACTGCACAATGCTGGAGAGTTTATGCACTACACTCCCCTGAATCCCTGCAAGGGATTCCTTAATTTAGTTGAAGATTCAATACATCATGAGTTTGCCTTCAGTCTATTTTTGCACTGAGGACAGTTGAAATGTGGGCATCTGGCCTCAGCAAGGCACAAGGTTTTAAAAATATAAGGCAACAAAATATACTGAAAGTCAATAATGCACAGGTAAGAAAGGAATACAGTACTCCTGGGAGGTGATGCATGGGAAAAGGTGTTTGAGTATGCAAGAGAAGACACGCATACAGTTCTCCCTTTACTGAGAAATAACAGCAGGTGAGATTTGCAACTGCCATTTCCTGGCTGAAACAAAAAACTTGGTGGCATCAGATCTGGATTTTTTTCATTACTTGCTCTTCTTAAAAACACGAACACCAATCCTACTTACATTATACAGCAGTGACACTGGCAAACAACAAAAAGCCTGCAAACCCATCAACACAGAGATGACCCATCTGTGGAAGACCTGCATACGCCCCTGTAACGTTCATTATCTGAACCAAGGAAGATGTGCCATCGGTGCTTTGGTTGTTCTGGCACACACAGGGCCCCTCATAACTCAACTGCTGTCCTGCTTGTCTGCTCCCAGAAGGCACACTGCAGCCACATTTTTCAGTGATGTTTTCCACTTCGAGGTGTGGGAAGATGCAAGATACTTTTACTGCATGGACCTGCTGGCCAGCTGTGAGAGCAGGGTACCATGTGTACCAGGAGAAGATGCAGCACAGAGGAAAGGTGGGAAGGAGAGAATTCACATTATAGGTGCATTTTGCTGAAGGGCCAAACTAATGCTTCAGTGCTTTTTGTCATCTTCCAAAAGAAAACAAATGAAAACTCTAGGAAAACACTGATTAAAAAAAAATCAATTTATGTTCTGAAGAACATGAAAATTGTTTCCTAAACAATCAAGGATAAAATGTCTACTTGGTGTAATTTTCTTTCTCAGAGCAAATTATTTTTTCCCCACCCTTGGCTGAACCATAATAGGCTATCAACTCTGTGCAATAAAGCCCAACACGATAAAGTGAAAATTGCAGGAACAATAACAAAAAAAAAGTATCTAACTAGCCAAGAGCTTAGCTGAAAACACAGGCCCCATCTGTAAGAGGCAGCAGCAATAAATCATGTTTAGAAGTTAACCCCTATCATGCTGAAATAATGAAAGTTTCTAATGGATTACAGGCAGGAGATGTAAAGCAGAAAGCCAGAGAAGAAGGCACATGGTTCTGCATTGCAACCCCAACAGCTCCTGAGTTATGGGCTTCAGTGGAGGAAGTGACATGTGTTTATTTTACTCTACTGTTGTTTTCACAACCCATTTTACCACACCATTGAATGACACCATTATAGGATCTGACCTGTTTTTCAGCTGCAGCATAAGCTTTAAAAATAATTTGACCTTCAAGACCTCAACAGAGACAATGCTTGGAGCTGCCTCCACTACTTCAAGGTAAACTAAAATGGGAGTTTTCCTGTCAAGTGCAGCATAAAAAACTATTAGGCAAAAATGCTTAAATACACATAATAAAAACTGAGTGTGGTTTTAAGTTTCAGTAATAAGACAAGCTTTAATATTTCAGAAGTTTTAAGATGGTATAGCTCATAGTAGAGTTTTGCTGTGGTGTTAGATAGGAAAGAAACAGTCATGGCTAAATTTCCTTAAGAGCTAACATGCAATAAAGAATAAACCAACCTATTGTGTTCTTATTGGTCTGAGCTTCCTTATAGCCCCCCCGGGAAAAGGTCAGTCCAATATTATAGGTAAAGCACCATGATAATCCAGTCTTTGTATTTGGTTCCTGATGGAAGGAAAGATTACCTCTACAGTTCACTCTAAGTTACTGCCATATTTTTTAATGAAACAACAACAGGGCTGAAGAAAAATCTCCAATTAATATGCTACCTTTGGAAGCAAGACATTTTCCAGTTTAGGTCAAAGACCAATTTTTGCCTTTAAATAGATGATCATGGCTCTTCCTGCCTCAAGGCACCAAGTTACAGAGGCTGTAGCACATGAGACTATGCAAAGAATCATCATCTCTGATATTTCTAGGTTCAGCTGAGAACAAAAATGTAGACTGTGGTAGGGGAACTTAAAAGTTTCAGTTTCTGTAATGCATTTATTTGGTCTTGAAATGAAATATGGTTCTCAAAAGTAAATGGATATGAAAGACTGATTAATCTACATTCAAAATACAGCTGAAGCTAAGCTAATAGTTGGTTTACTTCGTCTTTCTGATTGCTGCAATGTGAAACTAGGTAATAGTATTATTTGAATTCCTGCAAACTAGTTCCTAGCTCACCCATGAAATTCACAGCCTGAATTCAGTGGGAGGCAGGTGGTGTAGCTGACCTATATCACAGCTGTTGATACAAGAAATGTTTATTGCTACTGATAACATGCTAAAAGGAGGATGATTTCTTAAACAGAAACATCATCAGGTTTTCCCATTTCTTATCGTAAGCTTCCAGACACACATAAGTGTGTTTTTTCATTTCTGTTTTTACATTTTAAACTTCATAACATGCACTGTCATTACTTCTTTCCCTTGAGGATGTTAATACAATTTTAAATGGACTAACCATATAATAGTATTTCTAAACTCTATCAGCAAATTTGGATTCAATTTAATTTATAGCCTATAGAATGATTTATTTTAAAACAGAGTTATAGCTCTACTGTGTAACTCCATCTCATAACAAATTTGGTGGAAAGAAATTATGTAATCAGGCTGAGAGGAAGACCCATTCATAACTTTTAGTGTGCAAGGAAAGTGGTCATGGAAGGTTCATAATTGGCTTTTTGAAAGTGTTTGCAAAGTATGAAGACAAAACTATGTAAAAACGTAACAGATGAAAGCTGTCAGAGGGTAAATTTCAAATCGCTAGTGACATCTATAGAGCACAGGCAAACCAAGCTGTATTAAAAAATCATCTGTACCTTCTAGCCTCCAAAAGAAAATGTTCTGGTATCTCAGAGATCTACAATAAAAAGTGTCAAAAACACACTAATCATATTAAGTCTACATTTCTTTTACCTTACATTTCTTTTACCTTACATTTCTTTTACAGCTCATTCCACAATAAAGTGCTTGTTATAAATGCTGCCAAAACAGTGAGCACCAGTTCTACATGATGCCTATGAGCACATCTCAAAGTATCATCAACGGTCCTATCCATATGCTTCCCTATACATTTTTCATGTTTCTGCTTCAAAACATTCATAGATGTCTTTGTGAATTGGAACTTCTAACATCTTGCAAAGGGTCTGCAGGTCTGTGTTCAAAGACTTGGACAACAAACAAAAGCCATCCATTTTCTGTCAGATTTTTGGAGCAAAGCCAGAATGAGTTTATGAAACCTTGCTGTTGACTTGATATATACCAAAATATTGAATTTCTCTCTTTAATATATTTGGAATTACTCTTCCACTTCTTCCCTGCTTTTCTTATCTGTCTTCAGACCTGTGAATGCCTCTTTTGAGAGCTGCAGATATTCACTGCACATGGAACACTGGTTGAGAAAAGCCACTTTGCTTCCTCCACATTGGCCAGAATTTTGCCCTTGCCACTTTAATCGAGTACAGGTACTAAGCGCAGAAACTGTGCTTCTCACTGCTGTTGTGTTGCCACTTTCCTTGGTAAAATGAGACAGTAGAGAATATGAGCAACAACTGTAAACCACCCTGTATTACTATTCATAACTCAAAGTATCGCATTAGCAAACGGTATTGTATTTGAGTCCCATTTTCATGAAGAGGTACGCAAGACTGACAAGATGTGGCACATTTTTAACCCATTCCACTCTGAAGCTGACACTATAATGTCACAGCAATCCTTCACATAAAGTTCACAGCCAATATCAGAACAGACATCCTGACTGTGGCACTGATGTGAAAACCACACATTTATTATGATGCCTTCAAGACACATTTGGCTGAAAGAGCCAACGTACCGTGCTTCAAAAGGAGAGGAAAGTCTACACAGGCAGAATGAAAGAGCAGTGAAGGCATAAATTGCATTCATATCTAGTTCTACCTATTTGCTGTGTTTTTGAAACAATGATGTCACAGAAGCAGACAAGCTCTGATTATGTATGAGCATCTGCACGTACACATCTAAAACATTTGCCAGCAAAAGTGCATTTCTCTCAATCCTGAAGCTTAAAAGTGGATTTGACCATCACAATGAAAGGGTGATAACACTGTCTGACCTCTGCCTGACTTGCTGCCCTCCTCCTGGACGCTGACTGGCACTAACTGTTGAGAATGACTAAAAATAACTGGCTTGTCTCATATACTATAATAAGGGCAAAGGGAAAAAAAGGGACTTATTTGAATTTCTTGCTGTTCACCATCCTGTCATATTCCTCTTTTATTTTTTTCCCCTTGAGAACAGAGTTTGTTACAGAAAGCACAATTAACACACATGGTGAGAGCCAAGAACTTATTAACAATTTCATACCAGTGCCAAGCTGGTAATGAGTTTGGGGGGTTTGACGCAGAAGAGGGAACTGAGTATGAGAACCCGCTCCACAAAGGGCCATATTTAAGGACGGCATCACATTGCTACACAGGGCAGACTTCCTTTTCCTATGGTGTAGGCTGCTAATTATCCAAAGATATGTGTTAGGTGTGTCATGCTCAGCCTCATTCTGCATAACAAATCATCCAGTCCTGGGGTCAGGTCATCAGCAATGCTCTCTGTCCTGGTTTCTAAAATATTTCCCTAGGAAAAGTTAAATCTCGTTTCTCAAAATTACCTAGTAAATCCCAGGAGAAATCCTTACAAGTAAATCAGTATTGATTAAAGGACAAGAAAAAAAAAGCACTGAAAACAAATGTGTTCACTGAACACATAAGAGCAGATGTGGAAGCAAAGTACCTTGGCTGATAATTACTGTCCATGTGTGATCAGCATGTATGAGTTTCTCTCAAGGTCCAAGTACTAATCACAGCTCCAAAGGAGACCGTTAGCTGTTTCACATTTGTTTGGTGGATCTCATCTCTGAATCAGTGTCTCTTCAGTGCCACCAGTTCCACACCGCTTAAATCATGAGTGATGTCAAAAGTTAAGGAGGAAGCAGGTTAGGAAAACAGCCAGCGATAGATAAATCTGTATGCAGTGAACAGGAGAAAATCAACAGCAGAAGGTTAAGCTAGGCAAAGCTACAATGTGCATGGGGACTCCCAGGAGAAGAGAAATACGACTGCACCATTTGTGTACTGATGGCTGGAAATACATCAGGTTTACTATTTGTATAACCCAAAGGAGTCCTTAAGGCATAAAACATTCAACAATTGCCAGGCACGCTTTAGCACTGAAGAACTGGTAAGAATAGTGTCAGTCTCTCAGAGATTTAACTCTTTTTTTTTTTTAATTGGAAACTGCTCAGAATATTTTCACTGGCAGTCAAGGGGAATTAATTGGAATAGGGACAACAACTTATTTTCATTCTATGCTTAATATCCTTTATCAGTGGCACATGCTGCTGAGACTTATGCTCTACTTGCCCATGCACTCAGGGGGGTGAGGACTTTCAGCAAAAATTTCTTCTGCTGCTAGGTTTATCTCAAACAGAACTTAAGCCTTTGGACTAGAGCTTCAGAAAGTCTGGCAAGTAGAGTAGTCCCCCTTTCGCACTTAATCCTAGGCAAATGAATGAAGTCACAAGGATAAAAGTAATCACTGCTCTTGGGCTATTGCTCCTGAGGAGTCCAGATCACGTTGCAAGGATTCTTTAAAAACTGGCAACACAGCTAATCTGAGTGCTGCCAAAACCTCTTACTCCATGCCACTTGAATAGATGAATGCCCAAATTATTCTTAACTAGAAAATTAATAGTGAAAAGAGTGAGTCAGCACAAGCAGTTCTTATGAGAAACATCCAGAAACAAAAACAAGTCAGCAAAGTTATGCATTAAAAACAAAACCAAAGGTAGAGGATGTTCAAATCTAACATCTTCTCAGTTCAGAGAGTAGCTAGTCCAATATCCTGCCTCTGGCAGTGGTGGCTTACATGTGCGTAAGACACGAGAAATGGAGACACTATATGATGATGCTTTTCCTGGCATCTGCATTCCCGTCCCAGCATC
Source organism: Cygnus atratus (assembly GCF_013377495.2). NCBI lineage: Eukaryota > Metazoa > Chordata > Aves > Anseriformes > Anatidae > Cygnus > Cygnus atratus. The sequence goes on from NC_066362.1 coordinate 63,432,710, forward strand.
ACAGCACTGAGGAACTGTCTAAGCTGGGCACCAGGTCTGAACCTTCAGGTGTAGTAAGCAGTGATGGTCCCATTCTCCATGAAGTTTCTCTCACTCCTTTTTAAACCCGTTACCTCTGGCCTCCACAGTTGTTCTCAGTGTGTTCTCACAGAACACCTTGTGCATGGGTGTACACAAAAGGCTTTGAGATGTTACATCAGCACAAATAAGAGTTCATTATTTCACCAGACTTTACGTAAGAATGGTTCATTGCCAGGTCCTGATTTGATTAATCAGTGCCTAGAGATTACAGAGCACAGCTGAAAGTACACCCTCTTTCATTTTCTATTTGAGGCCCTGTAAAAGACCCTTTCTGAAAGAAGATGGGCATTTGAGTGTTTATAATAAGGCACTCTGTATTTATGCAACAGACCCTCGGTTATGCTCTATTATCCTGCCTGGCCTTTTTTTGACCTCCCTACTGTCCATTGTTTGGCTCTTTTATTCACAGTAGGGCTAAACGCCTGAGCACTGCCAAAGAAAACAGTGTCATGCATGTGTCAAATCACAAATTTGCATCCTAAGTCATTGTTCCAGGCTCATTAACAGGAAACACAACCAGCCAAATCTGGATTTGGTAGACTGCAGGTATATTTGGATGCGAGAGCAGCAGACCGAAGAGCTGAGGATTACCCTGAGAAAATAATATCACAACAAAACGTACTTAACCTGCACTGGTAATCTTCATAAGCAACAAGTGCAATAGAATAGGAAGAGTATGTGCTTGGAAACACAACCAAATTTATGAGCAATTATAGGATTATAAACCACAGATCAGGAAATATAAAAGTGAATCTTACATGGCCACCTTTGGTTTCACTTGCTGGAGTTACTGGTTCATTGGCCTATGTGTGAAACAAGAACCTCAAGAAAATGTTTGGTGGTATCTAAGAAGGAGATGAAATTGAATGACAGATTCATAATTAAACCTTTACCTGTTAATAAGGAAATGGCTCAGGAGCAGCCAGGAGCTTATCAGACCTGGACAGGTCACGTTGTCTATACTTAGAGCTCCTTCTTTGACAGATAGACAATATCAGATACTAAGCTCTACGTTTAGTTGTAGAACTTAGCGATATGGTTTAGTGGAGTACTTAGTGTTAGGTCGGAGGTTGGACTCGATGATCTTGAGGTCTCTTCCAACCTAGAAATCTGTGTCTGTGTCTAGTGTATTTATCCCTCTCACAGCACAAGGAGAGGTTGGGTAGTATTACAAGTCACAGCTTCATTTATTTTTCTCTCTCCAAGACATAAAGCCATTTTGTTTCTTTCCAGAATGAAGTTCAATAAAGTTCTGTGAACAGAGAGAGCGATAAGAAAGTAATGCGTCAGTATCCAGCTCTACAAAATAACACCCTCACAAAACTGCTGCACAAAGTAGGCCAAAATTAGTTACCAAAAGCTTTGTCTGCAAACACCACAGAAGAACAGGTCTCCAGTCTATCCAGACCCCAGGCAAGCGTCTTCACAGGAAAAGCATTAAGATCTGGCTGCTTAAAGAAACTGTTAGCATGTTTTTGAGGATGCTCAGGTAAGACACAAGGGTATACCAGAGTTTGATTTTAAGGTCAGCAATATCTAGTAAGGTTTTCCATGTTACACAACATTAGCCTATTTTATGATAAGTAGGATTAAAGTTGATCTGAACACACTTTCTGAAAGCTGAAGGAAACAGGTTTTTTCTCCTTTGTCTTAAGAAACTGAAAAGCTTGCTAAAACATTAGCACTGTCAGCAAAGGAGGCAGAAAATATTCTGAGCGTGGCTAGGCAGCAACAAGCTAGAAAATCTCTCTTCAGTATGCTTTTCTAAAAAGAGGAGAGAGAAAACACCTCCCCTCAGGCAAAGTAGCAGATATATATTCTAAGCCTAATTTAGAGCCAGTTCAATCAAAGACTACTTCCAAAACAAAGGAATGTAAACATAGTCAGTTAGAGGAACTATGCTAATACTACGCTAAATTATGATGAGAGAGGTCTCCTGACTAGACTGACAGCTCTTATCTCTCCGTCACTCCTTGGCTGCTCTGACCTCTATAGCAATCTCTGTAGGCTGCTCCAGCATCACACTTCTGCAGCTCCTTTTCAAAAAGCAGTGCTTGCATGGAGGTACATTAAGATGAAGGCACCACTAGCGATACCAACTCTGAGTACTTCAGTATTATTTCCTTTCTCCTTCTCTAGAAATGAAACCATTGCTACAAGTACCTGCAAAATGTAATGAGATAAATACATTTATGATGCAAGCTTTATCTGATCAGTGCAAATGCCAAAAGAAACTCCTGTTCATCAGCTGGATGGCTGTAAGGCACAGGGTAACACCATGAAGGAGAAAGGTGAGCTCATGGAAGGATGTTGCACGCGTTTCAGCTGTCAACACTGCAGTAATTTAAACCACCTTGGTGCCTAGAATAATGGTTAGATCACACACACAGGTTTCCTATACAGTGCATGAAGAAAGCTAGGCAACTAAGAGGGGAAGCAAGCTAATAACACTGGAGGGAGACTATTGTTATATCACTATGGCCAGTCTGATAAAACGTGCTTCCCACAGTGCATGGTTCATAGCAGTGAATCCTCTCCTGCACTTGCTCACCTTTTCCAGCTTCCTACAGAAGTTAAACTGCTATGGACATAGGAAATCTGGGGCTGAAGACCACACTGTCTCCGAGGGATGGAGACAGTGAGCCTTTGTTGAGGGCAGTCACCTCACAGAGGAGACACTGGGGTTCTGGTCTCTGCTCCAATTAATATTTAAGTATTTCTTATTAAACATTAATTGAAAGAGAGACTAGAACTAGTTACCTATTCCCAGCTGAGTGGCTGTAGCCTTTAGGCTATGGAGTCATTCATTATAAGCTTGCTTACTCTCACTCTGCCTGATCCACAAAGTACTAACTATTCCCCAGCAAAGTGGAACAGCTTCATCTGAAGGAATAAAGAGAAATCTCACCCCAAAATAGCCTGTCAACTGACTGCTGGGGCACTTTCTTCAGAGAGAGAAGTGGATTCATATTGCCTCAAGCAGAGAAGATATTTGAGTTTCAAACCTTACTGCAATCATGGAAACAGAGTAGGACATCATGAGCACCCATATCCTCCTCCAAACAGGTCGACTCTAAAAATACCCAGGGACGAGGTCAGCTGGGGAAACATCTCCCTGGGGGATTCCCAGTGGCACCTGCAGCCAGTTCTCAATATCCAGCAACAGTGTAGTAACAGACCTGAGTCCAAGCTAGAGGTGCTCCTGAACATGCCTCAAACGGACCACTGGATGGGCAGAAAATTTTACAGCTGGGAACTTAGGCACCTATTGACTGAAGGAGCCCCAAGGAATAGATGGCAACTCAGTGAGTCTGCTAAGGATCTGGTTTGGACCTAACTACTTCCTACATTAAATAGGAAGCACTATGTACCCAAATCCCATTATAGTCTAACCTTATAACAACAAAAGAATGTGAGATTGGTATGGATATTTATTAGATATGTGCTCTCAGTTGAAGTTTTTAGGTTTTATTTTGAATTGACAAAAATGAGAGAAAATCTTAATTCTTCTGACTCTTCAAACTGAGAAAATATCATTTCTAAAAAGAAAGTAGTCAAATAGGATTTTTTGAAGGTGTATTTAGTATAAAATACCTTTTTTATTTTGCATTACTCATGTATTTTTCACAAAGCTGTATTTCTAAAATGGCTATAGCTAGGAGTGAAACTTAGCTAGCAGTGAAACTAGCACCCAGCACAAGTGCTCACACTTTGCATCATGCACAGGTTCCCCTCACAAGGAGTCCAAGCCATCACTCCCATACCTTTCCTGATTAGCATGAAGTACAAAATCTTGGTACCACTAAAATGAATACAAATTTAGCTATTGATTTCAATGGTATGGGGGGCTATGCAATTTCACCTCTGACTTTTTTTCCACCTATTTTCAGTACATAATCCCTCACCCATTTGTTTTTCCTCCCTATCCACTTCCCACTGCTCTCCTCCCTGGTTTTGCCCTCCAGAAGCTCAGATGTGTGTTGTTGCCATGGCTGTTTAACATTGCCATCCCATAAACCTCCCTGCTCGTCTGTTATCTCCTGGACTGCAGGTAACCAGGTGCTGATTTCTTTCTACAAGCCCTGATTTCTTTCTGCAAGCTGCAATGTTATTTAGTAGCACAGACTACGAAGTTTAACCTTTTGCTTCCCCACATTTGTATGCTATTCCTCCTCTTTTTCACTATTTCTATTCCATATATGCATGAGTGCTGGGAAGAGCTTACCAATACCTGCCAATAAAAAGCTTCTTCAGGCACAAAAGCATTCATCCACCCACATTGCACAGCTCCTAATCCTAGTCGCATAACACCTACAAAACTGAAACTGTGCTATCTTTCATATCCATCTTCTACCACTTCCTTTCTTCACCTCATGAGGTTTCCCCTGCAGTTGCCACTGGTTTTGGGGCAGACACCCAGCTCCAAGGCCTTCAGCTTCCTTACAGAGGAGAAACACGATCTCATCACAAGAACTTTCTGCTTCAGCTTCTGAGCTGGATCATCTGTACTAGGATAACCACCTCTGTCAGTAGGTTATCAGCTTCTCATGGTAGTGATTTCATCTTTGTTATCCGTCAAATAAAGTCTGCTTACAGTTACCATAGGGAAAGATTTTTTAGTGGCACAGACGGAAGAACCAGTCCCTCATCTCCTGACTGCAAATAAAAAGTGTTTTTAAATAAAAAAAAAGCAATCACTGGAAAATTAGAAAATGACGAAAGACTGTATATTTAAAATATGTTTTTAAAAGTTTTTTTTTCCTTTAACATTCATTAAAGGCAGGCAGTTCATACACAGTTAGGAAATGTTGAGTGAGCTAATGACCATGCTGATATCTCCAACGCAGAGAGGCCATCTACATAGACTTTGTGATTCATAAAAAACACAAAATCTAGTCTCTGAGTACTAAAAATGATCTCTCTGGCATCAGTTTTAACATCAACATATTTTCTGGTTCAAATTACAGAAGTTTTAACAATCACCAAATGACATTCTGTCCCATGTCTGAGATCTTGGTGGGAGAAAAAGAAAAAAAAAAATCTTAGTTTCCATTATTTTACTTACTTAGATGATGATGATATTGCTATCCAAAACTGTAGGAATTTTTATTACATCATAAATAACAATGCTGGTGTTTTACTCTTTTGATCATTTTAACATGGATCTAAAAAAACATCCGGGTACAGAAATTCTTGGTTCATCCTTCACCATCAGGGTGAAACAGACACTTAATTTCTTCCAAACCAAGTGTTTTTTTCTAGTGATGAGGATTGAAAATGGTTTGTTTGCCTTCCTAGAATGAGATGCATTATCTCCAGAGACCTGAGCCTGATACAGCAAGAGAGATCCAGGTCAAGCCACCCTGCAGACATCAGCTGTGACTATATGGCACACTCTTGCAAAAAGGCATGAATTTTTAAACTCTGGGGATATGGAATTCCCAAGATTCTTAAAAGTCATCAGCATTCATGCGAGTGCATTCTGGTGGTTCAGAAAACACTCACATGCTTTCACATGACTATGGATTTCTGTGCAGATTCAGAAAGCTGAACTTGTTCAGAAGAGAACTCCCAGAGAATGGAAGAGCACTGACTGTGTTATTTAGGGACGTGGGACCAGAAACAGGAGGCTGATTTTCTGAAGACCAAGGAATCAGTCTTCAGTATCGTAAGGACCCAGTACACAGCTAAAACACCATAAATTTATGTTACTTATGTATAAATGTTATTTCTACCTATATGAGAAACATGCAGCTTTTTGTTGTTGTTGTTTGTTTATATTTAAGTCTAAAGGTAAAAGGAATGATTATTTTTGGTTTTAGTTTGCAAGATGCTTTAAATTTAAGAACACTTATAAATCATGTCATATGGGGTGGGGGGAACAGGACACAATCAAGTAACTTAAGTCCAGAATTTATCTTTAACACACTCAGCGGAGCTGCTCACATAAAGACCATCCTTTCTTCCTTTTTTTTCCCTCTAACTAGATTGTCAGATATACTGGTTAAAGAGACAAATGACTTTCTTATTGTAGCTATCAATCTGTGGCAGCTCTTCTAATGACTGCTTTTACATCAAAACGTACCAGATGTTTCATTAAAGAAATGTTGTTGTTGCTTTTTTCCTATCTTAGTGTTATCAAGATTTGGATTAAGCTAAGTCTGCCTTTTCCTATTAGCAGTACCCAGAACCAGAGACACATTTCATAAACACAACAGAAGGGCAACTCATTTCTGAAGCCACTTGGATGTTACTGCCTTAGGATTTATAAGATTGGACCAAGGTATATTGAGCTGCTAACAAGGATGAGATCTCTTTGAGCACAAGGTGAAATATCAATGTAATTCAGTGTGACAAGGTCGCTAACAGCCTAGGGTAGGTGTCAATCACCCTCTATCTCTTATATTCAAGCAATTAATTGTAGTAGTGTCTGGTGTAAGCTTGGTAAGTGAAGGCACTAATCCCATTTATTGAAATACATTGACTGTTTTTCCACGAAATAAGAAGTCCAGCATTAGACTTTGTCTTTGTGGTCCAATATCATCTTATAAATAAATGGTTTATGAGCCTGATTTTTATACAAGTAAATTCCTTCCTCAGACTGTAATTAACTATTAGGGCTTGTTCTGTTTAGCATCTGAACAGGAAATAACTGCAGCTGGGCTCACACTGAGAGTTGTTATTATCTCTAAAGAGATGAGGACAATCAATATTCTAGGGAGGACAGGTACTGAAACTGCCTCCTGAATAACTTACAGGTCAATAATCATGACAGAAAATGGAAGGGAGTTTTGCATTTGAAGGAATCCCAAGGAGACCCCTGAGGAAGGAATTGAGTACAAAGACGAACCTGTATCCTCTGACTTGGTTGTTTGTCTGACTGAATCCAGGTCACAAGGATCCTGTTCTCCTGCAAGCATTTGGGTAACCAAATGATTCGGTAGGTGTGTCAGTAACTGGCTGACTATGTAGCACACAGTAGGAGAAGCTGTTAGCATATGACTTTAGGATAAGTAGATATAAACTTGATTTTATTTTTTGTTAACCACCATGACCACAATTATAATCACATATTTCATTTGAATACTGAAAATACCTGAAACATTCAGGTAAATATACCTGAAAGAGGTATACTTGCCTTTTACTGAAACCCGACTTGTACTACAGGCAAGTTCAGTGCAATCATTAAATAAGAACGTTTGTTCCTTTTATGGGCGATAATCTTTAAACCCAGAGTAAGTGTCTCAGTCCTAGGGGTTTCTCTAGGTTAAGAGGATGCCATTCCACTCAGCTACAGAAAATGTAATTTTAAAAAAGACAAATTATTAAATTTTTTTTTGAAATTCGCCAAAAACCACTGTTTCCCATGTGAACAATGACGACATTCGACTTCCTTAATGTTGCCTATTTTCTGAACATGAGTGTGCATTTTGATTTTTACTGTACAGTACAAGAAAACTGTTGAAAGCTTTATCTAATTCCAGCAAAACCAAAATACCTGAGTAATGATGTGGGTGGTGAGAAAAAGAGTTGCGAAAATATTGGAAATTTTCAAAAAATAAGAAGCATTTATGTAAAACAAACCTTTATGTAGGTGCTATAAAATGCAATGCAAAGTCCTAAGAGTACTTTGAAAAATTATAGCTTCTTAAAGCAGGTTTTAATATATTTGTAGTTTTGTTGTTGTTGTTTTAAAATAATTACTTTTTTTCCCTTCCCTTTCTAAACCACAGTCCCTCACACTGGCAGGTCTGTGGGATAATCAAAGACTGATAGGTGTTTTCACATGCTGTAGCATTTTCATCATTCAGTGTCATGTCATCCATGAAAAATTGCTCCTTCGCTCCCTGCACACACCCATTTACCTCTTTCAAGTCTTGGACAACAGCAGTGAGTCTCTCATTCTCTGCCTGAACGTTGGTAACCACTGCCCTGCTCTGCTTCAGCTCGTTCTGCATCTCCAAAATCTTCCCCAGGTAATAAGCTTCTTTTGACGCAGACTCCTGGAGGAGAGTCTCTTCACGTGTTTCCCCATCTTCAGCCACTTTACGATGAATTGAGAAGGACTGTCCAAACGCCTGCAAGAGGAAAACAGTGCACACTATTAAACTACTGAAGCCCTAAAAAAAAAAAAAAAGTTATCAACAATAATGAGCACCTGCATAGCCAGAGGGAATGAAATAGATTGGTGTCCCATTCTCTGACCTAATAAATACTGCCTTAGCAGCTTCCTAGCAGCTGAGGGCCACCATCTCGTTTAGCTGAAAGGAAGCATCTTGAAGCTGTTCTCATTTGCAGTATGGATTTTTGGCCCCTATCCAGGCAGTCTCCACTGAGATCAAGATGGTGCACTGCTAACTAACTCTTAATTATTGCCTGTATTTTATCTCTCCTGAATGAGGCCAACTGGTAATTGTCAATACCTTTCTTCTCTCACACTGCAAAATAAATGTGTTTTCTTTCAGAGAGCATAAACAGCTCAAAACCTTTCTCAATTGTTTTTCATTTTCAGTGTTCTTTTCTGAGGGAAGCTGATCTTATGGTATAGAAAAATGGCTTCCTACAACTTGAAAGATAAATGAGCTGAGTCCCAAGCAGAGGTCACCTATGCCATGGGTAAGGTAAACATGGAGTTTGACTGCCACTTCTCTTCATTTATTCTGAAGTACTTTCTGCTTCAGCTAAAACAAAACAATATTTAAGTATTCAAGACATTTCTACATAAATAGGCACTTTTCAGTGATTCTCTTGCTCTTCTTGTTACTGGCTAAGGGTGAGCAGTTTAATAACGTAATATTTTTCAGTGACGATATCTGAAGGGATGTTATTTGCATCAGCTCTGACACAACGTTGAAGAAAGCAAAGTACAAGCCATGATATCAGAATTGAAGGATATAACATTTAACTATGAAAGACGGGAAAAACATGCAAAATATAGTTTAAAAGTGTAATATAGAAAAATAACATAAATAAAACCTAAATATTAATAATAACAATAAAATAATACTTAAAATAAAACAAAAACCCATTTTGTTTGTATTATCTTTAAAAACAGAACATTCGATGAAAACCGCATCGCCTAACTCTGGTGGAAATTTCCAAAACCAAAACCAGGCAGAGGGAAATTCTCCATGAAAGCCTAATTTCTGCCCAGACCGATGAAACCACGTAGCATAGTATATATTTGCACCTGCTGTAACCAGTGACCTCTTTTGCTTTCCCATTATTAAGAACTCCTCACCAAATAGAAATCATTGTTTTACTGTTGTTATTTATTGCCTTTCAGAACACGTTCTAAGTTTTACTGGCTCTGCAGCAGCCCCTTAGAAACTTCAAAGCAAAACCCTGTATAAAAACTTTGCAGCTTTTAAGTCTACTTTACTTAGAGAATCCTGTGAACTCAGCATTAAAGGATTCTAAAAATATTCAATAATGTATTAACCCAGCTGTCTTCTCTAAAGACTGCAAGTTACTGAAATAGCAAGCATCAGCAATTTGCTGAATAGGATTTTCCCAATAACAAGAAATTCAATTTAATGAGACTGTTGAACACTGATTCAGTCACAGTCTGTGAATAAGACAACTTTCAGAAACACTGCTAATAAATTTTATCTTACAATGCATACTTATATTCAATGGCTCACTACTCCTAATTTGAGACCTAAACAGAAAGCTCCAATCTAACAGATTCCCTACAGGACAAATGCAAAGTCCATGTACCCAGGGGGAAAAAAAATAAAAATAAAAAAATCAAAACACAGCAGGACAGCAGACAGGACAGACAGGGTTCAAGAAGAAAGGGAATCTGGAGCCCTTTCTACCAGAGGACTACCAGAGCACTACGGATGAAAATCAGTACACAGCAATGATAGCTTTCCAGGTACATATTGTATTTTCCTCAGATGTAATGAGGGTGCACTTTAGCACATGTGATGTCTGAGAATGGCCATGAATACAGATTTTGGGGAGGATGGTTGGTTGCATAGGCCTCAGAAACTCTCCTTGTCTTTATTTTGGGCCATGCTCCATTTTGGTTTTGAAAAATAAATAAATAAATAATCTTCTGTTCTATTTATTAAAACTGTTCTGGGGCACCAATAGAATTTAAGACGGCAAAAGATTCATCTAAAAAACATTTTAATTTATACATGAAAATTGAAACATTTCTGTGGCGTGTTTATAAAAGCACTGTTGACATTTTCCAAATGCAACCATTTGTATTGGAACCATTGCAACAGCATATAGAGCCTCAGCAAAATAGAAACACCAGTAATTAACCAGGTATTTTTTCTCCATTGCATTTTTCCTGTAATCTGATGAATAAATCTTTATTTCTAAAAGGGGGACAGGACAAATGACTGCCAAAAACATCTGATCTTCTCAGTAGATTAGTGAAGTCACAGTATTTTGTTTGCACTGCATCAAACCTCCATTTGTTCTTTTACTTAAGGTAAATCATTTAATCGCATCAGCTATTTCACAAAACATTTTAAGAGTGACTATAAATTGTTTTGGACTTCTGAGCTGATCTTCAATGCTGCAATGTGTTATGTTAGCTATACATTTGCTCTTACACAGCATAACCTCACCCCATTGACTGAATCTTCACCTCTGACAGACATGAACAACATATGAAGGAAAAGGGAAAGTACAAATATAATACATGTACAGTGCATAAAAGCATAACTGAATTTTCAAAATTTTAAATACAATTTCTGTTAGTGTAACAAAGTTACTGTGTACTTAATAATAATTTGTGCTTATAACTATAGGAAATGTGAGAGAAAAATCATTAAGACATTTCTCCCTATGAAAGCAAATCTGAACTTTACTGTACATTATACCAGCCTCTTTATTTCTAAAACTGCTATCAATGAGTTAAAGATCTAGAGAAAGAAAGAAAGGAAGCACAATTATTTTTCCATATCAATGAAAATTATGCAAATCCATGCAGCATGGAGAAGAACACAAGATGACTTTTAATTAAAATGCAAGCAAAAGGTCCTGCTTTTGTTTTTCATGGTTTATATAGAATGACAAAAATTTAAAACTTTCTAGACATACCCACTTAAGGACTTCCACAAGATTCCTCACTTTTACGTTAAGCCATACAGCACTATTTTTCATCTGGTAGCCAAAAGCAGTGCCAGGCTCTTACATGATTCCACTGAATTAGAAAAAGTCAAGAAACACTAGAGTCCCCTAAGCTAACAGTACCCAACTAACTCACTTGTATTGTTTCTGTGATGGTTTTTGGATTGATGCTGCATTGTACCACGCAAACACATTAACGGCCACAGTTATTGTTAGTATGGTGCTGTCTTGCTTGGTGTGATTACTCATGAAAGCCACTTAGAAACCATTACTAGTCCCTTGCTAGCTCTTAGTTTCATCAGTCACATGGCAGAAAGTTTCTGACAAAGCACATCATCTTCCAGATTCAAATCAGGACATAGACAAGTCTGTATATATCCATGCAAAAACCCTTCGTAGTTTCTGTTCCCTGGAGAACCTTCTTCCCAGCATAAGTACAATAGCTGAAATCAGCTACAAAGGCTGAGGCACACAATGTTTTAACACAAAGACTGTTCTAACAGAGAATTTCATATTATATTACTCCCATCACATCTCTCAAGACTTTGCTTGAAAGGATGCTGTTGACTGAGTTAGAAGATTTATTTATTTTAAGTTGGTGATAAAAGATGAATCACAAGATGCCATTCATTAAATATTGTGTGTATATATATATGTATATGCATAAATATATACGCACACACTGAGACCTGAGAATTGTATTACATAATTGTATTACACGTGCATAAAGTATTATGACTTCTTAAGGGATGTTTTAAAATATGAGCTTATATATAAAAATAAAATTAAAGCAATGATTAATATTTGAGTGCATGAGAAAGGATGGTGGCAGCAGGACATACACAGGAAAGAAGTCAGTCCGATCACTGAGACAGGTATGAGGAAAAAGTCATTTGTCATTGAACTCAAGATAGCCCCAAATAGAAATTCCGGTGCCCCAGAAGCAAACTACCATGAAAGAAATAATGCAGTGAATAAAACAGGCATAAATTTATAAAAATGCAATAGAAAAATACAACTGATCCAAACAACGTATGTGAGAATATTTATGTCACATATAAACAGAAATAAAAAACCTAGTGTACAGTTAGTGATGTGAAATGATCCCTGTACAACGAAATTTAGATGTAGCACTTACAAAAGAAGGGGGAAGAGAAGCTACAAGTTCAGTTTAGGTGTAGAAAGCAGCATATATGCAAAAGATCAGCTAAAAACAGAAGTAGGTAATGAATGAAGCTATTTCTGAGTTTGTTTTAATTTTACTAGCCACCTCCTGGGGCAAGAGATCTGCACAGAAACTTGCTCTTCTAGTATATGATGATTAACGAGCAATAAAACATGACTTGACTGCTATCAGGATGATCAGGCAGCCTGTCTTTACGGCTTTGACACTTAATGTAGTTTCTCTGATGTATAATGCAACAGCATTGACCTTGTTCAAATGATTACCTGTTTCAGCTGCTAACTTGCTGCAAAGTGGAATGCATTACATATCAGTTACCTCCACATTCCTAATACAACAGCAGGGGAAAAGAAGGTTGGAATTATCCAAAATGGTAGTGTACTTCCAAGGCAAACTTCAGTATGACACCACAGATGGAAATCTTTACTAGAGAAGCCTCACTGGGGTACTGTAGGACTCACTCATTACATAATATTCACTTAATCACTTGCAGTTCTGCATCTGTCTTTCAATATATATGTATTTTTTTAATTAATCTCACTATATATTTGTGACCTTTCTTCAAAATTCATTTACCAAGCTCAGGGTTCTGTGACATTTTTCTGCTAAGAAGCAATACGTTGTAGACATAGGTCTATGATGAAATCCTTTCTCAGCAAGACTGAGAAGGGGAGTGAGTGAGCTAAGCAGCTCTAGCCCTTCTTCAAACCCAGTTGGTATGAAACTGCCCCCCCCCCCCCATAAGATGTGATGTGGTGGCAGCTGCACTGGTGCTCCATTTAGATGCATTCTCTTTTTGTACTTACCTCCACTATTTCACACCCTGCTCATTTGAGCAACCTGATCTTGGTGGCCCTACCTGAGCAGGGGCTTAGACCAGGTGACCTCCAGAGGCCCCTTCCAACCTCAGCCGTTCTGTGATTCCATAATCTGAATGCTGCTGAAGTCATCCAGGATGAAGTTTCTTTGCTACTAAATCCAAGCCAGCATTCGGCCTTACTAGGAACCTTTCTTTCCATAGGCTTTCCTACAGGCATGTGGTCAGTGCTTGGGTATGATAATTTGTCTGTTTGTTACTCCTTGCTCCCTCACCCTTTGGGTACACAGACTGTCCAGCATTTTAGACAAGGATTGTGTTTTATCCTTGAAGAATACAGCAGGTAACAGTCTAACCCTGACTTGTATGTCTTGACAGCATTGCAATGCAAAGAATAAACAACAATGTCCTTGCAGAAATGACCGATGTGTGGACTGATGGTCATATACGTTTTCTAAGAAAGTGGAAAAGTTTTATGACTCTAAGATTTACTTATAGTTTAAACCTTTATGTAGTTGGCACGACCACCTGCTGTTCATTTAACATAGCTGACACAGATCAGCTATTTGGAATCTAATACAGAAGTGATTAAAATATTCAAATGCAAATAGGCATATTGCAATCAAAACAAAGACATGCATGTTTAGTCAAAAATGGTGTGAGAACAAAGGATTTCATAGGTATTGTGTGGACAGTGCATGAGAGATAGCCCATACCAGGAAGCAGGTTTTATACTTAGAATGCAGGCTGAATCAGCAAGGTCACACAGGGAAGAAAACTAGAGGATGAACTTTTGGTTTGTCAGGCAAACTAAAAACAGCTTGTTTTACAGCTACTGAAGTGTCCCATTCATCTGATTTCTCCTGTGTTCACTAAAGCAGGGTGCTGAACACTCCTACAGACAGGCAGAAGACAGAAAGATGCTGGATCCCAGCAGTAATTTCTCTTTCATATCCAAACAAGGAATACAAAAGAACTGATCAAAATTCAATCATATCCAAGCAACCATCTAAGCATGAGCCATTTCATAATTTCAATACTCATGAAGATGATCAGTTTTACTCTTTACAGCACACAACATGAAGTCTTTTTTTTTTTTAAAGTAACATCATACGTTTTACTTCGTATGCCCCAATTTGGAGAAAAAAAAACTATTAAATGTTTTATACACTTTGAAGTAAACTAACAAATTGAGGTTTCCTTATATGTTCTTGTGAGATCGGACAGCCTTATAAAAAGGGTGAAAATTAAACCTTATAGGACAATTGTTTCCAATTCATGCTTGGCTAAAGACACTCAATATGACCTTAAGGAAATTGTGCAACTTCCCATTGGAAAATGTAGATGACAGCATCTGATACACAGGGAAAGAGACTGCTATTGTGCACCCATTCATGGCCTGAGACACAATATATTATAGTTATGAGCATAAATGTTACCCAAAGAAGTTATTTTATTACCTCATAAAGAAAAAAAAAACACATTCATTTCCAAATACCAGTATATCTAATCTACTCAATTCAATAATAATAATGTAAATTTTGGTGCAATGGTAAAGTCGTGTAAGTTAATATCTGCATTAAGTATTTAACTTGCAAATAAGACTTGCATACCAATGTGCTAGAGGTTTTATCTGTCAGAAATACTGAAGAGATCATATACATGGAAAACAAAAGTAATACCCAGACTGTTACAGATGCAGAACTGTAGCAGAAATGTAAACAATTCGTAGTCTTAGCCCTAGGGAAGCTTTGAATAAAAGCATGCACGCTGTCGACGTCTTCTGTTTGCTCTCAACAGATGCCTGCAGTGTCTACAGGCCTGTTGAAATTCATATATCAGTTACTAATCAAAGCCTTCAGAAAGTACTGGGGGAAAATGGCATTTACATTCAACTCAGCTACATGCATGGCCATGCTTCTGTAATCCCAGTGCATCTTGTGTTGATTTCAATCAATATGCCATGGTACGAGGCCTTAGGCAGCCATGCTTTATATATGTATGGAACAAAAATATTCCTAAATGTGGCAGGAACGAGAAGAAAGCACTACCATGAAAATGAACATTCAGTAGTAACCTCCATTGTTCATCATCAACCCAGTAAAAGCAGAGTGAATAAGAATTTCCATTTAATTGCCTTTAACAGCACTCAATATGAGAATTCAAATTCCCTCCAGGCACAGAAAACACAAGAAAAAAGAAGCTTGCAACAAAGAGCACCACTTATCTACAACACAACTAATTAGTTTTATGATGGCAATTTTAAAGCAGCTCTATTCAAAATGAATATGGCCGATAATAAATTTATTTCAATAAACAATATTATTAATGAACCACAAGACAACTTAAAAATTTGCACCAATGTCTATACTGATGCTTTTATGAGTTCACACTATCATCAGATCAACCTCCAGCTATTACAAATTTCCAATTAAAACCAAGAGAAACATCACCAGAATAAACATGAAAGACTGACAAGAATAGGGTGTTTTCTTGTTGCTTTTTGTTGGTTTGCTTTACAAAAAAAGTGGCTAACCTGAGATATCATGAGAGATAGATATCATGAGAGATCTGAGATAGAACATGCCTTCCATGTAAACTTTACGGCCTTTGTCGTGTGGCAAAATCCCAAGTTTAACTAAAACTTTGTGGTTTTTACTCTTCTGTCTGCTTTTCTGTTCTTCTAACAATGAGGCTAAGATAATTGCACTTCCTTGTCCTGCACTTGCTTGAGTAAGGTTGCATGCTGAGATCCAGTTCCTTAAGGGCTGCGTGCCTGCCTGTGATCTCTAGTTACTTCACATGAGCTCCCCATACGTAAATTCATATACCACGGTAAGAGTGTGTTTGTAGTGCATTTTGGAAGTGGCCTAAGCTATGCCACATTGCTAGTGAACAATAAAAACAACCCATGAAGAATACTGACTGCTTTCTACATTGCTGCTGCTACTTTAGTAGTAGCTTTCTGCTGGAGAGAAGTTTCAAGGGTAGTATTTATAGGGAAGGATTATTTCCAGTTGCAAAGTCAGAACAGCAGGGACGAAGGAGGAACTCTTCTGTCACATCAAATTAGGACTATCCCAGAGCAGCCTATAACAAAGCAGAGGCAGCATGCCCTGAATGCATTCTCTAGAAAAGAAAAGAAATGAGAAATAGCAACAGGACTAAGCCCTAGGCAGGTACACACAAACCAGTTAAGTTGGATGAAGCAAAGAAAGAAGTTTGCTTCTTAGAAGAGAATATTCTTTGCACATTAAAAATTATAATAATAATAAGCAATGGAGAAATCCCGTATCCTAGGCCCCAGTTGGAGTACTGTGTCCAGGCTTGGGGCCCCCAGCACCAGAAGGATGTGGACCTGTTGGAGCAGGTCCAGAAGAGGCCATGAAGATGATCAGAGGGCTGGTGCACCTCTCCTATGAAGAAAGGTTGAGAGCTAGGGTTGTTCAGCCTAAAGAAAAGGCTCCAGGGGGACCTTACTGCAGCTTTTCAATACTTAACGGGGGCTTATAAAACAGATGGAGAGCAACTGCTTGCTCAGTCAGATAACGACAGGACAAGGGGGAATGGCTTTAAACTAAAAGGAGAGATTTAGATTAGAGGTTAGGAGGAAATTATTCACTCAGGATGGTGAGGCACTGGCACAGGTTGCCCAGAGAGGTTGTGAATGCCCCCATCACACCATAAAACTGGTTGAAAGTGCTAGTGTTGCAAATAATTAAAAAATAAGGTTTGTTTGTGCTTGAAATCAGCTTTCCTAATGTTGATCTTTCCTGTTTTTATAAGCTCCTTTATATCTAAACAATCTCAAAAATCAGTCCCTGAGAGAGGAGCTCAGTCTAAGCCAAAGTCATTGTAACCAGGCAAGACTTAGCTCATATCTACAGCAGTAAAGGCAGCAAAAGACGACCTTCCTAACTGCTAAAACATCATTAACAGCTACACCTTTTGTACCTAACTACATTTAATAAGCACAAATACTTCAAGTCTTAATTTGTCTGTTATCACGTATTCATATTGCCTGCAATTCCTTCTGCAAACCAACAGCACAGCAGTTCTGACTACTCCATAGGTGATTAATAAGAATCTCAGCCAACACCTGAATTGTAAATAGTTCCCAGACCTGTTCTCCGACATGGTATAAATACATAGTACTGCCTGGTGATGAAAACCCCCATTTGTGAAATGAATCATCTCCTAGTAAGCAATTAGCAAAGGATAAATTTAAGAAGACAATATGCTTTTGCTTTGTTAGCAGCTTTGTATCAAGGTGACCTATCTTCTAAGCTATGAAATAATTGCATAAGAATATGCAATCTAAGCACCCATGACTTCTCTAATTTTACTGAGAAAATAACCAGAACTTTCATTGGCTTCAGTGGATCCCAGTCTTCAGCCCTAGGAATTTCCTTCTGAATGATAAACTGTGTTCTGGCTCCTGATTCACTATATCTGCTCGTGTGGAAATTACAGGCAGGAATCACAAGCAGTTTAAATAATTAACTTTTAAAAGACACCAAAACCTATCAATCTTGGCTCTTTAAGGTGCAGTCTTACTTTCACAGAAGCTTTCAAACAGCTTCACAAGCATCATCAGAATTTTCCCTTCAGAGAGTCTTCAGTCTCACAACAGCAGTTTTTGTGGAATGGAAAAGTGTGCTTTCTTCCTGTGATGCCCGCCTGCAGGAGCAATGCCCATGCTTTTGCAGAGCCTGGGATCAGCAGCACAGTCAGGAGAAGACTCCAGTCAGCAAGGGAGCGTTTAGCTTGCAAGCTAAATCTGTCACGGCACTGGATGCCAGAGCTTTCCTCTTTTTTTTCCAGAAAGGAAGCTTTCAAATGTTTCTGAACTTGATAATTGGCAAATTGTACAGATGGCCATTCACATTGTTGCAGCACCAGAATCCTAATATTGATGCCTTCCACAAATGCTTAATGATTTCCTACCCTTTTGAAGAGACTCTTAAGTATTAAGATTGGTACAAATGAAGTACAAAAGCAACTATTTGCTGATGTGTGCACCTGCTCCCATCAACAGCATAAGAAAGAGCAGGGGTTAAAAAAGAAAGTTAGCAATTGTTTGCTACAGAGTACCGTAAGTGTGATTTCATGCAAATTAAAAAGAAGAACGGACTGACCTAAAGATAAGGTGCCAAGATGAAGAGGACTGAAGCCATAAAATATACAGATAAGGAAAACAAGAAAAGACATTTAGAATTTTTACCTAGCATTTATGAGGAACAAAACAAAATAGCGAGGCATGATACCAAACCCACCATCCACTCCTAGCACATACAGACAAAAGCCAGTCAATAAGAACTCAAAGTACGTTATGAGAACATACTACCTGGTATCCCCTGACACACATTACACATAATCCTGACCTGACTACTTGTGCACACATACATGTTTTGATTCTTACAAGTATATGGTTATGAAAGTGAGTGAATGAAATCTGTGACAGAATGAGCGTAAGCAAGCAGAAATCAGGCAACTTATAGATTCTGGAAAATAAGTATCACCTCCCCCTTTCATAACGCCTCCAGAAGCACTAGCAGCTTGCCTAGCTCTGGAGGCAACTTTTTTTTTTTATAAGTAATCTGTGTACACATAATCAACATGCAGACAATCAGTATACACAATGTGTATTCAATTGTAAGTATATTTACAAAGTAAATGGTAAGTATATTTACAAAGCATTGTCATGTCCTTGAAATATTACGTGCACCTGTACAAGGACTATAACTTCACAGATGTAAGGAACTGGAGCGTATTTATTATCCAATGGACTTTTCAAAGCTAAGTCCACCTTCTGAACTTGGCTTCTGAACAGTGACTGATGAACCTGTATTATGATAAAAGCCCTATAAGAGTGCTAGTGAACAGAAGTGGGCAAAACTCGGTGAATGAGAACAGCACAGCATGTTGTGATCCACAGTCAGCACATCCACAGCCAGGGTCCCGTCATCCAGGGTCCCGTCATCGGGAGGGATGTCGGATTGCTACCATGTTACTACTGTCTTTATAATTTCTATCCTTTATTATTTTTTTTTTAATAGCATAATGAGCTTCAAGAGTTGGGTGCCTTTCCTACTGAGATTAAGAAAGCACCAGCAGCTCCTCAATGCAAAACATGTTTTCAGAGGCAGCTTTGATTTATTGTTAGTCTCTCATACTGCTTGAAATCTCCATTATATGAAGAGCATTTCTAATCTACATTTGTAATTCACACTTAATCTACTCAATGAGTCATTATATAACAAAAATACTATCACAGCATGGCATCTGACAGAGATGTCACAGACGCATATAGGGATGTTCATTTTCCATTCATCACTTTACGGACTTAAGAGTCTTTGGAGAGCATCACACAAATCTACATTGGAAAATATCTCAGTTAATCAAAGGATTTGTATCATCAGAAGGAGACAGAACTCTATCAACTCCCACTTTGAGGCAGTTCTTGAGAAGTTTTTTTTTCCTTTTTGTTTTGTGTGTGTGTGTGTGTGTGTGTGTCCATCCCCCAAAGCAGCGTGTTCATTAGGTATCTTAAAACTGAACCTCTGAACTGCAGCGCATCTACACATGAATTTGTTGGTAACACACACCGACAGAAAAGGGTACATAGCATAAAACAGTCTCATTGAGCAACACATTTATTTTACAATGGATTTGTATTTTGACACAGAGGAGTATCTACAATTGTAACTACCTCTACTGTTGGGAATCTATAAGCCAGCCTTTTAAACATAGCAGTGACTCCAAAAGAAATCTGTACAGATCGAGTCAAACTGCATCACTGAAGTCTCTGCATATCCGAAGAGGGACATCACAGAACAAAAAACACCCGTTCTAAAGAGCCCTAGGAAAATGAAGAAATGTATGCTTCTCAATACAGTTTTGAAAGTCCTGTAGACACAGCTGTGTGTATACTAACACTGATATACAGTGATGTGCAGTGCTCCACCAATCTGGATATTTAGGAAGACAGAAGAGATCCACGGGGGTCTCTCACTGGCCAGGCAAACCCAGGCTGTTTCTGTGTAAAGCCAGTCAGCTATCTCTGTACTAAGCTTCCCCAGAATACTCCTTTCTGAGCTGCCCCATATAGCAGGGTTATAGCAGGGTTTTTCAGTGGCTTAGCTCCTTTTGCACAAAACACTGTCCCAAGACAGTGAATTCAAGCCATAACCAAGAGTTAATCGAGTGTTTCCCTTTACAGGATGAATTACAAATACATTCATATACTACTAACACATCACCAGGAGCTGTGAATCAAAGTATAGTTAGGAAGGAAAAAAATCAAGGAAAGGAGAACAAAAATATTTTTATAAAATATTTAGTATTACACTCCCACACTTCTCTGCCCTCAATGCAGATTAGAAAAGTCTGGTAATATCAGAAGCCAGGGGTTTGCAGTTTTATATATACATATAAATATAAATTGATTAGGACAGAATTCACATGAAAAAAGAAACTTAAGTCATCATGACTCTGCTGTTTATTACACAAATAGCACAAAGACACTGTGCTGTGTATTTACACACAGAGACACGTAATCACATACCAGTGCTGATGATTTCAGAACACTCCAGGAAATGGAGATGGATTTTGATTTAAAAGACTGTCCAAACCCCTTAGGCTGCTTTCAAAATAGCAACTCATAGGTTTATTTCAGGGCTATTCAATCCATTTTTGCTAACATGCTCCAAGCAATTTTATGAAGGTCTGTTCAGTAGGAGCAGCATTACAGCTCAGCTGGGCCAGCCACATCTGGCATGCCACCTCGCAGCGCAGAAATACAGGCGCATATCTAACCTGGTCCCAAAGAGATCAAGGAATGTTAAAAAAAAAAAAAAAATCTGAAACATCATCACAGCCACGGCTGCAGTAACGTTTAATCACATGCTAATTCCTGATTGAATACAAGTGTTATCCTCTCATGACAGGAAGAGCATAAAAGCAACGAAAAATGGAATAAAGGAACCAACAATGTAGTATAACAGAAAATATTCAAACTTTTGGCATTAAAAGTTCTTTGATATATTACCTGGCATGCTGTAATTTATTACTATAAAATTCATGTAAATGTCATGCACTACTGAAAAGTCCAACACAGATTTATTAAGGTATGTTGCAAAGCAAAACAACACAACCAAACAAAAACCACATGAGCAAAACAATACGTTTAAAATATTTGACTGCTTGGAAACATAGCAAAAAATTCAGACAGCACTACTGGCATAGCAGTGTATTTATTAGGAGGTTAGTCCCAATGGGTCAAAAGGTTATATGTCTGAGCCACTGAAAGAATTACAGGAGACAGGAAACTATTTCATTAGATCTCAAGATTAGCATGTTTCATTGCTGACCCTGGTGATACAGCGTAGAATACAAATAATATTAGCAAGACAGTACACAGCAACTCTTGGTGATAAAAAATAAGTATATTTGGAAACAAAAACAGAGACTTAGGTTTTAACTTCAGTGAAATATTGCAGAAGAAGGTCTGAGGTTTTGCAAAGGTCACGGTAAGATGATGACATTTTCTACAGAAAAAGAATAATGTCATTTGTTGAAAGTACTGATAAGTCAGGCTTCTCAGGACAAAAAGCACTGAAAATAAGCACAAAGTGTTCAGATCTCATCTTGAGATACCATCATACTATTTGTTATTTTCAGAATGAGGTTATGCACTCACCACACAGCAAGATTTTTATCAATTTTTCACTATCCAGAAGATTAGACCGAAGAGTTGTAACAGTTATTAAAAATGGTGAGTGATTCTTACTTAACTTGAATTGTTGGAAACTATCCTACATAGAACATTTTCAAAAGCAACAGAGAGAATTGTGTCTCTAACAAAGAGCTTTTCATGAAACAATCACCTTGAAGAGGTGTAACCTATGATCAGCTTCTTGATTTTAGAAATACTGATCCCTTGCTGTGCAAAATTATAATTTAAAGAACTGGAAACATGTTACCACTTAATATCTCTAAACAGAAACATCACTACACATTAGATATCCAGCCTGTTTTTACCAGATACCTGGCCAAGCCTGCTCCAAAGGACTAAGGAGGTCACTTGAATCCTGTGACTGGCCACCTTCTTTGGCCATCACTCCTCTGGAAGAAACCCAGACCTACATCCTATGGCCTCTTTTCAACTACATTGTGACCACCACTATGTTAAAGAGAGGACGAAAGGAGGAGGAAAATGTCAGCTTTTCTTGGTTACACTAAACAAAACCAAACTAAAAGCCAGCCTTCAAAATGCACAGAGGGAACACATTTCTGCCCTTTCATTTCTGTTTTCATAGAAATGACCACATAAAGAACATTCTCCACTTATTTAGATTGACTAATCTACTTTATCTATCAAAGATGTCATGTATTTTAAAAATGCAGACCCATTTGAAGGGTAGAAAATATCAAAAAATAGTTAATACAAAGAGAAAGATGTGGAAAGTGGAATAAACCACTAGCAAGAACAGCAGCTTCTTCAATGCTAAAGGCAGAGTCACTATATTATAACCAGGAAAGGACAAAAATATAAACCTACATCGATATTTTAACAGTATTTAGCTAGAATTTAATAAAAAGGAGTTAGGCAGAATCTACACCTCTTCATTGCCCTTTTCCTTCAGAAGGAGCTTCACAGAACTGTTAACTGATATCTTGGACTGTATCTGTATATATATGAAAGTACTGCCCAACTATCATTAAAAGGAAAATGTATTTCAATTATTTATTCTAAAGTTTGCTGTTCATGTTTGGTTGTTAATGTAGTGCCATGGAATCTAATACAAAGCAGAAAGTCTGTGAAGAGCAACTGCTTTAGGAAATTTCCAGTAATGAGAGGGTTCAGCAGAAAAAATGGGGTAGCCATCTTCTTTAAAGAAAGGAGACAAGAATGAAATAAGGAAAAAAAGTGTGAAGTACAGGCTGCTGTTTAAGTCATGCTAGACATGGAAGAGAAATCAAAAAAATGCTGCTAATCCCATAGTAATGAGCAAACAACAGCTTCCAAAAAGTTAGCAGAAAAGCAGGAAGAAAATGAACAGTAACAGCCATGATATTGGGGACAATTATGAAGGTCCCGAAGAATACAGTACATGCTTTCCTTACTCTTCATTAGAAACAAAATAAACCAAATGCAAAAACTTTGTGACAGAGAACATTATTAAACAGAGAGAAC
This sequence comes from Cygnus atratus, assembly GCF_013377495.2. Lineage (NCBI taxonomy): Eukaryota > Metazoa > Chordata > Aves > Anseriformes > Anatidae > Cygnus > Cygnus atratus. The sequence goes on from NC_066362.1 coordinate 63,456,083, forward strand.
TGGGGATCATAAGCAAAGCAAAAATGAGCAAACTATGACCGAAATAAAATTAGGTGTCAGTCAAGTTAGAACCGTACCTAATTATATTAGGCCCTTAAACAAGAAGACATGAGCGATTTGCAATAGAAGAGTAAAATATAGATCAAAATCAAATTGCTTAAGCAATCAGAAGAGTAGATGACAGGGTTGTGCTCAATTCAGAAATGCAAGCTAATCCAATAACTAAAAATGAGCTAATAAGATGGACTTGGTGAGTCTTGCAGTGCTTTAAAGGCTTTGATGTATTATCAAGATTGTCTTTATATTATACAGTCCTCAGATCTCTCATTTTCTTATTGCTCTTCTCAGAAGTCACTACTGGGAACTACAGCTGCATTTGTGCTCAAAAACAAGAGTCGACAGTTATAATGAAGATAGCTTCAAATTAACTGTATATGAAGGATGAAGTCACCTCTTAAAGGTGATTATTTTCCACCAGAGAGCAGCAGTTAGGTTGGGTGAGCTTGCATATAATATCTGAAGGGTTGAATAATTTTACAGGAAGACAGAGATGATTTTTGCATGCTTTTTTAATGAAGATGAAGAAGAGCCTATTTAAGAGGTAATCTATCACAACGAAGGACTAGAGAGTCAAGCAAAACTCGGAGATGAGGAAGAAACCATAAGAAAGAGAAATGGATATATTTTAACACAAGTTACAAGACTGACTGTCCTTAAAGGATACCAGAAACAGAAAGAGTGGGTGGCACAAAACACAGGAATAGAACTGGGTCTGGAAGTAATTAGAAGGATGGGATGAAGATACGGCTAAGGTAAGAAACCAGTGCATAATGAAAAGGCTTGGTGAAATGAATTTCCAAGCCCAAAGATACCAAAAAAAAAAAAAAACCTTTATGATCAGATTAGGATAGCAGTAATTGTTGTATAATTGTTATAATAGGGCAGGAAAAGGATAAACAAATCCTAACCAAAACCATGCCTTATGTTAATTGATTCCAGAGCAAGAGCAAGAGTAAGCAGTATATAACAGGCTTGAGTATCAATAGCCAACAGAGGAACTATTTGAATAAGAAATAAAGCTCGCAAGCAGATAACAAGCATATGTGGAAGACCTGGTCTTACAGCTACAAGGGCAGAAGAAATATTTATTTAGCAAGGAAAAGGACTATTTGTGTTCAAATGAAGATAGACCCAAATGAACACAACAAGATACATTGAGCAGCTTGTTTTTGAGGGAAAATAATTTGGTGCTGATTTTGCTAATTGTTGTCTATGGAGTTGCTTGAATGAGGCTAGTGAGACCTGGATTTCCATGGTTCATCCATATCAGGCAATAAGTACCTGGGACAGATGAGAAACAAATATGAGAATATTCAAGTGAAAGCACTTATTATTGGTCCAGCCTCAATACCACAATGCCAGTACAGATATCTACCAGAAGCAGAGGATTGATTGCAGTTTCTTATTGATAGTTAAGATCAACAACTGCTGTGCAGCAGCCTTGTATTATGTGCAGCTCTCCATCCAGTCTACTGCAGCATTGGCCAAACAACAGACAGAATCCTAAATATATAGAATAGTCTCAAATCCTAAATCCAGAACAAGCCCTACATCTTTGAACTCCACCAAAAGCTCCAGCTGCAGCCAAAATGCTACAATTGTTGGAGGTGCAAAGCAGTGTTCAGAAAAACATTTAGCATATCATTTTTATAACCCTCTTTGTGCAGTAACGCTACTATAAGTTCACTTTGATGTTCCAAGGGAAGCAGCAGTGTCTTACTGACATGCCACAGGCTTTCCTTAATGCACCTGTGCCTTATCCACTTACCATGCCACAATTATATTCACACAGATAACATTCCTACCCAGTACACCAAGCCGGTAATATTTGGAGGTGGTTAAAAATAAAGATCAATAGGCTAACTGGACCAAAAGGTCTTTGTACCTTGCAAATTCAAATTTAATCTGAATTTAAGAAGCAAGACACAGATAGGGAACAACTTTCACTGTGCATGGCCTAAAACAGAGGTTATAGTATTACATAGAAAAACCCTTTCAAGAAGACTCAAGATAGAGCAGTAGCATAAAAAACAGCTCCCATAATGTTTTTATCTCCCTGTTGTAGTGTATCAAATGCAGCATCGCTGGGGTGAACCTACACAGTAGCCACAACCACTCAGTGTCCAAAGGAGTTATAGAAAGGAAATAGTTACTCAAGCAGGAAGGTTATGCTTCTGGAGAGAACCCAACTACTCCAAACCACTGTGGAGAGTTTCATACTTGGAGTACAACACTGCGTTCAATGGAACTGAAGTTAATTTGCATAAACCCTAAGTCCCCATAAACCCTATATTCACCTAGAAGTGAAGTATCAAGCAAGGTCTACACTTCTCAAATGGACAGAGAAATATCTAAAATTGAACTGGAGAGGTAGAGATCTATAACAAACCTGATAAAGGAGGTCTCCTTACCAGGTGTCCTTATCAAGATGTTAGAGTTGTGAGCAATAACTAGTTAACTAGCAGTAACCATTAACTAGTACAGATCTCAAATACATTTGAGGTAAATAATCAATGCTGAGCTGAAAGGTTTTCATGTGCCTAAAGCTTTCTAAATGAGGGGAAAAAGTTTCAAGTCTTCATATGTAATCATGCAGAATTGTTGCTTCTTGAACAGGCTACGTCCTCATTAGTTTTAAACAGTCTATGTGGTGTGCTGATATGAAAATGTTTTGAATATTTCAATAAATATTAATTCATACATTTGAATATTTCAATAAGCTAAACTAAACCAATTAAGGATAGAAATGTCTGCCTTGATAAACGTTCTTCACCCTGTGAAGAACTGGTAACATACGTGAAGCATTGAAGTTCATGCAAGGAGGAATGAATTGTAATGTGTGGGTGTGGGAGCACCAGAAGATGCCAGAAAAGGGCAACAGAAAGGCATGTGCTTACAGCAGGTCATCAGGATCCTAGTATTCCATTTCTCAAGATGCATCATTCAGGAAAACAGAGGACGTGAGCTTCATGGCTTGATAAAGATAGGGTTGGCACCTCAAGACACCCAAATAACAACGAAGGGGCAGCACGGAAATGCCAACAGTTTATGAACAGAGTTAGGATGACCCCAACAAATCACAGCTCCTAAAGAATACAAAATGTACATCCTAAACCAGCACATTACCAAATTAAGGGCATGACAAGAACTTAACAGTGGGCATCCCTTTTTTTCTGTGTCATCAAAAGAAAAAAGGAACCTTGACAGAGCACTTGAACACACATTTATCTTGGTGCTTGTGGTAATGTGGCTATGCAAGTGTGTGTGAGTGAAATCAATTTTGGTTCAAAATCAGCTTCCTCTCCTATAAGTAATGTTTTGGTTCTTATGTAAATATCTGCATATTCTAGCAAGTTATTTGCCACACATCACTGGAAAAAAATACCTTCTGAGGCACGCCCACAGCATTTAAAATCGAGAGCTCTATCAAGAGGATGGTGGCAATAAGCAGTCTACACAGGCCACGGGCACATGATTCAACCAATTGGACTTATAAGACGATGGTAACCTGAGTAAGTCACTATCAAAGAGGAAATTATTATAACCTGAGGAGAATCAAGTTTAAACCTATGCCAATAATATTGCTATAATTAGGTGATAGCAAGTCTTTAAAGAGGTATTACATGTGCCCTTTTATCATTGCTAAGTAACATAAATTTGCAGTTACTCTAAGAAATCAGGGAACCCAAATGAATACATGATCAATGACGTATTATAACTATCTTGAAAATACAGAAAAAGAAAAAAAAAGAAACAAGGAAATCACGTCTTGACTATTCTGACTGAAAAAGTGGAGCTGCTTCCAGAGTGTCTAAACAAGACATCAGAAACACCATTTAGTTTCCCCTTTTCATTAGAACTATATATGTAGTTTTGATCGCTCTGATATCCTGGTCCTTATTGCTACGTATTTATGTATTGTTCTATTACCATTAAAAGAAACAAGTGTTTCTAGTATTTGGCTTGAGATTTCCCAAACCATCTATTACCTGGTCTTTGAAGACTTGGTAAAGTCTTCATCTTGTTTGGATGTAGCAACTGCATTATTCAAACATAACATCATGGGCTCAACAGAAAAGTGACAGAGATTTTATAGGCTGCATTTTACAGCAGATTAAAACAGTTAATGCAATGATATCTTCTGGCCCTCAGATTTATTCTGCTCTTAGAAGACTTAGTCTTTTAAAAACACATTTGAAAGAAGCTCATTAACCTTTCTCTTTACATAGATTTAACACTGAAAACACTATACTGATAACTCTTAAGTTGACTTCAGTTAACTGAAAGTAGCATTTTAATACCATAATTATACTGACAAACACTGTCACCATCCTCAAAAGTCTATCTTTTCCTCTTCGATATTAACATAACTAACTCATAAGAAAAGAATACTTCATGTGCAGAAGTTAGATATCATCAACAGGTTTTTTTTCAGAAGAGTGTTAAAAGTTACACAGCAGTTGCAACTCAGTTTCTTGTTTTCTTTTATTCCTATCTTGTAAACTCAGGAAAACTTTCAGTATGACCACACTCATTTCACTTGACCTCTGTGTGCATCACTACACCTTGCCACTACTTGACTGAGTTAATTATTCATTAGCTAAAATAATCTTTCTCCGAGATAGCTAGAACTTACAGATACCACTTCAATATGAATAAATAATAGCATACTGACAGGAATATGGTATTCATTTGGTCAGAAGGATGGCGAATAAAATGATCATTGATCTAAATAGATACCACAACAATCACAGCTGTAAACATCACCATGTCTTTCTGGTAATATTTTTCAATAATGAAGAAAATAGCCCACTTTGTTCAAAGAGCCTCAGGTATCAAGTACCCACACTTCTACACCTCAAAGGCCTTTGAGTTTTAAAAGGCAGGAGGTCAGTGCTTTATAAATATCAAGTCCCTTGTAACCTAGTTTCAAAACCGGCACTCATAAGTTATTTATTATTGTTGTTATTTTAGAAGCTTCCTGTAAAGATTAATTCTAGTTAGTATTCCACCTCAAAAATGGAGTGGAAGGCCTTCTAAATATCTAAGACATTTTCATATTTTTGGAAAGTAAAAAACATACTAAAATTTCAAATTGAAGAGCAAAGAGTGTAGGATCTGATAAAGGGAAGAAATCAAATTTCCTTTCCTACACTCCTCTTGACAATCCAGGGAAACAGGATTCCTGGAACAGGAAACATTTGCTTATTTCTTGAAATAAAGGATACAATTTATCATACACTGAATTTTCTGTTTAAATTATCAAATCATGTCTGTCAGTGTTACTGTCTTTGACCAGTTGCTTTAAATTTCCTATGTAAATTTGGGTAAGGGCAGTTCCAAAAAGAACAGCTTTCATTTTGTTTTTAAATAAACACCTACTATGAGCATTACTTCTGGCAATGGCAGGAAATTACAACAGTTAAGGCTGTAAAAAGCACAGTTATATGCTCTCTTTAAGTGAGATAACAGAAGATATAGAGCTTGAAAAGTCAAACTTTACATTTCCCGTTCCTCTTTGATTATAAAGAAAACCTTCAAAAATAGTTTACTTGTGTATAAATCATCAGTTGATGTTGCAATTGCGTATTTTTACTGGCTTGTCAGAATGTTTTTAGAAAATCTGCATAAATGTTTTGAGGTAAATCACATAGCAGGAAGGACAGAAATGCTACCATAACTCTCTAGTAAAACAACTGTGGCTCAAGTACACAAAAATCATAACTGTAAAATTACACAGCTGATTTTACTGCTGCTGAAATAACCTCCTGATTTGAAGAAAATATCCATGGTTTTCACCTAAAGTACCATAAATGTCAACTGTGACTATTATTCAAACTATAAAGGTTAGTGCATTTCTGTACTCAGAATTTAAATTAGCAAATCCCTATTATAAAGAGCACTTTTGAGATAAACTAATTAGATTTTGAGCTGTTAAAACACTGACAGTGAGTGATGGCCTGGCTGCTTGCCCTATTATTTCTTTTGAACCAGAAAGAAACCCTTATGTTAATAACAGTACTTTACTAGAAGCTTTTTAAGATAAAACACTACCTGTAATAAGGAACATGCATTAGTGCAATCTGAAAGTACTTTGCAATGACCACTGAAAGATCAGTAGACAATGGAGTGCTAAAAGCCAGCACCAGTGACATTCAAGCTGAGGTTCATTGTGAAGGACAGTGTTAAAGTAACAAGGCTTCCCAAAACCTCTTACATAACTTGTGTAAAACATATTTCAGCACAATCTGTAATTGGTGCAAAAATAGACATTCAAAATGACCATAAGCTTGGAATGGGTTAGAACAAACCCATTTCTGTTTCTGCTTTTTCAGGATGGTCCCACTTGTTTTTATACAACTATGTTTCAGAGATTTATTGGAGAAATCAGATAAGGAAAACCCATTTTCCCTCAAATGTAATCTAATGCAAGTATCAGGAGCTATGTGCTCCATGTGGCATATTTACTATTTACTTTTTAGGGCAGTTCTCCATTTATCAGTTAGTGGATCAGTTAGTGGAGCTTCCATCACATACCTTTCAACGTTATTCTATAAAGTAAAATACAGACCTTTTACACAAAGTTTCTCTAGGGTAAGCTTTCTTTATTTTAATTCCAAATAGCTCACACAGAAGATAGGTAATAGGCACATGGAAAGCAGAATAGAAAAAAAATAATGAATGATATTTTGTGATTGAATATTATAACACAGGCCAATGCCAGTATTTTCAGTATGCACAAAATTAGAGCCTGAAAATCTCACCAGTTGAAAAACAGATTTATTCTACTACTAATGTATATATAAGTACACTAATAGAAGCAGAACCACGTCAAAAAGAAGTTAGTGACAAAAGCCTGAATCTGTTCACAGGACAGAGGTCCAGTGGTGCCAACTATAGACTTGTCTCACATCCTTCCCTAGGATTGCGGATAATTGATTCCTTTTAAAAATAGCATACTCATCTAAGCAAAAACATTTTAACTGTTGGCCTCTCTCTCTCTCTCTTAATAGCCAAGATCAATAACACGGGCCCAAACTTCTTCCCAGCTTGTGTGCCCATGACAAGAGAACCCAGATCTCCAGGTCCCACAGAAACAGTCTAGCTGCATGGTCTAGCTACATCGGGTACCAGCAAGAAAAAGGTAAACAAATAGGAAGTGCTATGGGAGATTGGATGCAATATAAGAAACAAAGAATTTCAGTATTTTAAGACTGACGCAACAGAGATCCTTCCATATCTTTAACCTTCCCAGGTTAACCAGTCCGTTAATTTGCAAGTATACAAGATATATGGTATTATAAGAACCACAAAGAAGCTTGGACTTCAGAAGAAAGGGTTCACTGAATTTATAAAGGCCACATATTTACATTCCCTATTTTCTCTCTAACGACATATCCAGCATCCATCTTGCGAGAACTACTTACCTAGAAACCATAAAACTGCAACAGCAATTCATCTACCAACATGACAAAGACAGCAGCATATTCGAGCGTCTTTAACAGCTTGATCAATTTTACAGAGTAAAGCTGCTCTCTGTTCTGAAACTGTATCTGTTATATCAGAAACATCCTGAAATTTTTCTTTTAAATGAGTTGAGCCAATGCTGAGTATACCAAAATACTCTTTAACATAGATTTTTATTATTTTTTTAAATTAGAATAAGGGCTGAAGTTGAAACATTTAAAGTCATTTCTTCATCCACAAAACCATCATCATCTTTTCAGAAAGATGGAGAATTAGGCAGCTTTTTATAAGCATCTGAGATACTGATACAGACAACTAAAAGGAGGTTCCGGTTCAAGGATTGCTAGGTTTCAACTAAAAGCCTAGTGGAAGGAACCCAAGGACACCATTTCTAAAAACATACCACAGGAAAAATAAATGGAAAAACACACAGTAATTTTAAGCATGTTTCCAACAGTTACAGGCTCATTTTTCTGCTTTCAGTTATGAAATGCAACTTGCACATCATGGATATTATATGTAGCTGAAATCTATTTCTAGAACATGCAAAAAGCCTTCAAGAGGTGATAGTCCCCACACATGAAAACTTCACTGGATATCTGGGTCAGCTGCAGAGTCATCACATAGAACATATGCCCACAGTGTCAGCATGGTGGGCAAACGAGCTCACAATCTGTCTTTTTCACACTAAACAAAATCTCTAATTGCAAAAAAAAAAAAATAATAATCTTCCAGTAGTTGTTTTCCATTTACTATCCCTTCTTCTTTCCCTTCTAGGAGCTAATTAGAGACTCATCAATTATACTTTCAGGCTGCTTTGTGATAAGCGTGCTTCCACACCCATTTACTCCACTTTATCAATCAGAAAACATCTCATTTCCTTTGGCGGCTATCCTCTGGTTTTATTCAGAACTTCTGTAATGATCCGGGACAGAATTCATCTTTCCTGACTAAACAAGCTGTTTTCCATCACCTGTCTCTTCCTACGTATTACTTTAGAAAATCTGTGCTATTAGCCCATGGACATTCCATGCCTACACAATCTGTATTTTCATGGCAGTATCAAATACAGCATAGTTTTAAGATATTTTCTTGTATACAGGAAAAACAAGTTGTAACTCTGTAAGTAGTTGCTTGATAATGGGATGCAATATTTTTTAATATTTATACATACTAATGTGTGGATATCTATGCATATATAGTAATTACGAAGAACAGAAATATTTACTGTAATGAAAGCAGCAAACTTTTAGACCATTAGACCTTCTAAGTCTACTGAGCTGATGAGGTAGGGGGGATGGCGTGAGAAGATGTACTTTTTATTAAAAAAATATCTCTTCCCTGTTTTGGATTTAGTCCAAGTTGACGCTCTGTGATACAAAGTAGCCTACCAAAACACTAAAGATTATTTCTTGCATATATTAAGGATGGGTTGTTTTTAACTTCTTTTCAAAAGATTGTATGCCTTATCTACAGTACAACCATACTCGGAAGTTATACCCCAGCACATTTCAGACTAATCATATAGTTGGTGCTGCCCGCTTTTATAGTTGATTTGCTTCACTATTTTAGAGAATACAATTTTCTTTAAAAAAAAAAAAAAGTGTTTCACCTCCCACTCACTCCCCTGCACAATTTATTCATTCAGCAGTTCTGGAAATTCAACAGGGAATTTATTAGCCTTCTGTTCAGTAATACAGATAAGCTCCAGGGAAAGAAGCAAATAAATAAATAAAGCTATAATTTGTGGCTGCCATCAACACTAAATTTGACTGAATGTCTTTCCTGGTAAATTGCAGGAAAGAGCATAAAACAGAAAATGATTTTATTCAGCTATACAGAAAAAAAGATTACAAAGACAACCTTATACTTCAATGAATAATTTGGTTCAATAAACAGGAATTCTGCATGGCTTAAGAAATCAAACAAATTGTCCTAAATCAAACAGACTACAAGTGACTACTTTACATGTCTTTGTGCAGCTAGCCCTACTAAAGGAAGATAGCCTTAGCTCCTCTAGTGTAAGAAGGCTAGTCTGTGCTGTCAACCCTCAGCCTGCCAGCTGGTACCTCAAACTGTAGATGAAAGAAAGATCATGTGGATAGATGACGGGATACGCACTCAGCTGTTCATATCCCAAGGAAGAAAAGTGTTTTTAGGAAGAACAGGTCACTGAACCAAAAGCATCTCCGTAAGGTACCTCCTCAAATGGCTACAAGACACCCATCCTCCAACGAACTGCTTGACGCATTACACAGGGAAGAGCTACAGCCACCAAGATCATCCTTCAGGCTCCAAAGAAAGAAAATGAGCATTAAGTGCCACCCACAGAAAAAAGCTGGCATACGACTTCAATACTCTCAAGGTATACTTCTCAGTTGAGAAGTATGGGAGAAGGCTTTCCAATATCTTCATCAATGACATAGACGATGGGATTGAGTGCACCCTCAGCAAGTTTGCAGATGACACCAAGCTGAACGGTGTGGTTGATACCAAAAAAGGAAGAGATGCCATTCAAAAGGACCTGGACAAGCTGGAGAAGTGGGCCCATGTGAACCTAATGGGGCTCAACAAGTCCAAGTGCAAGGTGATGCACCTTGGTTGGGGTACCTCAGACATGAGTACAAACTGGGAAAATAACTCATTGAGAGCAGCCCTGCAGAAAAGGACTTGGGGGTTCTGGTAGACGAAAGGCTCAACATGAGCAAGCAGTGCATGCTTGCAGCCCAGAAGGCCAACTATGTCCTGGGCTGCACCAACAGAAGAGTGGCCAGCAGGTGGAGGGAGGTGATTGTCCCCCTCTGCTCTGCCCTCATAAGGCCCCACCTGGAGTGCTGCATCCAGGTCTGGGGCCACCAGCACAGGAAAGATGTGGACCTATTGGAGCAAGTCCAGAGGAGGTCTATAAAGATGATTAGAGGGCTGGAACACCTCTCCGATGAAGAAAGGCTGAGACATACGGGGATCTTCAGCCTCGAGAAGAGAAGGCTCTGGGGAGACCTCACTGCAGCTTTCAAAACTTAAAGGGGTCTTACAAAAAGGAAGGAGAGGGACTCTCTACTCAGGTAGATAATGACAGGTCAAGGGGGAATGGTCTTAAACTAAAAGAGGACAGATTTAGACTAGACATTAGGAGGAAATTCTTCACTGTAAGGGTAGTGATATACTGGAACAGGTTTCCAAGAGAAGTTGCAGATGCCCCATCCCTGAAGGTGTTCAAGGCCAGGCTGGATGGGGCCTTGGCCAACCTCATCTAGTGGGTGGCATCCCTGCCTATGGCAGGGGGGTTGGAGTTAAAGGATCTTTAAGGTCCATTCCAACCTGAGCCATTCTATGATTCTATTAAGGCATTTGTTTTTAATTTTTCTTTTTTTTTCCTCAAGGAATTTTTTCTTTTTTCCTTGAGGAAAGCAAAAAGAACAAAATCCAGACCTTTGCTCAGTCTCTGGGGATCTCATGAAAGCTTTTGCTCCAGTCATTTGGACATCATTAACCAAAGCAGACTGCCCTGAAAATGTCAGCTAATTAGTTAGTTCTGACAAGGTACATCAGCTACTGAAGATGAGAACACCTGAAACCTTCATTTATCTTGCTAAAGAGAATAGGGATGTAATACTTTCCGTTTTGATCAGCATATTTTTCTCCTTCACACCCATGGATGTTTTCAGGTTCTTGGGTAAAGTAGTTTTCAAGTGAATGATAAGTTTTACAGATCTTGCCGCCTACAGCAAACATTCTCACAGGGGTCAGGGTTAAGTGGTATATAGACTGTGAGATGCCTAATCTTAAAAAAGGAAATGTATCTGTCCGTCAAAAATAATTGGTACTAGAGGGCAGCTGAATGCAAAGACAAGGAAAGAAAAGAATGAATATCTGGTGTAACCACATTTTACACAAATCTCTTCCAACTAGTTCCAGAAAAGCAAGACAGATGAAAAAAAAAATTAAGCCCATCAGGCAGTTGTCCTTGTATAGGAAAACATTGTTGCCGAAAGTTGGATTTCACAGTCACATGAACTTACATAACACAAGAAAAATAAAACATCTGCTCATTTTAAGTATCTTCATTGCTCATCCAGAGCTATTTTTACCATCTTCTATACATATTGTTATTCTGGAATAGGTTTACCCATAGGATTCAGAGATTCCTGCTCAAAATCAGTCTGTGTAAGCAATTTCCTGCTTTTACCTTCTTCCAGATCCCTAGAAGAACTTTGCTGTAAAGTGAATTTAAGTCTACTGGCATTAAGTCTATGTTTAAGTCTACTGCTATATTAATCACTTTCATGCACCTCTTAAGCAATGTCATTATAGAGCTGCTAGACACCACTAGGTCATGCATCAAAAGCCATTCACAGGCTCTCATCTAGGCAGCTGGATTACATAAAACAATATTACACATGCTTTTAAGTTATCGGGCTCCAGACATTCTCTATCTATGTTTTCTCAGGGGTCAGGAAATAAAGTTAGACTATGAACATTTGCTAAGATCAGGTGAAAATTTAGGGCATAACTAATATTTTCCAAAGGTATTGGTGGGGGTGAGACAGCACCAAAAAAAAAAACCAACCCAACAGCAAACAAAAATACCCCCATCAGATAACTTTCCATTAAAGATGTTCCTTTTCTACTACAGAAACAGCCATTTCATCATTCCCCCCGGCCCTCCCCCGACTGATATTCAGATACATTTTTTCATGGACACAAAGACAATTCCAAAAGCAAGTCAGAGGACTTAAAAATAAATAAATAAATAAAATCATAGAATGGTTGAGGTTGGAAGGGACCTCTGGAGATCATATAGTCCAACCCCGTTGTTCAAGCAAGGCCACCTAGAACATGTTGCACAGATGCCTTTCGTGAGAGCTTGATCCCACAGGTGTGGTCCTAACAATAATGACATGCTATGTCTTATGCACTTTAAGAAATCTTGACTAGTAACTCTATTTATGCTTTGAATTTCCATATTGAAACAGCTACTCAGTTTAAAGTCCCCAGTGGTTTAAAGTACATGAAAAGGATTGAGTATGTACACATTCCACCAGGATAAATCTCATTTCTTTGTAACATCATTTTGCATTTTAGAAAACCTTATTCTTCATTTGCATGTCTCTCCCCCTTCTTTTTTTAAATATAGGGAATGTTTTTGTTAAACATGAAGTTCTCCAGAACCGATTTAAAATAAAAATCAACTACACTGAAGCATCTAATATGCACAACTGAAGTGGAACACAGAAGTCCAGCCCTACCAAATACAAATGGAAGCTTGAGCCATCTTCAGAAAGTGTTGTAAGATGCAAACCTGCTCTCCTAACTTATGAAGTAGATATATTTATAGGCAAATACGATGTACTGGTGACTTTTATTCAGCATGCATAACAAAAGTAAGCATTCAAAACTAGTTGTACCTCATGGCCAGTGAGATAGGATAGTAGATAAACTAGGGGTGGAGTGGGCAAAGGGAGCATGCTCTGGACCCTAGCTTAGGACTGCTGAGCAAAATATTCATAATCACACTGCAGCTACTGACAATGGCATCAATGTCATCATCCTTTAAATGCCAGGGGCATTTCACCCTGTCACAGCAGTTGTCAGGAGTCTAAAAAGGAGACTAGTTCACTTCAAGCCATGAAGAACCATAAAAGCAGTACAGAAGAGACTCAGCATTACTCAGGGAAAAACAGCTGTACAGTGAACCACATTTAAGTGTTAAAATGGGGACAAGATTGATCTAGATTAAGTGGATTTTCAATAAAGATGCAAAAGAGCTCTCAATCTAGGAAAGCTCTTAGGCATGTGATAACCTTAAGCATGTAAATAGGCCTCCAGGTTTCCATGGCACCAATAACAAAGAAGGTGTTTGACTGGATTAGGACTGAACGCCTTTATTTTCTCCTTGCAGCTACTCTATTTCAAGCCGAATAAGGTCCAGGATATTCACAAAAAAAATGTAACAGATTCACTACTAACTGGAAAAAAAATGCTATAGACAATACCAGTTAAAGTTATCCTGGGTGCATTTAACAATCCTAAAACTGAAAAATTCCCAGTCTTTCAATTTTCAGGGAAACTCTCATAAACTTTCAATATTCAATGAAGGCAGAATATTTATAAATGACCTATTTAAAATAGTTAAATGAAAGATGCTATCATGAATCTGGACAGATCGGAGAGCTGGGCGATCACCAACCACATGAAGTTTAACAAGAGCAAGTGCCGGGTCCTGCACCTGGGACGGGGCAATCCTGGCTATACGTACAGACTGGGCGATGAGACGCTGGAGAACAGCCCTGCAGACAGGGATCTGGGGGTTGTGGTTGACAGCAAGTTCAATATGAGCCAGCAGTGTGCCCTGGCAGCCAGGAGGGCCAACCGTATCCTGGGATGCATCAAGCACGGCATCGCTAGTCGGTCGAGGGAGGTGATTGTCCCGCTCTACTCTGCGCTGCTGCAGCCTCACCTCAAGTACTGTGTGCAGTTCTGGGCACCACAGTACAAAAAGGACATTAAACTGTTGGAGAGTGTCCAGAGGAGGGCGACGAAGATGGTGAAGGGCCTAGAGGGGAAGACATATGAGGAGCGGCTGAGGTCACTTGGCCTGTTCAGCCTGGAGAAGAGGAGGCTGAGGGGGGACCTCATCGCAGTCTACAACTTCCTCGCAAGGGGGAGTGGAGGGGCAGGGGACCTATTCTCTGTAAACACCAGTGATAGGACCCGCAGGAACGGTGTTAAGCTGAGGCGGGGGAAGTTTAGGCTGGTCATCAGGAACATGTTCTTCACCGAGAGGGTGGTTGCGCACTGGAACAGGCTCCCCAGTGAAGTAGTCACTGCACCAAGCCTGTCTGAATTTAGGAAGAGATTGGACTATGCACTTAGTCACATGGTCTAAAATTTTGGGTAGACCTGTGCGGTGCCAAGAGTTGGACTTGATGATCCTTATGGGTCCCTTCCAACTCGGGATATTCTATGATTCTATGAATTCTGGGTATTTTTATTCTATTTGAACTCCTTGTGCTAGCATTTTGAAGGTCTCATAACTGTTTAACTTCTTTCAAAACAGTGAGTCTTCCAACTATCATTCGTAGATAGAAATATTCAATAATGAGTATTTCATAGAAGAAATGGGATCTTGGTCTACTTTCCCCAGCGATGCTCAGTCTTTAATACAGAAAGATTACTTCACAATTGTTGTTTTAACAAGTCCATGCTATTAGTAAAGCAGGGGAAGTAAATATCCTTTCAAATAAACAGCCCTGCCTACTGAGTTATGAATTTGAATTAATATTCAAACCCTGCTGCATAGATTTATCTTATACGAGCACTGGAATCTATCCCAACCAGCCACATATTCATAGCACAGGCTGTTTGTTTTTTTTTCCCCTCCATATTTTTCCTTCCAGTAACATGTCTCTCTTTAAAGATGTAAGATGTGCTGAATCAGTGGCATCACATAGCAACTGTCTCAGAAGTGTACTCTTGCCAGAAAACCTCAACTGTTTTTTGTGGTTCTGCTTTTCTAGTGCTCATTAGAATCACGATTAATAACATAATTGAAATACTAGATAAGCTCATAGATTACAGCATCTTTTTCAGCTAATTGAGAGGTGGGTTTTTTTGTTTTGGTGGTGGTGGTTTTTTGTTTGTTTTTTGCTAGCTGCAGTAACAAAGGTGTAATATGGTCCAGATCAATTGAAAGAAAAATTAAAGTTGTATGAAGATAAAAATCCAAAACAAATGAACTTGTTTTCTTGGAACAGCAACACATTTGGAAACATACACTTCTAAGCAAACACATTCAAACAACCTATTCTACTATGCCACCCCAGCCAAAGCCAATTGCTGTTTTATGGTCTTCCATCTTCCAAGGAGTCTGGAATAGCTGCCCTCATACAGTCCTCTACCACTAGCTATCTCAGAGTAGATAAGCAAGGCGGGTATAGAAGTGAAACAGACTGCACCCACAACAGGGCATCCCTCTTAACTGACCTGCTGCTATCAGATGTGTCAAGCCAGCCTGGCACGAAGACCCCAAATCAAAAGCTCAGGCTGGCAGAAGGTAGGGACTCCCTATGCCTTCCTCTGCAGTGTACCCATCATATTAACTGTTGATCCAGGAAAATAGATTTGTAAGTCTTTTTTCTTTTCCCTCCTGGAAAGATGTGTTTTAAACAAAGCCTAGAATAGCTTGCCTCTTCACATGCACAAAAGGCTACTTCAGCCACTATCCTTGTTCTCAAGCCATTTCCTTAACAATTTGAGTTCTAGAATGTAGCCTTCCTTCAGTGATAAAACAAACAAAAAAATGAGGTAGATTAATAAAGAAAAAACACCATGTTTGAAGCATTGTATTTGACAGAAACAATCCCAGTCATGACCATTGAGAGCACTTAAATATTTTTATCATGTCTTTATTGAACAGATCCAGAATAAATCCTTAGAATAAAAGCCACATTAAGTTGCATTAATATTTTATATTTCTAATGTAAACCAAGCCTGTTTATCTCAGTAAAACTTCCTGTGTGTTTTTGTTTTTAATATGCATTGTGAAAAAGCAGTTTCACTTCTGTAATAAGATACAGAATCCTCCTTGTAGAATCAAGCTCTTTGGGTTCAATCATCCATTCAGCCCTCATAATAAAAATACAGTGGATTCAAAATGAACAATGTGGAAAAAGCAATAGCTCTACACCACTGAGTTACCTGAGGCCTACCTGCAATGAGACCTTTCTTCCCCCACCACTTCATGCTTTGAAATGGCTTTTACATTGCCAGACAGGAGTTTAACTTATTCCCTTACAGTTTCACTGGTGTTAGAGACAGTTAAATCACAGAACTTGAGGCTAAGAGATAGAATTGCAAAAGAAATGTTTGCTTTGATTTTACCAACAAACATTTAGCAGGATCAGAGAAAGCCTTTGGTCAGATAGCAGAATGTCTCACCCAATGCGCATACTTTTGGCACATACCTAGATTTCCCTTTCCCTCTCCTTTATTGAAAAGGCAATAACATATACAAATGAAAGCAAATTCTTGCAAATTCCTTCAGGAGTGAATTAATGCTTTTAATGGTGGCCTAATTTGAAAAGCTGTCTCTTCAGAAACTACTTAATGAATCAATGTCCCTTAGTATTTCCAAGGAGGCACGGTCATGAAGGGAATTATGCCCTTCAGTCGTGAGAGAGAAGCAGCAATATATTTATTGATGAAAATAGTGATTTAGTAAGGCTTAATCGTGGATGAGACAGTGATTTAACAAAGTTCTAATGGTAAATGTGACACTAACAAGATTCGTGTTGGCAAGGTCACTTGATTATTTACTGCACAGAGGACAGGGTCAGACTAAAAGCTTCAGGGAGACCCTGAGTTGAGTCATGAGGTTCAGAACAGAGTCCCTTTTGCCATCCAAACTTCAAGAAGTCTAGATATGACAGGATGCTATTCCAATCCCAGACTTACCAGTTTATGCCTAAAGGATTATATACACATTCAGTCCTTTATATCACTTTGCTAGGTTTACATAGTTTCAGCATGCATAGTAAATTACTTGCAAAGTTTTAGCAAGCTAGCTATTACCATGTATCTCTCACAGGTAAGGAATCTCTCGACCTAGGGGAGTAACCGTGAGTGGCATCCCTGCTCAACACGAAGATTCTTGCATCCACCCCACTGAAATATAGGTTAGCTCAACAGGCTCTGGGCTGTCCCCTATTTATGGTGCAAGACAATTGACTGCTAGTCATATTTGCATACCAGCCATGTTTGTTTGGTGCATGCTCCATCAGCCTTTGGATCTATCTCCCCCAAATCCACCTTGAGCCCAGTTCAACTATCATGGCCAAACACACTCAACATAGTCATCACGGATGGTTATTGCCCAAGCAGGGTTACAGGTGAAGGGTCAGTGATGGGGGGCAGGGGAGAGGGGGAGTACACTGTCACTAGCATGTGCAGATTACTTTGCATCTTTAATTCCAGAGTCCAGAGAAAGCAACAGGAAAATTGCAGTTGCTGCATATGCATATATTTCACCCATTTGGAAGTAACATGCTACCAAGTGCATACTATTATATTATTTCAAATATCCCTGCCTGCTTCACAATTCCAAATGGTAGAAATCAGATGAATTTGCTTAAATTGTTTTATATTATTATTATTAAAACAACTAATATTCACGTAGTATTATTACGGTAGCTTGGGGGGGGGAATAAATGTTTTCCTAAGGTTACAGTCACTCAGCTTCTACAACAGTTAATTTACCCCAAGACTGGCCACAAGGAAAAAAAATAGGATTATGACATTCTTGAGATGTGCGAGCAACTGAAAACTTATCTTTTGCTAGTAAAAAGAATCAAATGTTTTTCACCACCACCACTCCCTGAAAAAAATCAACTTCAAAGTGAGGAAGGATAATATTCTGTTAACTCAAGTTATCACATGCTTTTATAGAACTAGAATCTTCTGCAGTTGAAGTGATATGCATCTATATTAACATTCTGTTTAATAAGCAAATGAAACTTAGAAAAAAGTTAACCTTTCAAGTAAGATGCTTGTTACAAACAAATGACTTGTTTTTGAAAATACTGTGCATGAGATAAATTCAGCATGGACCCTAATCATCACATGGAACAGAGATTCCTTTCCATCAGTTATTTCACAACAGAAGAAATCAATTATAGCCATAAACAACAGCAGCAACCACTTCAGAAAAAAAGTGGAATGTACTGAAATAGGATAAAAACAACACATTAAAAATAGCCCTATCTGAGCACAAGCTTCTACTGCATTTCATCAGTTGTCCTAACTGAGAGCTTTCAGAACAGTTTGTAATGTATTGCTCCATTTTTGCAATTGTAAGATCAAACTACCAAAAACATTAAGCAAGTGAGATTCATGTTCCTCACTCACACTGATCTCTGTAAGAATCTTTCTTCTACAGTGTCTTGGTTTTGGCTGGGACAGAGTTAATTTTCTTCCTTGTAGCTAGTATGGTGCTGTGTTTAGATTTAGGATGAGAATAATGTTGATAACACACTGATGTCCTAGCTGTTGCAGAGCAGTGCTTACATCAAGTCAAGGACTTTCCAGTTTCTCATGCTGCCCTGCCAGAGAGGAGGCTGTGGGTGCACAAGTAGCTGGGAGGGGACAGAACCAGCACAGCTGACCACAGATAGCCAAAAGGGATGTCCCATGCCATGTGGCTTTGTGCTCAGCAGTAAAGATGGGGAGAGTTGGCCAGGGGGCTTCAATTGCTCAGGGACTGGTTGGGCATGAGTAAGCAGGCGGTGAGCAATTGCACTGTGCATCACTTGTTTTGTGTATTTTTTTCTACTGTTTTTTTTTGTTGTTGTTGCTGCTGCTTTTTTCTTTCTTCTTTTAATGTCTTTATCTCAACCCACAAGCTATTGTACTTTTCAGTTTTCTTCCCCATCCCACTAGTAGGGGAGTGAGAGAATGGCTGTGTGGTCCTTAGCGGTCTGCCAGGTTAAGCCACAACATAACAGTTACAAAGCAATACGTTACCCCAGAAGGAAAAGATATTTAAGTGATCTTCAGAGTCCTACCCAGAGTGAAACATCCATGCAGCTGAACTGAGACTATGAAATTTCTGCATCTTTTTAGATGAGCATAAAATCATCCTACTAACTTTGACTGCAGTCAACGTTTGTGACATGTAATTGTCACCATCTTTGGGCATAGGCAAAGAGACAAAATTTAATGCAGAGACACTTGAAGAGGCATAACTTCCCAACACAACACAGTTGACGAGATCTGCCATGTTTCTTGAACTATCAGCTATTCTGCAGCTGTCTGAAGGCTTCTCACACACAAACAAACAGGGACACTCTCAGGATTCTCTGAGGTTGCCTTGGACAAAACCTGTGCTCTAGCTGCACAAATACCAGACCACCCACTTGAGCTACGATCCTCAACCCTGCTTGCCAAAAATCAAGAAAGGGTGAGTCATAAGTCAGTTTTATTGACATAACTCCAAGAACCGGCAAAGACCATTTCAATGCTCAATGGAACGGAAGAGCATTCATCACCTGCATCTGGCTGCAGTCATGCCCTACACGACTGTCCAGAGGTGGCACTGTGCAGGTGATGGTCTTTTGCACTGTGTTTTAGCCAATGAAGCCGAAAAGAGCAGCTGCCATCACCTGAGAATTTCTTCATCAGCTTGACACCCTAGCTAACCTGACCGAACACACCTTGAAGTCTATTATGCCTGGCAATCACATTGATGAACCAGGACAACAAATGAAACTCAAAACAAAATAAAGGAATTTGAGCATGTGAAAGTATTAAAAGAATTCAGGTGCTAGAGTGACATCATCTGCGACATGGCCCACAGCACTAGCACTAAAAACTAGCTTGTTTACAACAGTACTCGTGGGTATACCTACACAAATAAGCATTTCCATGGCCTGGCACAAATCAGAGACCCTAACAGCACTCAGAAGAGATTTCTCACTGCTGACACAGTACTAATATCTAAACTGATCCTTAAAGTTTGTGGAAACGAGCATGGCATGGAAACACACTGCAAACCCTATGAGCAACAAAGCCTAGGCTGAATGGTACATATAGAGAAGTTAGTAGCGTCCTTCTGTATTTGAACTTTGCTGCTCCTCTGAAAGAAAAGGGGTCCTGTACCTGCCAGGTTTTCTCTGAGCACAAAACAAAAATAAGGATGAAAACAATTCATTCTTGCAAAGAAAAATGTTTTGATTTTCACATCCAAAGTCTCATTACCAGATGGAAGTACAGACCTTGATTTAATTGGCGTAAGTGGCTTAGTGGCAGCTCTCAGATTTAACAAGCCAGAAGAAAAAATACACAGATGTGAAATCAAGAACTCATACCTAGTGCTTTCTGTCTGGAAGAACAGGAAATAAGACACCAAACAATGCGTTTTTCTGTTATCTACGTTTTGACTGTTAGATTGCTACAGTTATTGCCTCGTCATATATTTGACAAACTTAAATACGTCCTACAAACCCACAGGTAAAGAACAAGGGGGAAGGGTTATACAGCACCAACTAAGATCCTTGGGTTATTTTGAACTAGCAAAAAAAAAAAAAATGAGCATACAAGAAAGATGCCCTACAGGCTCTCTCCAAGGGACAGGTCCATTGTGACTGATGAGATGGCTCATCAATAGGGGATTCACTTCTACAATTACATTACTGACAGGCCAATCTCATGCATATTCTCTTGAATAAACTTCTGCTCTAAGTAGGCTGCAGTCTCATCTATCTTGAAGTTGAAAGGCTCCTTGAATGCTTAAGCTCAGAGTAAGATAGAAAATAAAACATAAGGCTAAGATATTCTAGCACAAAAATCCTTCCTGAGTAGCTTCTGTATTTCAGTTTAAGGATGAGAAACTAGCTATTTAGTTCTATTCTCTTCAGGTATGCCACATGGTATGAGACCCAGAAATTGCTCCTAGCCTGTCCTTTTCTTAAAAACAATCCTTTCCTTTGCACTATTAATGTTTTACAGCTCTGTTGAAGATGGAGCCCTTTCTATTGCTATTGACCTCTTATGTTTCTTCTCTTTCACTTAATTTATCTGACAGAAATGCATGAACTTATACTAGCTACATCTCTCGTGATGTGGTTTTCCTCTCACTCCAAAAAGGAAATTTAAGTCTCCTTTTCATCCTTAAGGTCTTCACAGAATTGAAGTTTCCAGTGTATGCCTTAACTGTTACATTCTCAGTAATGACTTCAGTGCAATTTACATGATTTTCCTACCAAACAGAGGTGATAAAATCACATTTGTTGGAAGAAGTGGTCACAGTACACGCATCATATCGGATAGATAACTCCCAGCATGACTAGAGTTTTCAGTAAATACAGCAAATGACATTATTAAAACAGATGATAGAATTGGCACTGAAATGGCTGCCTTTTTTTTTTTTTTTTTAACTTTTTTTTTTAAATCATGTCTTCCTTCTCCCAGACTCTTACGGTATTGGCAACCCTTCCCTCAGAAGCACATAAAGTCAGACAGAAAAGTTAAAATGCCTTGCCAAGGACTGCTCAATGACATGGGCAGGCTTCCACCTGGCTCTTAGTAGACAGTCTTTCCTTGCTCCCTCAGCTAACAAGGTTAATTAGTTACTAACACTATCATGGAAAACCATCTTGAAGACCAACCGAAAATTCAGCTTCATTATTTATGGAATGCTTTAGTTTAGCTTATTTTTATTTCTTAAGCAACAATCCCCCACATCATTCTCTGTGCCCAAAATATCAGACAGCATCCCTTATTTGAAATCCTTATATTCATAGCAAATGTAATCCTGCAATATCCCTAAAGACAAAATGCCAATCCAATTTTGGGTCCTGAGGCACTGCAGTGACGGCTTCTGACAGGATAATCCAGGCACAGTATCTTTTCAAGTGGCTAAACCTGAGCTGGCAGCTCTGAGTAACATTAGCTCTGCTGCTCCAAGCATCCCTGGATAAAAGAACAAAAGCATCCTTTGTGTCCTCTTAGTCATATGCTACTCAGGGCTTTCCTTGTCTTTGCCCTTCCAAAAAGTACCAATATTTCTTGTTTGTGCTGCCTGCAAATCTCCATGTTAGTTTGTATCTGGATTTGAACCCTGCCCTGGAAGTTTGAGTTACCCAGCCCTAAGGATTTCTCTCTCTCACACTGACACCAAGTGTTTTGCTATTTCATTTAACGCTCCCCATAACAGTCTTTGCACTGACACCTTGTCCTTCCCTTTGTTGAAGTGACTGCCACAGACATAAGGCAAAAATGATTTTGATTAAAAAAGGCAGGAGAGATGAAAATCAGCTTTGTGCTCACTGAAGCCTCCTTCAACCCAGTACTAGGGTTTCGATGAAAATCAATTTGCTTCTCTTTAGATTAAGAGATTCATTTTCGCACTTCAAGGCCATGCTAATGAAAATGTTTCCTCTTTCTTTTACCCATCAGGGAAACTCTACTCAACTTTGAAATAGGGAGATGTGTGGGAGAGCTATGGGACTTGCCTGTTCAACTTCAAAACATTTTTAACCAGTCGCAGATCATTCAGTTTAGCGGGTATTCAGACATACAGCAATACTTGTATACGCATATATACACCAAAGGGCAAACTTCAGCCATATAGAACAAGGTGTAGATCAAACTGGAGTCACTGAAAGCACTGATTTCACCTAAGACTGGAGCACATGATGCACCATCGCCACTTGCATACACCCTCACCAAGAGGCTGAGGATGACAACAGGAGACTCTTGACTGAATTCAGTGGATCTTGACTCGGGCCTCAGCGTTGTACCCACTTGCAAGTGTCCCAGGCCAGCAAGGGAGCATAAAATGGAAAATTCTGGATATCAAGTGACATGTTTTTTTTTTTAAATCTACTTAGGATACACTGAAAAATAGGTATCTCTAGCGGAATTTATGTTTAAAAAATACCAACCTTTTATTCATCTAGCTAGTCTGAAATATTTCTTCCACCTGAAAGAATTATTTCCATCTGCTTTAACAACATCTGAGATCAAAGACTGGCTTGATCCATCCTTTCAGCATATGAATATTGTCACATACGTAAGAAAAAAATTCAAAAAAATCATATTTGCATTTTAAACCTAAAATAACCAACAAAGCAGAAGACAGAAATGTAGGTTTTAGCATTATTCATGTTATCTGAAGCTGTTCTTAGCCAATGTGCACAGCTAGTGCTCTTACAAGTCTAGCTTAGTGTTCCCATAGCATTCGAGGAAAAAGAGGAAGACAGGCAGGATTTTTCTTCGTTTCCTTACCTGACCACATCAAACTTACTTGAAGGCATGGGACAGCACTATTAGTGGCTGTCCCAAAAGATAGATGATTCCACACTTCATATAAATCCAAGCAAGGCTAC
Organism: Cygnus atratus; assembly: GCF_013377495.2. NCBI lineage: Eukaryota > Metazoa > Chordata > Aves > Anseriformes > Anatidae > Cygnus > Cygnus atratus. Next base: position 63,479,494 of record NC_066362.1, read on the forward strand.
CATGCATCTTCATTTAGAAGGAATGACTTCCCATTGATTTATTATTTGCCATTTCAGCTTTAAAATCTAGGATTGTTTCTGCTTAGAAGGTAATTAAGGGCATACACTGAGCTCGCTAATAAAGCAGTTAATTGCCAAGAATGATTGCAATGAATTTAACCACAGAGGAAAGAAGATGAAAACATGAGATTAGCATTTTAAAAGCTGGCAATTACAGGAAGAACAGCTGCTTATGTTTTACTAAGGTTACCAAATTTGAAATAAAAATGGAACCTCTTCATGAAATTGAAGTAAAAACAGATTTCCACTAAACCACATGGTAAAGCACAATAATTGCTCTACAGATTGTAGAAAAGCAAAAGGTTTCGTCTCACTGCTGAGAATTATACAAATGCTCAAATGTTCAACTTCTCATTTTACCTTGCCCACATATTGTGTGAAAATGCCTTCTCATATTTCAACAGGGTCAAATGTTGGTTTAAGAAACCTGGATATATCGTAAACAGTTTCTGACAATATGTCAAGGCATTTACTCCATCATGACTTGCTTCTTGCATGTATCTACCAAAGTCAACCAACAGAAGTCATGAAGGAAATAAGAGTCAAAAAGATACAAGTAAGGGAAGATTTTGCTTTCTCCATTTGCTTTGGTAGGTGCAGAACCAGTCCCTATTTCAAGGAATCTTTTGCATCGTTATATTCAATCAATTACATATGCAATGAGGAAAGGAAAAAAAAAACTACAAGATTTGACAACCTTTTGTTAAATTGCTCATAGTACTATCTACAGGAAAGCAAAGATTTATATTGCATGTTCCCAACACAGAATATTAGACCTTCAGCAGCACTGCATCTGTTAGTCCTCATCTTACAGCACGTTACTTCACTTGCTGATCATAGAATGGTTTGTGCTGAAAGAGACCTTAAAGACCATCAAGTTTCAATGCCCCCTGTCATGGGTAGGGACACCTTTCACTAACCAGGATGCTTAAAGCCCCATCCAAGCTGGGCTTGAACACCTCTAGGGATGGTGCAACCAAAGCTTCTCTGGGCAACCTGCTCCAACACCTCAACCCTCTGAGTGAAGAATTTCTTAGGTCTAATCTAAATCTCCGCTATTTTAGTTTAAAGCCATTTCCCCTTGCCTTATCACTACACTCCCTGCCAGGAGTCCCTCCCCAGCTTTCCTTCAGGCCTCTTTAGGCACTGGAAGGCCGCTGTAAGGTCTCCCCGGAGCCTTCCCTTCTCCAGGCTGAACAACCCCATCTCCCTCAGCCTGTCTCCATAGGAGAGGCGCTCCAGCCCTCTGATCAGCCTTGTAGTCTCCTCTGGACTTGCTCCAACCGGTCCATGTTCTTCTTGTGCTGGGGGCCACAGAGCTAGACGCAGGGCTCCAGGTGGGGCCTCACAAGAGCAGAGCATGGGGGCACAATCACCTCCCTTGCCCTGCTGTCCTCACTGCTTTTGGTGTAACCCAGGATATGGTTGGCTTTCTGGGCTGAAAGCACACATTGCGAGCTCACATTCAGTTTTTCATCCACCACTACCCTCAAGTCCTTCTACACAGGGCTACTCTCAATCCAGTCATCCCCCAGCTTGTATTCATGTTTGGGGTTGCCATTACCCAGGTGTAGGACCTCGCACTTGGCCTTGTTGAACTTCATGAGTCTTGCGTGGGCTCACCTCTCAAACCTGTCACAGTCCCTTCCAGTGAAAAGGAAATCACCAACGGAGTCATTAGATCAACATCATTTTTCATACAGAATTTCTATTCTGTGCTACTTCAGCAGGGAAAGTGGTAGAAAGTCTGCTAGAGAGTAAGCTACTCAGCCTCTGCCAACCTGCAAGTCCAGCCACTAAGGTAGCGTTCTTGCCACATTTATAGGGGAGAATCCATACTGAACCGTTCTCAAGTACCCAGCAGAGCCCACAACATGCATAATTTCCTCCACTAGTCTTTCCAGGATTAGACAGTCCTGCGAAGCTCTCTCCACTGCCTATATAGGAATCCATGTAAGGGGAATAATGCCAGGAAGGACAAGGATAAGCAGGAGTAGATGTAAAAAACAGCTTCTCACATCCACAGAGTATCAGCCTGCTCTGCACACTGATGAGACAAGGCAGTGAATTTCTGGGAGTAGGGTTAATACACCATCCCCTCACCTTCAACCACCTCTTTTTCCAGATGCTTCCCCAGCTAACAGCCTTCTTTTATATCAGCTGTTTACTAATAAAGTCATCCATTCAGTTTAGAGAAGCCTAAAAAGACATAGTCAAAGAGAAACAAGAGTGCACAAAGAGTGGACAATGTAGATAAAAGGAGATACCATGCCTACTGCATTTAAGACCATCTTCAAAAGGACAGATTGAAAGCAAGGATTTATATTCGCTAAAGCCAGTAAATAACTTTACCTTCTGCTCTCACCTTATCAATTCTGAACTAACGTTATGTTTTTGAACCTTTATGCAAGCTCCCTTTTCAACTGCAACAGAAGGGAGGATAATATAAGGGAGAAAGATTTGTAATATTTTAGAAAGCATTACCTTAAATTCTCCAAATTGATGTTTATCCATCTGCTGAGCACAGCACTATATCCTCTGCATCAATAAGCTCCATTTTTCTCTGTGCTTAATATCTAACCAATGAAGCACACTAAGACCACAGAAGTGTAACTTCTTGGTTAAAGCATGCAGAGAGCTGTAATATCCACAGTCATCAGAGAACTGAAGAGTAGAAACAGTCCCACTAAAGCTGTCACTGAAACACAATATATTAGGTGCTGTCATGAATGGAGTATACCTCAAGAAAGGAAGTTATTTTGTATGTGCATACATGCGGCAAACTTGCATCCTGGTGAATTAAGTTGATGTTAAATAAGGTGTTACGGGGCTCTTTCATCTGAAACTTGCCACATAAAATTCATTTAGAAAGCTATCTGAACCAAATTTGTTCATTAGATGTGTTGCATACGCACATTTCAGTTCTGGCAATGAACAGTTTGCATTCAAGATAGCATTAATGGAGAAATATTCCAGCTATGGATGTTGGCAAAAGAAAAATATAAAGCTTTCTTTTTCTAAAAGGATCCATTTCTTGTTTCTATTCTTCACATTTCATCTACCTCGATTCTCTGTTTCAGAGAGCAACAGAAACCAATTTTCTACCTTCTACCCACTGTTACGTTAAAAGTTCAACAGTGTTCAGAATTGCCCTTGATTAAATATGAGCTTATAGATGCTGACGCAATTTGTATCTACAAATTAATTGTATCATGATGTACTGGGTTTGGCTGGGATGGAGGTAACCTTCACAGAAGATTACGTGGTACAACTTTTCGTATTTGTGGCTAAAACAGCGTTGATCTCATGTTTGTGATCTCAATGTTTTGGCTATCACAAATCAGCATCAGGGCCTTCTGTTTCTCACTCTGCCCCCCAGTGACTGGACAAGAGGTTGGGAGGGGACACAGCTGGGACAGCTGACATAAACTGATCAAAGGGGTCTACCATATGATATCATGCACCACGATAACCAGGATGGAGGTGCTGGGATAGCCATTGCCTGCCAACACAGCTGTGAGTGGTAGCCTTAGGTAGCTGGATAACTTAATGTCACGGTCACTGACCTGACCAGTGTTCAGTAAATCAGCCTATCTATCTTCTCCTTTGTTTCAGTTCCTGCATCAAGTTTGGATTCTAATAGGAAAGGGATAGGGAAATTCTGGTTATTTGCCAAAAAAAACGAATTTTGCCAAATTTGTTTTATTTCTGTAGAAGGGTACAAAAGGGTAGAAGTAACTGTCTGTATTAAAAACGTGGTTGTACTGCGTAAGGAGCTCAAAAGGAAACTTATACATGAGTCTCTTATTAACTCCTTCAAAAACAGAGCCAGGCCCCAGGAAGATAGAGAACATCATTCTAGCAAATCTAGAGATGTTGAATTTAAATTAGAGAGGGCAAATGTTCCTAAGCAGAAAGACTGAGTAGAGTAGCTGCAGTTGAGCAGTAACAACAAAAGCCCTGTTAAGTACACACTGTAGTAAATGCAATGCAAATATATGAGAAATATATCAAATAACTTTTCAAATTACAACACCTGGAGACAAACACCTCCCAACTACTAGTTATGTGAATTTTTAGGATCAAGCCAAAACCTACAAAGCAAATGAGACTGAAAATTCAGGTTCCTTCCCAGCTCTGCCATTGATCTGATTTAGATACAATTAGAAATTCCTCTGCTTGATTACTACCGGCTGCAGGTTTCCTAGAGCACTGTATAATTCACATTGATTTAATCTTTAAGACCAGAAATATCAATAAAGCAGCATATTGCTGTCTATAACTATGCCATCATTTTTTCCTTTACTGATAGACAATTTGAATTAAAAAAAAAATTGCTTCCACTACTACAGAAAATTCTTAGTTGACTTTTTATGAACCTCAAAAATCAGTCAACTAGAGATCACCAGCATTTTAGTTAGCTCATAACATACACCATCTGTTAGCTCATAACAATATACAGTTCACTTATTTCCTGATTTTGGCAATATAATGCTTTTTCCTACACAAACACGTAGATAAAAGAATAGGCCAACAGAATCCAGGTTATCTTTTCCATACCTTCTCCTCTACCTTCAGTTTATTCAGTTACTGTCTTGAAAATATAGTACTATGTATTTCACACAGTGCCATAATCTTGCATAGAGCCTCTAGGCTCCAATGAAAAATAAATACATCTGTAACAATAAAATGAAAAAGTTATACCAGACTTAGAATACATCTTCATCTGAGCTGTATGTATATCTCTTCCATGCAAGTATTAAACTATGCACACGTATATGGTATATGTACCACATATATATATACACCCACAAACATATATTTTCACACATATATTTTAAATAATATTTCATAAGTATATTTATATACATACACACACACACACACACACACATATATATATATATGTAAATAAAATGGTGACTGGTCCCCTGCTTCTTCCCAGATGTTAAATCCATTTCTCTGTAAAGAAGCGACCCTTTCTCAAAAGGGGAGAAAAAAGAAGAAAGAAAAAAAAAACACCACAAAGAGTAGCAAAAGCAGAAAGTGATGGGAAAGTCCAGAAGATGGAGAATGAATCCCTATACTGATTCAACTTCCCAACAGCACCAGTCTAGCAGGATACAGGCTCTGGGAAGCCTCCATGGGAAGGCAGCCACAGGGATGCTGTAACCAGAACCAGGAACATACTGCCAGCCTGAAGAGGACTGGAGGGGCTGTGAAACCCATGAAAAAATTTTCCAGACAGAACAATAAAAAAAAGTGCAAGATGGACCATTCCAGAAGGAAAATTTTGTCTTGGTAACCTTCCTGCCAGCCTTATTAACTCCCCTACCAAACTCGTGGCTTTATAAACCAGAACTGAAGCACTAAAACGATGTGTCTGCAGACTTCAGTGTTGCATAAGCTTATAACTCAGTAGACTTTATGACTGCAAGCCATTTGTATTGATTTATTCACTCCATTAGTGAGGGAAAGATGAAATTCTGCATTGATAGAGAATCAAATTGAAGAAGGAATAGCTGATTAAACATTTTAAGATCACATTCTAAAATGAAGTTTTAGAAAGATGTATCCAAAATTAAATACCAAGAGTATACAGTTCAATAATCAAAATCTATGGTCAGAAACTTAAGCCACCGGTCTTATTCGTAGATGAAGTTATGCGGCCACTTTTTACAAACCATCGTCTTAATTCTACTCGATAAAGCTTTACAAGACTTGTTAATGTAATTATGAAAACTAATTGCACAAATGAGTTCACAATTTTTTACTTCTGGGCTCTGAAGTAACTGTGTTTATGGAGATCAACAGCTTCCCAGAAACATCGCTGAATACTTAACACAGGAAGTCTCTTGCTGCCAGTCACTTCACACAATATAGGAAACAATGTGCCTTTGAAATTCAAACAATTTGGTTATTTTCCTTTGATGTATCCTCTCTAGCAGACCACTGACATAACTGCCATTAAAGCAATAATGTGGCAGGCACGAAACAACATCTGCTTTAAGTGAGAAATTAATCTTCCCCTAGTAAGTATGCAAATATTTAATTTTAACATAAAAAAAAAATAAGAGGAGTAGGAAAAAAACGAATCCATGAACAATAATACTTACCACCTTTTTGTTGGGCATCTCGAATTTCTATAAAAAGATAAATAAGCATTATTTTCCTGATTTACCTATGGTGAAAGTTGAAAGTAAATTGCTCAAGGCCACAAAGTGAGCCAGTGGCATAACTAAGAAGTAAAGCTGAGGCTTTTTAATGCCATAGCAGTACCCTGCTATTGTACCGCTGGTTATCACGCAAATAGTTACAGAAATTACAGTTAAGGAATCCACGCTCCTGGTGACCTCCCCAGTATCACCCTTCCTTTGGTAGCTTTCCACAGACCATTTCCAACCTACCTTGCCTTCTGGGTAACTCGGCCACCTGGCAAGGCCTGCAAGGCCTGCCTCGAGCATCCCAGCCAGCACCAAGCCCAAGAGAGACCGCAGCGCTAGGACACCCAGAGACTACTGGGCAACTGCACCGGGAGGGACAGGAGGCGGCACACAGGAGGATCTCCTGAGAGGCTGAAGTTCTACATAGGGCTGAGTAAGCTTTATTGCTACCTCATGAAGATCCAGGAATGGACGTGACTGAGCATGACATCAGCACTCACAGAAAACAATCCGTCACATCAACCTAATGGAGCCTGCATCTTTAATGTGGTATTGATTCCACTAATGTTCCTCCGTGCTGACATCCGGGAGCAAAATACCTCTCTTACACAGTAAACTATACTCAGGTCACGCTGTACAATAGCCCATGCCATTACAAAGTTTTTTGTTGTTTTTTTGAAGCAATAAGTGTTTAAAATTCAGCTTTCAAAGGCAGTCACTAACATTATCATCACTAAGACGACACGTCACGCCTAGTCACGGTCACGCCTAGTCACTGTAACCAGTCATCTTCTAAGGAGAAAACTTCTGAATGTAGCAGGTATATCCTAAGCAAGCAGGCAAGGCTGGCAGAGCCGCATGGGTTACAGAACAGGGTGCTGTACCAACACTTCAGTGCTCAGTACTCATTTCAGGGCTCTTGTGGTTTGGGGGTTTTGTTCTTTGTCCATTCTCCTTACTCTGAGAGTCAAATACCTTTTTTTTCCCCCCTCCAAATGGCTAACTATACGCACTGTATTTAAGTGTCACTGTTGCTCACTTGAAATCAAGTGGTGACCATTCATCAACTCCCACTGATTTCAAGTACAGCTGTGTTACTTGTCACCAAGCTGCAGGCACTGGAAACCCAGAACTGGTTAAGTGATCAGGGAACTTCAGCTGGCAAGAGGTTTTCCTACTGGACTCCCTCAACGAACCCCAGCCCTCTTTCTGTTCTTCCCTTCTCCCCCACTCCCTGTACAACGGGGACAGTCTCTGACCCCATTCCTTCCCTCCCTCAAACCACAGCCAGCTCTGATCTGTCTTCTCACACCTTGTCATATCATCATGAAGGTTTCTGAAAAGGAAGTGAGGAGTAACAAGCTTTTTTTTTTTTTTTTTGGAGGGGGGGAGGGCAGCAACCCTACAAGGTGTCTAAAGAGCTAAGTTTTGTCCAGGTTTTGAAAATAGTTACATTCATGCTTATTCATCACCTTTGCCTGGTTTATACCATAACTGCAGACAGATGAGTTCATTACATAAAAAACATGCCAAATAATCCCATACACCTCAATAAGATATATTTGAGGACACGCCTCTCTACATCCCTGTAGATGTTTGACACTCTAATGGACTTCCTATGCAAACAGCAGCAAACTCTGTACATTTGGAAAGATAACACAATGAGAAAAGCAAGAGCAATGCACCTTTGGTCCATCTACCCCATCTTTTCCAAATCCAGAGCTGGCCCCCAAGTAGGATCCTACTTAAAGAACTAGTTGCCCTGCTTCTGAAGTGCTGAGAAAATCTTCACTCTGCAGACAGCTGCGAAAACTCGTGTCAGTGAATAAATTATGAAACGCCTTTCAAAATGTTAGTACTATAGTTAGAATATGAGATGAATCATACTCCAGAAAAGAGACACCCCCATCTGTCAGATCTGCAAAGCTGGGAACTTAATATAGAAACTATACAACTTTCCTTGAGATAAAATTCTCCTGCCAAATCTGTATCTCTTCTAAAATAGTCTGCCTTGTTCTCTTGCTCGGAATGCTCCACTTTTTGATGATGCCCCACTATGAATGAGAATTACTTTGTTTTATTAGCACTCTATCCAGCCGCAAATGGATAAAATCTTGAGAGGAAAAAAAGAATCATTATTTTTTCCACAAAAGGACCTCTGCCAGATGGTCAAAGTGAAGGATGCATTGGCTTAAACACATTTCACCTCTGAAGAAACATCCATGCAAGTGTAGTTTTACTAGAAATTACACATCCATAAAAAAAATGCCACCCATAAGCCTTCCAATTTTCTTCAGAAATATTCACGCAAAAAAAAATCATTTTTAACATTAATAGTCAAGTGCAGTCAAACTAATGTGTTCACATAAAGAAAGCCTTATGGACATCAGATCTTCAATTCCAGGAATTTCTACTGACAGTTTACAAGAGATTTGCTTCCACAGTGAGAGTGACATACGTGCTCCACATCAGAAAACATCAAAAAATTCTGCTTTAGCACTAACTAAACACACCATAGGGATGGACAATTCACTTTTTTTTTTTTTTTTAAAGCATCTGAGTTCCAAACATAAGGCAAGCAATCCTGTGTATGATGATCATGGATTTTGTTGTAATATTTAGAATAATTTACTTTATTCCATACTCACTATCTTATATGTAATGATTTTTTTTCTTGGGCAAAAAATATAGAGCACACTAAAATTTGCACAGTACCATCTCTACTTGCAAATACTTAAAGTTTGGGGTGATCTTAAAATGATTTAGGACTTCATTTATGTTGGTTTTCTTCTCGTGTCTGTATAGTAGATACTCCTAGGGAATCCTCAGATGCACCCTACCTCTTCACTTTAATTAGGTCAATCAAATTTGTTCCTGTTTCATATCACAACTCAGGGTGTTTCATTGAGTCTGTTCCTTTTTTTCACTGAAGTGAGCATAGAAAGAAGAGAAAGTGGAACTCTTTTGTACAAAAGAGCATTGAGGTCATCACAGAGCCAGAACACCTACAGCGACATGAATTCACCCATCACAAATAAGAACTTTTGTTTAAGAGAAGCCTCTAAACAGTTTATCTTCACAGTTTATGAAGTTGAATCACAGCACTTCCATGGTAAAGGAAGTTTGAATGTAATAAAAAAAAGAAAAACAGTCCAGTGCAGTATCACAGTCTTCACTCTTGCTCTTAAATTCCTCAGAGCTTTCATCATTTCCAATCTTCCTGGCAGCTTTCAAGCTTACATTACATATAAAAATAAACAAGTCCCTTCCACCCTCTTTACGAAGACTAATCATGTTACAGGAGCTTAGCAAGCAGACAGGCAGGAAACTTATTCACTACAGCCCGGAGAGCACAAGCTTGGGAGAAAAGATTTCAGTGCTAACAGCTGAGTGCTAAACAGACAATTTCTCCAGATGTTTTGGCCCTTAACAGGGAGCAGCAGGCAAGCCGCTGGTCCTCACAGTAGCATCCCCTCAAGTTATTACATCATGGCAACAGTTTAAGATATGAGCTTCACCAAACTGCTGTCATGGACAGTGCTGGCGAAGAGGATTTCCATCCTGTAACGCGAGAAAGCAAAGAACTTTAGCAGGAACCAGGTAGTTCCTGCTACACAGCTCTTTGATTCCATCCCCATCTTACCTCCCACAACATGCGAACACAAAACAAAACAAGAACACACACAAAAAGGAAAACAAGAGGAGAAAAAATACCAAACATAACACCACCTGGAAATATCTATACTAGTTTCATAGGACAGCTGAAAAGGGACAAAAGAGCTTGCATAGACAGAAATATAAAGAGCTTAATTCAATCAGGATGTATATTGTGGCACAAGTAATAGATTTCAGGGCATCTTGCAGCATTAAAAAAACCTCCTTGGTTTATGAAAAGGGAAGGAACACCCTCAAATTACTGCTCTGAGTAAATAGCTTTGCAGATCTTTACATGGGTAGATTTCATAAAAGAAATTCAATTAGCCATAAGCTCAACTAAATATATACAAAATTAGACTAGGATAATTAGTGAAAAAGCACTAAAAAAAAGCTCATTCTATGTTAAGCTTTAACTATTAAGAATATTAATGTTATTAATTACTATAGCAATTATTTTAAACCTAGACAGTTTGTATTTTGGTCTGTAGGTCATCATTAGCTTGAAGTAAACATTGTCTACTTGTGTTTTTTTTTGTTTTTTGTTTTTTTTTTTACATTTCGTTTAAAAATTAAAAAGCTATGCTTTTTGAAGTAGATATTGTTTTGATTTTTTTCATCTTTTAAAAAAGGTGCCGTGGTTAGTTAGGTGAGCTCAAAAATAGCATTGCTATCCATTTTATACAAACATGATCTACACACACTACTTTCCTGTACCCTAAAGCACTAGGACCATAAAAACCAATTTCCACGTGCCACAGGAAAAGAACAAGAGACAAAGGTATTGATACAGGTCAGAAAAAAGAGTCACCAACAGGAATAGGCTTTTACCACATCTAGTATCTGAGGGAAGACAGGATGCTTTTCAAGGCTGTAACGGAAAACACTTTGCTATAAAACCAGAAGTTCATAAGTCATAATTTCTAATTAGGTGCTGGCAATATTTGCATCATTTAAAACTGCTTCCCACCCTGTTTAAGTGTGTGTTAACTAAGCATGCACTTTCTCCAGCCACTATAGGGCTCAAACACATCATGCAACTTCTCCATAGAAGCTCCAGTTGACCAGCAAGTGCACACCATCCACTGTTCATCCTCAGAAGAGCCTCTCTACTTCCCAGTCATTTCGGTCCTTACTCCAAGAGAGTTATGCATAGTTTACACTCTCCATCCCACCTATAGCTAATGTGAATGCTGTGGAGCTTACCCTTTGCTTACCCCAGGTGTTGGGAACATTGACCTATTTTGCAAGAAATGAATGGCCTGTTTCTTCCTGTATGTCCTGCTGCCAGCCTTATTCTTCTGTTCTTTCTTCAGAAAGCACCCCAAAAAGAAATCACTTAAAGAGTTCATCTCTTTAAATGTTTGCTGGGTCACATTCTCAAAAAAAGACCATGAAAGATTTCTAAAGCCTTCCTGAGGCTTCTGAGCCCCGTGGCAATACAGCCAGGACAAAGAATCTGTATCCTAACACAAATATTTTTTTTCCTTAATTCCTATTGTAAAACTGATGCAAAACTTCTTGTCTAAAGAAATTGCTAGCTGAATTACTTGCTAGTTCAAGCTTACCTATTAGCCAGTAGGATCAAATAGATTTATGAAGCTCTACCTGCAATTTCACACCTGTTTCCAAAAAGAAAAACAATTTTAATTAAACAAATGCAACTTTCATGCAAAGATTAGGTGCATGAGACTTTCATGAGTGAGCTGAGGTGCAAGACTTGGCAGTCTAAGCTAACCACAGGCTGCTTCCATGAACAGCCTTGCCTGTTCTTCCTCCTCCTCCTGACCACGTCTTCCCACCTTCCCACTTCCACCTGCACTAGGATGGGTACAACTGTGTTAACTGGCAGATCAGGACACAAAAAAAGCCAGACTTCTGCACAACACCAAACAAGCCCCATACCAAATAGCATTTCACTCACTTTTCATTCACCAATGATCCTGTCTACTCTGGTTAGCTTGTTCTAGGTCAAGGTGTGCAACCTAGAGTCGTATCTGCTTTACCGAGACAAAAGCAGAATTCTCACCTGCTTCTTTCAAAACATCAGCTCTAAAGCAGCTATAAAATATAAGGAATGAAAAGAAGAATTATTTGTATACAAGAACAAATCTTTTAAAATGTGTGCAATTTACAGATATTTATCCATAAATTCACTTTTTTCTATTTCCTGGGAGGTAAGAAAGGCTATATATGTCAGCAAAGGCTCACCTACCATCTCCAACACTTAGCAACAACAGAGTCCTAGGGAAGCAGCCAAGAAGAAAGCACAGTACAGTAAGATATCCTCAGAATATACACTAGCTTGCACATTTGGGACTTCCTGAGCCATAAATGCTATCTATGTTTAATGGCTCTCTACAGGTATTTCAGAAACACATTCTGTCCCTTTGTGAAACAAAGCAGCAAGGTGACAAGTTTCACAGTTTAACTGCATTTTGTTGTTGTTGTTGTTCGGGGTTTTTTTGGCCAATACTGAAAGGCAGTTTTCAAGAGAAAATATTTTATAACCTTTAGACATCACTTCTGAAGTGAAAGTGTCAGCTCAAGTCAATGTGCTTGTGCTTCAAAAAAGCTTCAATAGGTTAGTGGGGCATAACTTCTTGTTGCAAAAGTTGTATTGACTATTCTGCTATGCAACCTGTTTATCCAAAGGTTAATTCTGCATTTGAAAGTAACCTTACTTAATCTCCCTCAGAGACAATTGGATTTTTGGTCTTCCCTGTAGATACTGCCTCCCCACCTCACCCCTTTTTACAACTGTTTCAGCCTTGTGGTGCTGAATCATGTTCCAGTTCTTTGATGCATACCACATCATTGCTATGACTTGATAATATCTATTTTACTCATTTGTTCCTCCAGTCCCCTTTTCTACAGAGAGAGAAGAATCCTTTGGTATCCTCTCCCTTAGAAAGAAAGATTGTGGAATGTAAGTCTTCATTTTCCAATGTAAAGACAAGAAAAAAACGCCTTTGCTTTTACTAGTATGATTTTAAATATTCTCGAATGTATTTATTTAAATCTTGTAGTGGTTTGTAGTCCCTGCAAAAACTGGTGACAGTATTTGTACTCCCAATGCATCTCCAAAGAAAATATTGTTTATTTACACTTCCTGCAATTTAATGTGACTTGAGAGGTTTGTTATTTATGTTTCTCATTTTCATCCAACTTCAGCTTTCCAAAGGAGTCTTCAGAGAGTTACGGTTGTGTGTTTTTTCAGTTACACTGCCCTCTTTTTCATTGCTATATAACCCCACTGTACCCCCTTTTATTTTATTTCTCAATAGACAATACTTTTCCTTGGAGCCTCCAATAAACTGTCTTTAAATGTTTGACCCTTTACTGTGAGACTTGTAGTGCTTAACAAAACAAAAAACACACATACGAAAACACCCTCCTTTTCTGCTCTCAATAGCATTGTCCTTGGCTTCTGACAGGAAATTTTCTAGCTTTTGCTGCCCCTGGAGAGATGCTGAATTTCTGTGCACTGTAGTCACTATTACAGGACAGCTTTTCTGCCATGACATTTTGAAACCGCTCTGCATACACAGCTCAGGAACCAGCTGCTGCCTGTCCTCTTATGAATCCTCTCACTAGTCTGTCTGTGAATTTGTCACTGTGTCTGAAGCTTAGTTTCAGTATTCCAAACCACTATGATACGTACACAATCCAAACGGACATTAAAGACCTCTCTCTCCCATGACTGTTGTACCTCATCCCTCTACAGTCTTTCCCATCTTCCTCACGGTATTACTGTTAGTGTAACCACACTGATGATGTAGTCCTACTACTGTATTTTCCTTCTCTGTGCCTAGAGTCTAAACTCATGGGGATTTTGTTACTTATGACAAGCTGCTAATCTGACTTGACTTTAAGCTTTATCATGCAACAGTTTGCCCATCAGCTAAGCCTGTCTTTCTCTGTACTTTAATACTATATTATCCCCACAGTTGTCATCGTCCTACCAACTTTAGGATGTATACTATAATCAACATCTTTTTAAGATAAGCATTTAGTTCCCATATTTTTCCTGTCAGTTTCCTGATATTAGTGCAGAAATGCACATGCCATGTTTGATATTTTTTTTCCTTGATCTGCATGCTTAAAGAGCACTCCATTCGGTCTCATTTCCCTTCTATTTCTCAAAGAATGACTGCTTATTCCCTTCTGCCCCTCATAGAGGGCACAGCATAACAGTTACTACCTGTATTTTGTTTCCAAAACCTCCAGATTCACTGTGCTAAGAATATGGGTAAGAGACCTCAACCACTGTGTCCTCTCACTCCTTTCCTAGGAACCTGTCCAAATAACTTGTGACGCTCACCATCGCCCTGACACCTAGGAGTAAAGTCACTGGGCAGTCCTTCTCTGAAGAATACCAATTTTTTATTATTATTTTTATAAATATATTCTTCATAGATTAATAATTCTCCATTTCAAAATGCAACATTCTGGGAAGACACTTTCAGTGCAATGTGTTATAGGAAGGACTAATTATTGCACCCTATTTCTTCATCGCCATGTCATTACCATCCTGCCATTAGCCTGGAGCTACTAGTTTAGAGATGGTATTGCTCTCCTTAGTCCCTGACATAATCCTCATTCAGCCTCTGTCTTGTTTCCCCTTTCTCAGCAATTTTGGCATTGCTCAGCTAAAAGAAAACCTGCTCTGTAACAGTGGTGTCTGTGAGCCCCTTCGTTTCCCTGCTTTCAGCTCAGCCACCCTCAAATCAGAAAAGCTTTGCCTCTGAGAGCCTTTCTCAGAGGCAAAGATGGAGCACATTTTGGAAATCCTGAGCAGGAAATTGAGAACCTACCTCTCCCTTGGTGGACCTCTGCCTGTATTTTATTAGAAGGGGTTGTTGCTAGTTTAGTCTGTATCTACATAGTCATTTTTAACTATATCTTTCAAGATTCATTGACAACCCTGGAGAGTGAGAACTTAGTGGCCTTTGCCCATGCAACATAATTGGATTCAACAGGCTTTCTAGTTGGATTATGTCTCTGAGCTGCAGAATTACCTGAACCTCGTATGCTGGGAAGGAGAATATTGAAGACAGTTGACCTGACATCATCTCCCCAGGTGACCTAGATTCACTTCATAACACAACCCTGCTAGAGACAAGCATCACATTTCCAGCAGCTCCACTGTAGGTACACAGCTCCTCTGGCTTGTGACCATAGAAAGGTTCATTGCCATCCATGTTTGCTCCCTTAGGCAATATTCACCTACTCAGGTTTGAGCAAGATTCTCATCTCTAGTACAAAGCTGCATTTTCCCCCGCTTTCCATCTCCTTTTCCTGCACTAAGAGGGATACTGGGCTTTGGTGACGGTGTTTTAAACTCATGGCATATTTCCAGCTGTTTCAGTGAAGCTGGAAAGAACAAACATCAATGAGATTAAGTATCCCTACTTTTACCTGTCAGCTGGTACTCTTAATTCTGTAAGAGCACCCTACACAGAATCTTTCACAAAAAATATATAGTAGCATTCCATCATTGTGAATAAAATATTTTCATATATTTTTAGGGTGTTTTTTTCTTCCACAAGCAATCCAGAATAGTAATGTACAAATAAAAAAACTGAGCTGCTATGAGGGAAGCCACAGCTTCTGAGTTAGCATAAAGACTTCAGGGAATAAACAAGGGAACTGGACTTCATTTCACCACAACTACACTTGTTTCTCTGTGACCCGTGTACTGCTATGGTGCTGTCATTAAGGAAGGATTTCAGTTCTATATAAACAATTTTGGGGTGCAGGGGGGGAAGCCCCCATATAAATGGTAGAAAGTTAATGTAAAGAAAGCTTTGAAAAACAGTTCTTACTGACATTAGCAAAGAACTAAATTATTCATATTACTGAGTGCAGAAGAAAGTGCTGACACAGGTAATTGTTTGCATGAGGAACTTTCCAGCCTCCACTAGCTACCTTGAACTCCTGTTTCTAGAAATATGCAAAAGGTCTTAACCTTTGATAGCTGTTACATGAAGCGATTACTTGTCTACTTCACATCTAAATTGCTTAGAATTAAATTTGAACTCCTCCAAGACTTGTCTGCCTATCCAATAAAAACAAGAGTTTGCCAGTTGTTAGGGAATTTTTTTCTTCATCTCTGTTATCCAGTAATATCTCTCCATGTGTCAGCAGATACAAGTATACTGAAGGAGAAGTTTCCTTATTGATTTATCCCAGACCTCTGAGCCAAGAAGCCATTTATCACTGTCATACAAAGAGTCACAAATATATTTAACATAATGTGTTAAGCACAAAGGCTATAAAAGCAGTGAACCATATTTTCCAATGGGCTGCTGCTTAACCTCTTTCTCTCTCTGTGAAACACATACTACAATTGCATCTATGCTTTTTCACATATGAAGTTGCAGGCACTTTTTTTTTAAATGAATCAAAATGTGTTAGTAAGGTATTTCAGTTGTCTTCCAAGACCCATTTTGTCCAAGATCTGCTTTTTACACATTGCTGTGTTACAGCTTGAAAAACTTAAGAATGGGCTTGATGGCAATTTTTTTGCTTTTATAAATTACATTTACTTGTGTCAGAGATATTAATCACTGGAGTTTAAAAATCTGTATTCCTGTCATCTCTACGAAAAACATAACACAGGCTAAAACTTTCTCACTAGTCACAATTCATCACATACTTATAGGCAAGACTCTTTTCTGCTGGTGCTATCTTTGATTTAATTTTGGGGTCCTTATTTTAGAGTAATCCTGGGGTTCCCCACTTAATTACATGTCTAGAGATAATGTATATTACATTCCTCACTGACAGCTATCGTAATGGAAGCGACAGAAATCAAACTCTACTGAACACTTTCTAAGAAAACTCACAATATACATAGCCATGAAGTGTTTCATCTATTAAATCTACACATTTTAAAAAAAATGTTGTGTCTTCATCCAACATCATCAAATGCAATGCGATGTGAAGGCACTCTACATTACAGAGTATAGCACAGCTCCTTGTTTTCTCTAACCAGTGAAAAATATTGCCAGAAATATTGCTACAAATATCTTGTTTTGCAGGAAGCACATAAGCCAATACAATATTCCTACTGCAAAACAACTGGACACTCAGAGATGACACTTAAACACAAGACAATTATTCTGAGTCAGTAGTTTGCTTGAAGTTAATGCTCCTGTTTCAACCTTGAGCAAAAGCCTAGATCTTGGAAAGCTGGTTTGCTTTTACCACTTTTTCATTTGGTCTAATAAAGGCTATCACATTTCCTTCCTCACCTCACTTATTATAGATTTATTAGTATTACTGTAACTGTGATGGTCTTTGAAACCTTACTGAAAGTTGTAAGCTCTTACGTTTCAAAGAGCTTCCAAATATAATAATACTGGTGTGGTTATGATCTAGAGAGTCCACACCCATTTACTTCCAGAAAGAGAAGCATTATTTTTTAATTTACGACTTAGGAACTTTAGTTTCACAATAGCAATTTCTTTACAACTCTTCCTGAAAATAAGAATTTTATAAAGTTTAACTTTTTACAGCTTTTAAATAACTGACTGCATGCACAAATGAAGCACATCACATGCTGGTGCAAATCAATGCATTTCCAAATATACATAATATACATTTCAGTTTACCATACAAACTTGGGTTGAATGAAAACTATCAAGACCTTAAGTAGTTTGGACCAAGCCCTTTACCATTGATGTGAGATTACCTGATACTTTCCTAATTCAAAACAAAAAAAAAAAGGATGGTGAAGTAGAGTGAAAGTTTTACAATGGAAGGGGAGGGGTTGTTTGAGTTATAACAGAAAGTCGCTCATTTGGAATTGCTAATGCATAAACTAGAAGTATGTTAGGTACACTAAATTATAACATAAAACTGCTTTCAAATATTCAGTGTCCTAAAGGTCACTGTGAAATAATCCAAATGTGTAACTCTTAGATTAGTCACACATGTGCTTCAGATTTACCATATATTTAGATTCTTTTCCCTTTAGTTCTTCTCTACTGTGTTTTTCACGCCTTTTACTTCAAGATATTGGTGTGTATCAAACCTTAAAATCCAAGTGCTCCCAGATGTTGCAGATACTCAGATTTACACAGCAAACTAAATCCCAGGGTGCCATCAGCCCTAGGGCTTTCCACTACCTTTCCTTGATGGCCAGGTATGCTTTGCTGAATTAAGTATGTAATCTCTTACCCAAAATAAGCCAACTGAACAGCCTACCAAAAAGTGTTGCAGCAGTTCATTTTATAGCCCCAACAACAAAACACACTGGCACAATATATGAAAAATAATGGAAGAGGGAGACACTCCACATAACTTAGTTTTTAAAAACGTTCAGTGCCTCAAGGCATTGGGGATAAGCAGGGGAGAAGCTCAGGAAGTTTTATTAATTGTAAAGCAAAGTAGTTCTCACTATGTGCTAGTTGGTATTTACACAGACAAAAATACAAAATGGCCCTTATTTTATTAGAAGTTGTCACCAGATGGAGAAAATAAAGCAAAAATAAAGTTACACATCATCCAAAAAGGATCACTAAGGATTTAAGTCTTCATACTTAGACCAAAGATATTAATGTTTTTGCAACACTTACGCCCATAGTTCTCCTTACTGCATGTATCAACACCTGATTTCAAAGACACTGAATTTTGTCTAATGCAACCATGGAAGCTCCTAAGAATAAGCAGCTGCCTTGCTGATGTTTAACTACGGGTAGAACAAAGTTATAATATAAACTTTGGAAATAATCTGAAGAGGCAGTTCTGAGATATTGCTGAGAACTATTTTCAAAAGGCAAAGATTTTGTTAATAGCTAATGCTGAAAAATATGTTTTTGAGAATTAATTCACTGACAGAGCTATAATCACCCTTTCTCTCCATCCTTTCAGTCAGGTTTATGGGCTAACAGCTCAAAAGCACTAAAGCAACGAGCAATCAAAACCCCTCTCTGCAGATGTCAAGCATTACAAGAGACCCTCAGGGGCTTTAAAGTTGCTGAGCTTGGATGGAGAGTGCCCCAGCAGAGGCTGTAGAGCATATTTAGGCAACCCAGGCACCAGGATTGACTGATTGCTAAGGAGCAGACTGATCTGAAGAGGGCCAAAAGGAGCTGTTGTGCAATTCAAACCACACTCTGGCATCTTGGCCAGCCCCCCAGCATCCAACTGGAGGCTCGTCTCATGGACCATACACAGCAGGAAATCCTTGTTCAGGATAGAATCATGCAATAGCAATACCTGGAAGTTTCCACACGATTCAGGAGCCAGCCACTCTGTCTGTAGGGGCTAGAGGGTTGACCCCTAGGCTGACTATTCTTTTCATTTTCAGGTGTTTGCTCTCACCAGGTGACTCGGAGGGGTTCACACTCACAGCTTTCATACCAGAGCAGGCACACCAGCCCCTTGCACAAGAGTTAGGGATTCTAGTAAACAACTCAGAAGATTTAAAATGCCACTGTCAAATAAGCCTGGAATTAAGTTTTCAGCCCTGCCATCAGATGTTAAGATTCGGTTTTCTTTTTCAAAAATCCTTATCACAAAGTTCCCACAGCAACCAAGCATTACATCCATACAACTTCAATTCTCGCCTCCGTAACAGCTCGGAGATATGCCTGCAATAACTGCGAGCACAAATAATTGCTCTCTCTATCCTCCAGATGATATCTGCAATAAAGCATGTTAGAATGTGACCAGGATTCTAAATAGGTAATTTGAGCATTTTTTGTAGTGAAGATAAATTAGCAATGATGATGAGTCATTAATATCTCCTATTAATTTCCACTATTGTTTAAAAGTCTCCTAGAATATCAAACAGTAAAGAATCTATTATAAGAAACTGTTTGGAGAATTATTCAGCACTGTTGCACAACCAAAGCTACTGAAGAGAGCAGCAAACAAAACTCAAAACAAACAAACCTAAAAAACACCTGAGGAGCACCTCTCTACCCAGCCCTTTCCACTCAATCCCCATAAGCAAACTGATGTCCAGAAATAATATTTCAAATCAGCTTAAGGTGCTCACAGACACACAGCATGAGCGAAGGATCAGTTTCACCAAGGGTTTGCACATTTGTCTCTAGGCCTCTGCCTTTTCGTAATGAGCACTGCTCAGTCAGCAGGCACCCACCCAGCCTGCACAAATACACCTTCACTTTTTTATGGCAAAGTGAAATTTTATGGCAAGAAGGTGAAGAACTTCTTGCCAAACATAGTAGCCCAGCTATCTGTGCCAAGGCCTGCATGCTGCTTCATGTGTGCACCCACCTTCTTGCAGGCTCACAGCTGCTCCATCCCCAACCCTGACCTCTTCTTCTCCTGGAATCAGGCCACTAGCTGATGCTGATGGAGACCACACCAACTCTGTCCTGCTTCCCTCTGCCTCTTCCTACCTCCACAGAGAAAGGAAGGATTGTCACAAACTGCAGCAACTGATGCATACTGGGATTTTACTTTCATCATTTGTAACCAAACATTCAGAAGCTTGACTATTTTTGGACAGAGTTTTGAAGTGCTGACAAGCCAAAGAGTGGACAACCTTTAAATAATTGGGCCCTTAAGATATCTGCAAGTGCCCACTTTGTTGGTGCAAAGACGTATTTGGGCAGTTGGTTTCCTGACTATGTCTTTATGGCTTAGGCTTAAAAAGTAATGTAACATTCTGTCACCAAGAGTAGGATAAAGATAATTTTAAAAAATGAAAAATTACACACCACTTCAGACCCTATGTAGTGTAAATGTGCAAGTCATAGCTGCAATTTTGAATGAACAGATTCTTTTTCCATTTGTAGATTATAAACTAAATCCCCCTATATACTATATAAGAACTGTTTGCAACTTCCACAGGTATGTTGTTCCTACTTACGTGGCATAAAGACACTTGGAATAGTGAAGAGAAAACAAGAAACTTGACAAATCTCATCCGCTATTTTCCAGAACACTAGGTATAAAAAAAATCTTACAAATGTTATGAGCTTCACAAGTCCTCTGCCTCTGCCCTGCACCTGCCAAGTTGGTATTATAAAAATAGAGCATTGTCTGAAGACAGAAATACCAACCTTTCAAAATAATAGCTGATGATAATATTGACATTTTAGCCCAGCAAACAAACTTCAGCTGGACAATGTAGTTAGCATACATCAATCATCCTCCTCTAAACAGCTCACTCACCAGATTGTTCCTAAATAGCTTAAACAACTGGATACATAAATATTTTTTGTTAGCACTAGAAACAGCAAGGTTCTCTCTAAATTTTCCTTCTTTACATGAGGCCAGCCTATAAAAGAAAAGAGACACATACTGCATTGAAAAAGCTGTTGCTATGAGACGGAAGCTGTATTATTTCTGCATGTCATCTTGTGACCACCCTCAGCTGCCACCGCAGGACCAGGGTAACTGGGCTATTCCAGAATAAATGCTTTGATCTGGTTTGCATGTTATGGAGCTAGCCCCTTCACCTGGCAGAAACAAATAAAATGCTAATTTTGCTGACTTTGGTTAATCTTTAAGTGCTTGCTGAGTGCTCACAGTGTAGGGCTCTTCTCAAGAAACTTCCAAGCAAGAGAACTGGAGGAGGACGGAACCAAATATGAAGAGTATTCAAGAAAACAGCTGGTCTGATGATAAGCAAAGAGATCCCAGCAGGGCTATGTAATGATCCAGGAAATACAGAAATAGAAAACCTACAGACAGGGTAGGCAGCCATGGTTGTTTTACCCTCTTCCATTTCTCTAGCCCCATGTGGATATACAAAACCACTAACACCAGCACAGCTCTTGGCAGTTGCTTTAAGATATCTGTAAGCAGATTTGTTCCTGTGCCTCATGTATTCAGGCCATATCTTCCTTTCTTTCTGTTTTATACTTCCAACACCATTTGCACAGGCACAGCTTTAAATAGGTGCACTTTCACAGAGAAAGCAAGCATGGAGTTCACCCAGTGAGGCAGGATTCCTCCTACTGAGGGGAGGTTAACAGTCTCAGGGAACAAATGGAAAAAGGAACATCTTTGTGCAGACCCTCCTTGGAAGTACAGCCATGCAAACAGAGCTGAACCAATGTGCTGGTGGAAGCAGCAGCTTCTGAAACCAGCAGAAGAGCAGCACAGAACCGCAGAGCTTGCCAACTACCACGCCATACCCAGGTGCAGATTTGGGGCAAGTACCATGGGATGTGCTCCACCACTTCCAGGAAGAGGAACCACCGCCTGCCTAATGCACAAACAGAAGCACCAGACAGACCTATTAGGGCCTTCCCAGGAAAACATGAAGCTGCACAGCACCAGACTTAACACAGCTCCTGTGCCAGAAGCACAGCAAAACCTTCATGTGAAGGGAGATCAAATCACTCTACCCTCAGCCAGGAACAGGACTGCTGAGGGTGTCATGTTCCACCCCCCAGGAGAGGGACTTCCTTGCTCAGAGCAATTATCACCTTGCCAGTTAACTGAAACTGCACTGCGTGATGAAAAAAATTGTCCTGTTCTCCTTAGCTGGAGAAATCAAACATCTACACTTTCAAAGGTGCCCAACGTAGACTAAACTGAGATGAGATTTAACTAGCAGGGGTTATATTTCCACATACTATTTCCCTCATATCTTCCACAACTTGGTAGAAGGAAAAATCATATTTCAAAGAAGAGCGTTACAAATTCTGGCTTTTCCACACCAAAACTGAACACAAATCTGAAGCATCAGACTCCCATTATGTCCTTTTAAGCCAGTGTCTGACTGGTAATGGATGAGTTACAGGCTATTTCCTCTACATAGACACATTAGGACTTTCAGCTTAGGAATGATACAGTATCACCCCAAAAGAGAAAGTTTGCATCCTTATGACCTGCTCCAATTAAGGAGTCAACTGTAAACCAGCTAAAGCATTCACTGTTCAGTCCTGTTACCTTCCACTTGACTTGATTCACAGCATCATACAAAACAGAGTAACTCACTGCCCAGCCTCACTGAGCAGAGACTTCTCTAATATGGACATAGATTTCCACCTAAATGACACTAACAACAGCACACAGTCCTCATGGGTTAAAAAGGTTGGTTTTTACCATAGCCTGAAGAATGAAGGTCTAGAGCAACACACAAACCTGCTAAAACAGATTCTGCCACCACCATGCTTATGCTCAACCCATTCTGTGACCCACCATTGCACATTAGGAATCTCTTTTTTTTTTTTTAATTTATAGTACACTTTTTCACATGCAGCTCCTTTAACACTATTTCCATAGCTGTTTATCCTCTGCTTTGAGTATACTCATTGATCTAGACAAAACTCAACCTTTAAGCAGATAAATAGTCCCAACAGAATTTAACACAGAAGCTTGCAGTACTACATGGATGTTTTGGCAATACTACTGAGTGCAGCAGTGTAGCAAGAATAAATTCAGTAGTTTTGCTACATCAGCCATAACCAATGACAGCCTTGCAAATAATCAAGTTCCATATTTAATATCATACTACCCATACTTAAGATCATTTAATAACCAAAATACTTTTCCAAACAAGAAAAAATGTTATTAAACATGCTTTATGTAGCAATAATAAAATACATTTCATTGTCATCTGTCTGTGCCTAAGTTCAATCTTTAAACTGATGGGACAGCAAATGCAAAAAAAAAAAAAAAAAAAAAATCAATGACTGCACATCATTTGGAATAAATAAATATCCAAGAACTGCTGGAGAGGAACTAATTACTGCTTGTGTAAGCGGTATGCTTTAGATGTCTTCTGTCTTGCGCTGCACTAATGATCTAAAAATTCAGGTATAAAGATGCAGTCACTCTTCTCAAATCATAAACAATCTGTTATGATCCTGGCTGCAGCACTGCTACTTCTGAGGTATCTAATATAGAAGTGATGTTACTAATACTATGCTTGCAAAACATAACCAAATCCATACACAGACAAAAAAATGGATAAGAACATTACTCTATCACAAGTACCTGCACATCTGCAGCTTAATTTCAGTTGCCAATTTGCCTTTTTTGCCAAACATCTCTGCACAGCCAGGACTGTTTGCTTCACACTAAGTCCTACAGGGCCCTGGCTGCACTACCTACCGATCATTACTGGGAACATGACCCTAGATAGAAAGCACATTTAAGCCAACTTTTTGGCTTCCTCATCCTCTGCACAAGTCAGACCTTAAATTAAAACAGCCTAAGGTAGTAACCCAGGGAGCACACCTTCACAGCAAGGCAGAGGGAGTGGACTGGAAGCTATGACCTTATCCACCAAGTTTCCAGCATGTTCAAAAAGCAAGTTTTCTGTCACTTTTTGTTCTTCTCAGTGGTGCAGCGTAAGCAGAGAGGAGGCTGCCAATGCCACTGAAAAATAAGAATGCGCCTATACAAGTAACAGTTATAAGAATGAAAAATACTAACCACACAATTGGTAACGAGACTTTCTGAGAGCATCACATGGACCACAGTATAGATGAGCTGTCAAAATCAAAACATGCCAAATTCTGAAGGGATACTGCATCTTGCACAACTGGGTCTTTCAGTAGCACTCATGACATTCAGCAGCATTACATCTCGAACATACAAATCTGCGATTTGCCCCCGGTCACAGGAGAAACACTTTGTACCCAAGAGACAAAAACATTTACAAAAAGCTCAGTGTCTCTAAAAAGGCCTTGAGCTCTTTCCTTTTTCCTGGCCACCGTTCTTCCCTGCTCTCTGCTGGTCTTCCAGACCATGGAAGCTAGATGTCCTAAGTTTACTCAACAACTCAGAACAGGATTTGTTGTTGTTGTTTAAAGAAGTGTTGTTCTGTAGGAGTCTGGGGTGGTATGCATGTCACTCATGCTGTCAATCGTTTTATGATATAGGCGAAAGTAAGCATTTATGCAGATACTGCTGCATTTACACTTCTGGTGATTTTATGAAACCCTGACAGAAACAAGAAGTCTGTATTCAGCAAAACTGATCTGCTAGCAACAAAGGCATCACTTGAGTAAAAAAATCCAAATAAAGACAGAAAATGCAGGAAAAAAAGCATACAGTCTGATGTTATCACTAATATACTATACAGTGCTATTAATCATTGAAATAGCCGTATTATTTTAAGAACATTACAGAAGGCTTCTTGTTAGCATCGAGTAACCATTACATCTCTCAAAATCAAAACTGAAACAGTATATTCTGAAATTTTGTTAAACCTGAACCCTACAAGGTGAAAGCAATTTCTGCTGCAGCTGAACTAAACTGGAATAGGAAGCGTGCAACTTCCACTTGAGATAAACATAGTTTATGAAACGAACGTGCTTTATCACAATAAAATTACAGACATATCAAAATATCTCCTATTGGCATTGTCAGCTAAACCCTTTGATGCTTTGTTAGACATCAAACTGCTTCACGGATATGCACACACAGGAAATAAGCATTTGGAGTATCTTTTCCTTTTTTTTTAACGTAATTAAATGTATGCAGTAGTCATCTGTGAAAGATATTTAAAAAAAATGGTGTAGTATTCTAGAGAAGACACACACAATTACTGGATCTTAAATATGTACTTTCTGTATGACCTACCTTTAACCCCTAGAAAATAAGAGACTGAATATGCAGAGAAACAGCTGCACTTGATTCCTTACCAATCAACGTTGCATGACACCAGGAACTAATAACTAATTAGTTTTCAATTAAAATGCTTTCATCCTCTCTGAAGCAAAACAGCAGCAATATTTTATCTCATTTTAGCTGAAATAACCATTAGCAGGCTATAAGAAGAGGCATTGTAGTTAACATCGTATGTTTAATTCTGTGACAGATTTCAATGCCAGACTAAAAACAAAACAAACAAAAACCCACAAGACATCTTGTTTACGTGACTTAAACTGCTATGGTCTGATTGCAAAGCTCATTAGCTACCGAGATCTAAACATACCAGGGTTTCTACACTGTATGTTATCAAATTAGGCAGTTATCTTAGACTCACGGGCTATACTGTACCCACATATAAATTCGGGGGGTAACATCTGCAATGGTTTTGATTTAAAACAAAACTTTAAAAAATTATACTTAAATTTAATATGCAGTTAAAAAGGTTAGCCACTCCAGAGGCTAATTCAACGTGCCTAATAAAGGCAGGTTGTGTTTCAGGAAGAACGATTGCATAACTTACCATTCATTGAGTGAGGCATAGTGGTAGTGATGCCCAGACATACCAACAGCACTTGATTTTAGTGAATTATAAATCCTACTGGATTGGTAAGACACTATAGACCATTACATTTAACCCATTCCCTTGCAAATATAGGATTCAATGCAGCGATGCTTAGCCAGCTGCCAGCCAGATTCTTTCCCTGAGCTGTCCCAGCATATAATTACTATTATTCAAAATGATAAACAAAATTTTTGGTTCATAAACAATACAAATTTATTTCTGTTTCCACCCCATCCTGCAACTATGGCAGGGAAGCAATTTCTCTCATGCAAATAGCTGCATAGAAAAGATCTTCCCAAAGGGCTCTTACCACTTTACAATTAATTGTTCTACCTAACACCCCTTACAGGCAAATTCCCCTCAAGCCAAACAGCAGACCTTGTCTGTGCTACTATTTCTTTCCTTCTTTGCCAGTCTCTGGACTGGAAGCACAATGGATTTTTATGCCTTCCTTATACCTCAATAGGAATCCCCTGCAGCCCAAGTTAGTTTGTGGTCTGCTTGCCTAAGGACACGTCTGCCTTGGCTAGTGATGACTACCACAAGCCTTTTACCCTAGAAAAACGGTTTACTCAACTTACAGAAGAATTCCCCTTCTTTCTTCCTCCTGCATCAGATTGCCGTCTGCCTCTTAATACGTCAAAGTAGATACCATAAATTCAACCTACACCTCTCCACACAAAATTCCTTAAAATAGGATATACGTTGATTAAGTTCTTGTAATAACAACAAAAACTTCTCATAACCTATAAGGAAATGTGATTGTCCTGGAACCCTACATTCATTTCTTGGGAGTAAATACCTGGATGGGGGTAGTGGTAATGGGTAAGCAGTAAAACTCTACTGAAAATAAAAATGCTACTAAAAATATGAATAAGAGAAAAAGCTTTTTAAGGAAAATCCCAAACTTAATACCTGTGCTTGCCTATATGAATATATTTATTCTGTTAAAGTCAAATGTATAGTTTGTTTCCAATTATATTGTCTTTTTTATATTTTAAATGAGATCTCTCAACTTCCAGTTCCTCCAATATCGCAAGAAGTATTTTAACAAAATTTAGATGTTTTCATACAAAAACTACGAGCCTAGTTATGTCAACATTTTTCCATTATTAGATCATGCGCTGGACAGCTATAAGATTCCAGGGACACATACTATCTTCTGGTCCTGTGCATGCACAATGTTTACATCAGTGAAGTTCTATTTTATTACCAAAACTCACATGGGCCATAGTAATGCAAATAGTGATCGACAGTGATGAAAAGACATACCCTCCCAAGCAGACACTGGAAATGAGAAGACATGCCAACCTATGGAAAAGATGAGTGACCTCCCGCTCATAAAACCTGTAACTCATTTAGATAACCTCTACACAGAGAGCAGCAAAATAGCCCCATCATGGTGCTCATACAGCCTCCAGTGAAGTGCAGAACAGCAACAGCATCTCCTTTGGGAGGTTATTAGAGCAATAATGTGTTCAGCCTTGGAAAAGCTGTGTGATTGGCAACCCTGAGCTCACAAGCACTTAGCTAATGCAGTGGGCTGAGCAGCTATATCACGCTCCACACAGAGGTCACACACAAACATCAAACGTGTTTAGCTGTGGGGAAGTAAGCACCAATGGCATCACTCAGCAGCTGATACGTACCACTGAAATGATGGTATGCCACCAGGAGCCAGCATGATGTCAGACCACCATCAGCTCTGAGAGGAGCTTCAGAGGTGTCTGCTGCCAAGCGAGGTGCCACCATCCACACCATCATCCTCAACAGAAGAAGGATGCAGATACATTTTCACCACCTGTTAACTACTGCATTTTTTGGTCCCTCCAATCCCTAACTGTAGAAAGGCCCTGAGATTTTACTCCGAGGCAGACTAGGTAAAGGTATAATGACAGGTTATTACCTAGCAGTAATGTTCACAAGTGCCCTACACTCAGATTCTGGCAACATCCCACTCGTCACCTTAGTTGCCTTACTGTTAGCCCCCGAGACTGGTCAGATCAAAGCCATTAAACAAGGCTGAAAGCTGCACTGCACCTCCCTAAGATAGGAACAGCCAGGTGCTGAGGCTTCAGGCTGAACAAATTCAATGCAAGCCTAACACAAGTCTTGTTTCTCCTATTAATTTCTTCTCAGAACAATAGGAAACAGCTATTTTTAGAAACTGTACATACAAACACTATAATTTTCAACTTTGGCAGACTTTATTTGAAACATATAAGGTTCAGATACAAAAATATTTTGCATCTTATGAGCACTGATGGAATTCTGTTGTGAACAAACTTGCTCACAGTGCAAAACCTGTCCAAAATGTTTTGAACCTTCACCTCATCTCCAAAAACAAGGCTTCCCACCCAGAGAAAGAGCATAGCAGAGAGCCCACCCTGAAACAGTTACCTGGCTGGGCCACTCACACAGCATGCCAAGAATCTTCTTCTGGATGGCATTTCAGCTAATTTTGAAGAATACTTAACTCTAGACCTTTTGGATCCTATGGCACTGACTTAACCATCATGGTATTAGCTAGTTTGACACTTCTCTACCTCTAGGAAAGCTCAGATTTGCCCCGACTTAAACTGCAATATTCACAGAAAGGAATTCCTCTATTCAAACAGCCCTAATTAACTCCTGTTCAACATTTTAGATTGACATCCAAATACATTAACACCTATCTTAAAGCAGAGTTAGTTAAGTACCACCTGACATCAGTACCAAAAAAGCTGCTTTCCCCTTAGCTTAGTCAAGCAGCTTAGAATATTGTACTTCAAGTGATATGACTGAAGGTAAATATACTGCTGTTGTTTGGTTTGTTGTCTTGTTTGTGTTTGTGCTTTGTTGTTTTTTTTTTTTAAAAAAAAAACTCATCGCATACTCTTAAAAAAGAAACTTTGCAACCTTAAAATTCCCTACAATAGTGTTTTTACAGAACTGAACAATTCATCATCTGCAGCTATACAATAAAAAATGGAGATAAGTATTTTTCTTGCTGTTGTTTGAAGGATTTTACTATTACACTTATCCCATTATATCTCAAAGATATAGAACAGTTATTTTCCCACTTCTTTCTTCTGAAAAGATATTTAAATTTTCCAGAATTTGACTGTCAAAATCCTTTTATTTCCTAATTTTACAGCATTATCTAGATATTATCTGCCTAGAGTTATGCAATATCATGATATACAAGAGATAAAACACAGTGTCAAATATGCTTTTTTCATGAGTCCTTGGCCACCATTTTCTATCGAGGACCAGGAACTGCATAGATTTAGCTTGTATCTAAAGTTGCTCCTAATTAACAAAGGCCAGGCCTGATGCTATTCTTTTATTTATTTATTTATTTATTAAATGAGTGATGTAGGTAA
The DNA here is from genome assembly GCF_013377495.2 of Cygnus atratus. Lineage (NCBI taxonomy): Eukaryota > Metazoa > Chordata > Aves > Anseriformes > Anatidae > Cygnus > Cygnus atratus. Next base: position 63,508,899 of record NC_066362.1, read on the forward strand.
CTACAAAAGCTCTGAAAAGAAATGAGAAATGGTCAAGGATAAGCAACTCAGTTCAATTCTCAATGCAACTCTATGTCAGAAGAGAGTACGTACAATCCTCAGGAGTACAGAAAGGAATTAGGGAGCAAAAAACATTTTCTCTCTCTCCAAGTAAGGCATTAGTTACCAGATACTGGATTAACTGAGAGTTCCAATAGTCTGCTTCTTTTAGGAGACACTGAAAATTTAGTGAGGATGCAGAGAATTACTGTCTACAGAGTACAGAGAAGTAGTTTCAAAGTTATATGAAAAGTCAGCACTGAAAGTAAGCAGCTCACTCTGTTCAGCAGATGAAAGACTGCTAGGTGACTTGACTATGACATCTAAAGAAATCACCTCAGGCAGAAATTGTCATGTCCTTCGGGATATTTTTTTCAAACAGAGAAAAACAAAAAGAACCACCAGCTGGAATTTAAAACCAAGCACATGCAAATATGAAATTAGTTACTTTTTTTTTTTAAATAACAGATGGAGTTAACTATTACAATTAATTGCAAAAGAAATGTTAGAGCCCTCTTGATGCCTTCAAATCCAGGCTGGTTGCCTTTTCGGAAGGTACCCATGAGCCAGGTGCAAACTGTGGGGTTCAGCACAGAGCTAACAGGAGAGTTATATTCCAGCACTTGCTCACAAGGTCAGACTATGCAAACAATAAGTGTTTTTTAGCCTTAGACTCTACAAATTTATTCACCCAGCCATAAGCAAATCTGAATGGTGGAGCTGTAAGCACTTAGGATGGGATATCTCCTCCCTAACATCAAGCCATCCAGAAGTCTGTTGTCTAACCTAAACAAGCCAGTAGCTCCTCTCAGTGGTGGTACTTCCAGAAGTGTCCTCTTGCAGTCCGACTGCCTCTCAGCCTGTCCCTCTCCCTCCATGAGGTAAGGAGGGAGCCCCAAGGGCTACGTGTCAGCAAGAGGAACCCAAGCTTTCATTATATCATATAGGACTATTGAAGACAAAAACAAGAATTGGTTACTCAGACACTGGGAATGAAATCTCAGCCTGGCTTAAGTCAAAGGGAGGTTTGCCTTTGACTTCATCAGGATAGGAGTCCTACATTTACTGAGGAGTTACCCATATGGCAGTAGCAGCTACTGGCCTTTTAGTCAATGCCCAGTATCCCACAGGGCAAGGTGTCCCCTGCTCCAGGGAGCTCACAGTCTAAAACAAGGAATAGCTGAGCAGTACCTGAGGGCGTTGGGGAGGAAAGTGACCAAACAGTATTTGTCAGAACTGATTGCTGATGGTATGCTATGAGGTATGCTGTTCATCAGGCAGCACCAGGGTTACTGGAGACAAAGAAAGGCTCTGTGAAAACAACTGAAAGGAAGATGACAAGATTCCTCAGAGGTTTGAAGAACATCTCTCCCAAACGCGCAAGGTAAGTTCATCTTAAAAGGCATTATATATTAAAGCAAAAATAATACTTCACTGTCATGCAATCTGAATCTCTTTCAATGAGAGATTTAAAATATTTAGTGTGTGTAGCAAAGCACAGTTAAACTGAAGTGTTTCCTTACAAAAAAAATAAAATAAAATAAAATTCACAGCAAAATAGCAGGAAAAATAATTCATAGCAAGTGATGTTGCAATGTGACAGATCATTCAATGGGCTATCAATGTAGCCCAGACTTCCAGCTTTAATGCTGGATAATGTTTTTTTAAATAACCTAAGAGGAATCCAACAAGAGAAGCCTTGTGATCATCCGCCCTATCCCACTCCCCTTGATGTTTCTTGTCTTAATGAAGTAACTTATTTCTATAAGACCTTAAGAAGCTGGATACAATTTTAAATGGTTTTGCATATAGAAAGATTACCAGCAAATAAATGTTTTCTCTTCCAAAATTATCCCATAAGTTTATTTGTCACTGCAGTAGTCTCTGAATACAAGCCAAAGAAATATTTTTGAAAGTCTAGACAGCTGTGCATGATGCAGTTTTCTGAAATTTACTCCAAACACTTGAAAAAGAAAAGCCTAGTAACTGGAAATAAGTGACAAAGCCACGGAAGAGAAAGAAATCAGAGACTAAAGCTACATAGCAGGAACTATGGACAGACAGCACATAATACATCAGCAATTATCAATGATTTAAATCCAAATAAAGAAGTGTTTCTTCTGTGATCATTAGAGGAAAAATTATAGGCCAGATATGGGGCATTACAATTTTGAAAAAAGGACACACCTTCCTTAAACCAAGAGAGACAAATGAAGCAAAACATGAAAAAGGTTTTTTTTTCTGTTAAACACAGTTCTGTTAGCAGTCACAGCATGCCTTGTTTTGAGGGCACGTTGCTGCACTCACGCAGGGAGGAGTTCCTTTAATCCCAGCCACTAAGCTTTGGGATACAGCTACAACTAAGAAAAAAAAAAAAGCAAAAACAAAACCACTTTTTTCTCTGAGTCCTTTCAAGCTACAAATGTATTCTGCATTTTCAAAAAGTGACAGGCTGGCATTGACCAGGTGATCTCTCCTCTCACCTTTTCAGAGGCAGGAAAAAATGCAGACAATACAATAAACACAGATGAAGTTCTAGCAAGTCTGGGATTCGAAAAGTTAACTTGTAATTCTATGATTCCTTCTAAACAGTGTTTAGCAAAACTTGCTGCAACAGAAGTGAAAACAAGGTAAAGCAACATTCAACTCAAGCCTCCAGTATAGATGGTCTTAATAGTGCCCACTGATATTTCAGTCTAAATAATTTGGAAGAACAATCACACTTCACACTTCTATTTGTAGTGTGAAGCATAACATGAAAGCCTTGTGTATATAGGTAAGTCATAAGGACAAGAATGAAGTTTTGAGTTTTGCTATGGGCTAGTCTAAAACACAGCTTTAATTAATGGATCACAAGACAAAGTCATAATCTGGTGGTATCACTTTATGAAGAATATCCTGTCTTATCAACGATTAATCATTTAATAAAAATGCATGTCAATGTGATTGCAGAAAACAGTCTCTTGAGTATATACTTGATTTAATCAGAGCCTCAGTACAGAGTTTTGCAGCAAGACAATAACTCTTAAAATACTTGTAAGCAACCACCCATTTTCTTTTGGAGAGACCATCATGACCTGCCATGAACGCAAGACTTACATATTTAATATACAGTCATGAAGAAACAGATGTATTAATACTGCACATAATATAGAAAGTTGAAACATAGAAACAAGACTGGTTTGTGACTTTGACAGACTTTTCATCCTGAAGTATCATTTGAAATCTCTTATCCATCCATCATGGACTGTAAGAACTGCGTCCAGATTCTCATTCAGACAAGGAGAGGTGTACAATACTAAACCCAAAAAGCTGAACATTAAACTAACCATGATCTTTGACCAACTCATCCAACACCTGACTGAATAAAGAAGCCTTATCTGTGGGATTAAGGCAAGAAGAAAAATACCATACAGAAAGGAAAGCAAGCAGGAAACACTAAGCTATCAAAATATTTAGTTTCATACATTCAGTCTTGTGTAAAGGGCTACGAATGTTCAAATTAATGCACTGTCTGACACACAGAAGTATCAGATGCAAAGGTATTAGCTAGCAAGCAGTAAGGTCAATCCCTTTCTCAGTTCTACCACATCTGACCCTTGGTTAGATGACGGGATCAACCAAGACTGGAGACAAAATAACAAAGGTCTAATTTTGCACTGAGTTCATAGGTCTTTTCCTCTTCCATTGCCATCTCTCCTCCCTGTCAGATAAGATGGCAGGAAAAAAAAAAAAAAGATGTTTTAGCGTTCATGCTTAGAACTGCATGGAATCCACAGCAAATTTGCTTGAGCTACCAGTTTAAAGAAAAAAAGCTGAAGACTTTTCTAAATGTCACTGGACATGAAAGTCATGCTGAGTTCACCGCTTCTCATGCACTCTCAGTAAAAAGGACTGCAGAAGCTCAGTTCCTACCTCAGTTATATTTCCACAGTTGAGCTACTGAAATTGCAGAAATGCAGAACAAGCACTATTTGAAACCTTATTTATCTAAACACAACTGAGAAGATTTTGATATCTTTCAGGACACGTCAGCAAAAGCAGCACATTTTACCCAGCCAAGGCACATAGCTAAGAGAAGCACTGCTCGTGGCTTGGCAGTTCCCACAGTCCTGAAGCTTGCACATAGAATATTTCTGACCACATTGGAAGTGACACGAAGCCAGATAAATAAGTATTAAGAAAATGTTTTCTCCCAAGGTAAGCTCAACCCACAGCACTGAAAAGACGCCCTAGTTGGGTGCTCACCAGCCTGCTCTACGCATATCCCACCCAGCTAACCCCTACTGCTCTGGTATTTACCCCTCTGTGAGCAAAACCCAGCATCATCACTCTTCTTGGGTACCCCCTCTTCTTCTCTTGGGAGCAAACTGTTCTTCACAACCCAGGTACTAAAAAAGCAGCACTACCTTCTCAAAAGCAGGCAGCCTCAACAACCTTCCCTGCAAGGGACAGCAAAACTCACAACCCACCGTGCTAGTGAAAACCCATTTTCACCTGTTCGACAAGCCTGCCACTGCAGAGCTGTTCCCTGACACTGCAGCATGAGGAGGTTAAAGTCCAGCAGAGGAGTAGGGCAGGGAGCTGGAAGTTAGCTTGTCTCATCTCTTGACCACAAGCATGGCAGGATTATTATTATTATTATTATTAGTCTCTCTGGAGCATCAAAAAAATCCAGAATAAACACAGCAGACCCTGAGCCAAAACACACCCTTAACCACAGCTCCTGTGCTGTCAGCTGGCCTATACTGAGCTGGCCCAGCCATTAGGGACACACAGCCGAACCAGATAACACTCTGTAAAGGTCTCAAAACCACCTGCTTTTTATTTGGCATAGCACTGGAAAGAACCAGATCAAAGGAGCAGTTGCCAGCAGCAGTGTAAAGATGGTGTAAGATAGAGAAATAACTTCTTGAACATTGATTAGGATCAATCTGTAGCTTTTTAGACAATTCAGGATCCACAGGGCTCCCCTGTAATAACCAAAGGACATCCCTGCCCTTCAAGACCTACCTCCTTTCCTTTCTCCTGTGCAGTGTTTCTTTTTTTCTCTCATCTGATCCTGTTGTTACGTCAAGCCATAAAAAATGGATCTCTGGCATTTCTTTTTTCCACACAATATTACTACAACTCTGTGACAAAGTAAGTTTAAAGACTTTAGACTTCACTTTTCATCATGTTTTCCAAAACTGCATTAAGGAGCAATCAGGCAATCACTGGTAGACAGTGAGAAGCAGAAAAGGGAAGATCAATAGGTAAAGGCAGTAATCCTTTATTCTAGCGAAACAACAACAGGAATAATTTATATGACTGCAGGCTTAATTATCTCTGTTCTCACACAGTGGGATTTCATGGAGTGTGAGAATACCTGGTCTCTTCAGACTGCTGTAAATTCATTCCTGTAAACCCCACTTGTACAGAAAATCTGGGTCAGCCTGGTTCTCTTAAAACATTTTTCTTCAAACAAGTCTCTTATCCTGAGGTGCTCTCTCTAGAAAAAATGCCATCAAAATTCAACAGCTCTCTAGAACTTGCTTCATTTGGAAGGCAGGTGGCCCAGACCTAAGAGCAGCCCAGTGGCTTTGCTTCCAGAGAGGCATTCAGTGGTGCACCTACAGACATCATCAGTTTTCACATATGCAGGTAGACATATTCCCCAGATCATTTCATTGCATGTTTGGCACTAAAAGCTGTCACTTTATGCAATACTGAAACCATATGAATTAAAAATGAGCTTCTTCATGATTGTCTGTGTATACCTATAATAAACTACTTCAATATTCAGAGCTTGTGGGAATGTGAGTGTAATTCATAAATTATGAACAAGACTTCTTCAAGCCAGGGTAATTATTATACGTATATAGCACTATGCAGAAATGTAATATTTGTGCAGAAATGCCTTACTAAAATGTCAATATTATAAAGCCTACAGTAACTGATAAGATTAGTTTGGACAAGAACTTTAGCATATACGAAACAACACAGTGTGATGCTAACAGAGGCAGTCCAATTCACCAGCTGTAAATTACAACTGTTTTTCTGCTGCTTTCTAGTCCTCCATTGGATCCAGCACAAAGCATGATTATCTGCACCTCTTATAAGGACTATCATTAAAAAAATGAAATCTTGTGATGCAGTTCACAATAATGCACAAATCACAAAAATACTTACAGACAGGAAAAATATTTCACAAATATTTTACGTAATTATGGCCAAAACAAACAAAAATGTTACATAATATACAAATCATATTAATAATTTGAAAAAATATTAAGTGCAAGCTTTTTTTCCTCGATGTTTTGTCAAACAACTTTACCTCCATTACAAAGGAAGCAAAAACCTGCCTACTCTGAATGACATAGATATGTAGATAAAATTGAGACAATTTCTAGGAAATAACAGGCTTCCACTTTGCTAATTTAATGTTGCATTAAACAGTCGTGCTTCTATAACTCTTCTATAGGGGAACTTTAGGTGTCAAGTCAATCTCTGAAGAGCATACTGTTTTACCCATTTGCTTCTACAGTCAGTGAGTTAAGTGAATTTCAGACATAACACGTAAAATAACCTTTACAAAATACTTAACATTGAGGTTCCTTAGCCACCACTTCACCAGCTTGCACAACTTAAAATTATACCTTTTTAGTACTGTAAATCTCAGTACAGGTATTAGAGAAAAAGACTAGCTGTACAATGCTTCTGGTGGTCCCTTAGTTCAAGTTGTTGAACAGATTCTGAAAGATGCACTGCAACAAACAAATAGGTGACTAGCTTGGGGACTGGTGCGCCCACATTTCACTCTTATGTCTGTCAAGAATTTGACTGTCACACTTAGATGGAGCGGTAACATAAATAACTTGTTCACTGGGAGTTTTAAAGTATATTAAGTACGTTAGCTAAAAGTTTCAGCTAGCATTTGCAAAAAGCCACAAGTTCTAGATTAGCTATGAAGACCAGATTCTGCTCTTATCTGCTCCAGTGTAAGAGACTGCCTGGCTTATAAAAGCTGACACTTGTACTGCTGTCCTTCCCACTCCCCACTGCACTGAGGCACAAGCCTCATAACTCAGCTAAGGTATAACTATCATAGAAGAAAATGTCCTTTCTGCAGACAGATCCCAAATCTGAAAAACATCACAAAAAATGGATTCCTACTGAAGTCAATGGAATGTCTTAGGACTTGCAACAGGGTGCTTGAGAAAGAAATTTGGCTTTAAACCTCATTCGGATGCACTTGAGCATGGAAAGTGTCTGGGCATGGTTCAGTAATGTAAATTTAGACCTAACTATCCATAAACAAGAGGCCACAAGTCTTAGCCTGTTTCCTATGGGCTCTTAAAGTCTCCCCTTTTCTAATAACTTGGAATCTGCTGGCTAATTATGACCAAATTTGACTAAGGGATAAATATTGCAAAGGTGATTAATCTTTCCTACCATCTCTGTAAAAGTAGACAGACAGGGAAAAAGCAGTAAGGAACAGGCACAGAGCAACATGGTCCTTCTCCCCAAAGGCTTCTCAGAAGATTATAGGTTTGATTTTGGAAGCTGCTTTGTATTTGTCACACCCACTGAGGTCATACAGGCTCCCATGTCTCTGCAAACCAGCTCCTTCTAAGCAGAAATCACTTCACCCCTGCAATATGCAGCCAATGCTGAATGGAAACAGTGCAGCCATTCATTCTCACCCATCAATCCCCTTCTTCAATCATTTATTCTAGGGTTGGTCTTTTATTTTTTCCCAGAGGAGAGAGTGGTATAGTAGTGAAACATCCAGTTCAGTACTAAAAAGAGTGGACTCATCATCAGAAGTAACTATCTTGACATCAAGTTTACAAAAAAATCAAACTACAAACTGCAGTGCTGGAGCCCCCGTTCACTTCTGACTCAGAATTGCCCACTGAGTCACCAGAGCTTGCTTCAGCTGCCAAGTCCTCCCGCCAAAACACCTTGTAGTTCTGGGAACAGCATCATGACAGTTGCTGTTAGAGTTGTGTGACTTAACACTACAAACAGCCAAATTTTCTGCAAGCATAATTCTATTGTCTTCAGCAGAGGTGCAGCAGCAGTGAATGCAGATCATAATTCAAACTGCACTGTCACAGAGCCCAATCTGTTTATAAAAAAATAAATTGAAACGATACTTGCTGTACCTGGCTCCGTATACCTTTTGAGAACAGACAAAATCTTGTTCTGTATTAGTACCAGTGCCTTTGGCTGCAGGCCATAGCATGCTCTTTATAACAATAAACTGATCACCAGAAGAGGTTTTGGTAATGGAAAGGTTAAAACTGCAAAACTGTAGTGTAATTGCTATGGTTACCAGCATGGAAATAGAACAGACATTGAAGAATAAATTTGGAAATGTCTATCTTCTTCAATGGCAACAATCTACTGAGGTTGCTTGCATTCTTACATTGCTTACTGGGAGCCCGGCACTCTAAAAGCCTGAATGATGATGTGACCTTACCAATCATACTCATCTTCACCATGTCACCAGCTTCCTGAAAGAACTGGCGGAGGAGCTGGCCAAGCCGCTTTCCATCATTTATCGGCAGTCCTGGCTATCGGGGGAGGTCCCAGTTGACTGGCGGCTAGCCAATGTGACGCCCATCTATAAGAAGTGCCGGAGGGCAGACCCGGGGAACTATAGGCCTGTCAGTTTGACCTCAGTGCCAGGAAAGCTCATGGAGCAGATTATCTTGAGGGTCATTACGCGGCACTTGCAGGGCAAGCAGGCGATCAGGCCCAGTCAGCATGGGTTTATGAAAGGCAGGTCCTGCTTGACGAACCTGATCTCCTTCTATGACAAAGTGACGCGCTTGGTGGATGAGGGAAGGGCTGTGGATGTGGTTTACCTTGACCTCAGTAAGGCTTTTGACACCGTTCCCCACAACATTCTCCTCAAGAAACTGGCTGCTCGGGGCTTGGACTGGCGTACGCTTCGCTGGGTTAGAAACTGGCTGGATAGCCGGGCCCAGAGAGTTGTGGTGAATGGAGTCAAATCTGGTTGGAGGCTGGTCACAAGTGGTGTCCCCCAGGGCTCGGTACTGGGGCCGGTCCTCTTTAATATCTTTATCGATGATCTGGATGAGGACGTCCAGTGCACCCTCAGTAAGTTTGCAGATGACACCAAGCTAAGTGCGTGTGTCGATCTGCTCGAGGGCAGGAAGGCTCTGCAGGAGGATCTGGATAGGCTGGAGCGATGGGCTGAGGTCAACTGTATGAAGTTCAACAAGGCCAAGTGCCGGGTCCTGCACCTGGGGCGCAACAACCCCAAGCAGAGCTACAGGCTGGGAGATGAGTGGCTGGAAAGCTGCCTGGCCGAGAAGGACCTGGGAGTATTGGTTGATAGTCGGCTGAATATGAGCCAGCAGTGTGCTCAGGTGGCCAAGAAGGCCAACAGCATCCTGGCCTGTATAAGAAGCAGTGTGGCCAGCAGGTCTAGGGAAGTGATTGTCCCCCTGTACTCGGCTCTGGTGAGGCCGCACCTCGAGTACTGTGTTCAGTTTTGGGCCCCTCGCTACAGGAAGGACATGGACGTGCTCGAGAGAGTCCAGAGAAGGGCGACCAAGCTGGTGAGGGGTCTGGAGAACAAGTCTTAGGAGGAGCGGCTGAGGGAGCTGGGCTTGTTCAGCCTGGAGAAGAGGAGGCTCAGGGGCGACCTTATCGCTCTCTACAGTTACCTTAAAGGAGGCTGTAGAGAGGTGGGGGTTGGTCTGTTCTCCCACGTGCCTGGTGACAGGACGAGGGGGAATGGGCGAAAGTTGCGACAGGGGAGTTTTAGGTTGGATGTTAGGAAGAACTTCTTTACCGAAAGGGTTATTAAGCATTGGAACGGGCTGCCCAGGGAGGTGGTGGAGTCACCATCCCTGGAGGTCTTTAAAAGACGTTTAGATGTAGAGCTTAGCGATATGGTTTAGTGGAGTACTTAGTGTTAGGTCGGAGGTTGGACTCGATGATCTTGAGGTCTCTTCCAACCTAGAAATCTGTGTCTGTGTCTGAATAAAGCAGGTTTGCATTCACTGAATATGTTTGGTGGTGGGTTTTTTTTAATTATTACTATGCAACAATTTGGAAGGACAAAGTATGCTTTGGATAGGTAATCCTAAAGGAGCCACTAATCCTTTTTTTTGGCAGAGCTCTGACAAAGGCTACAAAGAATGTTGTGGAAGAGGCTTATGAAGGCCTCTAGACTAGCTTCCTGTAGATGTGGGGAAGAAGATGGACAGAAGATGGACAGAAGGAGCCTTCAGACCTTGATGAACCCTGTGGGCAGGTGGACAAATGTCACATTGCTCCCTACACAGCGCAACCATCATATGCCAGGTTTATCTAAATGGCAACCTGTGGCCAAGACACCACCCCTACTGTGAAGAGGATGAAGAATGGCTGTTGAAGGACTGCAATATGTCAAAGCAATCAAATGCTTTATCCTCCTTTTAGGCCCAAGCTGCCTGTGTGGGTGAAGGCAGAATTCAAAGCCACCACCATCTCGTACATGACATCTGGAGACAAGAAGCCACCTCTTGCAGCTACAGCAGCTGTATCAACCTGGCAGCAAAGCAATGCAGTACCCATCACAGTTCACTCCACACAGTGACACCGTGTACTCTACATGAATCAGGTGCAGAGCAATAGGGGATCATTGGTTTGCTTTGCATGATTTTGTTATTTTTTTCCCTTAGAAGAAATAGCAATGGCTGAAACCTGCTTGTACTGAGAATGGTCTTTAACCAAAGGACAATCCATTGTATAAGATCTTGGTTTTGCAGCAAGACATACACAAACCAGTGAGCCATCAGGCAATTCAGTTTTGGGAATTTCCACCCTTGCCTACATAAACAAAGTTAAAGGTTTGTGACAGCTGCTTGTGTTTTGATTATCTCTTTCGGGGTCTCTGAGTTCAAAACCACATTCTAGAGAAGCAACTGGCAGAAGGAAATTATTTCTAACAGCCCATCCATAGAAAAGGCCCCATTATTATTATTAATTACTCATATTGCCATAGAACCTAATTGTCCATACCAAGAATAGAGGCTCACTGTGTTGCATTCAATACAAACAGGCGGGCAAGGCCAGGCCTTGCCCCGCAGAGCCTGCTGCCTACGAGCACCCAGGCCAAGCTCCACGTTAACTATTGCGAGTTCTGCAGGAAGCCTGCCCAACACACCCAACAAGGTTTTGGCTGGCCTGAGCTCCCAACCACCTACAAAAGCCCTGCCTTGCAGGATTAAATGAACGTTTCCCACATATGGCCATTATAAAGGGCAGCCCACCCATCAGGGCCTAGTACAAAAACCCGAGGCATGTATCTTTCCCAGATGTAGCAATGGCAACAAGGGGTGCTTTGTGGTAAGAAAGCTGCCCGGGGGCAGTGGAGGAGGAGAGGCATGGCTTCTCCTTCACGTGGGGAGCTGGCTGGAATTTGTCTTCTCCTGCAACAAACAAATGGATATCGGGAAAGAACAAAAAGGCGCAGAAGAGAAGAGCTGTGTTTTGGAAAGGGCTGAGTGGGAAGGAGTAGGCAGACTGCTACAAATGCCACAATGGCAGCCAGGAACGGTCAGCTTCCAAAGGGGCAGGGAAGAAGTCAGAAGTGGCAAAAGAGAAAGAACTGCTGGGGAAGAGAGACAGGGATGCTCTGGTATCACCAGAGTATGTGGGAGAAGGACCAGGAGAGGCTGGAGGGTGAAGGGGGCAATCCCACAGGAGGTGGGGATACAGGCAAAGTGCTGCTGATTGTCTCTAGTGAGAAGAACTTCACCACTGAAGCACTGCTGAATAATGAACTGAGAAACCTAACAGGCTTCCATAAGTTTCCTAGCCTCATTTTTCCTTAAGTTTTGATTGTGTAACAGTAGCAAAACTACCAGCTAAACTGTTCCTAACTGGTCTTACTGGTCACACTGGCACGGGTGGGAACTACTGCCACTGCACATGCTGGCCAGTGAGTACGGGGCAGCTGATTTCTTTGTTTTACTGGTTGATCAGCCTTTTAAAATGGAAGGATCTTTAGAAGATAAAGTATTTGATTAGAGCTGAGAAAATCTCTGTTTTCTTTGTGATTTAGCCCCAGACTTCCTAGGAAGTTACGGCTGAACAACCTATCCCTGCACAGCTTTTGGGCCTCCATTACTCATCTGTAAATTCCCTTTATTTTTCCTTTATAGCAAATCCCCAACAAGATTGTCTATTTCCACAGTAAAATCTCTAACCTTTTATTTATATGCTTAAATTCATTGTGCCAGGCAGCACAGAATCCCCAGGTACTACTGTCAGGCAATAAATAACAATTTATCCCGCACTGCTGGGATCTAGGGGGCAAAACAGAAGCTCATGAAACAAGCAGTATTTTGATTTTTCAGAATGTTTGACAGAGTGAAGTCTGTTCTTTAACAGTATAGCAATTTTTTTATGTTGGCTAACAAAATTGCATTTCAGTAACTACAGACTGTTTTATGCTGATGCACGTTTTCATCACCACTATATACATCTTGTCCCTTTCGTCTGTCCGACACACCGTCAGTGACTACTCCAGTGAGTTTTATTTCACCGTACGCTCTTCCCAGTGAAGACCCCAGCCAATGCCAGCCCCCGTTTGGTCTGGAGGCAGTGCCCATCCCTCTGGCAGCAGCTGAGGTCGTGCTGACTCACTGCCTCCAGCCTTCGCCTGCACCCACTGCCAGTGCTCCGGGAAGTGCCCTGCTCCACTCTCCACACAAAGCACCAGACTGCAAGCTCTGAGAAAGGCTGCTGATCAGATTTTGGACTCCTTTCCACTAAAAAAATAACTGACTGAAATAGAGGCCTCTCACTCTTAGCCCAATGGCATTCCTAAGGAAATAGCTGAGCTGAAGAACCTGGCCAGAGAAGAATCTCTGCCACAGGTTTTTGGAGCAGAACTCAGGTTTCCATCTTCTAAACCCACTTCTTTCAGGTGGGATAATTAGAAGTTAGTTACTCACAGCAAGCAGATCCTTGCATAATAGCAAGAAAGTGACAAGTGTATGTGCCTAGCCCAGCTGGAGCTGTGGTTGCCTAACAGAAGTTCTCACTGGTAGAGAAACTAGGGGCTCCACCTCAAGAAGAAACTTGCAAATAAGGGATCATTACAGTAGAAAAAGTATATGCAGCACAATCTTCAACTGCAACTCTTCCTGTTATACCCAGGGAAAGGGTTATTTATACCCAAACAAGGCTTATATGCTCATTTTAGATTTAAGGTTCTTTTCATCAGTCTAATCTGATACAAAGACAAATCCAACAGCAATAAAGCATAAGAATGACTCTGAATGGATATAATCTCAGCCCAAAGAACAGTGAGTAAAGTACTTTTCAAACACCAAGTGCCAAAGGTCTGATTTACTCAAGGTGTCGTTTCATTTCATGATCTTGAATATATTCCTCCATGCTACTGCAAGCAAGAAGACAGACAATACTTGAAACCACAAATTATGAAGCAGTGTTAAGTAGATTACAGCAAAAAAGTGTAAACAAGGGAGGCCTAAAGGTGTATCCTGAAATCTACATATAGTCAACCAAATAGATGTGGTCTGTAATTTCAAAGTATGTAAGCAAAAAGATGTCATACAGGTTTCAATACAAGATTGCTCAGCCTGCTAAATAAAGCAAGACTGTTTTCCATGATAATTAAAAAACAGATTTTAGGGTCCAAATTTCCAGGTATCTGAATCTGGTAATTCAGGTCTGTCACTTTAATGTGGTTTTTATTTTAGGAATAGTAATCATCAAAGAATATATAGCATTGTTGTAACTTCAAATTCAGCCCACTTGGAAAAATGTTATCACTTAACTATCTTGTTCCAGATTTGCTCCTATTTTTACACAGCTAAGCTTACAGTATGTTAAGTGAAAGTCTTGTTATTACCAGATGGCAGTCATCAGCCCTTAACTGGCAGAAAAAAATAAGAACTTACCTAATGCCCAAGAAATGGAATTACCTAATGCCCAAAGTATCAAACTCCTAACAGATCTTACATGCCTCCATCTCCCATATTAGCATACATGGAAAATTATATACAAACCACACTATTTTTCTTACATATAGTTATATACCATACACATTATTTCACAAAGGAGTCCTTGTGAAGGACTTTACATTTGTGAAAGTCTTTACATTTCACTTTAAAAAACTGTCACTAAGGACACAGATTTATGACTGCAGTTTTTTTAATATGTAACTGATCTAGTGCACATTCTCAGCTCACAGCAGATGTAAGATACATGTCAGATAAAAACTCATTCCTTCAGGTTTCTGCCTTTTTGTTTGTTTGTTTGCCTTGCCCTCATGCATTTGGACCAAGTCAAGTGCACACACATGATCAGTAATTGAAGCTCAGCTGAGTTATGACAATTCATCAAGCTGCAAGAATAAGATCATGTGTTTGAGACCAAGTAATTACAGTTATTCCAGTTCTCCCTTCTTTGGTGAGAAGAAATGCAAATTCTCAGTTTATAACACATTTTATCATTTACATCTTGATGACAGTGATGTTTGCCAGCTGGGCACAGACTCAATAATTAAATTGTTGTTCCATTTTACCCTTGACATACACATAAAGCCAGGACTTCACTGTTAGTCTTCAAGTCATACCTGCTATAAATGATCGTGAGGTGCAATCCTGAGCATAGGGTATATTGCTAAAGGTAGCATTCTTCACTTGAGATTCTTAAATGAAGCCTTTCCTAACAGTCTGTAGGTGGGAATCACATGCATTATGAAGGAAATGAGTGAATGCAAATGTTCCCCCAACTAGACTCAGGCCAACTCTGCGTGTTTGTTATCAGGTTTTATCCAGTACAACTTTTTAATGCTTTGTAAATCTCCATGAGGTACTCTGCATACAAGAAAAACTTTTCCCACCCATCTATAAAACTTGTCTTTATTAAAGCCATGAATTATGCAAACTACAAGCTATTCAGAGCACACTTTTAATAAAAGAAAACAGAGATTCAAGTTGGGTAATAATTGTTAAAGTATCCTGGATTAGCCATCAAATTGAGAACCAGAGGCTATGCCTACGCAGAGAGTTTAATAACCCAACTGTGAACTCCCCATGTGCCCACACCTATACTTGTACCAACTTCTCTCTAGCTCTCTTAACGCTGGAGTGCCAAAGGCTGCATGTTTCTTGCTGGAAACCTGAAGCCATGTCTTGGAGTCTGGCATCCTGCGTCTTGCCATGAGGATGTGAGTAGAGGAGATGCCAGTCCTGAGCAAGACTAAATCCAAATCATGCTGCGTTCATGTTTGGCCAAAATCCAAACTTTTATAAATGAATTGTTTCACCAAGCCACCTGTTCCCTTTGCCTGACCCAAAATCCTACCTTCACTCTTAGAGATTTGCTGCTCCTTTTCCGTCTTCCTAGCTGAGCTTTACAACTACTAGGAGCTGTTCTTCCTCCTCCAAGTATACAAAACAGAAGTTAAAACTGCTGCTGTAACAAAGTCCAACTTCCTTCCATGGATGTAGCCATCAGTCAGTGATGACAAAGAGCACTTCACAGTTCATCACTGACATTTAAGCCTATCCAGAGTAACTAGGAAAACCAAGGAAAGGCTGTGTGCTGTGGCTAAACTTCCTGAGGTGCATACTGAATGCATGGCATTGCCCTTGCCGCACGTCATCTGTGATTTCTGAGAGCACAACATTAAAAATCAACAAACACACACACAAAAAAAAAAAAGAACAGGAAGGAGTTCATATAATTTAGTTGAAATTAACCCAGAAATGACTGACTGAAGTGAAAGGTGACCAACTGGTAACTGAGGACTTCTTTTATGCCTCTGGGTTAAGCACAGTGTTGTATGTATTACTGCTAGCGCTGGAAACCTACTGGTTGTGTAGATGGGTTTAACGTGGCTGTACAGAACAAGGACAAATTAAGTGTGATTCAAAGGAGAAAGGAAGAAGGAGAGGGTATGGCATGGCTGTGTGGGTAATGGGTTCCACTCCCAGCTCTGATCACAAGGACTCAAGTGCATTATCTAACCTCGCCATGCATCAGTTTTCTTGCCTGAGGTTAAATAAATAAATAACCCCAGAAACAAAACAATGGAAAAAAATGCAGGGTTGCTTTTTGCAAAACATTATGAAAAGATACCTTACTGTGCACTCCTTCAGCCAACCAAATTTTAAAACTGCCTTAGAAGTCATCTTTTCCAGGATGATTTTAATGGTGAGGCTGCTACAAAGCAGAGCTGACAAATCCTCTGCTGTTTCATTTTCAGCCCATGTTAAAAAAACATTTCTAGAGTATTTCTATGATTCTCTCATGTCACTGCAATACCAAGACAGAGTGTGGAAGGTCTGGTCTGCCACAAATGGACAGATTTCTTACATTCACACAATGACAAAAAGGATCTTTAATATAAAAAATTCAGTTCAGTGTCTAATGGAGCATCAAATCTACACTAATTAAGATGTAAGGCAGAGACTGCAAAAGGGAAGATAGACGTATATAAACCATCATGGACATGAGATAAACGCTAATCTAGAATGCATGGCAGAAAATGAAAGGCTGCAGACAGGAAGGAATCACAAGAGAAATGCAGAAAATGGGAATAGACCAATTTCAGTCTTAGCAAAAGCCTTTTGGTGTTAATAGTCTTAATAGGTCTGTCCCAAAACCATAGATTTAGGACAGTGGCCTGATTTTTCCTTTAACTATTAAGTTTGTTAAACTTTAATAGTGAAAGACATTTGGAAACATACATTAGAATCCTGAAATTATTTTTCTTAATACTACCCCTCCACAGAGAAGCACAGTTCCCATTAAAGCACTAACCTGCAATCTAGCTCAATTTCTACCTGCTTACTTCAGCTTTAGACACCTGCCCTTGCTGAGATGTGTTTTTCACCTTTGGAATAGTCCTAACTGCTTCCATCTGTAGCTGGTCTATACTCTGGACTGCTTTCACAGGACAGTATGAAAAATTGCTCTTTTCTCCTCATAGTCATCTGCTGTTAGTGATGCAAGCAGTCCTGGGTAAAGGGACAAAGGGAACATTCTTATCTTTGCATGCCATATCAATTCCCCTAAATTGAGGACAGGAATATACCCTCTCTCCTCCCCCATAAAATATAGTGGTGCAGAGTTCAGAAGGAAATGAGGAAAGAAGAGGGAAAGAAAGTCACGCCACAAATGTAAGGCATTTCAACAGAAATGAATACTTGCTTTTCATCTGTGCCATTATAAATTAAAATCATCCCAAAGAAAAAATGTACAGTACAGAATCGTACTGAATTAAACATCACCCCCTCAGGTATCAGACAAATAGGAAAGGGAAATCCATGGCAAAGCCAACTTTTTAATGAAGCCTACAACGTAGCAGAGCTATGAGGGACACAAACACAGGTGAATCAGATTTCATTCCCATTGTCCATAGGCCAAACAAAACACCAATATGAAAACATGACAGAAAATGAGCTGCTTAAATGAACACATATGAGATTTTTAAAAAAATGAGAAGTTATTTGAGAAGCAGGTTGCTATTCTAGAATCCCTCAATATAGCCAGAAAAATATCTGATCTCATGTATATTTTCTCCAAGTGGCAATTGCATAAGGTATGTAAAAGTTGGCCAGGTGCAAATTTAGTCTATGCATCTGACTTTGAGAACGCTCCTCATTTTACTTTGATGAATGCTCACAAATTACTATTTCATGCCAAATGTTATTTTCTCCACCACTGTTCTGCCCCCAGTTGCATTTTCCATAAAGCCAGGTGTTCAGTCTGACTGGTGTTCTGCAGACAGACTGCACCCACCCATACCTTAGAAGGCAAATCTGCACTGCAATACAGAAGGGAAGGAAAAATATTTCACATAAAGGAAGGTGAAAAGATGGTAGTGAATTATTTTTTTTAATTCATTACAAAAGGCTTAATTCCAAACGGATGCAGACTTTTAGATTAAAGACTATTCAGTGAGCCATCATTCTGCATTCACGAGGCTTAAACAGGAAGTACTTCACAATAATGATGCCTGGCTCCCCCATTAACACTTCAATCAGTCATTTTAGATTTGGTACTAATTCAATATTTTATAGAAAATCTATGGAAAATTAACTTTTCCATGACATAAAATCCAGTTGCAACTCCCAGTTATCTCAGAGGAGCTCAACACATGGTGGATTCACTCCAAATCCCTCAGGTTGGCAAGGGATTTCTTAGAAGAGTGAAAGTACGAAAATGATTTAACTATGAAGAGAAAAAATAAACTCAATTCAGAACTATTTTAGTAGTATGCGAACCCCAAGCATTTAAAGCTGACTATCAATATTTAAGGGTTGGCTATTGCAGGAGGTGTAACAAATCACACGCTTATCTGCACTGGCTCATAAGGATACAATGCAATTAGTGAGAGCAACTAGCAATGCAGGTCCTTGGGAAAGAAAAAAAAAGTTCATCTACATTTTTCTTTGCATGCTGCCAAAGCTCCAGCAAGAGCTCTAATTTCCCCTAAGATGATTTCAGCTGCTTACGTTTTCTGTAGGCTAATACACAGCATTCATTTCCTTTCCGAGGAAGCCATCCTGCCACAATTTGATAAGCATCCCCTTTAACATCAGTACCTGTTTAAGCAGCTCATTCTGTCCCCCTATTTCTCTGGCATTCATTCCTATCCTCACGCTTACTTTTTGGCTATGCAGGTAAAGCAGTTTATGGGAATGTATTGTGAACCACATCATGTACCCAGGTCTGGTTACAGACAGCATACACCCCCTTCAGTTATTTTTAACTGAGGTCACTTTTCTAGCTAGGTGTGACAGTATAAACAGATGCACAACTGAGAGCTAGAACAGGGGCAGGCATGACAAAGGGAGACGCAGAGCTGTCTCACTGAGAGAAAAGCACATCAAACTACTCCCTTACTAATGCTAGGTCAATGCAGGCTCAATGACAATCAAGAGAAAGTGAAATTCAGGCATGGAGGGAGGCTATGACTCTGCTAACAGTCACTATTTCCAGGCAGCAGGCTGTTACATGTTGGGTAACACACAGCAAGCTGCTACTGGAATTGAACTGGACATAGTGGGCACTCTCAGAGACCTTGCATTGTCTTGCTGCCTTTCCCCTCTAGTCCAACCTCCTGCTCAAGGCAGGGTCAGCCCTAAGCTCAGACAGGGTTGCTTAGGGCTGTATCCAGTTGGGGCTTGGTAACTCCCAGGGAAGGAGACAGCACAAACTCTCTGGGCAACCAGTGCCACTGCCTGCTCTCATGGGGAAACAGTTCCCCTTTAAATCCAGCCTGAACCTGTCTAGTTTCAATCCATGCCAGTTCTCTTGTCCTCCCACCATGTCCCACTGTGAAGAGTCTGGCTCTGTCTTCTCAGTATCTCCTTGTAGGCATGGGCAGGCTGCTGCTGGGTTCCCCCAGATCCCTCTTTTCCCAGGCTCCCTCAGCCCATCCTCACAGGGGAAGCGCTTCAGCTCTTGATGATCTTGGCGGTCCCCTGCTGAACTCAGCCCAGACGATCCATTCCTTTCCTGTACTGGGCAAAACTGGATGCCATTTTCTAGGTGGGGTCTAACAAATGCCAGTAATCATCACTTCTCTCAGCCTTCTCAAGGCTAAGGTCCTGCCAGCACCGTCTAGGATGCCATTAGCCTTTTCACTGTTAGAGCACACTGCTGGCCCAAATTCAACTCACAGTCCTCCAGGATCCCCAAATCCTTTTCCACAGACCTGCTCCCCAGTCAGTCAGTCCCCCAGCCTGTAATAATTGAAGAAGCTTTGCAGCGTGCTGCTTGACTTTGTTAGGACATTCCTTATAAGTACAGCTCTGAAAATGAACTGCTAAGAGCATCTTCTGATTCTTTTTGTTGCAGACCCATGCTTAGGTCTGAGGAGAGGAAAATACAAAGTGATGAATGAAGAGCTGGAGAGACACCCAAAGCTTGGTCAGTCTTAGGGCTCTTCTGGATCCAGTTGCTGTGCAAGCCCCTGCGTAACAGCTCTATCACTGAAGTTCTTGCATTGCCTTCCATGCTCTCCTTTCCATGTGTAACAGTTTCCTGTGCTGCCCTGCTCTCCTCTCCTAACCAGGCCAGCTGTGAAAGGGAACTGGGTAAACACCCTTCCATTAGCAGTGTATGCACACAGAGGCAGCACCAGCTGGGCTCTGGAGGAGACAGCACTGCAGCAGGCATCTGACCGCTGTCCATCCAGGTCTGCCGCTCACGCACCCTTTCCCTGCCCTCACCTTGGAGCTGGGTGCTAGGCAGCACGGCCCTTCTGAGTGGCACAGCGTGGAAAGGCTCACAGAACCAAGTGCTGAGAGCAGGATGAGGTGTTGGAAATGCTCACTTCATCCCACATACATTGTCGCTGAAAGGAGGTGTAAGTATATACTGAGGTGGCATCGGTTCACAGCTCTTAAGTTACATATCTGGGACACGTTCATCTTTAGGGGGAATTCAGAAAATCTCACTGGGATGTGTGAGCCTCTTCACACCTTACTAAGCATCCTGTGCTGCATACACGTGCGTAGAGTGACTGCCCATTTAACAGGGCTTTATTTGGGATAGGGAGCCTGCCCCTCCGCTGTTCTGTCCTTTTTGGATCCAAAAAGCCCCACCAACTGTACATGTCAAAAGGCAGAGAGGAAACTGCAAGCACAGGGCTTCAGAGAAGAGTGTGGGAGTCAGAGGGACAGCACTGTGCCAGGGGACTGGGGAGATGGAGCTTGAATCACCTGCATGAAAGTAGCACAGGCAAGAGCAGAACAGCACAGAAACTGTCAGAGGGAGCTTCAGCTCTACTCCTCCAGAACCCTTTCCAGTCATAAGCCAAGAATTATTTGTGGAAGCCACATTGCTAAACTCACTAAGCACTTCATAAAACAATGATGCAACATCTCTGTGAGGTAAAGAAAACACAAATTTTTGACCTGCAAAGGATAGGGCTGCTCACCAATAGTCTGGTTTCTGATAATTTACCAAGGATTTTTGGGTTGAGTGTAATATGAACACTAAACTGCACCTTCAACCTAAAAATCAGATAGCCAGCTCTATGTGTAATCCAGGGGAAGAGCTTGTCCCCACAGAACTACATACATAGAAGCCAAGCAGCTGAGTGAGAAACTGCTCAAACTAGTCAGCCAGAGAGTGAAGGAGAGGAACTTGGGGATCTGCTCAGCTGCTATGTTCATGATTTGATTTTTAAAGAGAAATCTCTGCCTAGGATTTCCCAGGCCTAGATGCCTTGTATGGTTGGATACCAAAGCTGCCTTCAATCCCCATTTTATCACAGCTGGAGGTGACTGACATTTCTCCCCTCTAAAAACATTGCCAGCCACCAGTGAACAACAACTAATCACAGAATCACAGGATGGGTGAGGTCTGAAGGGACCTCTTGAAATCATCTCATCCAGCCCCCAGCTGAAGCAGGGACAGCTACAGCAGGTTGCCCAGGAAAGAAGATCAATATGAAGCCATTTTACCCTTCATTAAAAGAATGAAATCTAACAACAGAGATTGTACTTACAGCAAATGCAATGTAAACATGTAAGACCACAAATATGAGACTGGAAAACGGTTTCCACAGAATATGCTAGTAATTACACTCTCACCCCCATAAAACAGTGAAAACAGAGTACCTTTAAGCACATGACAAACAGCGATGAGTCTTATTCCCTGCACTCTTATTCACAGCAGGTTAAACAGCACATCTAAAGCAACCTTCTGAACAGGGGCCCTAAAACTACAGCATTTTTACTGCAGGTTCAAAATTCCACTAGTTTGAGATGTAACTGAGCAAGGCACGGCAACATATCTTACAGACTGGAGAAAAAAATATGAACATTAATACAGCTTTAAAATAATAATGTTTTGTTTAACACTATTCCTACAGTCTTGTCTAACTTCAGGACCACCAATGCTCCGTCTTGTAACACTGAAGACTGTTAAAGTCAACACAACAGGGTATATGTTTTCACATTCCTACTATTCTCTTCATTTTTGAAAACGTAAGGTTGTTAGCTGATAGATGTTTTGAGTCTTTCCAGAACAGCTTACACATGTAATAACTGCTCTATTTTGGAAGAAGTATTTATTAGGTCACAGTTTAAAACTTCAAGCTTTTGTAATGTAAACCAGTGTCATGCCCCAAAACATTCAAGTCTTAGGCTAAAGCAGAAACCTCTGAACAAAGCACAAGAAACATCGGAGCTTACTATAATAATTCATTTTGCATGGTGCTTAGCATATATTCTATATACAAGTATTAATATTTAATGTAATGTATTGCAATTTGCTTTTAATTCTACATCCTATAATGGCCTTACTTTCCCATCTCACCCTCCAGCAATGGAAATTATTGTATAGCTGAGGCTCTGTATTGCAATCTGTACGGAAAAAGCCCCACTGAAGTTCACTCGAGTTTTGAACTGCCAAGGAACAAAGGAGAAGAATTCAGATCCTAGATGGCTAAGCCATGACTAAGTAGTCAAAGACAGGCAGCTCCGTCTGCTGAGCAATAAATGCAATGAGCTCCTAACAGCAGAAAAAAAAAAAAGAATTTAGTAATGAAATAATTCAGAAATGAAGACTTGCCTCAGGAAAAACATAGGATGAGATTCGACCCCAGTAAATGAATCTGTTCAGAGAAGAGGTAATGGCCCTACACATAACTCTGCCCACACCCAAGTACCTACTGTTCCTCTTGAATGGACAAACCATTTGTTTCAGTATAAATCTGAGGCCTCTTTCCTGTACCCCACTACGACTTCAGAGAGGCTACAGATGTAGAGAGAAAAGAGCAGAAGAACAAATCCTCACTGACAAAGCAGGAGTTTTCCTAGCTCTTGTCCAGCCATGGTGTTTGATGTCCCACCATGCAGACCACACCCAGGCCACAGTCCGGGATGTTCTCTGCAGTGCCTGCTGGAGACAATACACTGGGACCATCCTCCATACATGTTGGAGGGAGCCTTAATAAAAAGCTGGCTTTGGGCTGCCTCTGCCATTTTGCTAGAGAGCTTTCAGACAGAACCCTACGACCACAAATCCCAGGCCCCCAAATCACAACACAGCTTGCCCAAAGCACCTCGGTCTGAATCCTGCCTTGCTGATGTCATCAGAGGCATCGTTTGCTCATGCACACAGTTAGGAATCTGATCTGCACTCAAGGAACAGTCATAACAGAGGTGTTTACAGAGAAGATGAGAAAATACATTACAGTGACAGGAAGGAATATGAGCAAATTCTCTTTGCAGGGCTGCATGTGCGGTAAGAATCAGTGTGGTTTCACCTATAAAGGATGGAAGCAAGAAGAAATCTCTTGCAGCCCACATGGAGGATGGAGATGCCCTATCTGCAGGGACGAAGAGCTCTGGAATTGAGAGCCCCAGACCTGAACTGGAAACTGGAGTGACTCCATTCTTGCTTGGCATCAAGCAAGCTACAGGATTCTCCTCTTCCTTTCTCCACAGATATCTCAGTGTACATGCTGTGGTTGGCACAGCATGAAGGCATGGCCCTGAGGGACAGCTTCTGGGCTGCAGAGCACACAGTCCTGTTGGCTTTGAGGGGAAGTAAACAGGAAGAGAATTTGTGCATGTTTCATTTCAGTTAGCCAGGTTGACTGATCCCTCTTGTTTAATAATTTAAACTCAGTTCCTTGCACTGTCCCTTCTATCTGTGGCCATGTGTACAAATGTGTCATCCCTAGTTTCTGATGAGTCTTCTGTATAACAGCTAGCTAGACAGCTGCTTCTCTCTCTCTCTTTTTTTTTCCCCATAGAAATCGTCTTGTGCATTTTCCCCATGATTCTGCTCCTCTATTAATGCCAGGTCATTTCAACTAGCATTGCCTTCATGCCCGTGCAAGTCACATATCTCCACCCCTGAACCTGTGACTATTGATTTCAAAGTCCTAAGCCTACTGCATAGTCTCAGCAGGGGTGGGGAAGCAGATATCAAGTTTAAGTAGATCGATAGGTTTTTCTGAAAATTAGCTTTCTTCTTCTTCTTGAAAATACATTTTTAAACTCTTCTGGTCACTGAGCCAAGCCTGTAGCATAACACATTTACCTGCAAGTAGAATAAAACCTTTATTTTATTAAAAAATGCTTCTAAAAGTGCATCAAAGCTAGTACTCTAAAGAATATTCATATATAATCTTAGTACTCCAAAGAATATTCATATATAATCTAAGTTTACAAAGTGATTTCCCTCCATATGGAACGTGTTCATGATTTCTGACTGAAGAGAATTTCTGCACGTTATATATAGCGATACATTCCTTTTAAATTTGGAAAAAAAAAATCTGTTTAATGCTTTACCATCTCTTTTTGAAATATGTAATCATTTATGTTCCCATACAGTATAAAAATACTACCAAATGTAGGGACGTGAGTGCTGCACATGTGTGTACACGTACCCCTTCCGTAGGTCCTGTGCATGTGCACTGTCTCAGTCTCAAGTTATTTCCCTTAATGATGACTACAGGAAGAGCGATGATATTTCAGAGTCATGTTTAGCAGAGCCAGAAGGTTAGGTGCAGTCATTCCTACCTACTTTATACTTTGGGTGTTACAGAAACCCGTCTGAAAGATGAAGTTGAAACACCCCTCAGATCATTTATCATTTCGGCATGACGCAGAAGTTTAATTTCCACTGACTGGGGGTGACCTCAAGACTACTGTACAGCTACTTTGCCTCCCCTTAATGGCAGCGCTTCCCCAAAGCAGGGGAATAAACCAAGTCTATAAATAACTTCAAAAGGAACCGTCTCCCTTCCCGTGCACTGCAGACGACTGTTTACACAGCTCCCCTGCCTATACACCCTAGGTTTGCCGAGCTCTCATCCTCCGTGCCGGTCGATCCCCTCTTCGCACACAACGCTGCGGCGATGGCTTGAGGCACCCCGGTGCCGCAGACGCCCGGTACCCCACGCTGCGGCTCCAGCGGGGATAAGGAGGTGATGCCGGGGGGCTGCGGCGCTGTGCGAGCCGTCCTGGAGGCCGCGGTGCCGGCCGAGCCTCGGCTCCCCGGAGACCCCCTCCTCCCGTCCCCGCCAAGCCCCGCGGCCACTCGGGGCCTTTCTGCTCGCCCCGTGGCGAGGGGCTCCGGCGGGGACACGCGTGGGGCGCCCCCGCGGCTGCCCTGCGAGGCGGGGGGAGACAAAAGCCTGGGCTCGCTCACCTCCTTCAGCTGCTCCAGCTCCTGCTTGAGGCCGTCATACTCCGCCTCCAGCTCGTCGTACTGCTGCTTGAGGGTGAGCTTCTCCTCCAGCACCACCAGCCCATACTCCGCCGCCTGGATCTTCTCGTGGGTCGTCTCGGAGAGCTCCCGGGTCAGCCGCTCGATCTCGCTCTTGTAGTGGTCGGCGCCCTGCAGCACCTCCTCCGCAGCCATAGCCCCGCCGGCTCTGCCGCACCGCCGGGCCGCCGGGGCAGCGAGGGGGCGGGCGCGGCCGGGGGGCGGCACCGGCACCGCCACCGGCACCGGCGGCCTGGGGATGGCGGCGGGGACAGGGATGGGATGGGATAAGGATGGGGATGGGATAAGGATGGGATGGGATAGGGATGGCTATGGGGATGGGATAAGGATGGGGATGGCTATGGGGAAGGGTTAGGGATGGGGATGGGGTCCGGGGCCGCCGCCCAAGCCGCCCCCGACCCCGCCGCCGCTCTCGCCTCCCCCGGCCCTCCGGGGGGCTGCCCGCGGCGGGGGCGGCTGGGCCGGGCGAGCCCCGCGGCCCGGGGAGGCGGCAGCGGGAGCGCGCCTCGGTGCGGCGGCTGCCGGGGAGCTGCTGCTGCTTGCGGAGCCCGCACCCCCGCCTCCCCGCCGCACGGTCCCTCCCCTGCGCTCTTTAAGGCGGCGGCGCCCCGGGGTTTGGCGTGCCCCCCCCCCGGCAGGCGGGCGCAGCCTGGGGACGGCGCTGCCCGAGCCCGCGGGGTGCTGCCGCCGGCTGGCGGGACCCTCCCGGTGCGGGGATTATGTCAGTTTTATGCTGGCTGCAGAAAGACAGATGATACTTGCCCAGCATAAAACTGGGGTGGTGCAGACAGACAGTAACTGATCCCGCACAAAGCCCGCCAGTAAAAAGTTAACACGTCGGATTAGGGGCTCTTTGCATATCTGAACTGGAAGAGTGAGTTCAGCCAGGATCAATGTTATAATGCCTCGCATCACAGCCTTTTTGATTTGGTACTAGGAGTCTTAAGCCCAAATTTATTGTTTCTTGAACTATGGCCTGCAAACAAAGACCTTATCCTATCGGTGTCGACCAAGCTTTGCTATAAGTACTAACAGGAACAGGTTTTCATGCTCAACAAACTTTTATTTTTTTAATACTAGCAAAACCAGGCCTTTAAAGTACAAAGTTTAACAATTGACTTAGAATTTCCAGGAAACAGAAGATGGTTTTCTTTTTAAAAAAGATGCTATGTATAGAAGATGGATATCAGGGTCCACCAATGAAGCACTATATTGGAAATCAAAGACATAGATTCTCTTTCTTCCTTTTAAACAAACCACATCACCTTTCTACCTCAGCTTCCCCATGTTCTGAGAAAGACACAAAAATGCCTAGACTCCTCAGCAAAGTGCTTTGAGATCTGCAAATGGAAGCTCTGATGCTAGTCATACAATATGTGCACACGGTATATAGCATCTATCCATACATGCATACATAACTAACACACTGTAATCTAGCCTGCATAAACACTGCTTCTTGTTGCCTAGAGAACATAAATCAAAAAAATAAGTAAAGTAATAGATGTCAATTCTGTACCTTCCAAAAATGCTCATTTTTAATGAATTCTAGTGCAGAAACAAGAGTAATATTAATGAGAAAGCAACAAGCATGCATATTAATAGGAAAGGAGAGTGAGTGGCTCTCATCAATGGCTGAATATCAAAATGAAGGAGGAAAAAACAGTATTCCAACTGTAATTCCAACTGCATGCCTAATGTCACCATCCTTTCCTTAGAAGAGGATGAAACACTCCACAAATGTTAGCAAAAAACACATAAACAAAAATGGTGTTGTCTTGAGAGCTTTGGATGTTCTAGTCTAGCTGTGCTCAGCTTTTGACCAGCTTTTGGTCATTATGAAAACAAATACTTTGTGAAATTTCATTCAAGAACAGATTGGAAAACACCTTAAGACCAGTGCTGAAAATGAGCAGTTGGTTCAAGGCAGTGTGGAAACAGGCTGAAGCAACAGGATGCCTATAGCTAATCTATCCTTGGTGTAGCTCCATATACATCATTTAGTTGACAATCTCACTCGTAACCCAAGGGCAGCCTCACCACATGTCTGAACATCTGTGCCCTGGGGAGGAAATCTGGCTCATTAAAATGTGTCATTTTTCTGCAATACCTCACAAGAAAGTTAGGGAGAATCTTCCCTTTTAAAATTGGGAGGAGGAGTGAAGTCCAGCTGATGTGCACTGTGCAGAAGTTCACAGGGGCTGGGGGAGAGTTTGCATAAACTGCAAGTCCTCTAGCTACTCCAACCTGAAAACACCTAACATGCCTGTCATTTGCTATCATTAGGACTGCATCATGCCTCCTCATGTATACACCATCAAATCTTGCTCCTTTGGTGAGAGTTGCCTTTGTTTTAGAAGTCTACTGCTCTAAAGTCTTCTTTAGGATGAAATGAACCATGCCTCAGAGTTGTCCGCTGTCAGTTTCTCTACTGACTACAGAGGACCTGGCGTGGCCAGTTCAGACACAGACGTGTACATTCCAACATACACATTTAATTAAACGAATCCCAACTTTTGCATCTATAGCTTTCATCAGGGCTTAAAACTGGCACCACACTCTACTTTCCAGACTCCTCCTCCTGTATTTATCATGAACTACTAATGTTGCCGATGGCTCTGAAAAAATTTCAAGCTCTTTTCCCTGATATAAGGAATTCTGGTTCACCTCATTCCCGACTCTGCGGAGATTAGAAGGGACAGATGATCCTATAAATAGCATCTTAGTTATGGGGACAGACATTATGAAAGAAGAAAGTGCTGCAGCATGACCCAAAGGTGGTCATTCTCTAGTGAGTACCTCACAACTGCAACAGCAGGATCTCCTTTGATTCTTGCTTTCTGGACTGCCTGTATATGTATGGATGAAAGTGACTGATCAGATCTCCAAATTGGAGAGAGATGGATTTGAAAGGTGGACCATTCAGTGGATAAGAAATTGGCTTGAAGGCTGCACCGAGAGAGGTGGTCAATGTCTCTATGTCCAGGTGGAGGCTGGTGACAAGTGGTGTCCCTCAGGAGCCTGTCCTGGGACCGGTACTGTTTAATATCTTTATCAACTACATAGACAGTGGGATCGAGTGCACCCTCAGCAAGTTTGCAGATGACACCAAGCTGAGTGGTGTGGTCAATACACCAGAAGGAAGGGATGCCATCCAAAGGGACCTGGACAAGCTGGAGAAGTGGGCCCATGTGAACCTAATGGGGTTCAACAAGTCCAAGTGCAAGGTGATGCACCTGGGTCAGGACAGTCACAGACAGGAGCACAGACTGGGAGAAGAAATCATTGAGAGTAGCCCTGCAGAAAAGGACTTGGGGGTTCTGGTGGACAAAAAGCTTGACTTGAGCCAGCAGTGCGCGCTTGCAGCCCAGAAGGCCAACTGTGTCCTGGGCTGCATCAACAGAGGAGTGGCCAGCAGGACAAGGGAGGTGATTGTGTCCCTCTGCTCTGCCCTTGTGAGGCCCCACCTGGAGTGCTGCATCCAGGTCTGGGACCCCAGCACCAGAAGGATGTGGACCTGTTGGAGCGGGTCCAGAGGAGGCCACAAAGATGATCAGAGGGCTGGAGCACCTCTCCTATGAAGAAAGGCTGAGACATATGGGGATCTTCAGCCTGGAGAAGAGAAGGCTCCGGGGAGACCTCATTGCAGCTTTTCAGTACTTAAAGGGTGCTTATAAAAAAGATGGAGAGCAACTTTTTGCTTGGACAGATAATGACAGGAAAAGGGGGAGTGGTTTTAAACTAAAAGAGGGGAGATTTAGATTAGAGGTTAGGTGGAAATTCTTCACTCAGAGGGCAGTGAGGCACTGGAACAGGTTGCCCAGAGGAGCTGTGGCTGCCCCATCCCTGGAGGTGCTCAAGGCCAGGCTGGATGGGGCTTTGAGCAACCTGGTCTGGTGGGAGGTATCCCTGTCCCCGGGAGGGGGGTGGGGCTGGATGGTCTTCAAGGTCCCTTCCAACCCAAGGTGTTCTATGATTCTATGGCTGCACGGTGGTGCCAGCAAAGTGCTGGTCTCAGGCCACACATCTGGTACTTTTTGGAGCATATTTATTAGTGTAGATAGCCCTAAACAGTGATGTAGGTATTTTAAATAATTTCGCTACACAGATATGCATCACTTCACATTGTTTTAAGTCCTGCTACAATGCTTTATGTTTTCTGCCTCAAAAAACTC
Organism: Cygnus atratus; assembly: GCF_013377495.2. Taxonomy (NCBI): domain Eukaryota; kingdom Metazoa; phylum Chordata; class Aves; order Anseriformes; family Anatidae; genus Cygnus; species Cygnus atratus. Next base: position 63,538,358 of record NC_066362.1, read on the forward strand.
AAAATACATGCTCCAATCTTACCAAAGATTGGCATAGTTATTCCTGCATTGTTATTCCTCCTTCATTTTGCCCTGCTGCACCCCTCTCACACGAATATTTCAAAACACTTTACAGTCATTTAGTGACATTCAGCATGCCCTCATAAAACAATATAATTGCATTTCTTTCATGAACAGAAATTGTCCTTTGAAATCCTGGCACATTACACTGGTAGACTCTTAGACTAAAGACAGTAGGTTCCACTACCAAAAAATGCCATTCTGGTTGCACATTTTTTGAAACAAACAGATATTCAAGGACAGGCAAAATGATGTGTTTCAAACCTTGCTCAAGGTAGTATTATCTAAACTCTAAAGCAATTAAGAATTATCTAGTGACCTATGTGAAATGAACTACTGGTTCTACATCTTGGTGGAAATGCAGCTATAAAAGCCACCCTTGCAGATGCCTAAATCACTGCACCTACAGCATGCACAGAAATCGCTCTGAGTCCATGTGCATGGAGGATCTCACCAGGATGGAGCCCAAATCTAACAACTGCTAATTAGTAGTGTTTGACAGGCTTGCCAGTGTCCAAATTAAAAAAAAAAAAAAAAAAAAAAAAAGTATGAGGACCAATCTGTTGTCGTTAGTAGGAATGGGATTGATTTCCTGAAAAATAAAAGAGGAAAAAGCACTGAAGGAAGCCAGTACTGCAACTATGCTGTGTTTTGGAGATAAACAAGTGACTTTTATACTGCCAAGGCTTCATCTTTCTTGAGCACTGAATATACGCAACGTATTTGTAATGAATGACCAGCCAAGAGATAAAAGGGAGGCACTGAGAAGGAAATGAAATTTTAAGAGAGATTTAAAGATCATAGTGCAATAGAAATGGTAATAGGTTTTAAGAAAATTCATTTATAAAGGACATTAAGAGAAACTAAGCTAAAGAGTTAATAAACAATAATGCATATAATGAAAGGTAATGATGTTATAATGATTAACATGAGTATCAGTGTTCAAAAAAAAGGCTTTCAAAACATCAGTGTCCTTATCTAAATTTCTGTTAAGAAGCTGGAAAGGTAAACAAACAAAAAAATTTAACCCTATGATCAGGTGGGCTTAAACTTGGCACACTGGGGCTTGTATCTCCACCAGAATAATTTTGCACTCCAAAAACCTGAAAATTTTGAAAACCACTGGTGTAGTACATACAGAATCCAAAGGAGTAAAACAGTGGTTGGTGTAAGTTTTGTATGCAATGAGTAGAGGGCAGAGAAACAAAAATTATTTTTACAGGAAAGCTTTGAAAAAACAAAGCACAAGGACATTTAGAAAACATATTCAGCAATAATCAAACAGCAACACAATTCCTACAGAATATAAATACTACAGCCAATAGCAAAGGATGTGCAGTGTTGTTCTGTTAAACTGAGTAATATCACCCCAGCTTGAAAGGATGTTGCTTTCAGCATGCATTGAGCATGGGTCTTGGTTCATCTCCACGGACATCTGATTCTTTTCCTTGACATCATTGCCCATGGGCTTCAGACCCAGGACACAGTTCTATCATTCCATGCAGGGTCTTACAGTACAAGAAATGGCGAAAAGCAACATAGAAAGGGTTATTGTGCCTATTTAAACTACTAGGCACTTTTGTGTGATGCAAGGAATACCTGTCCAGTTACAATATGTTGTCCAAACAGCTTCTCAGCAATTTAGTCCAGATAAACCAGTGTCACAATGTAAGCTGTTTCTTACTGGACAGACTTAAAACCAGAAGGATGGATAATGTAATTTATCTTCAATGAACAACAGAAATATCCATTGCCCAGAGAATGTATATAGTGAGGGCTGAGGCAAACTGCAATTTAGCAGGTTGCTCAGGACAGCAGATTTTTATGAGAGATGGGCAAAATAACCATATTCTGAAACACTTTTTAATATTAGCAGACCCTTGGAAAACCAGGTACCCTTTGCTGCTCTCACTGAGGGCAGAGTAGGTTGTGTTTTGGAGACTGAATCCTTCCAGCAGCAACAATTTCAGATCCACTTCCCCGCTCTGAGCTTCAGCAGAGCAGTAGCAAGTGTCTCTGCTACTGTCTGGCTGCACTTTGCCCCCTCCCCCCCCCCACCTTTTGCGGTCACTCTTTGGCATCTCCACCTGTCAGTCACTCCTAAGAAGTCTTGAGATGCTCTGTCTCTGCATTAGAAACAGAGAAGTGGAAGACTAGAAGGCATCTTAGAGGGTCATCAAGTCCAATCCCACATGCAGGTGAGATCAAACATATCTAGACCGTTCATATTTAAGGGCTATCTAGCATGCTCTTAAAACCCTCAATGACAGATACAACAGGCCTTCAAAGTCTTTTCCAATATCTCACCACCACCATCACAAATAGAAACATTCCTAATGTAGAATTTCAATTTTCTAAACTACACATCAAGCAGATCTGCTCCTATCCTTTGGTAAACACCATGCCTTTTTCATCAATTTTTAAAATGTCTGAGTACTGTTCCATTTTCCCTTTTCTTCATCAATCAAATTTCCAGCTTTTCCTTAAACCCTTCAGACTGTCCTTATGAATCATTCCTTCTAAATCTCTGGATGACCTTTTCTGAATGGTCTTATGTCTTTCTCTTCCAGGCTGACCATAGTCCCCCCAGCAGAAGGCTTCTCCACTACTCAGTAACATGGGCCAAATATCTCCCGTGTTCCCAGTGTAACCCTCCCAGTACTCCATCTGATTTTTTAAGAAGCAACTTCGCATTATTAACGAGCACATACTTTGAAGACTGCTGTAGCTTCAGGATCATTTTTTGCCCTACTGCTTTTTCAGCCACTTACTTCTTTGCATTTATGTTTCCTGAGGTTCATCTTGTTGATTTTGGAACACGTATGCAGTATGTCAAGATCATTTTGTATATCCTCTTTTGCACATCCTCTAAAAGGCCTGCAATTGTTTCTAGTATGGAGGCATCCACAAAGTCATATAAATCTGTGATTAACCATGCAGGCTGGGCTCAATTTCTGGATGCAGGATGAAACACAATTTTAAATCTCCATTTAGAAACCTGGGAAAATAAAACAAACTCACAACTTACTGAACTTGCCACTTTGACCTGGTCTGCACTGGAGAATCTGTTGGCCGTCACTTAGTGATGAATCAAAAGCTGCTCCCCAGCACCTTTGTCTAAAGCCATCACACCACAACCAAGCCATTGGTAATGACCCTCCAAAATGGGTATCTCCGGAGATTAGAGAGGGTCTCTGCTGTGTAGAGCAGCCGGTCCTTCCACAAAACAGCACCTTTTGGCTGCCACTTACCCTCCCGGCCAGCTGCTCAAGCAGAGAGGGACTGGGCTGACACCCTCTTTTCTTGGCAATTCTACACTAGCACTCTTTAAACCCAATGTATTGTTTTCCAGACACTCACAAATCAGTTGTTCAATCTTCTTTAGTGTCTTTCTGGGAAGTGACATGAGGCCGTACATCACATCCTCTGGTCTCCTGCTTCCTTTTATTATGTCAACTCTCTGCCAAAGTTCTCCTGCCAGCACAGCATGGGCAAAAACAGTTGGCAAACTCAGATCATTGGGTAGATCCTGTGTTTGAAATGGAAGCTGACTATGAAATAAAAAACAAACTGCATCTTATGGTCCCATTTAACTGATTTTTCTCCTCAGAAGTGGTTAGTGTGGGAGAGGAAGAAATTTGTATTCAGCAATGTGCCTTGTCTTGAAATGAAAACCTAGGATCTGCAATGTGCCTATTAAATGTAGCTTCAAAAAGCACTTATTTCTACTAAAGCTAGCATTTGTCTTACAATTCTTATCATGCATCAATGGCTAAAAACATTTACAGATTATGACGGCCAAGAGAAAAACGGAAAGTTTTATGTGGAATTTAATTATAATGTTGTGTTGATAATATTAGGAAAATTTGATCCAGATAATAAAAAAGACATGCGATTTAACTTGTTTTTTAAAGAGATATAAGCTACTATGAGCACTCAGGAATGGGTTGGCTTTGGCCTTCTTTCAAATGCAGCTTTCAAACACACATTACAATGAATACAGAACACATAACACAAATGAAATTATGTTATATTTATAACCAGGGAGTGTAGCATTTTAGAAAGGTGGATTTATGACAGTATCCTGTAAACTTGTTTTTTTCTGGATTTTCCTCAAAATACCTAATACAGATCAGGCAGTATATATTTAAAACACCAAAATAAAGGCTTACAGAGAAGACATCTGGATCAGAGCTACAATTGTTTTCATCAGGTAACAGAGGAGATAAAGCATAATTAGGAGATTAAGATCTTGACCTGAAGATTGACTTCAATGTGAATATTTCCATTCATTCTTTTTATCTGTTGGGTGGAATGACTAGTCTATCACACAGCAGGGTATCCTAAGAGTAACTGTTTAAAAACCTCCCTAGAATATTTTTTTCAATAACTTAATTTATGCTATCAATACTTTTTCATTTCATAATCATATTATTCCGTGTTGTCAAATCCAACTGTTTAAAAAAATGAAATCTAATAAAAATCCTAATGGTACTTCCTTTGTGACTTGTTTTGGGGGAGAGATGATTAGGGTTTGCTTTGCCACAATAGTCTGAGCTATTTTGATTTGCATTATACTTTCTGAGACAGGTCAAAACTGGCTGGTATCTGCTTCCAGCTTTTCCTTACAAGCAAGAACTTTATTAAAAAATAAATAAAAAATGGGCTTTTGAGGCCCAAGTGACATGGACAGTAACTAAACCTGCAAATTAGCAAGGCATAATGAGAACACAGCAGTTGCCAGTCCTGACCTTACAGAGCAGATAACATGACTGAGTTCCTAGAGCTTGTCTGGTGGGAAACAGAGTAATGATTTTAGGCTGAGCACATTTATTTCAAAAGCAAGCCCTGTCAATGAGCAAATTTAGAAAGGTAAGGAGTCACATTTTAACAACAGCTATCCAAATGAATCTAGATGGGAAAAACAATGAGGTGTAAGAGTAGAGCAAAACAATCCCACGGAGCCAGAGCCTCTCCCGAAAAGTAATACCACTTTCAGGAGGGTAATAAAATTAATTGAGACTTTCTGTGAGGTTGTCTCCCGAGATTTTTTTCATTCTTTCTTGGATGATTAGGGGTTTCTGAAAGTGCAGCAGATGGATCTTAAACATGCAGAGCCTGGGAAGTGGGGAATAACCAAACACCTTTGGGTGATGAATGTTACAGTTCCTTATAGGAGTTATTGGTATAAAAAGGGGGAAAGGCAAGAGGGATGCTGGTATTTGCCTACCTTTGTTTGCCCAACTGGGCAGCAATGGATCAAGGGAGACTAGGAGAAACAATCAAACTCTTGCCAGTATTGCACAAAATTGGTAAGAGAAATGACAGATGGTAATTCCTTTGATGCAAGCTACCCATCTGCTACTGCTTCCCCTATGAGCTCCTGGAGATACTATGTGGAAAAGCTTTAGAGACATCCTGTGAAAGACAAATGTAAATGTGGGTTATATAGGAGAAGATGGAAGGAGTAATTCTGCTCATGGAATGGGATATAAAGAGAAGGAGAGCAATATTTCCATTCAGCTCTTGGTAAGTCCCAAAATAGGCTTGTCAAAAGCAGGAACAACTCAGCTATATAGGACAACTTGCAAAGTAACTACTCCCCAGTGTTCCACACTGAATACAGATGAGTGATGGTATCTTCAGAAAACCCATTTACAAGCAAAGTTAGGTGTGGTACCAGATCGTGCAGTTCTGTAGAGCAGCTGAGTCCTACCACTGGTGTCTCTGGTCATAGCTCTCTTCTCTGCCTGCTTTGTATCATTTTATCAATGTGTCTTGATAGTATTTAACTTTGATGTTTAATGATTACCATTTATTTTACCTTTTAAGATGGATAAGCTCATGAATCGTACTGTTTTCAGGCTGTCTGAAAACTGAGGCAGCTACTATTTTCCCATTTATCTATATGAAATGTAAGGAACAATCTCTGCAAACAGAGACAATACACTTATCTGGAAGAAACATGATATTTTGGAGCAATCAGTACAACCATGGGAAAATAAACGTGGGTACCTGGTCGTCCTCCTGCTTCTGCCTGACTTTTTCAGCTGCTCTGCTGCCTGCCACCAATTGATCAAAGCAACTGAATAAATAAGAAACATCCCTCAATTAGAACATTAACTACCATGGAGAAGACAATACAAGCATCCAGCTAAAGGGAGAAAGCTAAATACTAACTGTCCTCTCCTCCCTAGTTTTCTTTAAGAGAATTCATTCTCTTTAGTATTGTGAGAAAATGGCTGCATTTTAAGAGATTTAGCAGTTTACTGATGTTAGATGCAGAAGGGAAAGTTGATTTGTAAACTTGTCACAGATTCTCTCTGCAAGGGATCTGTCAGAGTAGAAACATGCTTTGAAAATGAATTAGCAGGATGAGAGACATGTTTGGAACAAGGAATTCCTCATAGGAATGGTAAGGAGGTATATCTCTTGGCTGACCTCATATCACCACTGCCATCCTTTGACTGATCCATGGAAAGCTGGAAGAGATGCACACACACAGGTATATTTCACAGCTATCCAGAGAAAAGGGAAAGCAGAATATTTTTTTCATTGCCTGTTACAACAAGGAGATGAGACTTGGTGCTAGGTAAACACATAACAGGGTTTAAACATCCTCCCCACACACACATTTACCTATTTATTTGTTTAAAAATAAAGATATTAAAGGAGTATCGTGACTTTGCCTTGATCAAAGTTGAAAGACGGATCATAATGATCCATGGCCAATAGGATAATGCAGATGCCTGAGTATGGTGAGCCCTAGGACAGGCCATGGGTCAACAAATGACAGGAGAGTAACACCTGGAACTATAGGAAAGGTGGTATCACTGGGGACAGATTTGGCTGGTGGCCTGTGCCAACATCTAGCTCTAAACCCCCTAGCATTAGAGAGGAATAGAGACTCAGGGAAGGCACCGTTCTGAGGGTGTCCAACACTGCATGGAAGCAGGTTGCTCAAGGTGGAACCAGGCTATGAGCTGCTGCTGAGAACCCAGTGCTGAGGTAGGTTGGGTTGGGCAAGTGCCACATTCCCCTGGGTTTGACTGTGCCAACTCTCTGCACAGCGAAGGTCTCAGCTAGCGGTGGGTGAGTGTAGTTTTTCCTGAAACTACCTATCACTCACTTGGTCAACTAAGTAAGTTGAGTTTGGTAGTATCTCATTGTCTGTTGTTTCTTTTCCACCTGCAACAGATGACAACTAGAAAACTGGAGAAAAGGAGAAACAGGGATGGAAGGATGACTTTGGGAATATGACAATAAGAAGGAAAATATATAGGAAATAATAATTTTAAAAATGTATAGGAAAAATATGTGACCTCACTGACTGGCCAAAAGGGGATTATCAGCACATCAGAGAGAGAACTGAAGGTAGAAAGGATTAGTCTACTGAGTGTGGCCATCGGGAACGGCAACCTGCCGCTCTGATCCCTGTCAAAAATGTCCGGGGGAATGACCAAAGAGTGAATTGGGTCCTCCCTTCCAGGCCCTTCAGGAAATGCAGCCAAAAGTACGTTGGTGCTCCCATTCTCACAGGAAATAGATGTCAGAAAAGAAGCTGTTTGGCATTACAATGCAGCAGCCTTCCCCAGCCTGCAGCCTTCACTTCAGTCTGGGGCTTCAAGTGCTCCAGATTCTACAGTCTCAATAGAGAGGATTGAACAAAAATATCAAGGAAGTAAGAGAAAACTTAAGTGACTAAGCATTAAAAAATGAAGTGAGAGGCTTACCATAGCCAGCCGAATAGATGAAACAATTTTGAAAAATGAGGTTATATACAGAAAAGCTGTTGGGAGCCTAAGGGTAAAAGAAACCTCACTATTAAGGAAAGTTTCTTTTAAACTATTGCATTTAATCAGCTGTGGTTGTGTTGATTGGATGTAATAAATGTAGGTAGAGGTCACGTTACCTGATCTAGTACTCCTTGTTTTCTTTTTAAGTGGTCGTCTGCTTAAAGAGAAAAGCAAAAAGTATTACACGTGGGCAGAATTATCCAGTGGGTCACTTCTCTGACCCCATTCAGGGCACAGCACCACAAGCTGCCAGGCTGGTGCAGGGAACAAGAGGAACGGGGAGCTGGGACCCTGCAGGCAGGCACTGCTCTCCAAACACCTGCTCACCAAAACCTGATTGTTGCAATTAGTTTGGTGTGGCTAAACTGCCTCCTCTCACTGCAGCTAACCTATACACAACTAAACAAACTTAAGGAGCGTGAGGTATTGACTGGCAGCATGAGCTTTAAAAAAGCCTTTGATGATAAAGGTCTCTGCAGTCTTTTGTTTTGTTTTCTCCACATCACACAGACCTGATGTTTTCATTGAATGGCTCTGTATTAATAATATATATTTTTGAGTGAGGAATCATATCTGAAATAAACCAGTAGTTTTCCAAACAATACTTCGGGCCGAATTTTGCAGACCTGCTGAAACACATGAAAGATAGCATTTACCTGTTCTACAAACCACATGACATTTCATTGTCTAAACCATTAAAGCATCTCCATGCTGACACACAGGGGCAGTAGAACCATAAAACGCCTGTTGTGAGTGCTCCTTCTTTCAAATGAAGGAGGTAGGTTTATGAGGTGGTTACTATGGTAAACTCCAGATGTTTCTGCACTTCCCACTGCATCATTTGCAGGCGTTTCTTAACAACAAGTAGAAGCAGGCAGGGATAGCTCACACCTTCTGGATAAATTATTTGCCGCAGGCATCAGTGCTTTACACTTCTGCTTTCTGTTCTTCCTTGTGGTTTTTAATGTCAACAGTTCCCAAACAAATTCATTTGGTTCCCTGGGAGACAAAAAACTGCTTGTTTGGTCTTTGAGATGCTTTGTTTTCTTTAAATACCCCTCTGACACTATGTACCACTCTGTTCTGTATATTCCTCTTCTTTTTGTCCTCTCTCCATTCCCCTTTGTACTCCCTGTTTTCCTCAGGCTTTTCTGGCTCCTGTACCAGTGGCAATTCTAAGTTGTTCTACAAAAGCTACACTTTGGATAATTTAGTTTCATATTTATACCACATAAAGCAAAAGATAAAAAGTCTGTCTCCTGCAAAGCTGTTAATAAAGTGAAATTTCACAACATTTCTATATATAACTCCAATCTAAATAATACTGTCACGGCTGCTGTGTTCAGATGCTATATATTGGCAGGACATTGATAAAGTAAACAGGGGATGTATTCGCATCCTCAAAAACACATATAAAAGAACTACATATCAGTGAGAACAATTATTTTTCACTCAGTATAATGAAACATGCCAAAATCAGCAAGGACTCATTGTGAGCCTATTGATTCAGTTTATAACTGAAAGAAATGGTTTGCCTGACAGTTTGAGAGGAGAAAAGAGAAAAAAAGGGGGAAAAAATAAGTTGAAAAAAGGAATCTTTGTATGTTGTTTGTTTTGCTCTAGGTTGCTTAAAAATTGGTAGCAAACGCAAGAAAAGATGTTTTTTTGTGTGAGATTTGGCATAAACACCTCTGTAATTTTTGTTGTTTTTCCAAGCATGCTCATGCTTCAGAATGCAAATTGCCAGCCAGGAGTTACAGACACATCTCCCAGTACCGAGTGGCCAACTAAGTGGCAGAAGAAATGCAGCACCAAAGAGTGTAAAGCAGTTACACATAGTGACGAGTGACTCTGATTCAATATTCCAGTGTTGTGATTCAGTTCACAATACTGAGTTCTCCTGTTACCCTTTATCACCAAGGAAAAATATTCTCCTTCATCACTGCAGATAATTCTTTGAAAGACGAAGCTTCCTACTCACTGACCATCGAATAGGCCAGGAAGGGAATAGAAACTGTCGTTGGTACTCTGTAAAACCATGGTTTACCTACCCAATCTTGTCTGAAGCTTGAGTGACCTCACTTCAAAAATGATATTTTACAACTAGAAAGTATACAGATAAAGAGAACCAGGTTGGTCAGAAATATGAAACAATTTCCACTGTAGAAGAAAATGAAGAGATTTGGTTTCCTCAGCTTGGAAAAGAGATGACTGAGGACATGACAGAGGTCTAGAAAACCATAAATCACACGGAGCAGGTGATAAGGGAATGATTAGTCATTATTTTCTTGAGACGAACTGCAGGGCATTACATGAAATCATCAGGCAGCAGGTCAAAGACAAATGAAAGAAAGCACTTTTACATGCAGTGCCTAATCGCATTGCAGGAAATAACATCCTGTTTTGTTTGGATGCCCAAAGTATAAATAAACTACGAAAGTTACTAAGCAGCTTCATAGCAGAAAGGTCTGCTTCTGCACTGCAGAGAGCAGTGCTACTTTTCCCCTAGAGAAAAGCTACATCTCTCAAATAATAAGTGTTGAAAATCTTAAAGTTGGAGGGGTGGAGACAAGAGAATAATAGAAATATTTACAAATCAGAAAAAAAAAAAAGGAAAGAGAGAGAACATAAGGAAATGGATATCATCTGTGAGGTTGAAATCATCACTCTAATGAAATCAGACATTTTTCAGTTGTTTGCAGCAAGTCTAGGATTTCAAGTGGAGGACTATACTTTGTGGCAAAATGATGCCTGTAACAGATGTATCATTCCTCTCCCTAGCTGAGGGAAGGAGGAAAAAAAATTTCTAAAACTGACTGAATAGAGAATTTAGTAGATACAACATATGAACTGCAGAAATGCACAGAAATGATAATGTGAATTAAAGACTGAAGTTTGAACATTTCAAACCCAGTCATTTTTCATGTTTTTTGAAGGTGATGCCAAGGAATTTAAGACAGACTTAAACCAATGTACTGACTTCATATCAGTATTTAACTTAACCTTCCAGCTCACATCCCAGCCGATGCCAAAGACATTTTAAGAAATCGATTGAGAGATCTGTTTTTCATTGTGATAAGCAATGGTAATTACTAGGAACTTCTTGACAGATAAGTACTGTAAGGAATTATTATTACTACAAGACAAATCTGTTTCCTTAGCTAAAATAATACACTGTCTTACCTCAGTGCCTCTGTAGCAGATTTAGAGAAAATATTCTTCAAATAATAGATGCCTAGGGAAGATTATAATATTCATCACTCTTCACAGGACACCTAGGATTCATTATTTCAATCTAAAAATATTTTTTAATTATTCAGGTATATACTAGAGTTTCTTTATAACCCACTGAGCCTTGCAACTGTTGACAGTTGTTCTTCAGAGACAGTCACTGTTTATCTTTTTTGTTATTAAATATATTACTGAAACTTAAATCACATTACTATGTATGAAGATCTATTAGCCCTCATAAGGAAGGCAAAAATTCACAAAGGAGATTTTGGCTTCCATTCAGTGTCTGTATTTCTTCAAATTCTTTCAGAGTAGGTGGTAGATATTTTATTTGGGCTTGTTTCAGCATATTTCCTTGGGAGTGGGGCCATTTATAATGCTCTAGAAGGAGTCCTAACAGACACCACTAGCCTCTTTCCATGGGATTCTCCAACCCTCATAGACCTGTAGTCCCAGTTTCAGTGCCTAAATAGAACAGGTGCTGGTATATTTGAAAGACATGCTGGGAAAGGAGGCAAGTTCTCCTCAAAAAGGTTTTTTTCAGCTGTATTTTTCTATGCTTCTGTAATTTGCATTATTATCAAACCTCACTGGTGTCAGAAAAACAGCAGGGTAAGGTTTGATTTTTCAACAGCAATTTCCATATGGGTCAGCCTTTTTGATCTCATAATATTTTGCAGCACTGGAGAACAAACTAAGTCAAACTATCATCAACACATGGAAGCTGAAGATAGATTAATTGAAGTTTTTGTCCTTATTTTTTCTCTTATCAGCCCAAACTACTTTATTTTTAGATTATATCACTTTGTTCCCTTTCCATAAATACTCCATCTTTTCACTTTGATGACAAGATCATAATTAATTTATATTAACATATTTAAACCCAGCATAGGCATACATAGGATGATTTCCAGATTTTAATAGTTCTTTGCCATCTTCTGTCCCCTCCTACATCAATCATCTATTTTCATACCAGAATGAATAAAATTTAATCTAACTGTTAAAGTCCCAGACAATCTTGATCTGCAGGAGCTACATGCTGACCTCAAACTTTAATTTTCTTGTATCAATGCAAAAGGTGCTGGCTCTTTTTCAGCATTGTACCCATCACATCCAGGGTTCTGAGCTCCCATTCCTAATAAATACTGTGTAGCCAACAATTTAATGTAGTTCAGCTGCTCAACAAGTTTTCTAACAAGTACTGGCTCATGCATATCATACCTGCAGATTCTGCAAAACCTGAGAGGACTGCCAGGCTGTGACAGGTTTACCTCTTCATTGGCAACATTATAAGTCACGTTACTCAAGGAGTCTTCAGAGGAATCTCTAAACTCAAGCCTTACTCTAAAGACTGATCAACAAAGCTAAGGAAAAACATCAACACCTGCATAGAATTCGTTTTCTGTTTTGTTTGTTTGTTTTTGCTACATCCTACCCAGCCAGTCCTCACTTTTGTTGGCTTTGCTCTACCTGATTCCAGGCTCTGACTTTTTATTCTCTCTAAAAATGGGTCATAAAAGAATTATCTTTTAAAAATTTCCTGTCTTCTGCTACCAGAAAGCCTTCCTCAAGGACTTCCATCCCTTACCAGATGATGCGATGCTTGTTACAAGCTTAGATAATTGAATAGGTTCCTCAGATAGGAGCCAAAATTAATCTGATTACTTTGAGCATCTATTTTTTATGTACTCTTCAGGAAGTCTCAAAACACCCTCCAAAAGTCTAAAGTTCCAGTAATTCATTATGTCTATTTCTATAGTAATTCATTATGTCTATTTCTATAGTAATTCATTACGTCTATTTCTGGTTTTGCTCGTATACATTTTTCATCAAGCACAATCAAGTTTGCAAATAATCTGTTCCTGATATCTTTGGCCCATTAGAATTAGTTACTACAAGCAATTTTCTGAACCCAGCTGCATGACTTGTGTCATATCAAACAGTTTGATTTTTCCAGTTCACATCAGGAAGTTCCTGATAACTGGGTCAACAGGAGGACAAAGTTTCATCACAGTCCAGAGTGGTCATGGTCTTCTGTTTCCTTCTTTCCAATGAAGCCCAAATAAGATCAAAGACAAGAGGTAATATTTTGTTCAACAGGGGCCTTGTACTGTTAACAGGAACAGTCAGTTGCATATTTTGGGGAGCATTGTAGAGTTAGCTTATTTCCTGATATAAAAGCAACTTTTGCAGAATTAAAATTCTCTATTAGGAAAAAAATCAGTTTACAACTGGAGTCATCAAAAGGAAATATTTTCTTTATTGAACTCAAGGTAGAATATACTTAAGTTGAAGTAAAGTTCAATATTTTTTCAAGTCACCCAAAACGTTTCATTCTGAAGCACTTCTGCAATAAACTGCAACTGTTGATAGCAATGTGCTGTATGATATGAATTATAGTGCAAGTGTCCATTCTTTCTTAGTGGCTTGGTTTCCTTGCCACAATGTACGCTGCATAACTCAGTGTGTTCTTTATTTTAACAACACGTACGGTGCATTGTAGGAGCTACAGAATTCTCATGGCACTATGAAACATACATCTGACCAGGAAACAGCCAAATGCAATGCAGAATATTGGAAAAGTTGTATGTGATGTACTACTTCAAATAACAACAACAACAACAACAACAGAAAACAGATCAAGAATTATTTTTCAGATATGACTTAGTCACCAAGTTATTTACATAGTTACTGTACAATGCAACAATTATCATTTGTTATAGAGTCAACTACTGTTACCAGTCACAGCAAATTGATTTTAAATGGTGTTGCACTAGAATTTGGTCCATGTTACTACAAACACTAAAGCAAACTGTATTTCTCTTCCAGAAATGTTGGTGGGTTTGCTTTTTTGCAAATTTTTAACATTTCTCCATCAATCCTGGAGGGAAATATTTCATATTTGTATTCCAATTTAGGTCAAAACTGATGATGCATTATCAGGTTTTCTTGATCCCTTTTCCACCCAGCTCTAACTGTAAGTTACCTCTTACAATCTCAATGTCTGCCATGCAAGTTGAACTAGGTGAATATCAACATTTCTGCCTGCACATTTGTCTCAGAGCCACTACTAATGAGAAAAATACTTTCAGCTTTTCCTGAGATCTTAGATAGCTTATAGGTCTCCTCTTTACTAGAGCATTTAAGGGACATGGTTTAGTGAAGGGACTTGGTAAGTCAGGTTGACAGTTGGACTTGACGATATTGAAGGTCTTTTCCAACCTAGATGATTCTATGATTCTTTTTACGGAGCTCCTGTGTTACAGTGCTGCTTTTCTTCCTGCAGTTTCCATCATTACTCTTTCTATTTTAGCTTACACAGTTATTTTCATAAATAGCAATCCAGTGGGTTTTTTTAATTTAGCACCAAGGAACTGAGGTATATCCAGTTTGATTAAACAAGCTTCAGTATATTTCTAAAAGAATGGAATGAAAATCAATAAAAATGACTAAATGTTGTATAAAGATCTGACGCATATTTAACATGAATAATTTTTCTTCTAAGCAGACTATGTAAAATAAAATGTTTCTTCAAAAAAAACCACAGGATCTTCTGGACACTTGTTTAACTCTTTGTTATACTAGTAAATTAAAACTTTTTTTGGTAGTATTGTGTGGCCAAGAAGTTTTTGTAATTTTACATGTCATTGCACTACAATAAAACAGTCATTGCAATGTCAGAGTACCCCAAAAATGTTAGTGCGCTCAGAAACTACTTATTGTGATAGCTCTTGATCCAGAAGTACAAAGAGTTTTTACAATGGACAATTTTCTTTCATTTAGGGGTCAAATTCTGCTCTTAATCACAAAGAGCTGAGGACTGTGTGAAAACAGTGCTTGGCCAAACCATGCTTCTGTAACCTCCTACCAGTGCAGACTTGACAATCCCACCACTCCAAGTATGAGACACAAGCCCAGCCCTAGCCACGTACTCACCAGGAGAAATGCTCCTGCATCTACCCTGGGTGCCAGGTTCAAAGAAATCCAGCTCCAAGGCACAGTTTCACTGTTACACTGAAAAAAAAAAATTTTAAAAAGCAAATAAACTTCTTAATTTGATTATGCAGCTGATGAGTCCCTAGATTGCCTAATCCAGAGGCAGGTAAGCTTTTGCCCTTGGCTGTAGGACTGCAGATGTCCCATACATACACAGCCCCCAGCCTCCCCCTCATACAGCCCAACAGCACCCCTCGTGCTCCCACCATCCAACACAAGTCCGGGGATGTTACTTTTCAAAGGGCACAGTGAGGAGAGTGATGGACATACTGCAAAACACACTTCTTGGTTAGCATTGCTCCCAGTTGGCTTGTTGACAAATCAAGCTTTTACCACATTTTAACACCACCTTGCCCACCTTCTCTGTGAGCATTGCTGTCATGAGTGAGGCAGGAAGCCCATTTATTTCATGCACAGAATCTCAAAGCTATAAACTGTTGTTAAGATGCACTGTATCGTATTTGCTTGCAAGAGCAAGAAAAGCCTTGACTACAAGTATGTCCTCCTTTGTGCCCAGCACATTTCAAATAGGCCTTCCTAGCTTCCTCTGACGTCTATTGCACTGGTGGTAACACCAGGTGAGGTAAGACAAATGTTTTTCCTAAAGTGTCTATCATAAACTCATCCTCTGAGATCACGTCTCTTATCATTATTTCAATAATAAAATTTTATTAAATTTCTTCCACTGCTACATGCAAAAGGCATTTTATGGTATAATTTTCTAAGACATTCATGATAACTCATCATGCTGTTACAAACTGGGAGTTATGACTTTCTTGGGGCCTATCACATTCCCTGTACTGACAGAGTAAATTTACAGTGCCGGTATTTACAGACATCTCACTGGAAAAATAGGAAGAGGGAACCTGCCTTGTGATGAACCCATCAGGAAGGCTACGGCAGTCCCAGGCTGTTCATCCATCACCTCTCTCAGCTCATTTCCCCTTCTAGGATGAGTTGGTGTCAGTCCAGAGGATTGCTTACTTTTGGTCTTGCTGGGCTGGTATCAGAAGACCTTTCTGGGGAGGAGGCTTACTTCGGCACTTCAGACACGGTGACACCACACAGCAGAGCATGGTATAGGTGTGTTCCTGGGGGTACCAGGAAAACCACGTCTGGGAACCAAACCAGATGGGCATCCAGGGCCCTGGCTCACTTCTACACGCAGCTCTGCAGCATGTTGCTTTAATGTACTTGCCCAGATCACCGTTCTCCCAAGCATCTCTGTACCAGAGCACAAGGTGCGTACCCCATGCTGGCCTAGCAGATAAGGACAGGTAATTCCCCAAAGTGCACTGCTGCAGGGACACTGCAGATCCTCATCAAATGCATGACGCATTCAACTCCTGCCTATGAAAATCTTCCCTCCTAGTTACTTACTCTCTATGACTGCTGGTGGCATTCCTTCTTATCATTTTCCTTAAAAACCTTCAAACCAAGGCCCGTGTATATAACTCACAGATGACCCAATTTTAAGCTTGCTCTGGGTGGCTGATCAAGAGACCACTGACAGCTCACTGAGGTGTAGTCTTGGTACCTCTCCCTTCCACAGTTTAAGCACTGCAGAAGCAGATCTTAAATGTTCATGAGCCTGAAAAATAACAAGGTTACTTTGTTTTCCATCCTAATTTTTCATTGCCTGGGCTTGACTGCTGGCAGGCAATTTCATGAAGATGCGCTCCGATAAACTGACTTTGAACAGTGAATCAATTGCTTGATTTAAAGTAAGAGCCCAAACTCAGCAAGCAAGTCATAAAGCAAAAAATTCATTAGAAAGAGAGCGGCAGTAAGCCAGTCTAATAAAGGGCATCCTAATAGTTTTATGTTCAAAGCATCCTTTAATAATAAATAATAGTGTTTGAGAAGTAAAGAGACTGGAATATTTGTTCACGCAATTGCATGATACAGTTAATTTAGAAGAAAAGGAAGATTCATCCTGATCCTGATTTTAAATTCTTCTCCACACAGCTGCCTGATCCAAAGGCCATGAAAGACTAATGAATCAGCAGTTATTAAGCAAAATCACTCACAGTACTTCCTCTTCGTCGTTACAGAAAGGCTGGTAAAGAAAATTAGACTGACAAATCTTCCCCTAAACGGAAAGAAAAATTTCAAAGCAAAAGAAAATCCATTCGTTCTCACTTGTGGAATTTCATGTTACCCCATATAAGGTCAAGTTTCTGCAGAACACAAATGAAAAATCCTAAAACCCTAGGTGCTATAAAATCACCAGGACAATTGCCAACTGTCAGTTTCAAAGCATATGTATCAGGCTGAGACAGAATTGAGGGCACTTTGGGATTCCAGTGCATGGCAAGCTGTGCTACAACAAATGGCACGACAGATTAATATTTCATACCAAGCTAAGACGTTTTTTAGTAGGGAAAAGACAGAATGGAATGGAAGGGGGTTGACCATATGAGCCCCACAGCCAGCCAATGGATAGTTCGTGCCCCCCACAGCACTCTTGCCCCCGGAGGACACTGCTGTCACCTGTCAGAGAAAGGGACTGCAGAAGAGCAACTATAAACCATTCATGTTGCAAGAAAAGGACAGAGCAACCTGTGAAGCTGGTGTGAAATGCAGACGTTAGGAGGACTATGTGTGGTGTCCTACAAAATGAAGGATATTTGAGAAGGTGAAGCAATAAGGATCACATCTATCACCTTAAAGCAGGGTTAATCACAGCAACCAAGATTTGGAGACTCATTAACATACACCTTGCCTGCACACTGATGGAACATTTTTATAATTGTTTTCATAAAAATGGCATTACAGTAGTATATCTTCATTTACTTTAACCTAGTCTGTACTGATTTCAACTCCAATACAGTCTGTGCTTCTATTTTATTTTTCTTTTATGGTAAATTCCAGTTGGGTATTAAGTATTCAGTTATAATTTTTAGTGGTTCTTCACACTACACAGCTAAAGTGATAATATCTGTGTACTGGGTCACACCATGCCCTGGATGGAATCTATGGGGAAAAAAAAAAAAAACAGTGCTACGAAAGGAACCCTGCCGTATTTACTGGGTGTTCTTCCTTGTTTTGCCCATTACCTCATACTCCAGAACTGCAAAAATCAATACTGTACATGCATCTAGCTCTTGTCACCCCACTGCCTTCTGTTCCTTTCCTTCCAGCTTTTTCTTTGCTGTGTCCATCAGGGGTCCCTGGAGGACTGCAGGGCCAGGCACTGCAGGCTGTGGGAGTGCATCAAGGGGCAGAACTCACAATGTGCAAACAGAAGCATGGCTGTCTGCAAAGCTGCAAGGCACAGCAGAGAGAAGGTGTCTGTCCCTCCACATCCTTTAGCTCACTTTCCGTCACCACTTCCCAATTTAAACCAAGATCCCAGATCTCTAGATTTAGGGGGAAAAAAAATCACTGCTGGAAAAGTGATAGTCATTTCTTTCAGGTCAATGTTGTTTATTGTTAATAGTAAACAAGACCATATTCCTTCCATGAACACATGCAAAGTTTCTGGGCACAAGCACGTTGCAAACTTTGATTTTATAGCTGAGAAGTGAGGCACTGTCCACAGGCCTGTAAAGCACAGAATGGATCTTGCTGTAGCACTGAATTCAATCTCCACACTGTCATCTAGTGGATGTAGTAGTGATAACCAGAGCTCGGTTTAAGACTACATTGTCATTTCCCTGGACATCCCAAAGCTAAAATATGTATGTGTTTATTTATTTATTTATTATTATTTTTCCCCTGTGCTGTTTCTGCCTTTTCTTACCCAGTTCTCTTGGGATTGCTCCTTTCTGAATCACCTTTACACAATAATTTCATTCTCTCCATTTTAACCCTTTTGTACAACAATCTCCTTTTCTTTAGGTTACTGTAATTTTCAAACGGGCTGGATCCCCATTGTCACCTAGTGACTGCAGAACTTCCTCTTTCCTTTCTTTTACAAAGTATCTCTTTTCCTTACAGCAAGGTAGAAATAACTTTCTTGTCTGTGAAAGACACAATAAATGCCCTTATGGATTTACCTTAAGTGATGCAGGTGCCCTTTGACACTCCAGTTTTCTAAAGACAGCTCTAACAGGCTGAACACATTGGGTATGTCTTTCACTTCATATTGCATCTCTGCCTCTCCAGGCTTCAGTCCCACACTATTTGCAGTCTTCTGCTCTGAGGAATTGCCCAATGAGCTCAGCAACTATAAGGGTAAGGAATTGATGACATACAGTTACGTCAGTTATCTTTTTAGGCCTAAACCTTAAAAGTATGTAACTACGGCAGACTAAGCAGTATACAAATAAGATGAATGTCAGCAAAGTGGTGTTGTTAGCACATCAAGCATTCTCAGAATCCTGAGTTCTCCCAGCTCAATAAGGTCTGCAAGATGTGGCTGTTGGCCACTAGGGTCCACACTCAGGACACCATAGCTCCAGGCATGTCCTACCTTGTGTGTCAGGATGGCCTGGATACGTTTGCCTTTGTAGCTGTTGATGCCCAGACAGCAGGACCTTATAGTGCTAATCCTACTCTGCTGAGGCTACCTCTCTTTCTTTGATTTTCCCTTTTATCCTCTCAGTTTCAGTGACCTGTGACCTTCTGTATTTCCTCATTTATGCAGCCAGCTTGCTCAGCATCCCTGGGGAGTCAGCTCTGAATCCATCCTGAAGACAAGCTGCCGCTCCATCTGCATCCTGCAGCTGTCTTCCTGGGGAGTCAGCTCCGCGGGCTGACCCAGTCCCTTCACCCTCGCTCCACAGCTGGCTTAACCACAGTGATTTCACAACATCGACCCCATGGTCTACTAGATGTTAAATCAGCAATTAGCTAAATGCATTACTGCCAGATCAGCAATTCCATTACTGCCTTATAGTTACACTAATTTGACCAGTCTCTGTCTCATCGGAAGAAACACTAAATATATTTGTGCTGGTTTGGCAATTTTGTTACTGGCCCATCTTGGCTAAACAGCCCCTTTTGCATACCAAGGGTCTGTGATCCGCCACTATCTTTATTTTTTTCTTACAAAAACTGAGAAAGGAGGAAAAATTACTTGTTAGAAGTCATAAAGGAGGAATGTGAGGCCACTGACATGCAACAGAAAAGGTGAGACCTTAAGCACAGTGTAGTGTAACAGTTTGTAAACAACAACTTAATAGTCCAGACAAGATTTTCTTCTCTGCAACCATACTTTTGCATTCACATCAGGGGTTCACTCAAAAACCTTCTGCATGAGTGCATTCTAAAGTTATTTTTAATAGAAAGTCCCAGTTAAATAACCATTTTAATAACCCTCCACCAAAAATCCCGATTTAAAAAGAATAAATAAAAATGTTCCACAGTCTGCAAGATTGAGTTAGCTGGGGAAGACAGAAAATGCCACATTCGTGCTCGACTGCTAGACAAATCTGGAAGTGAAAAGTTCAGGCAACCTGTTCTACTGAACCCTGTTGTTGTTTTTTTTTTCAACAATTAATTTTCAAGAATTCAAATTGCTTTGGTAAATGGGCTTGATGCACAAACAACACAAGGAAATCAGAAATTGGTATATGTGTTAGCTTCAGATCTACAAATGACAGCTGGAAATTAAGTCTGTTACTTACACCTTGCTAGCAGGTGGCGGGTCTCCTGGGGATGATGGCTAACCTAGCCCACCACCAAGTTGTTAATAGAAACCTGTTCCCTGTTGGAGGGACCACTGGAATAGAAGAACTCAGGACAGAAAAAAAATATTTCAGAGCAGAGCTCTCCTTCCATCGTCTTACCATGAATATGTGTATAGACCAGGGAATGACATGCTGGAGAGCAGCCCACAGAAAGGAATTTGGGGGTTTTGATCGACAGCAAAATGAACATGAGCCAGCAGTGTGCCTTGGCAGTCAGGAGGGCCAACAGTACCCTGGGGTGCACCAGGCACGGCATTGCTAGTCAGCTGAGGGAAGGGATTGTCCTGCTGTACTCTGTGCTCGTGAGGCCTCACCTCGAGCACTGTGTGCAGTTTTGGGCACCACAGTATAAGAAAGATATAAAATTGTTAGAGTATCCAAAGGAGGGCAACAAAGATGGTGAAGGGTCTGGAGGACAAGATGTATGAGGAGCGGCTGAGGTCCCTTGGTTTGTTCAGCCCAGAGCAGAGCAGGCTGAGAGGAGGCCTCATGGCGGCCTGCAGCTCCCTCACGAGGGGAGCAGAGGGGCAGGCGCTGAGCTCTGCTCTCTGGGGACAGCGACAGGACCCGAGGGAACGGCATGGAGCTGGGAGAGGGGAGGGTCAGGCTGGGGGTTAGGGAAAGACTCTGCACCCAGAGGGTGGTCGGGCACTGGAACAGGCTCCCCAGGGCAGTGGTCACGGCACTGAGCCTGCCGCAGTTCAAGAAGCATTTGGACAGCACTCTCAGACACATGGTCTGATTTTTATTTATTTATTCATTTATTTTGGGGTGGTCCTTTGGGGACCCAGGATTTGGACTCAATGGTCCTTGTGGGTCCCTTCCAACTCAGATATTCTGTGATTCTAATACATAAACCAAGTCTTACGAGTGATGGAACAGCCGTAAAGGTGACCTGGTCATAACAGAAACATACTCTCAGAGAAGGATATCTACTTAACTGGGAGCCTGGGACATCACTGATAAGGGCAGAACAAAGAAACCTCGACAGCATGCTGACCTTCTAGGAAAGCTGAAGTGAGCAACAACTGTTCCAGGAACTGGAGTCCACTTTTGTACCTACACCAAAGATAAAAAAATAACTCACTGTCCAACCAAGGCAAGCTTCTCTGCACAAGACCTCACGGTCAGAGCAGACTCTCACCACGGATGCCTGGATGACTCTGTCCTCCATGATGCAGCTTATCCATGCAAAGGGACTTTCCATGGTTGATTGGCTCCACTCCTGGAGCAGTTTGGTGAGTGCTGTACCACTAATACCTCAAAATAATTATGTGTGCCTATAGTAAATATAAGTATATACTTATCTTAATAGTAATAACATGTAGCAATTTGTAATAAATAAATTAATGAAAAAAAAAAACCTCCATGTCCTTGTGTTTTGCAAAATCTTAAAAACCCACCATTGTGATCTGGTGGGTCGGGTAACCCTTATAGGTCGTGACATCAATTAAATTATATCTGTCTACTTGTTATTTGTGGGTAAGCTCATTTTATTGGTCAGTCTTCATCCATTTCTCAATTCTGAATTGTCCCATTTCTAAGCTCTGTCCTGCTGTGCTATATGCTACTGATATGATTTGGTCCAATTTAGTAGAAGTATTTATTACCTCTATAAATTATCATTAGTACAAATGATAATAGTAGAGTTCTAAATGTCTAACTCACTCTACTGGAAAACATTAAGGTTCACAAACTTGGCTTACACCATGAAAATTAAACTAAACCCTTCTATTTTAGTCATGCTAACAAAAGAAAGAAACTTAAATGCTTTTCACACAGGGATAGCAGAATGCAGTAGAAAGCTCCAACTACAGTAATATTAGGGCATTTAAGCCTATGTTAATAAGCTGATAGGTTTCCTTGACACCAGTTGCAAAATCACGGAATATGAGACTGAGTAGATGAAGTCTAGTATAGTTAAGCCTGGAAGCCATTAGGAAAAAATAAAAATAAAAATATGAGCAAGAACATCAGCAAAAATTGTAAGAAGTGTTGAACACAGCCCTGGGAGGAAACCAAGAGCTGGTATTTCTTTTGGACTCTTTGCTTGCTGGAAAAATGGACGGTCAGCTGCAGAATAGATACTGCCATCTCCTCCCCTTCCTACAGGGTTTCTCCTGGGCTACGTGACAAAGACACCCTTAAAGGTGTGAAAACATCAGCTCAGGGTGTGGGAGCTACAGTCAGTGTTACTGGGGGCTTTCTGAGCTCTGCACGTGAAACAAGTTCCAAAGCCCTTGAAGAGATACACTCACACGAAGATTTTTCTTGCTGTGCTTCTGCTATCTTTTCCCTTTTGGTGAACAAACAGCCTCTTTGCTATAGCTGTAGTTAAGATGCACATCGAGCACTGGTGTCACAGCTTCTGGGCATCCTGGGAGCTAATGCACACCTAGGACTGGAGGACATGGACCACAGGGTAATATAACATCCTGGCCATGGGCAAGGAGTGGATTTTATGTTCTTCACCTCCTTGTGCACCACTCTTACAGCAAAGGTTACTGCTGCCTCAGAGTGGAGTTATTTTCCCCTTTAAATTTGTGGTGCGTTGGCCCTGGCTAGAAGGCCCACACTGCTTACACATCCCTCATTCATCAATCTGCAGGATCGGGGAGGAAGGAGCAAAAAAGAGAATGAGAATACTTAATAAAGACAGCAAGATCATTTACCAACTACTGTCATGGGTAAAGCAGACTCTCCTTGTGGAAATTTAAATTAATTTACTGTTAATTAATACAAATACTCCAGTAGTGATTTGGGTATAAGGAAATAAAAAATAAAATTAAAAAAAAAAAGAAACTAACATTTCCACACATAGGGAAATAAAGTTTTCTTCCCCCACTCCCACTCTTTCCACCTTTCCTTGCCACAGAAAGACAGCAAGCAATGCAGTGGATTGGGGGCAGGACGGAGCAGTTTCTCTGTGCTGCTCCTTCGTTTCCACCCTTTTACTATGCTCCATTGTGGGTCCTCAATGGGCTGCAGTCTCTATGGCATGTACCTGTGTTAGCTAAAACTAATCAGTTCCTTTGGATATCATGATTGAAATGAGCAGAGCCAAACAACTTAGTAGCGAATCAACTTATTAGCTAATCAATGTTAATCCAGCTACCTCAATTATTAGCATCAAGTTTGTATTCATATTAACACAATATACAAATTATCATGTGTCTACAACAAACGCAATTTGAATTCCCCTCACCCTCCTGTTGACTCTGGCACCACCAGCATCTCTCAGTTCCCTGGGACAGGAGAAGCATCTCCTTCTGTTCCGCGAGGTGATCACCACCTTGCTAAGAGGGTGCTCAGTAACTACAGCCCAATTTGCCGCTGTGCCTCAAGTATATTTATACCTCACTTGCCACATCCATGGTTTTTCCAGTTTCGACATACCTTCCCTTCCCCTTTAGAGTTCTTCTCCTGGAATATTTTGGTAGACGTATCACTGACCACAGCTGCCCTTTGTTCCACATCTTAGCATGTGCCAGTTGCTTCAAAGAAACATTTCCTCCCCTGCAGTTAACTCAATTCCTCTGTGGTTAGTTGGCATTACACAAGGTCATGACGGTTCAGCACACTAGGGTTTATTTCTGGGTGAAACATGCTCAGGGGAGGGTGTCTTAGTTTGGCTACCACCTGCTCTGGCATGGGCTCACCAGGGGCCACAGTCCCGCTGGGGAAGTATCTGCTCCCGTGCAGGTCCTCCGTGGGCAGCAGTTACTTCAGGAATACTTGACCCACCATGGAGTGCATGCTCCTCCTCCAACCTCAGTGTCCCCTCTGCTGTTTCTCACTCTCATTTCATCCTTTTTCTCTGTGTGGTGTTGTCTCTCCTTTCTTAAATATGTTTTCCCCGAGGTGCCACCAGCTTGGCTGAAGGGCTCAGCTGTGCCCTGCCATGGATCTGTTGTGCAGCTGGCTAGAGCCAGCTGTGGCTGGCACAGGGCAGCTCCTGGCCTCCTCCCATAGAGGGCTCACCTGCACCCATCCCACTGTGAGCAGCTTGCCACCAACACCTAGTACGTTATATCTGTGTTATCAGAAAAAAATATATTCACATATACGTCTTACTAAGCAAGTAAGAAAACACTAACATGCTGTTATGATGTTTTACTCTCAAGATTTCTCCTCAGACTGTCTCATGAAACAATCCCTAGAGTCAGAAC
Organism: Cygnus atratus; assembly: GCF_013377495.2. Classification (NCBI taxonomy): domain Eukaryota; kingdom Metazoa; phylum Chordata; class Aves; order Anseriformes; family Anatidae; genus Cygnus; species Cygnus atratus. The sequence goes on from NC_066362.1 coordinate 63,563,246, forward strand.
TGAAGGGACATCTTAGCCTGACTAAACCAAGAACCCCTTGCACAACATACCTATTTGCTAACTTCAGATTTATTGAACTAGCACTGTTGACTCATCATTCACCACTGATGTATTAAAACAGAAGCTTCAAGCAGTAAAACAGCACATTTTTCAATCCACACTGTGCTTTCTGCAAATTGCATCCACATCAGAACTAACCATAAATGTGCACAACAACCAAGAAAGAGGACTACAGAAAGACAATAGGTACTTGTGCTGAAATCAGGAAGACTTTTGACTAACCTCATAAAGGGAATAGCACTTATGGTTATATCACCTGTACATCAAGCCCCTGTCAACTCTAACATACATGTTTGACCCTTCACCTCTTACCAAAACACAGACCAAAGGAGTAAGAGAGTTTGTTATCAAAACATCTCAGCAAAATTCCCCACAGTTTTTTTATCTCCCTTGGAATAAAACATCCCAGAAGTACAGAAAAGCTTAAAGCCACTTACACTAGCCCAGTACAGACAGCAGTGGGACTTCTCATCTTACTCTGTTTTTTTCCCTGAGAGCCTTTCTTTACATTATGTATGGAAACCTATCATCTTGGTGCTAAATTAACACAAACCAAAAGCGCTGTGGGTCTAGTGTTCACAAATAAATCTAGTATGAGTATCCTCAGGATGCAGTCATTACCAAACATTTCTTTCATCTTGCTCATTATATCAGGGTGAAGTTTTTTTCTAAATATGTCTATGTGACAGACATTAGTGACTTACCCAGAATATATAGTTATAGCAGAGTATAAAGATATTTTTCAACATTAATACTGCAGAATCCCTCAAAACTAACCTTTAGTTGGTTTATATGTCACCTCCAAGCATTAAAGCATTTCATCACTTTGTGCTTTATTTGTGCTCTGTTTACCATACTCTTTCTATAAAGAATCTTTTTGTCATAACAGCATTTTAAAATTTAAAGGTTAGAACTCATGCATGTTTAAGTCTTGTCTGTAGTTATTTAAGTCATATCAGAGACAAAATTAGCTTTGGATGTACTTGCACTTCAGAACAGGTTTGATCGTAGTTTGCTGTGTGGTATGCAAAGTAGAAATGCAGAGGAGCAACATCAGGTTCCCCTAGAGATAGTTGTTTTTTTTTTCTCCCTTGTTTGTTTGTTTGTTTTTTGTTGTTGTTGTTTTGTTTTTGTTTGTTTGTTTGTTTTTTGGCTCTTCTGCCATGCTGCCCATACTGCAGCTGCTGGAGGTGCCCACAGGTGCAGCAGACAGTACCAGAGACAGGAGCTTTTGGTCCTATGTTATGCAGGTCTGTGGCTTGAACACAATAAGAGGTTTGATGTTAACATGTGCCATTTATGTGCATATCCAGACTGCTGCTTTTATGGAGCAGATTGTCTTCAGGCTCTTTATGCTGCTCCCTGTAGATAGACCTTGTAGCTGTAATGTTGTTCCTTGCAGGTATTTTCATCTGAGCAGCTATCTGAATGGACAGTGGCCAATATCAGTCACAGCAATTTATCAAAGCAATTCCAATATTGGCAAAGTCACTAAGAAGTCAATATTATGGAGACCGGAACTGCATAAAGCAGTTTAAAATAACAGCAATTCTGCTGAATGTGGCATCATTGAACCCAAACTGCAGATTACATTAAAGGACATTTGTTTACAGAGCTTGACAAATTAGAAATGTGTAACCACCCCTGATGTATCCTGAAGATAATGGTCAGTGAACTAATTATTCCATGTTGATAAAATCAGGCAATAATCCTTTTGTCAATATCCCTCTGCAAGCCAGTTGTGATAATAAACAGGAAAAAAAAATCTACCTAAATGATTGTTTTGCTGTTGTTTTCTCTTTTATGTGCATGTGTTTTGATATTTGTTCATATTTGGAAAAATGGGGATCTCTTCTGTTTTATTGACAGAGATTCTTAATATTTGTGCGAAGACTGCATTTGTCTTTTCCTCTTGCACTAAGAACTGGATACAGCAAGCAACACGAATCTCTTACACATTGTATGTATAGATACATTTGCAGACGTTTCCTATAAAGTGTGCTTACAGATCCACAGATGGTTACAACTTTACAGATAAATCTTTAAAGGGCAACACCTGTGCCACAAGCCCACAAGCTACTGCCGTGGCCCTACTGGTATGTATTAGGGAAACTGCCACCCACCTACAGAATATGTCTGCTATACCTATCAAGTATTTTTCACCTTTCTTGGTTCTGACTACAAGTCCTAGAAGATGAATTTGCAGGGTGGGCCACAACGTATCACCCACCAGGGCCTAAGAAGAGCGTTCTTTTTACGTACAAAATTATTATATGCACAGGTAGAGCATTTATATTAATTTTCATTCATAACCATTGTATTTATAGCCAGTTCTTTCCAATCTATATTGTTTTCTTTGTTCCTTGAAGTCCTTCTGAGAGAGCACAATGGATTAAATAAAGCCTTTCACGTTTGTGCTGGTACTGCCCATTCTAGTTGCTTATGGCTTCAAGCATGAAGAAGCAACTCTCTGTGCCAAACTTAATTTTAGTTCAGTTTAAAGGTGAATCCTGCAGTCATTTCTCCTTGCCTAGACTTCTATTTGCTTCTGGCAACACTGCTTCTTGCTTCTGCAGTGCCTCAGATCCAGGACAGTCACTGTATTTCTAAACCAAAAGAGACATGCGTTTTTTCATCAATGCAGTTAAATCGTTGAAGAACCAGACAGGCTGAGAAGTACTATAAGCACAGGTATTAACAAAGTGCATATCCAACATTTCCATAGACATGCTCCCTCACCTCTGCAACCAGCAACCCCTCTCCCCCCCAGTCAGACATGTATTTTCTCTGGCCCAAACACTGCACTCTAACTGCATCCCACATTGTTTTCTTGTAGGGTACGAGTCAGCATCCCTTGTAGCTAGCTGGGAACCCTGAGGGCTGAGTTCTCCTTGACTTTACTGCAGTGTTGGAGGGAAGGACTCATAAGCTTTCTCATCTCGAATACGTCATCAATTATCTTCTCTGGTTTTTGCTCGATACTGGTAAACAGAGCCAAAAGTTATTCAGTGACATCAAACTGTCAGAATAATTGCTTTATGAAAAGTACCTATGTTTTGGTCTGATGGCCATCATCAGTGGTGCGTTAGTGAAAGATAGTTTTCCTGCAAAGATTATAGTCATTGTTTTAAGGAGAATGCTATCTATGACTAGAACTTTTAAGCACTGACCATCAGAGGAAGGGGGATAGTGCCTAGGGGATTCAGTAGGGCTTGAAGTGCACAAAGGTGCAGGCTCACTTTTACAATCCTAACAACCTTTCAGAATATGGTTGTGCTTACCATGTTCTTGAATTATTAGTGTCATTAACTCAAAATGAACTAACCAGTATTATAAAATGCATGCAGCCACAGAAAGCAACATTACAGAAAACACACCTTTACGAAGTCTACCATTACACTATCTGAACATCTCACTTTATGCCACGATATACCCATAAAAGTCCTTTTCTACTGTTTAAATAAAAACGTCAAGATGAATTCTACCTTTAATACTGAAGACTGTAAGGCCCACAATCACTTGAAGTTCAACAGACCATCCTTCCCAGCTTCCATCACCACAGCCTTAATGATGAGATGTCCTCTTCACAAGTTCTCAGCATCGGGACTGATGTGCTTGCAGAGAGACACATAGATCTTTATTTTCCAGAGAATTATCATAGCTTTGGATTGAAAACTTAAATCCGCCTTTGACTATGTAGTGTGTCTGGTTGGCATGGAGTTAGTTTTCTTCATCTGGCACTGGGTTTTGGGGCTGAAACAGAGGTGGTAACTTACTGATATTTTAGCTACCACTGAGAAGTGCTTGTGCAGGCAGCATCAAGGCCTTTTGTTTCCACTCTGCCCTGCAGAGTGAGCTGGGAGTGACCAAGAGGCTAGCAGGGGACACAGCTGGGACAGCTGATCCAAAGCAATCAAAGGGGTATTTCACACCAGATAAGGTCCTGCTCCATGATAAAACTGGAGGATACTCTTTCTAAAGTTGCTGTTGTCTGGAGCGTGACTGGTCATTGTTCTGCTGATAGGATGTGGCCTTTACATCACATTTTTTGTTCTTGTTGTTCCCTTTTTCTTCACTTATTAAACTATCTGTACCTTGACCCCTGAGTTTTCTTGCTTTTGTTCCTCCTATTCTCTGCTCCTTCCCTTTGGGGAGTGAATGGCTAGAGGGTGCTGAGCTTCTGACTGGGGTCAGCCCACCAGACTACCAAACTTTAACTGTCTCACTGAAATACCATATGAAATTTAGCTTCGGGTTATTTTTAAAGTTTCTTCAGAAATAGCTCAGTCATTTCAAAGAAAAAGCTAGAAGATTGTGCTGCATTTACTGGGAAGTGTCAGCATCTTCCTATTGATGATGAAGATCTGGAAAGGTTGAGCCAGCATGGCCACATGTCTTTCGATTTCCCCCGGAGATACCTCTCTCATCTGCACACCCACTCTCAAAACAAACAAACAAAAAACATGCATGCATGTGCCCAAGGGGACTTGCTGGGACTCAGGAATAAGTGCTACAAGACTCCCACTGCCATGGCCATACTCCAGTCCAAGCCTGCAGGGAGGAAGCAGAAACTCTTTCTTACTTTTCTTATCCACATGGAAGATGCTCTAGCAACAAGCACAAGAGCTGAAAGCAGTGAACTATTTTTCTCTTGTAGGTGTGGTACTGACAAACAGACAGAAAAAAAAATGGTGGTGCAGAGGGGACTAGTTTAATACAGAAGTCACAAGAAGTAGGCTCTACATAGTTGAGCTGGTGGCACTAGAACTGGAGTCTAGGAAAAGTTTCAAGGCCGGCAGCACTGCTGGGATGAAAACAGGCTGGGAGCCCCAGAGGCAGAAGAAAACAAGTTGGAGCCAAGTTATGTAAGAAGATAAAAAGATTTAAAAATAATAAGGTTGCAGTAGCTACTGAAAAATCAGTACAAGAAATCCTAAGAATAATAATTTAAAAAAAAAGGCACAGACACAGACACAGATTTCTAGGTTGGAAGAGACCTCAAGATCATCGAGTCCAACCTCCGACCTAACACTAAGTACTCCACTAAACCATATCGCTAAGCTCTACATCTAAACGTCTTTTAAAGACCTCCAGGGATGGTGACTCCACCACCTCCCTGGGCAGCCCGTTCCAATGCTTAATAACCCTTTCGGTAAAGAAGTACTTCCTAACATCCAACCTAAAACTCCCCTGTCGCAACTTTCGCCCATTCCCCCTCGTCCTGTCACCAGGCACGTGGGAGAACAGACCAACCCCCACCTCACTACAGCCTCCTTTAAGGTAACTGTAGAGAGCGATAAGGTCGCCCCTGAGCCTCCTCTTCTCCAGGCTGAACAAGCCCAGCTCCCTCAGCCGCTCCTCCTAAGACTTGTTCTCCAGACCCCTCACCAGCTTGGTCGCCCTTCTCTGGACTCGCTCGAGCACGTCCATGTCCTTCCTGTAGCGAGGGGCCCAAAACTGAACACAGTACTCAAAATAAAGAGACCGGCGTAAGCCTTCCCAGGCCACGTCTCAAACCCACGGCCCTGGCGACTTCTCGCCGATTAGGGCGGGGGGCGGGTGAGCGCTTCTGGCCGCTGGGCTACCACCGCCCCCTTAAGGCAAGCACGAAGGCAAGATTTCTAAAAGAAAAGTCTAAGAAAGAAGACAAATAAGGATGGTAACAGGAGCATAGTAAGCATAGAGACTACAGCCAAGTCTTAAGACTTTGAAAGGACAAGGTTTCTAGAGAAGAGGCTACAGCCCACCAGCCTGCCATAAAGAAAATCACCCTTGATTGGAAAGCAGACACACACCTAGCTAGGATTCAGCTAACGAGGCATTAGCAGGAAAAAAGATAAGTTACAACATCTGGGAGGGAAAGTACTGTTAAGGCCAAATGCAATGGTGAAATTCTTCCAAGTTCTCTAGACCAGCACTTTGTAATGCTTGTTATCCTGCACATTTTGTTTTTCTTGATGACTGGTTCTATTCTAGGTTCACAGGGATCATGTATGACTGAACACATGACAAGACAGCGGGTGTGATTTATGATGTTATAACATGTATGTGAAGGAAATGGCTACTGAACATGTGGCTTCTGTGTTTGTATCTGGTCAAAGGAAATTACCATTGCAGTTAAGCATATTGAATTTGTTACCTCAACGTTACACAAACTTCCACCCTACTCGCCTTCAATCACAACTTCTGGTTTGATGGCAAGAGCTAAGTATGTGTTTTCTTACAATATGAGACAAAATAGATGTATCTACACCAAGACCCTGAGCCAGCTCCTTACAGAGAAGTATGTACACAAAGGAGGTTGTCACCAAGACTTCAACCTATTATTCTCCTCTTCAATGCAAGTCATTGTTTCCAAGTTTCACCATTTCTCTGCTGCCAGAAAACTCTGCTAAACTCCCCCATAGAGCGTGAAGTTTCTCCATCTGTAGGTCTAAGCAAAGCTCCTGTTCAGAGGAAAATTCCATTTACTTTCAGTCACTGGGCTGAAAGGCAGCAGCAACTTCAGCAGTTCTGAGTTCTAGCTTTGAAGTTGATGCAGTGGAAGATCAAAGGGACAGTGTTTTGCACCAGTGAGTGCTGTTATTTAGGACCCCAACAAGAAATGCACAGGACTAGTACACAGGAGGTTACAAAATACATTTATTATGAGGCTAGCAGAAATAAGAGAGCTCAAACTCAGTTTACACTCTCTGGATGCTGGGAACCCTGAGATGATACAGCATCAGAAGGACCTCTGATCAGAGTAAGACATGCTCCCATCCATAGTGAGGTTCACTAGCCTTCTAGCGATCAGTGCTTAGAGTATTTAGTTTTCCTTCTACTGCAAAACTTAACCAGTCTCAGTGTGACAGACGACGGATGTTACACGTCGGTGGGTGTTTGATAAGGAGCAATCAAAGCCTACTTGAGTTTCACACGCCAAAAATAATTATTCTAGTAGGAACTCTCTGCATCGCAGTCATGCATCAGTCATTTAAGTATTTCAGCTGCCATGGTTACGTAGCAGCCAAGCACTCTGTACAGTCTGTGGCATCATCCAGGTCAGCCATTATGTGGATCACTGTCTCCTCAATACAATGGTCTTCCATGCATGTCCATTACAGTTATCAATGTGTTTTTCAGTTTGAGTTTTTAAAATACCATCAAATTGGACAAGTCAAAGATCTGTTAAAAGAATACATGAATGGAATAAAACATGCACAGTGAAGAAATGTCTATGGAGTTTTAATTCTGCTCCACCGCATGGGTGAATTGTACTCAAGTTTTAAATTGTATGCGCGCATGTAATTATTTCTCCAGGATAGATCAGGCAAAGGACGATAAAAAAGGTATGGCAAGTCCTGTACTGAGAATACTGTGAGCATTTTGACTTTTGCAGTAAATAAGCAGATTCTTCTACTACACGAGTCTGATTTATGATATAATCTTTTTGATCTCTGAGTGCACCATTAAAAGCCCAGACCTCCTTTGTCAGCAGGAAGCGTCAGATGATACGCAGAACTGAAGGAAGAAACCTCCAAGCTCATTGCAAGCTTCCAGTATTTATCGACACAGATATTGGTGTGGATGTCTCGCACGCAGCAACAATGCTCACTACATACCAGCCACGGGGAGAACTCAGGCTCAGAAGCCCCACCTTGGAGTCTGCTTCATGATTCACCCCCACTCTACATAAGAAAGTTTGCACATGTACACATACTGGCTTACAATTGATGATTACTCCATCCAGCTCTACGTGCCAGTTGTCTGCCAAGCAGATTATTAATATCCTCAGCAACATTTACCGAACATCTGCAGAAAAGACCTCTGTGTAAGCCACCATGTTAGATACTGATATACCAGGGTAATCAGCTCTTAACCCCCACTGTTTTCCTTTATTGAACTGTTCTAATTTTTACGAGGGAGAGAAAAAGATAGCGAAATGTGACTTTTATCTCTGACACCAGAAGAGAACTTCCCCTGGATGACCAGCAACACACCCCACTCATGGCTCATTCAGGCCATTTTTTCTGTTACTTTGCTTGACTCAGAAAGACCTATTGCTCCACCCTGGCACAGGGACACCACCTAACTAGCCACATCCTCTCATGCTGCTGAAAAACACAATTCATGCTGGCAGCTCAGTGGGCTTCACCATTACCAGAAGTGGATTGCTGCATATAAGCCACCTCTCAGCTCTTGATTACGTATCTGCTCTTTCACAAAGCTTAAGCAGTGTCTTTTCTGATTAATAACGATCCCTTTACCCGTGTCGAGATACTCCACGCACCACCTGTTCTTAGATTATGGTCTCAGCTATAGTACCCACATTGCAACTTTGCGTTAGCAAATCCAAATGAGTTTGATGCTTGAGCATGTTTCCCTCAAGGGTCTTTTCTGACTGGCCAAATTAGAAACTAAACACACTGGATCTATAAACCTGAAAAGAAAAAAAAAAGGTTCCACTTTCTTCCTGCAAACAGTTCAAGCAAGCATCTGGACTCAAACAGTTATGAGCACTGACACACGCTTCTGTCAGAATGGTGTCAACTGCCAGCAAGTAGTTTCTGAAAGGCAGTCTCAATGGCTCTTCCTTGCCTATTTTTATACTATATAAAAATATACATTTATAAAAATATATTATAAATTATTATTTATTTTATTATTATTAATCGATTATTGATCATATATAATAATTAAAATTATTAATAATATTAATTATTTATTGTTTATTATTATTTTATAAATATATTTATTTATAAAAATATATATTTTATATACTGTAGCCTCATTAAGCCAATGTCTATACCTTATATGTTTCTACCTCATCACAACATTGGAAACCAGTTCTTTGTATCTCTGGCTTCATCTGTTTCAAGTAAGTGAGAGGAAGCAAGTTTTTTCAGGAGGCCTTTTCTCAGGACCTTTTTTCATGAAGAGTCTTCAAGCCTTTTCTGAGCTTCAGCTGAAAGTTCCCCTTGATGTTCCTGAGAAGTCCCTTTCTCCACACAAACCTGCAAAGGTTTATTACATCCTGTTTTCCAATGCATTAATGAATGTAGTGAGCAATGACAGTCCCAACACTAACTGCTAAGCAATGCCAGTAGTAATCAGCTGCCAGCTGGACTTTGTACCACTGACCACAGACGGTATCGCTCTGAGCCAAACATTCAGCTAATCTTCAGCCACTAATGTAGGCCACTTATCCAAACTGTGTCCCTCCAATTTGGCTACAAGAATACAAACAGAAACCAAGTCAATAAGCCTTGTTAAAGGTAAACGTCCCTTTCTACACTCCTCCTGCCCACAGAATCAGTTATGTCATCATAGGAGGCCATCAGGTCAGTCAGGTGTGACCTACCATTTGTAAATCCATGGTGACTGTTTCAAATGACCTTACCCTTACCACGCTTGGGTAGACGTGGCTTCAAGGATGGTTCTACAATCTTCCCAAATAAATAGGTCCTGTAGTTCCCTGGATCATCTTCCTGCCTTTGAAAACGGTAACATGCCATTGGCCTTTTTCTACTTACCAGGGACCTCCCTTCCACCAAGTTGCCATGGCCTTTCAAGGATAGCAGAACAGGCTTGCAATTATGTTAGCCAGATCTCCCATCACCCTTGGATGCATCCCTTCTGGTTTCATGGACCTGTGCACAAACAATTGGCTGGAGTGGTCTTCAATTCCAACTTCCTCTGACATAGGTAGCTCTTCACTCCTGCAGACTAGACTGTCACTAGGCTCAGGACAAAGTAGGTCTGTCTGACAGACCTGACAGCAGAATAACAGAAAGTATTTCCCAAGTCTCTTATCACAGGGTCCGCTGCCCACAGAGCAACAGGATCACATTTTCATTTTTCTTCTTTGTGCTGTCAATGTACCTAAGGGAATACCTCTTGAAACCCTTCTGTCTGAAATGGTTCCCCACAGACTGGAGACTACTGTGTCTCACACAATGATCTTTACAATCATCCAATTTCTCCGTTCCAATTTGTCAGCTAGCAGTTGGGCACCTAAATGTGCATTATACTTCCACCCTTGATCTTAAATGGAATTCCTGGACCCATGAGCAGAGGGTGTGGGTGCTCACATAAGAGTGAGCACGACCTTCAAGACATTTTGGTACTTTCAGGGCCATGACAGGATCCACAGTTTGTACAATAACCCCACTGGTGACATTCATATTACAAGTCCTTTGAAATACAGGAAACATAAGACAACAGCCACATATTACATTAACAACATATCTTCAGTGCTAGTGAGTGCCCTCATGTTCATGTTCATCAGTTTTCTCCAAGCAACAGCACTTGTTTTTTCACAGTAGCCACATCTAGGTGGATGCCAGCATCTTGCCTGTCCCAGACCAAGGGCTAGTTGTACTATGGTGGCTTCAGTCAGCAGCATAAGGAGTAGGAGAAATGGAAATTGAGTAACAGCATCTGGCACAATTCTCTTATCCTGCAGGTACATGCAGCAATTATGCATTAAGTGTAGCACAGGCTAGAGGCCAACCGTAAGTGCAAAGTACTTTAAGTACAAAGGCTTACAGGATAACTACCTAGTCAACACACGAACCAAACACAGAAAGCCAGTCTACTCTAAAAATCCTAGCCATAACAAAGCAGTGCAGCAGTGTAAGTCGCAAGTCATCTTGCATACACTGTCACAAAGGCAGGCTCTTAACACCAAGGCTGGCTCCTTGGTGTTAGGGAGAAGGAAGATGGAACTGTCTGCATTGGCACACAAACTGGCATTCTTATGTACTGGATGCACAAGGCCAGTGAGCAAACTTCTGCACACACTTACAACATAGTCATCATGGTCCAATGGACTGAATAATTTCCTATTGAAAAGAATTCATCCAGCCACTTCAGTCAGGTTCATATATCATTATGCAGAACAAAATCCAAAATAATTCTCAGCAGGAACTGTGTTGCTGGCACTGGGTGTGCTTAAGGCTACAATGAATCTTCCTTAATGCAGCCAGTATAACACAGGTGCTAAACTCCCAAGAAAGCATAAAATAAAACCTTCTTAAGAGTTGCCAACATTGTTACAAAAATTCTCCAGCAGCAACTTCCAAACTAATACTTGGGCATCCATCCAGAAAAAACATAAGTTATTAGGACACATGGGCCAGACAGGGGAATTTAAAACCTCACAAATAGTTCCTTCATTTGAAAGAAGAAATCTACAAATGATGGAAGGGAAAACTTTTCTCCCAACAAAAGCCTATTTTTCTTAATTCAGTGTACGAAGAGACCTGGAAAACTGTAATGTTATGTGCTCCACTGGGTAACAGCATACAGGATCCCTACAAGCGTGCCTCTTCATGATAGGAGTAGCACTGAAAGCTCTTTAAGTACTGACACTAATTCACTTCAACACAAAACAGAAAATGAAAAAAAACAAATGAAGAGAAAGAAGTTCCTGATGTGTTTTCTGAAATATAAGCACATGCTGTTAGTTCAATAGATTCCAAAAGCTTAGACTCAAATCCAGTTCCCTCACTTGTATCTATGAAACCACTCAAAGGAGGAAGATCTGACAGTTACTCCAAAACTGTGTTTAATCTACAGGGTTATCTCTGGTGTTTATTTAACTAACTGCAATAAATATAACTACCTGCTTTTTAAACTAAAAAAAGACTAGGCATAGCCTGCAAAAAGTTTATTTCAAGTATAAAAATCATTCAGTGAAATATCTACAGAGTTTTTACTTTTATTATAAAGGCTTAAACAGATAAAAAGAAACAGATAACCACAATTCTGAAAAAAAAAATAATCAATTTGAAATTCTGAACAATGAAAAGACACTTAAACAAAAGGTATCCAACAAAAAATACAACTCACGTCACAGTGAACGTTTAGTCAAACATTAGCTAACATTTTATAAACAAAGGAATTAATCACAGTCTGGTTAAAGTGAGCATCATGGTCTAGACAGAAATGAATTCAAACTCCCTGCACTTCAACAATTGTGCTTTTCTTTCAAATGTAAAGAAAGTAGAAAGAGGGAGGAAGGGAGTGAAGAAGGGAAAAGTCTTCAGTGAACTATCAGTTTACAGCACTGTTTTCAGATGAAGAATTCTGAGTTCGATTTCTACAAGTTCTACAAAAATAGATGCAAGAAAACTGGGCAGCAGCATAAATACCTCATAGTATCCCCTTATCTTTACGTTTGATTTGGGGGTTTTATATCTGTATTCCAAGTATTAAAAAAAATGTTTCCACAAAAAAATAGAAAGCCTTGTTAGGAGCACAATAATCAAACTAGCATAAATAGAAAATAAAGGTGTAATGCCTAGGAATCCCTGCAATCCCTTTCCAGTAGAAATATTTTTCCACTGCCAGCAATGGAAAGTATCACAAGCATAACCTTTCCGGAAGCAGAAAAGAAAACAGATTATGATGATTTAAATGAGTTTGAGGTTTGTTTGTGCATCTTTTTTTTTTTGGTCAAGATACAGCTAACTCCTGGCTCTGTAAAAATAATTCAAATATGACAAAAAGAAACAATATATTTGACAATGACATTGTCAGCACCAAAGCCTATTTGTGCAATAAATACAGATTAAGCAAATTATCAGTTATTCACAATTATTAGGCAAACAGGGCTGAAATGTTGCCAACAACATAATGTATTTATCTCTCTCTCTCTACGTATATATAACTATGCAGAAATATGAAGTAAATACGAAAAAAAAATTGTAGTGTTGGCATTTTTTTCACCAATAATATTGAGTAAGACCTATGATACAGGAGTGCTATCTAGGCCTTTGCGTTACTTTTTTCCAGATACATTTTCCTGTAGGTCTGAAACATCTCTTTTGAGTCTTTGATTGGAATGTGAAGAGCCTCGCCATCTCCTTCCAGGATTTGTATGGCTGTATCAAGTGGAATACTGTCCTCAACTGAAAGACAGACAGAGAAGCAGGTTAAAGCAAAGGTCACCAAGCAGCTAGCTTGGGCTTTGCCTACAGTTTAGTTTAAAGCTCTGGCTGAATCTCAACACGAGTGTTATCTCTGATTTAACTGTACACATTTAAGCAGGAAAATACCATTGATCTCCAACTACACATTCTTATGACAATAAAAATCTCCACAAATCTTTGAAACTCTTATGTCTACTCAGTAGCATCCATTCTGGCAACAGAGATAGTAAAGAATCAGTCAAAATAGATACCGGCATGTTGTAAAGGAACACTTAAACCAAGGAAAGGGTATTCAACTTTTATTTCAAAATCAATAATCAGAGGGGCAGTTCACCTGTCGAGATCCCTTCCAGTTTTTTTTGCTTCACTGGATCATATTTTAACCAATCTTCTTTTTTACTCTTTACACCTATAAAGAAATGAAGAGATTTTTTTTAGGTTCCTATATGACAAGCGGTGGTCCCTATTCAGCATTAGGTTTCTAACATATACACTGCCACAGGAAAAAGGAAATTTTCTTTGGCTGTGAAGATGACTGCAAGAAGTGGTATGTACAACTTAAGATTTGTTTTTATTTAAAATCAAAGATAGTGTTTGACAACAAATACACTTCCGAATACACTGCTTAAAATGTGTAAAGACTGGGGATAAGAAGAGTAGGAGGGAGAGGAAGACAAAGTGAAGACAAAGTAAAGATGGCAGAAGTTACCACAACTAAGAAAGTGCTGTGGTAGCTAGAAAAAAAAAATGTGCAGGATATATTTGGCCCAAGACTCCTCCCTTCTTCGAGGCCTCACTCAAATCTCTCCCTCTGTCTACACAGCTGAATTTATACACAACCAGGCTAACACTGAATACAAATCAGATCGCCTTTAGTAACAACACCAGGGGAATCTGCTCACCACAAACAAGTCAAGCTATCTTCCACGAGAAGGCTAGAAAGCCTTCTTACAAAGTTATTTGAAACTGCCACACTCTAAAATAACTTCATTCTGTAAACTTTAAGGAAAATAAACAAAACCTGAAATTGAAGAAGTCTCACTTTTTTCAACTTAACACACAGCAAAAGTCTGTCAGTAAGCTAGACAAGCAATTTCAACCTTCAATTTCTACTCCCATGTTTTCACTGTCTGCAGTTTTGTATAACACGAATGAAAAAGGAATACTTTTCACTTGCAAAAATTTCTTAATTATTTGGGAAAACAAATTGTAAGTATAGCCAAAATTCTAGCAATGACTCAGTTTTACATACAAGTATTCTACCTAAATTCACAACTCTCAACCTACTCTGAACTGCCTACATCCATTTGAAAGTGGAAGAACAGAATTGCACGTGTATCTTACCTGCCACAGTGCTTTTCTCACTTTCCAGAGAATTCTTTGTACTTAAGCTTTCATCATCAGTAGCTGAATTTGTGAACAGTATCTCTGGACACAGTTTAAATTCAAGTACTTGTGGTTTCCATGATTTATCATCTTCTGAGAGAGAAGTATCTCTTTTTGAATCTGTGCTATTTTGTGACACTTTAGGCTTTAAATGCCAGACAGGTCTGACAGGTGATGTCTCTAACTTTGTCAGGTATATGCGTTCCTGTGCAGTACGTTTAAATGCAACTCTATTGAGATAATGTTTTTTTGGTTCTTTTTGAAGATGCAATTTTAATCTGTTCGTTCTTCTATTTAAATATAACAGATTTTTATCAGAAAATATTTTCTCAGAACACTTGTCTTTGTTTTGACCATCAAGATGTCTCTCTTTGTTAGAAAAGTAGTTTTTGGAGATGGTAGATCGACCCCTTTTTCTCTGTAGTTTAAGTATAGTGTGATCTGCTAATGAATTCCTAGGTTTCCAGACATTTTCTCCATTCAATTTTTTAGTCTTGTCACTATTTATCATGCAATTATATGAGCGCTGCTTGGAATTCTTTGCTTCGGGTTGTTTCAGTCTTTCATCTTCCACCTTTGTTTTCTTAGAGTCTCTCTTTCCAATAATATTGTCCTTCCTCTTCCGTTTGTATGACTCCTCCTGCGATGGATAAGCTTTTATAGATTTATGCGGAGAATATTTGTGGTTTCTTGACTTTAAGTCTTTACTGACAAAGCCTGGGAACTTCATAGTTTCAGTGTGATAACTATTCAGCTTTTTAAGTTTTTTTTCTGCTGATAATTTTGCTTTCTCTTTGGTATTAATTCCTACATTTTGTCCAAGTGTGTCCTTTTGTTTCCCACAGTTCTGTTCTTCACCCGCTTTCTCATCACAGATTTTTTTTTTTTGGCCTTGATGGGCTTCAGCGTGTTTAATTGCAGCAGTGTCTGATTTTGTACATTTGTGAATGTCTGTTCTGGATTTCATGGCCAAACCTGTTTTCATTTTATCTTTTGAAATGGAATCCACTTTGAAAACTCTTTCTTTTTTTGATGACTTTGTTATATTGTCTACATCCGTATGACCAGCTTTCTCTGATAACTCTTCTTCTGATGCTTTCTGATTATCTTTTTTTTCAGAATTAAATTCTTTCCCTAACAGTGGAGTGATACTACACATTTCTGGTTCTTCCTTACAGTTACTCCTTTTTGATTTATCAACATCTTTTTTTTCAGAGGAATTGAGTGGTCTAATTTTTTCTGTTTGTGTTGGAAGTGGTTTCTGTTCATCATCCATCTTTAGCCTGGCTTTTTTGTTCATTACAGTAGTATATTTGCATGTATCTTTTTTATTTTTGCGAACACGATTTTGAATATTTTCAGAAGTTGGTGGATTTCCTGCTGCACAGTTGTTCTTTAATATGGCATCAGATTTACTGTTGTTTTCTTGTCTCTCTGCAGAGCTGATATTTTCAGCTTCTGAACACTGATCATTATCATTTTTATCTGAACCAGAAGTTCTGCATTCACAAGAGCCCTGTGGCACTCCACCTAGTTCAGACAGCCAATTCATTAAACAACAATAATCGTCTTCCTTTCTGGAATTGGGTGGTGGCTGAGGGTTTTCTTTCTCCTTACATAGACTTTGATCAGGTTGAACACTGCTTTCGAGCTTCTCCTCCTGGGGTGAAGCCTTTTCAGGTTGAGTCAATGCTCTGCTGCTTTCACTAGAGGAACATGGCTTCTCTTCAGGAAATATTTCTTGCACCTGACCAGAGTTTAACAGTGCAATTTGTAGCTGATCTATTGGGTCCTTTAAATTAGACTTTTTGTCAGAGATTTGAGTCTCTTTTTGAGTTTGCTTCTCTGTCCGCTCAAGCACAGAATCATTTTGTAGTGGTTCTTTTGTAAGCAAATCAGCCCCTTCAATACCATATGGAAACTCTTTCACAAGTTCAGTCAGCTGATTCTTTAGATATTTAATAGGTTCTGCTCCAAAAAGGTTCACCTCTTCTTCTATGCTATTTTTAGTAGACGTGTCATTTTCTTTATTGACATCTGTTGTAACAGTGAACACATTTGTTTCAGCAGTCACACTCATCAAGAAATCTGGTGAACTTTGAGCTAACTCCTGGTCTAACCTAGGAATAATGTCCAAGTCATTTTCAGGATTTTTGAAAGATGCCTTTACCAGCATTTTTTCCTCTGAGGCAGAATTTGTTCTAGGAGGATTGCCACTGCTTTCTTTCTCAGAATGGCT
This sequence comes from Cygnus atratus, assembly GCF_013377495.2. Taxonomy (NCBI): domain Eukaryota; kingdom Metazoa; phylum Chordata; class Aves; order Anseriformes; family Anatidae; genus Cygnus; species Cygnus atratus. The sequence goes on from NC_066362.1 coordinate 63,579,848, forward strand.
GGTTTTGAAACTATCCAAAGTCCTATCTGCTTCACTAACGCAGCTAGATGACTCTTCCAATGTCTTTTGCAGCAAGGTCTCTCGCTGGGGACAGTTCTTGCTCAAGTCATTTTTATTCAAGTCCAGCAATTGCTCCTTTTGCCTTGGGTCAGGTGCATTTTCTCCTGATGAGGTACCGTTATTTAATGTATTTGTCTGAGGGACGGAGCTGAATATGCTTGCTATTTGTGGATTATAGAATGTATCACCTTCAACAAGAGAACATACACTAGAAATATGAAACATCTGTTCTTCTAAAACAGCTGTAGAAGTATTTCCTGTCTCTAACACTCTTTGCTTGTCTTCATGGTCTTTTTTACCTTCTTGAAAGATTTGACCGTAAAAATTCAGGCCCAATTCAGAAAGAGATGGCTTGTTTTGTAATCTGAGCTGTAGATTTTCTCCAGCATCTTCCACGGTTTGACAAAGGTTCCTTTGTTTTTCATCAAACACATCATTTGTACTCGTACTGTTTTTTACTATTCTCCTTCCATTAGCTGATTTGTTCTGTTGCAAATGTGAGTCTTCTTTCTCTACCAGAACACAGTCAGTGGGTGATGAATGGACAGTTTCTATTGTTCCTTTATCAGCACTTACCACAGTTAAAATATTTTTCCCCTCTTCTTGCAAGCTACGTATGCTTCCTGTGTCAATTACTAGACAGGTTTTATCTGCAGATTTTGGACACTTGTCTGCCTGCTCACTCTCTGTTACCTGTTTAGGAAGCACTAAAGGAGAGACAACTGCAACTTGGAGTTCAAAACCTTTTATCAAATTGCAGCCCAATGTGTCGTGTTTTTGTCCTACAGAGGCAGTTGTCAAAGGCAAGACCGCTTCATCTGTACTAACCGGAATATTACCTTGTTCTCTCTTACTCGTTGTGTTTTGGCTGTAAGGTAAGGGTGAGATCTGATTTTCTGTGGGGCTTTCATTTGACTGGCTATTTTGAATACTTGCAGGTTCTGAACCATGTTTTCTCCACAAGCCCAGGCATGCAGTTAGTTCTTCTGCAGAGTAACTACAATTGCTTTGTTTAAAACATGAATTTTCAGTAAGCTGTGCTTTTTTCTGAGCTACATCACTCTGGACTTTATTTTCATTAGACTGCACTGTTTCTGATACAGGAGTGTGAGTGTGGACCATAACTGTCCGCTCACCTTTCAGACTTGCTACATTCTTTTCTCTAGTGTCTTTTAATAAGCTTCCATCTGAGCCCTTTAAATCTACCCGGGGTTTTTCACCACAAAGGAGATTAGTCAGTATGTTATCAGCAGTAGCACCAGCTATCTTCTCTTTCAACATATTTGTGCTGCTCAATACAAACTGAAGAAATGATGAGTTCTCAGGGTAAGCTGATACATTCTTTGATGCATTTCTGACAGAGCTATTGGTTTGACTAAAACCTGATGTATTGTTGGAAGATGTGAGAGTTTTTTGAGAAGAAGCCAAGGCTGAAGCATCTTTCTGTCCCAGCATGGGAGCACTCTCAGGGTTATTTAATTGAGCTAGGAATTTGTTGTGAGAAGGAACAGGAAATGACCTTGATAAAAGGTTTCCCTGTTCTACCTGATGATTACTCCGAGTCACCTCTAATCCTCTGTTGTCAGCACCAGCTTTCTGTTTGTCATTTTTTTCTTCAGGTGAAGAGTTAAGAACAGGTTGTTGCTGAGTGTCTGTCCTCACTGCTTCAGATGGGGAAGGTGCTACATTTTGATTGGGCACCTGAGGAAAACTATTAGAGAGCACACTTTCATTACTGGCAGCAAGTGAGGGACTGCTCTTACATTGTTGTGAAGCTAATAGTTTTCTTTTATAATGATACATCTTTTCAAGCAGGATACATTTTCTTTTAATAGTGCGCAGTCTTTCAGCTTCCCAAGCTAGAGCATCCTCTGCTGCTTTCCTTTCATCTTCTCTTGCTGAAGAAGTTTGAGAATTAACAGGCGCGTTCACTGAACTACTAGTCTGACTTTCCTGAACTGAAGCAGGATCACATGGTGGCTTTGGAGCAACCACTGAAGAAAGAGTTGCCATTTCATGCAAAATATTATACAATTCTTTGGAAACTTCAGTGGATGGTGCAGACAATTCATTAAAAGTCTGATTTGCTGTCACATTTCCACTTGAGTTACAGGCATTCATAACTGATTGACTGACTTCTCCAGATTGCTGTGTCTGCCAGTATTGCTGAACACTGTTAATACCAGAAGCATTTTTTTGATCTGACAGGCACCTCTGTTGGCTGAAGGTATATCCAGTAGACACATTTTGAACTGCCTGTTGTACACCTAGCAAAGGTTGTGCTGCAGCTCTTGAATCACAGTTGGCAGGCAGCAAAGATGGTGCAGAACATCCACTAGGAGCTTCTGATCCCATCTGACTTGGTATATATTGTGGCAGCTGTGCATTTGCTGTAGTATTTTGACTTGGTGACTGTGAAACTTGAAATTGATTACTGGAGTAATATATTTGGCTTTGGACATGTTGCCCAGACGTACCAAGAGACAAAGAACTGTTCTGAGAATGGACATATTGACTGGATGACTGATTGACAGGTAAAGAAATGCTTTGAGATGAAGCAGGACCATTCATGTTACACTGTGGTGTGCACCCCATCTTTGAAGAATTAGTGCATTCGCGATTACTTTGGTATAACATCATAGCTCTCATAGAATTATGCTGTGATGTTTGTGACTGCACAGCATAACTGTTTGTGGTGGCATGCTGAGGTCCCTGAAGCATGTTCCGCAAGTTATTTCCATCGCTCATTTGAGAAGACAGGGGAGCTAACTTTCTATAGGAAGAAGTATGCCTACCAGAGCTTCGCCAAGAGTTCTGAGTCATCTCTGTCCGTGCACGTGACATTTGATCAGGAGGTTTTGGTGCAATTACTACATATGATGGTAGACACCGATTGACTGAGTATTCTGAGGCATGAAAATCTTTGCCAGCCACAGATGTTCCTGGTAAGGAAACATTGACAGTTGGTAGATACATCACTTGGTTATTTCTAGCATAACTGCATACATTTTCAGAGGAAAATGTATTTGTTTGAGGAAAAGCATGTGCTTTAGGAAGCAACTGAGTGTAACACACTTGTCCACTTTGCTTGTTATTCTGTGCATCAGCATTCTGGAGTGGTCTTGCATTCCAGTCCATCTTTTCTTGATTTCGTTTTCTTCAGTATAAAACCAAAATTCTAAAAACAAAATCAAAAATCAAACCTTAATCTTTCTATCAAAACTTATTTCGTTTGCCAAGAAGTAATTTAGAATGCATTACAAAGAGAACCACTCAACTTACATTGCTAGATAGAACAGCAACTCCTTTGGCACATCCAGTGGACATCAATTAATGTCAAGTTATGTAGATTATTTCCCAGAACACTGTTAAGTTACAAAGATACAGAACAGCAAATAACAATTCTATTGTCTGTTTAATGAATAATAAAATCCTGAGATTATTTTGCTAATTCCACTATCATTCAACTTTTTAATTTAATAATAGATTGCTCTATTTACCTTCTCATCTAAATCTCATTTTAAAAAATACATCTGTATAGCATGATATAATAAGCACAACTTAAGAGCAGAGCATAAAAGGACCCTAAAGAAATAATATAGGTCAGAGTTTTCATAGAAGACTGGACTTCAATTATTCATTCAAACGTGACAGAAGAAAGGAGAAAATGAGTGCGGGTTCAGTAAAGATCTCTCATAATAATGCACCCTGCTTGTTTTCATTTTACATGTCATTTTCTCTTCCCTCACTCTGTGGCCAGTTACTAATTTTTGAGAAATACAAGTTATGACACTTGTTAACAACACATGTAGCTACAAGGAAACCACCCCAAATTCTGTTAAGTAGCATTAATTTAGCAGTCTTGAAGGCATGAAGTATGAGGATGACATCATCATCATCATCACTTTTTCAGCTATTGCTGTAAGTACACCTGCAGGAGGCAACAGTCATAAATCCGTAACTCTTCATGTGTTATATTCCATAGTTTACATTGATTTACAAGCCCAGCTGGGTGAGTATGTTACCTGTGAATGACCAACAGAAAGATGTTATAGCCAGTATCTTCAAAGCCTTTTAGCCTTCAGAAATTTTGGTCTGATTTTTTTGGGTGGTCCTCTGGGGACCCAGGAGTTGGACTCGACGATCTTTGTGGGTCTCTTCCAACTTGGATATTCTATGATTCTCTGAAAAAAAACAACCTTGGTAAGTTCCTCTCAGTACAATCAAACCCACCTAGGTCAGAACCAACAGCCTACTTTGTGCTGGGCGTTACCCTCAATTTCTCTACAAAATATTTCACATAATTTCTCCCAGGTCAACCAAGGCTCCTGACTTTCTAACATGAGTTCTTTCAGATTAAGTCTCTCTTGATTTTAAATTCAGAATTAGAAACGTAACTCAGATCTAGCTGATAAAAGCCACAAAGTTAAAGCCTTCTAGTTGATTATCCAGGTGTTATTATGAATGGTAAGACAGCTGTATCTCTTCACTCTCTTACTTAACTTCCTGTGCTCTCAGAGGACAATAATACAAAATGAAACTGGAAAGCAAAGTTGCATATGGAATTTGAAAAAAAAAAAAAAAAACTTTACAACTGCACAAATCATCCAAGATTAACAACAGTATTAAGGCAACATTTAAAGTAGTAAAAGAAGCTTAGATGAGAACAGAGGCTTTTGTACCCAAGCTAAAGATTTCAGACATAATATTTGACTGGAGATTTCCTGATAAATAATCATGGGATAAAACAATCATCTCCTTGAAAAATAGCTGCTGAAGCTACTTAATACACTCACATTCCAGAAGTATGATTTAGATGTGTGAACAAGACTAAAGTGACATCCAGTAGTAATTACAAAATCCTCATGAAACAGGAGAAACTTTGACTACATGCAGTGCCCAACCTAGTCAAGAGTAAAACCCAATTCCTGGCACTGTCAAGACCATACAGATGAAGAACACAGCCTTACTTCATAGTTGCTAGCTGAATTAAGACAACATTAAGCCTTTGTAGTAGAGCAGCTCTCTCCCAACTCTCCCCCAAACATCACTCCTTTGTTACCCATATGCCTGGTCTATGATTCAGGGAAGAGCTGTCACGGCATCATTCCTCTGTTATCTACAGAGTGTGGTGGAGCCTGACACTGCATCATCCCTGTTATCTCTACACTACAGGCACGGGACAATCAGGGCTCCCCCAACTGTATCCAGTGCTCCTGTGACATGGCTAATTGATGAAGGCATTATTATATGCTAAGAGGGAGTTTCATAACCTGAATCATAGCCAAAACGGAAAAAGACCTGAGCCATGACAAATTACTGGCTTAAAGTCAATCATCTCGTGGTCCTACAAACAACAATCCCAAGTGGGAGCCCTTTGAGCTTTCCAGAATCGCAGTGGGCTGTGACCCAGGAACTCCCGCTGGAAGGGATGCCTCTCAGGGAAGACTTCTGCTGACTGCTGATGCATAATTGGGAAGAGTGAGCATTGCACTCTTAATAAGGTGGAAGTCCTTAGGCACGCAACTAACTTAAGAAACCCCTGATACCCTGCAGTAAGTCTCGTGTGAACCTTGCCATTCTGCAATCTTTGTTAGCTCTGTTCCATCTATAATTAGACTCTGTTAATTGCTATATCATATCTAACAGCTTCGAAGTTTTAGACATCACATAAATCCAACCTCGTAATCATCACCCAAGTGGCAATAAATTTCAGTCACTGCTAAATATGAGTTCATCTGAGTAACATTACAACAGTCTCCAACTGTGATCACAACCTGAAGCATCATGACTTTAATACAACAAAACATGCTACGTAAAGTGGTATTCAGCAGAAAGCATTTGTCTTACGAAGAACGGCTGAGATCAATATCAGTACAAGACTTCAAAAGACAAAGAGAAGACCACTCTTCACACATGCCTGCATCATTCACCTGCTACATTCTCTTCTTGACCAAAAGCCTCAAAAATCATCAGCATCTACTTGGGCTACTGCCAGTTTTTCATTGAGGGTGCACATAAAGGGAATGGAGTGACCCAGTGAATGCAGGAGTAACAGCACAACCCTTCCACAAATCTATTACGCAACTAACGTGGCTATACCTAGATTTCTCCATAAGATAGTTTAAGGCTTGCCTCTGACCTCTGTACTACACAGTGTCCCTGAATCACCCTTCCGAGAAATGCCACATTTCACTTGCAGAGAGATCTGAGAGGAATTTGGGCCATCAATATAGGTAACAGTAAGTTTAACTGGAGTGGGCTTTTAGACTAAAGTTAAATATTCAAGGGGAAAAAGAGTAATACATTCAAACAGTGGAAAATTGTTTCCTTTGGTTTTCTAGTAACCTTTATCTACACAAAACATTGTCTAAATTCATTTCTGATAGAAGGCAGAAAAGTCTGCCAACCCAGAGCAAGTATTTACCATTTCTGTAATGAGACAGGGCAGTAACTAAACTGCTGATTTAACATTAATATACTTGGCATTTTGACTAAATACTAAACGCACCACTAGAGCAAATAAGACACTTGCATAGCGATCATCAGGTAAACTGCTCACCTGGTCATTGGTTTCTATGATTCACGGGGGGACACGGACTCCCGGTCCAAATGGAGCGAGCAAGATTAGAAGCCAACAGATCGCAGAAACCAAAAGTAACAAAAAGATTCCTTGCCAGCTACGGGTAAGGCCAACTTTAAAGGATCACAGCATTGAAGATCCCACCACCTGATGGCGGGCGATGCAACTCAACGGTAATACAGGCAAACTTTCTTGACCAGACTACCTATTACACAAGGACGGATGCCCCTGAAGCCTCCATGCCATGAATGTGAACTCCTAAGGGCCAATAGAGGGATCTTGCAGACCTTAACAGGTTGGGATAACTCATTCTGGGGTTGCTCCTATAACCAACTCCTGACAAATGGGCTGGTTAACACCTGGTAAGATAAGAATGAAAACATAGTGCACATGCTCTTATGAAAATTTGCAACTGGCTCATCACCAACCAAGGACAGAAGTCTGGATGTAGGGTATAGAATTACACGACAAAGTTTATTTGTGTGTATGAGGTGACTCAATTGGAATTGAGCACACCACTCAGACTTCACATACAGCCTTTATGCTTTTTCAGATACTTATAGTTGTGTATGGTCATCTTGTCTCTATATGACACATGCATTCTTAACTGCTTACACAGTTTTGAAGCATAACACACTGTTTTCTAGCAGTCAATTCTTCATACGCTCTTGCTGGCCCAAGGATAAAAGGAGATCTTATCGTTATCATGCAGCCTTACTGGCAGCAAATTGTGAGGTGCAGCATGAGCCCACCTGGACTGCTGGGGACAGTCTGATGGATGACTGCATTTGTTATACTGCTCACTCCAGCAGGCAGTTTATCAAGACCCACTTCACTGCCCCCAGACTTATAAAGTCAGTCTCCCACAGGTTTCTGATGTCATGAAATCCATATCTCACGAGGCTGGATTAGGTTCCCGGACCTAGCAATTCTATACAGAACTTCAAGACCTTCTGGTAAAATTCCATCCACTCAACATTTGCAATAGTATTAGGCTGTAGAGTCGATACATAGTACGACATCTCTAATACTTAAGATTTTTTGTCAGTGCACACTGAGGTCAAAAACAAGTTAATCTGAAGGGCATTTCCTCAGAAATGATCAAGTCAAAAGGCAGACGATCACCTAGATTAAACAGTATCAGGGAAGTTCAAAGATGCTTTTAAAATAAAATAGGAATCATCCAGAAAAATATAAAAACAGCATGAAAATTTGTATCAAAAGGAAGACACCCTGAAGTGGAAACAGCAGTAGTCAAGAACAACATGATACTGCCCACAGTCGCTTTGCCAACATCACAAACTCTACTTGCACCAAAAAGCACCTTCTCCATCAGATGCCTTGAACAGCCCAGCTCACATCCAGCTAGTGTAGCTGACAGTGCAGGAAACATGTAGGAACCCACACCTCAGGCATCTGTATGCAAACTCACAGGATGCCTTCTCACCAGCATGTGAATCAGCAGGCTGCAGGGCACAGCAAAGGCTCATATAGAGATAGAGCACACCCATCTCCCACAGAAGCGATGTGCAAGAAGAGGGCATGTGCTTATAACCCATACTTTGGGGGAAAAGAAGGGAGATGAAGCACTTTGTGGGGTAAAAGGGTTTTGTTTTTTTTAGAAACGGTGGATGCTTAACATTTCATGGTTTATTTGTCACATTACTAATTTTCCTTCTGAAGGTATCATCAGTGGATTCCCAGTTAATTACATGTTGTTAATAACTGATTCGATAATAAACAACAGGAATAGAATGGTTCTCTACTAGCTTACCAAAACTGTACGTTATTTTATCTGGGCAAATTTGTGTACTGTAGTTGTACACTATAGTGCTTGGTCTATTAGAAAAATCATTAACGTTTGCACAGTTATGGTCTCTGTGCTTCTGTAGTACACTGTTACACATTTTGCTTCTGGTAACAGACGGACCTTAAGCATGATTAGAGGAAGTAAACTATTCACCTGGAAATTAGGGACCTCAACAATTCAAAAGTACCATAGGAAATAACCAGCAACAGGAGATGACAAGAATGATGAAAATTAGGGAATATTTGATCAGATGCCCCATGCAGCACTCGGACCAGCAGACTGGTAATTTAACCCAGCCTAGCAAAGAAAACTCTGTGACATAGCCTTTGATTACCATTTTAAAGGAAGCAGCCATCAGTAGACCTCGCTGCTTTCCAAAAGCATTTAAGTTGACTTCACCCAAGCCCACCGATAAGGGGGAAGCTAGCATTGTACGCTGATTTGAATGGCAGTCAGGGAAACCCAATACTTACCAGCATGAGAGCCAGCACACGGCTGGCCTTCTTCCCGTCAGGGATCAGGATACAGGAGCACAACTTCTCCAGCGTAGCTGTCACGGGGCTCCACAAGCAAGCACCCACACAGCCACTTGCTCACTCTCAAGCGGAACAGGGGAGAAAACTGGAAGAATAAAAATAAGAAGACTCATGGTTTGAGATAGAAAGCTCACTAGGTGAAGTGAAGCAGGAGACACAGGTTGTGGGGGACAAGCAGCACAAAGGAGATCACCCGCTGTCTCCCTCAGAAGACTGATGGCCAGCTGCTCTCTGAGCATGCCACCTTGGAAGCCACACACCCTCCATCCCCCTGTTTTTACTGCCAACCATGATGTTGTACCTTGATGTTATATGGCTGGTATGTCCCAGGTATGTCCCCTCCCAGCTCGGCCACTGGGTAAATAGGCCTTGATGCTGCCCGAGCACTGCTCAGTAATGGCCAAAATACTGGCGAGTTATTAAGGCTGTTTTAGCCACAAAGCCACAGCAACATCATTTGGGCTACCATGAAGGCAGATAACTCCATCCCAGCCAAACCCTGTACAAAGCTGCAAGATCGTGTCTAATATGCACATGCGATAAGTTTATAAATTGCCTTTGCTGCGTATGTAGTGCCTTACTTAGCCAACAGGTATACAAATTAAGGGCTTGACTATTTCCCTGGTACAACAGCTTCCATGCTAGTCAATCAACTATCACAGCACACCTTGCTGAAACTGGGAGCACAGAAGGCATTAAAGGTACCGACTGCTGCAAGAGGATCCTTGTGCTCCAGTGCCACGGCTGCCATAGGACAAACCAATGGAGAACGCAGACAGCTCTGGGGCTGTCCTATGACCATTGCCCCATGCCATACAAGTACAAATAAACAAGACGTGAACATAAATGGCCAAGAATTACTGCATGGCATAGAAAGTCGTGACAAAAAAAGTTGTTCAGCTGCTTCAAGTTTGGAAGACAAGGATTTAAATGTAGCAGTTAACTCGTAAATATACTACTTACCGGCATTTAGCTATTGAGCCTCATCTGTTTGGATAAATACAGACTGACATAACCAGATTTAGCCCTACAACTCTCCTCCCAAGCCTCTGCTTTTCCTGTTTTAGTCATTTAAGGCTTCAGCTTCTGTAAAGACCACAGTATTTCAGTTTCAACAACAAACTACAGACAAGATTCAAAATACAATAAAAATTGACCTTCTACGAAACACTGAACAGCACCTGTGCTAGAAAATGGACTCATACAGCCCCATTTTCACGCTGACAGTAACAGCTCCTTAGTTAGCCGAAGCACCACATCATTTTCTACTTGAAAAATACAGGTTGCATATCCAAGTCAATCACAAATTGCCAGACAGATTAACTGGAAGGCAAACTCAAAACCCTGTAGAAACAGAGGGGATAAAAAAAGTAAAATAATCACAAGAGAAAAGTCATCAACATTTAGACTACTGCTATCAAACCATCAGAATCTGCAGGTGCTTTATCTGCCCTCTTCACCTCCCAGAGGACTGCTGTTGCAGTGCAGAGAGCACTTGGGTAATGTGCTGGCTTACACCCCTCCAGGACCACTACAGGTTTTCTCAAAATAAAGAGACGAATTTGGATTAAAACAGCCCAATTTGAAGAAGAAAGCGCCTTACCCACCATTCAATCAAAATATGGCCAAGTTGTCTGACTGAAAGTGACTCAGAAATTATGTAACACACAACGGGCTCTCTATATGCATACATAACATGTCACAGAGTGGGGTGAACAAACTAACATTAATCTGAACGCAAGATTTCCAAAGCTGCATATGACTTGCAAAACCAAAGTTCTGCATAGGAGAGGTGCAGTGCTTTATCCAAGATCTCAATAAGAAAAGCACAACAGTAAATAGCATTAAAAAATTGCTTTATTAATGAGCTAGAATAATAAGAAGAATATAAATAGTAAGCCTTAAATGCCTTCAGATACTGGGAACCCCGCTTTTGTGCTGCATTGGATGGGCCCCAGAGTCCTTGGCAAGCTGTGCAGATCTGTCTCTTGAGAGGCTCAGTCTCTGTCCTGTACTGTGGTACATTATTTCATGCAGGGAAGTGAAAAAAAAAAAAAAAAAGTCTTATTTTGACAGATAGGAATGTTCTCTTTCAAGATATTCATCCACCACAGTGCACCAACTGGCACCAACCAGCATGTATCCGTCCAGCACAGATGCAGGGCTGTAACCAGGTCTCTGACCCTTACATTGTATACATGGGGTCAGAGAGCAGCTACTCATGTTAACATACAGGCTTCTCAAGCCTTGAGCACGGGGCCCAAGAGAGCTGACAAAGCTTGCTTGAGGTCACCAATTCCTCCAGCACACTGTCTTTTGTAAGGCTTCCAATACAGTGAACAAGAAAACAATATATCTCTGGAACAGAGAAGCTAGTAGAAGCAGAGTGCACCAATATTTGAGTGATGGTAAACAAAACAAGTTTAATTTGTTCATTCCTTTCTCTGACATATTACTCCACATGCAATAGAGCAAGTCATCACAACTCTATAGACTTGAAGGCACCTCAACCACTACTTGAGCCAGGTTTTTTATGCGTGTTCCTTTGACCAAGAAGACTTGCATTGACTGTTGAAAGCAGCCTTGGGTGCAGCAGCCTTGGCATTGTGCCGCCAAGGGAAGACAATCATCCTTCCCCCCCATCTGAATCAAGTAAGCAAGAGGCAGAAAAGTGAGGGTAGTATTGCCTTGTACAAAGAGAAAAGAAAATGGCACATGGGGAAGCAGAGGTGGGATGTGTTGCCTGGTTAAGTCTAGACAGTGTTTCTGCAATTCGACAATAAGTGAAGGACAGTCCAACCAGGGAATTTGGAATTCCTCAGCCCCATCAGCTGGTTGAGTCACTCATCCAAAGAAGCCTGATACCCAGGCTTATGCAAGCCTTCCTGCATCCCAATATTAAGTTTAAAGATTAAGCTGGATTTACTGACTGAAGTTCAGCCCAACGTTACTGGATTTACTCTCATTTTAACCCAGATAATTGTACTACTGATTAGTATTCCTTAACAATGTGTTAAAAGAAAAAAAAAAAAACAAGCATAGGTGGTGGGAGTCCCTTTCAACCCAGACAATAGTGCTACCCATTTATAGTTGTTAGTGTACCATTATTTTGAGATTGTTTATCCTTAATGCTGTTGATCTGATGTCTGTTACCATAACCCCAATTTATAACTCAATCAGGCTTCCTTAAGACCCTGTACTCTGGTATCAAAAGGATGCAACATACGGCATCACAACCAGCTGACTGTTTTGGAGCCTTGCCCTGCTTGTGGACACCAGATTGTTTATGGTAGGAAGAATCCCTTTCCTTTGCTACTTTGATTAGATAAAGTCGGAAGGAAAAAATCATGAAGGGAAAGTTATCCTGCCTATTTCTTTTAGCTTACTGTCTTAGAAATACTGAGCTCCATTTGAATGTGGCTGAAGCCCCACATTGTCATCCCTAAAAATTGATAAGCTACAGCCCAGTAGGACATTTGATCTGCAACAGGTAAGATTCTCACTAACGCCTGTGTTAGATGCCTTCAAGCTATTTTGGAGTAATGAGACCACCACATGGTTCCCATGGTGGCATGATGTGCCCAGGGGAAGCTTCAGAGGCAGCTGCAAGATGCAGGAAAAGGAGCTTCTGAAACAAAAAAAAATGTAAAGGTTTATATATTGACCAAGACTGGGTCAGAAATATTTGGTCCAATTTGAATTCAGGCAATGACATGTCAGATTCCCCCCCTTCCTGAACCCTGACTGAACTTATTAATCTGACAAACTATTAAAATTCAATATGATGCCAATGGAGGAATCACAAGTTTCTCTACAAACTCTTGCACATGCATAGACCTACCCAAATTAAGCAAGCACTATTGCCAATCTGTTACTGTGGGTTAACTTGTCTTGCAAACACACCACATAAGGGGAAGACACCATCTGAATTTCAGAACTTGAAGCACAGACCCTCACCTCAGAGTTTGGGATCCAACTATAAATTCCAGCAGAAAATATATACTCTATGTTTTGGGCATCACTAGCATACATTCAAAGAGAAGTGCCTGAAGATAATCAAGGATCCCCAATTATTCCCCGGCCAATCCCACAAATCTGGAATTAAGCAGAGCTAGGTTGGTTATCAATCATGCTTTAGATGTAGACACTGGGGCAGATGAAGACCTATGGGGGTATCATGGATATCATCCTAGTGAAGCCCAGCAGAACCCACTAATCAAAAAAAAAAAAAAAAAGAGGGGGTCCTGGTCCTCTCAGAGCCCACTACAGTCAATAATACATGCTAGACTTACAGGCCCAGTGTCATGTGGGCCTTACAAGTTCAGTGTCATGTGGGCATTTCAACCACTTGAAAAAGGAATTTCTGCTGTGCCCATTCCATCACCTTCCCAACTCTCTTAATAGTTAACTGCCCTCATATCCTGGCAGTTAAATATCCCCCCAAACCCACGAAAAAGGGCGCTGACCCAAAGCGGCCTGAAGCACGGAAAGCCAGTTTGGCCCTGGGCATTCCCCAACAGGCAATCCAGAGTCCCAACATCTGTTTTACTGGCTCTTGTCAAGAACCCTCAACAGTACCACAGGTTTTCCTACCAGAGCCTTAGCAAGGGCCCTGGTGGCCCTCCTGCCACTTCATCAGCTAGAAACTGGGAGAACCCCAGTCCTGCATTACTCGGACTTAGCAGACACAAAATTAACACCATAGGGGGACTGGTCAGAACCTAATGATCCCTCTGAGGTGGCATGTAGGGTGCAGATTATAGGGATTTCTGATCCAAAGGTAGATGTCACCATCAATGATAACATCTGTGTTGCCTCATTGATAAATGTGCTCAAAATTCTGCAATCAGTAAATCAGTCTGGAGGGGACTGATTTCCTCGCAACCTATAGTAGTCCATGGGTTCACAGGAGCCCCTCCAACCCTTCCTGTAGTCAGTCAAGTGCTACTTCCCTAATGGGCAGATGGCCCAAGGATCTGCAATTTTGGGAGGTTCTAAAATCTGTTGTGGAGTAACCTAAATACAGTTCTGACAAGGTCAGGGTAGAAGCAGTTTGTTGCTATAAGGGAGAACACAGCAGCAGTGACATGACTCCGATGATATGAACTCTGCCCAACTGGGACAGTTGTTGAGTTTATATAACTTCAGATTAGCCAACTCATTTTTTTCCACAGAACTACAGTGTCAGGTAAGCAAGATGTAGTAAATTACAACAAAGAAAGGTAACATATGGATTGCTTCAGGTAAGGAAGCTCTACTCGAGGCCAAACCTTTCATGATGCTCAAGGAAAGGTACCGTCTCCTGGTACTTCTGAACAAAAGCTCCCCCTAGTTCACATACTCCAAGAAGCACCTCTCCTACCTCCGATGATACATGCTGTTAATAACCCGGGAACTTGCACGCCCAAAAGCCCAAAACCTCTCCTCTCACAGAATTTGAAGAATATGGAGTACTCACTGGGGCTGGTACTCTCTACTTCTGCACTTGACACAAGTCTTGCAAGCCTTGATGTGATCATTCCTTGAACTGACAGCTCTAATGATGGAGCAACAGGCAAGCACCCAATGCCATGAAATCTCTGACAGGAAAATGATGGATTGCATCACAGTCCAGGAGACTACAGGATAAGAAATCTGAGCTTGACTACGAGTTAATCACTTTATCTAATATATATGGCACCTCATCCCTTTGGTATCTTTGGTATTCAAGGAAAAGCCATCACAGTATCATTCCTCTGTTGTTTGCAGAGTGTGGTGAAGCCAGATGCTGCCTCACTCCACTGTTTTTTGTACAATACAGGCACTGGATGATTGGATGATCTGGCCTCCCCCCTGACTGCATCTGGGCCCCCCCTGGCATGACTAGTTGACAAGGGCACAATTACATGCTACAGGGAAGAGGATTGCACAATCTGAACCATAAGCACAATGGACTGTAAACAAAGTGAGAAAGACCTGAATCCTGGAAATATATTCACTAAAAGTTAATTATCTCACAATCTTATAAGTAGCAAGAACTCTCTGAGCTCTCCAGGGACCACAAGTGGGCCGCACCCTCAATCTCCCTCTGAGCTGCACCCATTCCCCTTTTTAAAAACCCCACCTAGCCAGTGCACAAAGGGTCTTGGCATCTGACCATTGAGTACCCAGGCATAACGTTTGTCTCCTCTCCGCCTCATACAGAGAGGTCCCAATAGCTGATAATCAGCTCCATTTACCTTCCTTCTTATCTATGCATTGTGATTTGGGGTGTTAAGGACATGCTCTTCTTGTGGCCTATCCCCTTAAACAACTGTGTTCACTTTAACTTATACTTGGAGTGACATGTAGTATACCTTTAATCACTTACCTTAAGGCTACTGCCAGAGTCCTACCATTGCTTGTGGCATCTTCATCATTAGGTGAAACTTTTCCCACCATCAGTATATCAAACAACATTCTCCTAGGCAAACCTACATGGGAACCTGTTGCACAAGATCTGATCCTTAATTTCAACCCTCAAACACTGGGATCTTTCTATTCCTCCTGGTAAATTCCAGGGTCCTGCCCAGAATGTAAGTCTTTTTTCGGAGTCTTCTTGTGTGCTGGTACCACAGGTATTCCTGAAAGCACTCTACAGTAGTTTTTTGTTGTTGTTTTGTTTGTTTTTAACCCAGCCTATTGACTCCTCCAAACAGAACCTTCAGAGCCTCCTAGACACTTCAAACTTCTGGTGCGACATGGCCTTGTGTTTTAGTCTGCTTGTCTGTCCTCCCTATTCCTTCTGTTCCTTCCACCTGGGACTGGAAAATGAACCATCAACAGGCCCTAACCCTTCTCTCAAAAGGTATTCAATAATGTCAGTATTTGGGACCCCTCACTTCTACTGGTGGTCCGCTACAGTGAAAACAGTGCTTAGAGGGCCTACCCCTAAACCAATCCATTTGCCAGCAAGGGGCAACAAGGTGTGCAAACCCTCAGATTAGGAATGTGAGTGTGCTTTTCTTGCCACCTTCCTTGTCCTTTCTGATATTGACAGACTCCTTGGGGATCACCCCCTTACACATATGGTTGTACATCCTATTCTTCACAATGTCCTTTGCAGTGTTCCTTTCCCTGAGGGATGTGCACAATCCATTACCATTCAACCTCAGGCTGTTGGTATCTCCACCACCAGAGCCCAACTTTTCAGTCCCGAACATTTTATTCTCGCTCCCCTCTCCTTCAAGCTACCTGTGGTCCCCTCAGACTCACCTGTTACAGAGGCCCCTCCTTTCCCCATTCCGCAGAAGGACATCTGGTTTACTGATGCCCCTGCAATCCTTCATCATGTCTGGTTCAGGCATGCCGCTGCCATCCATACTACAATGACCAAGTTGTTACAGACAATTCTTATGACAATGCCCGGATGACTGAATCCTTCACTCCTCTGACATCTTCTAGGTGTACCCCCCGACTTCCCTGGTAGAAAGCAAGCTCCTTCTGCACTCATACCAGGGAAATTTGGGGCTGCCTTCTTTGTGAAGAAATCCAGGACTATGCCCATTTGCATACTTCAGCTGCTGGCCGTGTTGATTCCCATTCTGCTCACCCCACAGCCAAGGCTACACGGAATGCCCAACCAGATGCCACTGCTGTGATCAGAAGGGCTGATCACCCTTTGGATAACTGACAAACACTGACACCTTTGATAAAACCAATCACAGACCAATACTAGCAGATAAAACTGAGGAAACTAACACAAACCTCAAGCTGGTGTCTGTCACCATATCCTAGATCCATAATTTCATCCACTGCCTTAAAGTCATACAGGCCTGTGGCCCAACTTCCACATTCTGGAACCACCTGGCTATTTGAAGGTTTTCCTGTAAGTAAAAGCTCTTCTCTTTCATCTCTTTCATCCCATAACCTCTGCAGAAGGAAATCTTATTCTGCTTCAGAGTATTTTTCTATTCTGCTGCCCGTTCCTAGATTCATCTCAACACAGGATTACTCCATTCTTTCACTTTCACACAGCATGAAGTAAAGCAGTGTAACTGAGCCATTCACAGTAGTTACATGATATTCCTATTCATTATAAAGAGCTTTCTGTAACTGGGCCAAAACTCTAAACACCCATACATATTGTAATGCCAGCCATTCTGATCTCAGTTGTTTCTTACCTCTCCAGGACACACAGTTCAGAAAGCAAAAGCTCTAAGAACTGAAAGTCCAGCTCTAGGCTCACACACCCTCCTTCCCACATTTCTGCTTCTAGACTTGTAGCAGCCAGTCTCAGATAACAGAAAGCACTTCCAATTAATTCAGTACACTTGATATGTAGTATTATAGAAAGATAATAGCAGCTCCACAGAACCGCACCTTTTGTACAAGGTGGCCTCAATCAACCACATTCCCTTCTCTAGCTCTAAATGCCTGACCAAAAGAAAAACTATATACACATTAAGAATCGTCATTTTTCTCGTTTTATAACTGTATTTCAGATGTTGTAGCAGCCCCAGCACACAGGGGGGTTCTTGCCACAAAGATTCTCAGCAGTTACATAGGAGGTAATTTGTTAGATGTTACCTACATCTCAGATGCAGGCAATCATATGGTGGTTAGAATAACTTTAAGCATATGAAGACCAGTCACTTCTCTCTGCAGATTCCATTCCACCATTTCCAGCAGTGTATTTCTGTCTCACCTTCTGCTATTGGCTTTGCTGTCCTAATGCTATTTGCTGCTACAGATGCAGGCTACAAAAACTGTTTTTGAATGGGCCTATTTGAGTTTCACTCATATGAGCTGAATCAGGTTCTTCCTCCCAGCCTCCCTTTGAATTCTCACTGTATTCTCCTCCACCCACCAGGACTTCTAATCTGACTTTATTCAGTATTATCCAACTTTACTCCTGAGTCAGTTTGTTAGCTTACATCCTCCACACACACACACCAAAAAAAAAAAAGATTTTTCAGATCAAGCAGTAGTTATTAAAACAAAACCCATAAACTTATCCTTTTCAAGTCACCTGTCAGAATTACCTTCTTCAAAGCTTCTCATTAGCCTAGCCTACATTCCAGGTGTTTTTTGAAGGGATGCCATAAGCAACCACCAGCTCCAGCAGTTCTAGAGGGCCTGGGGGTTCCTCCTGCCCTGAAGCTGGAGCCCAGCCTGGAGCCCCCAGTGTCTCCAGTGCTGGCCAACAGACACAGCTGCTGACTTCAGGTTTCAACCAGGTGTCAACCAGGTGTCCTCGCTGCACTAACACACTCAGGAGAGAGAGTGAGGTTATGCAGGGAGAGTTAAGAAAGGATTTCTTAAGAAGACAGGACAAGCTGCAGCAATCACACACAGAGCTCAGTCAGTCAGACATCCTGACCAGCCAGGGTCTGCACTCAACTGGCCCTCTTTATGTCGCCCCTTCCATCTGTCCCCCGCTTTGTTCCTCCCCAGCTCCCCATCCCCCCGCACATTCTGCATCCATTTGCACAGATCCACCATCCTCTTCCTCACCCTGCACCCAGGACTCCCAGGGCTGGAGGTTCTCAGCCATGGAAAGACCCAGGTCTGCCTACAGTTTCCTGGTGGCCAATCAATTAGCAACGCTGGCACAGTTTGTTTCTTGTCACTACCTCCTTTATGCATGCCTGTCAGGTTTGTCTTTTAAGTTTTGTTTATTGTTTTCCCCTTTTCTTTATAGCCCCACTTGACAAGATCCCTGATCAGATAACCTTGCTGAGATAAACATCCTCGCATTCCAGCACTCCTACCAAGTGGGGAGCAAACCTCCTGGCGACACTGCTGTCTCCATCAGCATCTGTCACGTTTGTGTCTGTGTGATGTCTTCCCCTTGTTCTTTGTCCTTTTCTTTTGCACTGGAAAGGCATTTCACGAAGCCCATGAGGCCCTTCACCTCCCCCAAGCCCTTACACTGACCACATTCCCCAGTTTTATGGTGGATAAAGGTGTCCTGAAATGGCAAGTCTTCACTGCACTGGTGAGGGTCATTCTTAACCTTTGGTCTGCTATTTCTTCCGCTGCTTTCTCTCACACTTCCAATCACACACCAGCCACATCAATTTTTAAGTTACAAATCTCAAATTAAGTTTCAATAGGCATGCTTGAAGTGGGGCTGTTGGACTAATCAAAGCTTAGTGAATGCTTAAGGAAAGCCTCAAGTGTGGTGAAAAAGGAGGGGTGAGCAGGAACAACATGAGAGTGGAAAAGAAGACAAGGGTCTGGCCATATGCAAGCAGGGTCCATCAGGACCAGGGGCTCACAGGTCTAAGGGCAGCAGAGAAGACCACGGCCAGCAACAAAGGGACCTCTGTGTGCACATACTTTCCCACAGCAAATTTATGCCAACGTGTGTGGCTACGTAGATATAGTTTGGTAGTAAACTTCAAGCTGAACTAGTCCAAGCAGGACAAAAACCCAGAAGACACTACCAACTAGCAACAGACCAGTAGCAAAGTGAATGACCAAACACTCCTACAGCTAGGTATCGCTGTGTACAACAAATAGACCAATAAAATGATTAACTGTTAAAAAAAAAAAAGTGCCTTGGTCAACTTTCTCCAGCTTGCATTGAATACAGGATTTATAACAAAATAGTTGATAACTTTCATAGGTATTTTACGTTACATCGACCTTGGTACATGACACTGCATGCAACCCTGTCATCACTCTTCTGATTGCACTAAAATGGTATTTCTTGTAGCAGGCAGATAACTGGAGAAATTACAACTATGTAACTCAATTCAAAAAATTATCCAGAGGTTGTAAAAAAAAAAATCAAAGAACAAGGAAAAAGCACTACTTGGCATCTGGCAATGAATATAATCTGTATTCATACAGCTACAGCATCAGACGGTGCCTCAAGAGTCATGGGAATTCTGCAGCCAGAAGGAAAGCAGAAAAGAGCTCATTCTTCTCACCAAGAATGAGATAACACAGATAAATGCTATACCACATATCAACAGAAACGCTGGATACAGAAAAATCTCAGTTTGTCATAAGCAGCATCTAGATGAAGCTTGACAGTATTATTCTGAAAGAAAAAAAGTGAATTTTCTGCAAACACCATGGACTCCAAGCATTTGGAAGAGCTGTGATTCACAGAGTTTTAAAATTCTAGTCCTCCACAACACCAAGCAACGCAAACGTTGCCAAAGAGAGGTCACTGCTGAGAACAAGCCCAAATCCAAGCAACTTACACTCCTCAGGGGAAAAAAAACACCTCCTAAGTGATGTTTCTAAAACACTTTTTATAAAGCGCCTACACCCCCCCAGTATATTTGCAGATTTCTAGTCAGTATCACAATTCATGGAATCAACCTTGAAATGTGCTTCATACTCTGAAAACCCTCTAACTTCCGAGGCACATTCAAAACACTTTCTTACATCTTTGGCAGCTGTACGTAACTCCATTTAGAAGTAATGCTCTCAAATTATTCAACATCTATTGAACGCTAATTGAAGAAAAGTTTGCAATCTAAGTATGGGATGCTGGCTGAAGTGCACACTAGTAAGTTGATTGCATTTCAGTCAAGCATAATGATAGTAATCGTCAAAAGCACATAACAGGAGAGCTGTTTGGCATATCTGAACTTTATGCAGGCCACTATACAGACAGTAAGGCCTTATGAGCCTTCGAGATCATGGGAGTATTTAAAAAAACAAAAGTATAGTCGTGATAATGTCTTTCTTCTCTACTGATTTGTGAAGCTTGCTGTAATTAACAGTATTGTCAACTATTCCACTCACTGTACAGTCTTCCTTGCAGTGCCTTCAAGTAATAAATCCTGAAGGTTTTTTCGTTGTTGTTTCACTCCTTCACTGCTGTTTGCAGATTCAAAACTGTTGAGAACTTGTGTTTCTGCATAAGTATAGGAGTAATAAATAATAAAATTATCCTAGTAGTGCCTATCAGTCAAATGACTGAAAAAGCAAAAACCCGTTCCCCGTCAGCAATAGAAAAATACTGCAGTCCTTGAAAAACTGTGGTCATAACAGTAGTAAGTATAGCTCAGAAACTTGAAGTGGCAAAAACAGGCTGAGAATTTTCACCTTCCCCAACACGCGTTTTTTTTTCCCCCTTCCATATCTTCAGTTGCACTGACCCTACTACTTGTGGTGTTTCTGGGTAAAACAAATAGCTATTAATATAGGAAACATTTTCAATTTTTCTGAAAAGCAAGACTACTTTAGCAGTCTTGTTAGAGAGCGTCCCTTCAGACAGATGTGTAACACCCACTAGAAGAACAGGACCTCCTTATGGTCTTTGCTCCCAGAAGAGAGCAATGTCATTAAGCTGCAAGCGTTACTTTTATGGAAGCAGCAAGAACCTGTACCAACAACCACTGGACGGTCTCCTGCTTCTAATAATACATTAGCAAATCTCCTGGCACATTTACAAGTCCAATTTGCTAAGAAACAACAGCTTTCTTTTCTTAGGGCACAACACGAGCTCGTGAATGCAAAGAACAGAACCTCCTAACACTAACAACCATAATGCATTTCTTCACCATGTTTCCTTGTTTGCTCACCACCCACCCCCACCCTTCTTAAGCATCACCAGCAGGCTCTACAATTTCTCACAAATCCTCAGTCAGGTTTAACAAACCATGAGCTGCTCCAGGATTTAAGATACCTGAATAGCACCTCCTCGCTCTTCTGCTCCCTTTATTCCTACTTTGCCATTTTCAAACTTCCCTCCTGGTCCCTTTTAAAAGAAGGGGCAGAGAGTATTAACCTTCCTCCTGTACTCACTTACTATTAGTCATCAACAAAGAGAAGAAAAGTTCAACACCAAACTAACAGGTTAATCATCGTATTGATTAAGACCAGGAAAGACCACCACCACCACCACGACAGAGCCGCATACCTCCAACACACTGAGAAGTTGCTCACAGTTGCAGCAAATGAAACTGAATGAGCCCAGCACATCAACAATTTATGAAATCACTTCCCATGTTTGCAGTTTGCAGCCAAAAGCTAATGGACACAGGTGGGTCCGTTTTTATGGGAAAAAGGCCTGGCAAGGAGCAATGCCTTGGGAGCACTCATCCCCATCTGGCCAGGCACACCACCACACCATCGGGGTGCCTACGCTGACAAAGGACTCTTTTTGATTGTTTTTCCTCCTGTAAAAGGCAAATGTAGAAGCTGGGAATCATAGTTTTGCATGAAGTTCAGAAACAGATATAAAAACGCCTTAGTACCAGAACATGTTTGCCTGCAGAAATGATCTAAGGCAAATAACTTGCTGGGTTTTTAGAAGGCACTGTTTGAGGACAGCTTCCAACAAATAAGAGTATTTTACAGATCTACAATTATTGCAGTTAAAGAGTGGTAGGAAGGGGGTGGGAGTGAAAAGGCATCTGTGCTTTAAGTAGAAAACAACTGAAATAAGTTTCTCCTAAAATCCTGGCAGACCAATGAACTAGGGGAAGCTTTAGCTATGATCAGGCAAGAAAACAAAACACCCTGTAATACACTTTATTTGAATCCTTTCGTGCCAAAATGTCAGACAGTATACTATTTTCTGGGGAAAGGAAAGGAAAGGAAAGATAGGCTTCCCATTAAGCTTGAACATGCCAGTTACAGGAACTGGCTTGTACCCCTTGAAGTACCAGTCAGCTGCATGAACACAATGAATTAACAGCTCCTGATAAATGGCTTTAGAACCAACTTTGCACATTTTTAAGGCTTTGTTTTGTTACTCAGAAGAATGTCTGAACCGGCACAACTATCAAGAGTAAAGGATTTGATTTTGTGGATAATAACATAAAGGCGATCATTAACACAAGTTTGCTTTCTCTGCCAGGGATGCCTATCTGAATGTTTTCAGCCTACCGGCTGGGTAATTTCAAGAAAATCAGGTGACGAGACCGCATTTAAGGAGCTTTTGTCACCAACAAGCGACAAGTTTCATCCTTCCCCCGGCTCTGCGATGGAAGCGCCAGGAAACATTTACCAGGAGAGGGGTTTGTTTCCTTTCGGTTTTGAGCCAGCCCAGGCGACCAGATCGGAGCGGGAAAAGGCCTGACACCGCCAGAGCTCCCGGAAAGGCAGTCTCAAGGAAAAAAAAACAAGCCCGGAATTCCTAGAGGGCTTCCGAAACACCCTTAACCGCGCTCCCCACGGCGCGGACAGCCTCCCCGAGCAGCCCAGCCCAGCCCCGCGCCCCCGGCCGCACCCCGCGGGCTGCCCCTGCCCGCCCCGGCCCCGGCCGCCCCCGCCGGCCGAGCACGGCCCCGCGCAGGAAGCCGCGGCGCCGCCGCCACGGCCTCGCCTCCCCGCTTCCGCCCTCCTGCCGCCGCCGCCGCCCGTCCTCACCGAGCCCGCCGCGGTCGCCCCGCCGGTGGTGGCTCCGCGCCGAGGCAGAGGCGGAGCCGGCGGCGGCCGCAGGCCGTGGGGCAGGCGGGGACAGGCCGCCTCTGCTGCCGCCGCTGCTGCCGGCCGGCAGGGCAGCGGCACGGCGCCGAGGACCGCCTCGGGGCGGGACCGGGACCGGGACCGGCCCCGCTGCAGGAGGAGAAGGAGGAGAAGGAGACGCTGCACAGGCGGGAGTTGCTCATTTCGGCTTCTGGGCTCCTCCTGCCCGCCTCCTCGGGTCCAGCCCGAGCCGAGGAGCGGCCGGAGTGCGGGGGGAGCCTGCCCTGGAGGAGTGGGGAGCGGTAGCTTAAAGGCTCTGCAGCAAATGCACTGAGTAGATTCGCATAAATATATAACCGAGGTAGAAGAAAATACATGTAAGCGGTACAGTACTTGCAGGTAACGTACACACCACAACACCGCCAGAAGTCTATGATGCCTTTGGAAGGACTAAGATTAAGATTTAAACAGATGACAAGCTGGTACTGAATAAATCTTACCTTAAATTTTGCATGCTGAGTAGCAGACAGAGAAACTAAGAGACAGAGAAGGTATAAGACAAACTATGTCAGAAACTCTTACATAACCATGTAGTCGAGAGAGTGATTTTTTATTTAGCTTTGCAGATAAGCTGACTCAGCTCTTGCACGTTCTCACCCACACAAGTGTTGGGATGTGTGTCCAAGCGGTCTAGCAGGACAGGTAGGATAAGGGATTGACAAGCAAGACACGATGTGCCAGCTACTGAATCCTCTCTCTATGTCTCAAGATTCTCTTTGCCAGTGAGAAAATAGTCCTTATATGCATAGCCCTTATGAGATAACAGTTACTGTGATCTTTTGCCTCCACGTGAGTCTTCGGCAACATTGCTGAGTCAAAGCTGTCCTTTTGTTTTCTCTATCTAGTTATCTTCTGGCTCTGAGCCAGTTTATTTATCCTCCCTCATCTTATCTTACGGCTTCATTCTTGCTTCATTCTTTTGCTATCTAGTTATTGGCTGAAACCATGCATAGGTTGCACTAGGATCCAGGTGAACTGCTAACATTGGGTAACAACATGTCATTCCCATTTCGTTCAAAACAACCTCAAAATTTTTCTTCCAAATGTCTACTGTCCCATGTGGAAGAGGAAATCTAAGAATAACCAGAAGTAACAGACCCACGGTAGGGGAAATGAGACCATTGCGCCACGACAGGACAGTAACCAAACTCCCAGCACAATATGTAATGGGTAAAGCCTTGTTTGTTCATTAAATGTTGCTGATGGGAGGTTTCAATGGTTGACTGCTTATACCCCCAATATCCTGTTGAAGGGAAAAAAAACAAGTATGGGAACTTCCTGTTAACAATTGCAATAGAAACCAGCTCCAAATAAGGGCAAAATGGCATTCCCCCTCACATGAGAACACACATACCGCAGCAAAGTCATGACCCCAACGCAGAGGAAGACGACGATCTTCATCCCCACGACCACCAGAGGACTGATGAAGACCCCCTAGCAACAGGCTGCACAGTCGTAGAAGACACCAGGATGTGCCACTAAACCCGGAACTACTAGGCTATAAATTGAGACTCTGGCAGGCTTAGGGGCACGCCGTTGGCGGAGCAGGAGACTCCCCGGCCGCCCAGCGCTGTTTTACTTATCGCTGCTTGCTGAAATGCTCAAATAAATTGAAATTCGATCTACCTTACCCACGATGTGTCAGGAATGATTTCTACCAGCACTAATTTATAACACAATACACATGCATTTAGCATTTCTTGCTGTGAGACAAGGACCAAATTGCTGATATAGCACATTTAGAGGACATTGTTTTAACATCTGGAAGGCAACAGGGTAAGAAATAGCACTACAGCTACAAGATGGGGGTGCAGTTACCCATTATCTTGGATTGACTGTGGGCTGGTTATAAAAACAGTGGTTCACCAGGGACTATTAGCAATTAATCTAAAGGATTCAAGGAAGTACAAGGAACCACAGATCACAGAAACTAAAAATCATAAAAAGGCTATTCAGAGACTGAGGTAGGACCACCAACAGAGAATCAGCATTGAAGACCCCACCATCTGAAAATCGATTGCTACAGGGGCAAACATGCTTCTCCAGGCCACCTCAGTACCTCATCCAGGTTTCTTAAGACTAATGGATGCAATGCAAATGAGGAATTCAAACTTGTTTCTTGAAAAGAAGCTCAATATCATGCTATGTTTCTAGTTACACTTGCACAGGTACATACACACTGAAATACATGGCACAACTTCCCATCGAAGCAGAGAGATTAGGAGTCTGTTGCAGGCATCCACTGGCTTGGGTTTGTTGACAGTAGCTACTCTTCACATAGTAGTTTTCATGTTGTCCAAGGCTTTATGCTTTCTTTGCCACTCAGCGCTTAATCTTTTGGGGATCCTTGACCTTTGTCTTCCCCGTATTCCAAGCTACCAGAACATGCCTCCCAATCTGGTTCTGTTTGTGTGACATCCCTGCCCCCTTCTTCCACTGTCAGGCGTGGCTTCTCCTTGGTCAAAAGCTGAGTACTAGGCAAACAGGAACTGACTATAAGGAGCTGAGTCCAGCAGCATGACACAAATAGGAACTGGGTGTAACAAGACCTGGTGCATGCCATGGTTGAACTTGGGAGAGAAAAGCACCTAGGAAAAGTATGGGAGTCAAGAACCAATAAAATCCTTCTGTTTAAAAAGCATGCAGTGGAAATTAAATGTGACCATCATGAATTAAAGTGTTGGAAGGTAGTGTCTGATGCAAGGCTGCTCTCCTTGAATGCTGATAAAATTTAGCAATTGTATCAACACTGTATTGGGCCAAAATTGTCTAAATAATAGCGTTGAAAACCCTCAATTTAAAAGCAGGCATAGTGGAATTAAGGCCAATGAGGAAAAAGTCATTAGGAGAGTGTTGTTTATTTGGGAGTAATCTGAGCAGAGGAAAGGAAGTAGGTGTGGGGAGGGTGAAAAGATGTGTTCAGGAAATGAGAAAATGGGTAATTAGGCATAACATGAAGCAAAGATGAAAGAAGGGAAGTGCCTGGCTGGGGGTGCAGGTGCTTATTGATGGTGATGTTAAAAAAATTGAGGTACCATGGGACTAAACACATCTAGTTCCTGGTTTCAGTTTCTACTCTGTCCTGTGATCTCACACTTGATTTAATCTCAGTCCACAGTATTTTTTGTTCACGTTTCAGCTCATCTAGATGTCCAGATTCCATTACAATTGTTCTAAGTTATACTGATTTTCAACAAGACAGAGTCTGAGTAACCTTTCTAGGTCAGGTTAGTGACACAGAGTTCATTTCCTTCCAATCAAAAATGCCTATCAGTAACGGTGGTGTTCCCAGCATCTTAAAACACAAACAATATTATTGCACAATTGCACCGATGCTTGGTAGTTCTCAGAGTGGTAGAGGCAGATGCACTCATTATTTCCACGGTAATTATCAATAATAGGTGGGAAATCTCTTTTCACCAAAAGAAAGAGGGTGTCTCTTGTGATGAAAGTGCTGTCAAACTGCATCCATTTCTTTCTTATTACTTAGACCTACATCATGGCCCTGAGGGCAATGCCAGGCTGGACCATCCCTGCCAAGCTCCCCCCAGGGCTTCTCCTCCAGCCCACAGACCAGGACCTAATTTCGGCCCCCAGTGCCATCAGCCCCTACCTCAGCAATGTCACAGCAAGGCCGGTCTCCAGCTCCCCAGAGCCCTGTCATACCCAGCCCTAGGCCCCACTGAGCTAGGACAACACACAGGTCGATGGCCTGGCCTGGCCTTGGTCCATCCCCATCCCCATGTCCCTGCCCAGCCGTCTCAGAGCTTTGTCTGACCCTGTTTCCCCTCACTGGGTCTGATCCTGGATGTCCCAGCTTGGCCTCAGCCTGCCCCCACCCCCAGGGAGGTGCCAGATGCCTGGGGATGGGACAGGGGATAGGCCCTGGCTACCAGGCCATGTCCCAGTGGCCACCATATTTTGGCCCTGATTGCCCTGGTCTTGGGGATCACCCTAGCACCCTGTCCCTGTTCTGCTCTTGCTTCAAACTTCAGCCATGCCCACTGACCTACAGAAAAAGGGTTTTGATCATCTCCATCTATGACTTTAAAGCCAGAAATGCCAAAAGTCGTGCAACCTGTATTATTCAATGATATCTGAAGGAGTAGAGTGGATCACTGAACAATATATGAATGTAGGTGTAAAGGTTCTCAGAAATGATTGTGCTATTGGACACCATCAGGCAAAATACAAGACCACAACAGGGGTTAGACAGCTATCACTTTATTAGTAATATACTCACACTCCAAAGAGTGTGGTAAGTTCCCTTTCACAGAGGGACAAGGGAAGCTGACTGTCAGGACAGGGTTCCAACTGGTACTCAGCTCAGGGACATCCCTGCTTTAACTTATATACTCTTTCATTTTTGACAGTAGATAATATATTATCGTGCCCACGTGGTTACACATCAAACAATGCAAAGTTGCAATCAGAAGCTTGAGTCACAGTGACCTAATGATTATCAGCAGGGGCAGGATGTTCACTTTGTGAACTGGGGCTAGGTCAGGAACATACAGCCATGTCATGTCCTTGACTCCCTGCCAAACTTCCAAGTCCCCCCCTTCCTATGAATAATACTGATATCTATCATCACCACTATATATCATATATATATATATACCACTATATATCATATATATATATATACACACTATATATCATATATATATATATACCACTATATATATCATATATATATATATACCACTATATATCTATCTATCACCACTTGCCGAGGCGACCGGCTCCGGGGCAGACGCGTGCTGCAGCGGAGCGCGGGATCGCGACAGGCAGGGCTATTTTTCGGGCATCGAGCCTACGTGAGGGAGCCGCCAGGCACCGGCAGCCCTCGTGAGGGAGGCTGACGAGGCGTAGGCGGAGCCAGCAGCGTCAGCGACAGCTCCTCCCCCCGGCCGTTCAAAGGCAGCCCTTAGGGAGCGCGAGCGACCAGGAGCGCGGCGAACAGGGTCGGCAAACAGGGAGTGACGCGGCAGTTAGCGCGGGCAGGGCGGGCAGGAAGGGCGGAGCGCTCACACCCGCTCATAGGGACACCTCCTCTAACGGCACTCTCCCGTCAGCTGGGCTGAAATGGTCTCCACCAGGCACGGTGCTTTCTCTAGGAAGTCAGTACACACCCAGACCGACTGCCCGTCCAAACATGCGGCGGTTCAGGTCTCCGGGTGCGGGGAGTGTCTGAGCCTCTTGCTGCCATCGGCGGGAGGCAGAGGGACTGCTTGCGTGAGGTGCGAGCAGGTGGACGACCTGGTCCGCATGGTGGCGGAACTCAAGGAGGAGGTGCAGAGGTTGAGGGATATCAGGGAGTGCGAGCGGGAGATAGACTGGTGGAGTGACTCCCTGCAGGACCGGAGGGAGACGGACCGGGGTGAGACGCCCCAAAGGGGGGTGGACCCCCTGCCCTGTTGCCATCGGGCAGAGGGAGGGGACCTGCGAGTTGAGGAGGAAT
This sequence comes from Cygnus atratus, assembly GCF_013377495.2. NCBI lineage: Eukaryota > Metazoa > Chordata > Aves > Anseriformes > Anatidae > Cygnus > Cygnus atratus. The sequence continues at coordinate 63,608,701 of NC_066362.1, forward strand.
GGAGACGGGTCCCCTCTCGACCTCGCAGGAGATGCCCTCCCCTTCCGGCGCTGCCTTACCAGGTGCCCTTGAACAATAGGTTTGAGGCCCTGGAGCTTGAGAGACCGGTGGGTGAGGACGAGGTAGGAAAAATTCTGGTCACAAGTGGTGTCCCCCAGGGCTCGGTACTGGGGCCGGTCCTCTTTAATATCTTTATCGATGATCTGGATGAGGGCGTCCAGTGCACCCTCAGTAAGTTTGCAGATGACACCAAGCTAAGTGCGTGTGTCGATCTGCTCGAGGGCAGGAAGGCTCTGCAGGAGGATCTGGATAGGCTGGAGCGATGGGCTGAGGTCAACTGTATGAAGTTCAACAAGGCCAAGTGCCGGGTCCTGCACCTGGGGCGCAACAACCCCAAGCAGAGCTACAGGCTGGGAGATGAGTGGTTGGAAAGCTGCCTGGCCGAGAAGGACCTGGGAGTATTGGTTGATAGTCGGCTGAATATGAGCCAGCAGTGTGCTCAGGTGGCCAAGAAGGCCAACAGCATCCTGGCCTGTATAAGAAGCAGTGTGGCCAGCAGGTCTAGGGAAGTGATTGTGCCCCTGTACTTGGCTCTGGTGAGGCCACACCTCGAGTACTGTGTTCAGTTTTGGGCCCCTCGCTACAGGAAGGACATGGACGTGCTCGAGCGAGTCCAGAGAAGGGCGACCAAGCTGGTGAGGGGTCTGGAGAACAAGTCTTACGAGGATCGGCTGAGGGAGCTGGGCTTGTTCAGCCTGGAGAAGAGGAGGCTCAGGGGCGACCTTATCGCTCTCTACAGTTACCTTAAAGGAAGCTGTAGTGAGGTGGGGGTTGGTCTGTTCTCCCACGTGCCTGGTGACAGGACGAGGGGGAATGGGCGAAAGTTGCGACAGGGGAGTTTTAGGTTGGATGTTAGGAAGTACTTCTTTACCGAAAGGGTTATTAAGCATTGGAACGGGCTGCCCAGGGAGGTGGTGGAGTCACCATCCCTGGAGGTCTTTAAAAGACGTTTAGATGTAGAGCTTAGCGATATGGTTTAGTGGAGTACTTAGTGTTAGGTCGGAGGTTGGACTCGATGATCTTGAGGTCTCTTCCAACCTAGAAATCTGTGTCTGTGTCTGTGTCTATGGGATATTAAAATGGCAGAATGCTCTTTGCTGTCCACACATTTCAACTGTTATGCATGTCTCCATTTTTCACTCTGGCATTTCACTGATTTGATTTGACAGAGAACCCATCCTATTTATAGTCACAGATGGTCCTTTTCCTTTATCCTGCACATTGTGTTCTTCAGTCAACAACTTCATATACAAAGCTGCGTCCCCCACCTCCACAGAGATACATATTCAGACAGACACCTTCATTTATATCATTCCACCTAATTTTCTCTTGTATCTCTGACCATTCTGATCCATCCCTGATAACCAGACTAAAATATCTCCTTCTTAAGGAGTTTCTAGTGAACTTAAGGGCATAATGTAGAGCATGTTTATTCTAAAAAGAAAGTCTGGAAAGAGCTAAATTCTAGATGCCAATGAGCTGGAGCTTCTTAAAATCGCCAAGATCAGGAATAATTGGTCATTTATGTCCTTCCAAATTACTATGCACTCTCTTCTGTAATACCTCTGTAACAGTTCTGTTTTCATGTACCACTTTCGTGAAATCAGGATGACTGAGGGTTATTCATCAATTGCAACCTCTTCTCCATCTTCACATCTTGGAAGATAGTTATAGGCACTTCATAATGAAGCAAAGGCCTCCAGCTCAGTCAATGACTTGAGGAATCGCACATGTGGGGTATGTTTCCAGTTATCATGTAACATATTATGGCATATGTTTATTTATTCCTCTGTCTTCTTTTCTCTTTCCTGTTTTCTTGATCTTCATGTTTCTGTTGGGCACTGATATTTGCTATTACTGATTGTATCACATGCCTCAGGCTGCCAAATACTTTAAGAGGCATATCCACCATTCAGCTTCCTAATTCTGTTCCTCTGATGAGTTTTTACATGTCTAATCCACAAATGGTTCATACAATGTCCCATCTACTTATCAATCTTTTAACATGGATCCCTATTCGAAATAAGTTTTCCATCTCCTAACTTTCACCATCTTCTGGCTCAAGGACATATCCAGAACTATGTTCCCTGGATACAATAATCTGACCTTCAAACCAACCAGCCTTGATCACTTGCAGATCTCTATGCTGGGATCACGGGCTTGGCAGCATTCCCAGAATTTTGTCCTCAGGCATGTTGCTGCACATGTAATATACCATCTTCTACTCAATGTTGAACTTCTATTACTGAACCAAATTTTTCTTGGCCTGAAATTATGCGTTCATGCTTCAAAATTTTCTACATTCTTCCACACAGGCTATTCTTATGCAGTGGTTGGATATTCATGTTTTGGTCACTTGTTGCTAAGGGCATAGTATCATAACCTGAAGAGAATCAAAGATTTAAACCCATACAAGTAATATGCCATAATTAGATAGATATTAGGAACAAGTGTTGCATGCATCTATTATTTTAACATTGATATATAAGGTGAATTGTCAGGGATACTAGAACAAGAAAGTGTGTACGATTTAGCCATTAACCCTAGAAGAGAACTGTATTGGAAAATGCCAGGACTGCTAAGACTAGACATCCAGATAACGCTATCAAGATACTATGTCTTAAATTATGTTAAACTACATCATAGAAAACATAATGTATGCTATTAAGAAATTAAGTTTTGCACAGTCTCAGGGCTGGGATTTGCCAGCATTGGCTTTGTCCAGGCTTGTTTTGTCCAGCCTGGGGCCTTGCCTGGGGTTGTTGAGCTGCAACAGCCGCCCTCTAATGATCAGATCACCTATAATAGTACCTAACTTGTTTTAACATTAGATAGTTTTGTGCAAGTGTGTCCTATGGTCACTCTAATGGATTTCTTTTATAACTGTTAGTGAAAATAGGTCATTATTTTGTGCAGAGGGAACTGTCTATTGAGATGGGGAAGATGCTAAAACTTATCTGAATTAATATTTAGCTACATATATGGTAAAATAAGCTGTTTACCGAGGAATGTGGGTAAGAACATTATGAAAAGCAGATGTAAAAGGAAGATATCTCTCAAACTGACAAGGCCAACGGATAAGGGAAGGATAAACAACTCATCGGCAGGAAGCAAGGCAAAAAACTCCTACCGTAAGAACTGTCCAACAGAAGGTCAAAGTCCAGGAAGGTAAAAAGTTTAACCTCCTCTTCCTTGTTGCCTTCATCCTGAAAGACCCCAGCCCACGACCACCAGGCTACATTGCGCAGGCGCAACCGGGAGGAGCTAAGGGTGGGGAGTATGGAAATGAGTACTAGGAAGAGGTCTGCCTTTTCGGGGAAAAGAATGAATATGTATTAGAGCTCATGTAATATGTAACAATATTTATGTATAAAACTGTGAGAAACTACCGGGAAGGCACGCACTTTTGAGGGAAGCTATTCTCAGTGTGCCCGGTGCACCGCAATAAAGTATACCTACTTTGCAACCCTATGGTTGTGGAGTCACTTCTGCATGTCATGTATGACCTTGGAATGTAGAGGAGTACAGGCATAGGATGATAGTTGAGGCCTTGAAAGCACAGGCACCAGATGATACCAGAGGCCCCAGGGTTATACACAAATCCCCTGTGGTCAATTACTGGTCATTAAAGGAATGCAGCCTTGGGAGCTGGATAAATCCGGTTTTAAGGATAACAAGGAGAACAAAGAGCAAGTATCCAGCGTATTAGGGAAGAAACCCCCACCATCAACACCAAATTGCTCCCATTGCAGACTAAGGGGCACCAGTGACTCACCACTGTCAATCTTAAGAGCCAGAGGGGTAGTAGAAGGGTGAAACCAACAAAAGGAAACAGGCATAGATACTGGGAAGTTTCTGTACAACTGTTTAAACTACTAATTATTTTGGCTTTTTCTGTATTATTTATATGAATTTGACAATTTGTGTGACCGTTGTCGCTGGACTAATAATGATGCGTTGCTGCTAAGACTTTAGTTATGCAAAAAGTATATTGTTCATGATAGCAAAGTGTTTTTTTAATTCTTATTAGTACTCCACAAAAATGTTACATATTGAAGCACAGTACTGAAGAAAAATAAAAACCTGTGAACCAAACATTGCATAAGGGACATGTAACTTGACCATGCACAGAATCTATTGAGGGTACCTGTAACTGACTGGAACTGGTGATTTCAGAACTGGAACCACCTTCAGATTGTGTGCATGTATGAGCTCAACCTGGCCAGTGTGGTTAAGAATAACAAAAAAATGTTTTTCTAAATATATAAATGGCTAGAGGAGGGCCAAGGAGAATCTCCATCCTTTACTGGACGCAGGGGGGAACAGGACTACTGAGGATAAGGAAAAGGCTGAGTTTCTTAATGCCTTCTTTACATCTGTCTTTACTAGCCAGACCACTTATCATCAGTGTACTCAGCCTCCCAATGTGTAAGTCTGGGATGGGGAGCAAAATAAACCCCCCACAGTTCAGGTGGAAACAGTTAGAGACCTGCTGCTCCACCTGGACTGTTACAAGTCCATGGGGCCAGATGGGATCCACCCAAGGGTGCTGAGGGAATTGGCAGCTATGATTGCTGGGTCACTTTCATCATCTATCAGCAGTCATGGTCATCCAGAGAGGTCCTTGAAAAGCTTGAAAAGCTGCCAATTTTAATCATCTTACAGCCACTCCTTGCCATGAATCCCATTCCCACTCTGTTTCCTTCTTTCTACTGTGCTAGCAGATGTGCTATATCTATAATATTTAAAAGTATGCCGGCACAAATTGCTGATGCAGTTCTTCCAACACCATTCGTAGCAATCCCTTACAGGGGCTGGCATTTCAATCAAAGTTTCTGGTTGTTTTTTTTTTTTTGTGTGTTGTTGATTGTTTTCTATTTGATGTTCATGATCAATCTGCATTAACTGGACTTTACGTCAAATTGTTTTGAATTTGCTCTGCTCAATCAATTCTAACACCCTCTTGGTTCCTGTTCAAGTTTCTTGCTTTGTATCTCCTGTGGCTCTAGCTATACTAAAGACTTTATACCTTTGTCACCAACATCGGTCTGTGCCTTAGCATAACCTGGTGATAGCTGCCCTCACCAGTCTCCCATGTGCCCCACAAACTTTTAAAGCTTTTTGTACTGACAGTTGCAGTTGTAGAAAATCTTTTGCTGACTTGTAGGATTTCTACATGTATCATTTGTAGTGGGCAGCCTGGAAGAATATTCTAAGAGGAGCTAGTGATCTACGTATCTAACTCAGGTTTTTGCCTCTGTGTCATCAATATTACGTGGCTGTTGCTTAACCCTAACAGATGTGCAATTAATCAATGTGTATTTAATCATTTTGTAATTAATCAATGTGTGTTTAAGCTTCTGTGTAGCATATTGTTCTGTCCACTTGAAATATTATGCAACTTTGATCACAAACAGATCACAGTCAGATTATTGATCCCAGGAACTCTATGTTTATTAATGTAGTAAAGGATATTAAAGTGCCTTACCAAAGGACTCTTCAAAGCTGAGTCCACATACCAGGTCTGATTGCTATAGAGGCTGATGAATCTATATTGTGAGCAAACTTCTGTAAGAATGCAGGTGAGCACAGAGCTGACTGGATCTACACAGAGTGCTGTGCCATCACCAGAGGCCCATCCAATGCTGTATCATCTCAGGGTCCCCAGCAGCAGAAAGGAATAAGATTTTATAACTTGTTATCACATTTTCTGGGATATTAATAAAATAACTATTTTTCTTGAGTGTGTGTGCACTTTTTGTATTGGAATCCAAAAAGAACTGACACCTTTTGCTGCAAAACAGTTGTTACCCCTATTAAAAGAAACTACTGTTGATGTGAAAACGTTGACATGAAACTAGCAAGAGTTGACCCAAAATTAGTGGCACTTCCTCACCAGAGAACACTAATCATGCATTAACTAAGTGTAAGGAAGCAAAAAAGAGTTAGTGCATATGTGGTAATGCACCAACGTAAAAGGTTTTAAGGTTGTTTTTTTTTTTTTTTTCTTTAAGAAGAAAAAGAAAGAGAATGATTGTTTATCAAGAAACTACCTCTCCTTCCAAAGAGACAGTGCCTAGCCAATATTTCATTTGGTTTCAGTGAAACTGATGTCAGGTATCAGCCCCCTTACAGCTTATGTTTTGCTATACTGAGACACAATAACATAACTCATTTATCAAAAATTCATTGTGCTATATCTGTTGTATTGCCATAGTGTTGGTTTTCTATGGTCAACTCTTTTTACCAAAACTTACAGACTTGTCACCTGCTTCTGATACACTTGAAATTCAGTTACCTTCTGTGCAATAGTGATTAAATGTACTTGAAGGTCTATAACCCCCTCTTGTATTCCCTGGTTTAGTACCTGAAGAGTGTAATTATTTTGTTATATTTCCCATCTGACTATTCCATTTCTGAGAGTAAGCTCATGCTTTTTTCATGTGAGAGGGCCCTTTTGGATGGCATAAAGCAGATGCTATTTTGCTTCTTTTTACATATTTTGCATAAAGGTGTCAATCAAAACTTTTCTCATTATCAGTCAAATCTGCATTTTCTGATCTCACTTTATCAGTCCAATGACTAGGCCCCTGCTCTTGAATTATCTTCATGAGAATGGATGGATACTCTACCACAAAACTTACGTTCTCTTTTCTTTATTTCTAAATGTATTTATTATCAGCAAACACCTATCCAGCAGCTGGTCTGCTCAGAGCTATGGTCTGCCCATTGGTGTACTGTAATATTGATAACAATCAAGATAACAGCCGCAGTCTGTCTCTATGTCACTGACACTCAACATTCTTTTAACCCTACTGTTAGTTACAATCATAGAATCATAGAATATCCCGAGTTGGAAGGGACCTGTTAGCATAGCAACCACATAACCACCAAGTGATTATATGAAGGTGCTTTATTCAGCGCTGGAAGCCGGGGCAGGTGCCCAAATCTGGCTTCCAGTCCCGTTACATTCCGATCGTTATTTATACATTCAATATTACGTAAGGTATACATATTCATTACAGGTTGCAACATCAGCCTCACATTCCATTCCAATTAGCTCTCCTCCCATTTGCACATGCGTGGTGCTCTCTGGTGGTTGTCCAGGTGGTCGTCCAGATGAAGTAAGGAGTCTTCCTCTCTGTTAAACTTTTCACCTTTCTCACTCGACGCATGCTCTCTCTGCTCCTTGGTTCTGGTTCAACTCATTTCAGCATTTTCAGGTTCTTACCAAAGGTCAGGTTGTGATTCATTTGACTGTTCGGTATACTCCCTAAATATCTCAGTATACATAGATAAATTTGATAATGTAAATACATTTGATAATGCTCATCTATGTTTTATGACCCATCACCTAAGAAACATTAAAACATCCATTTGGTTTTCCCCAACACTAACAGACCCATAGGGAACATCAAGTCCAGCTCCTGGCACCACACAGGTCTACCCAAAAATTCAGACCATATGACTAAGAGCACAGTCCAAATGCATCTTAAACTCCTACTATTCAGTGGAATTCTTAAACTCCACTATTCAGTGGAAAAGCATTGATTAGGATGTATGTGACCAAATGTAAGAAAGAGTGTTTTTGTGCTTTTTGCAAAGAGGTGTTATATTGTTTAGGAGGAAGGAATGTGGTGTTGAGATATGCTTGCAGTGATAACAAAGCTTACCAGACAACCTTGTAAAATGCAGACAACAACCAGACTCCTCAGTGCAATTAGGTGAAAATCACAGTGTCAAGTCAAGTCAGATAAGGGAAGAAATATTACCACCTCAGAGTAAAAAAAAAAAAAACAAGTCACGAGAAACTTGAAAAATAACAGGATGGCAACTGAAAGCCATGTATTATTTGTGAAGCATCGGATAGCTTGTGAACCTGGACTACCCAGTCAATGGGAAAACAAGGGAGGGTCCCGGTCATTGAGAGATAAAGTATATAAATTGTACTACATAACTAGTAGGCACTCTCCTGCTTGTGGGACTCCCGCCATTGCAATTGTGAATAAAAAAGCTACTTCACTGAGATCCTCACCTGAGCCTATGTTATTGGCTACAGCATGTTTCTCACAGTTTCACATCCTTTCTGTACTGTGGTGCCCAGAACTGCACACAATACTCAAGGTGAGGCCGCACCAGCGCAGAGCAGAATGGGACACTCCCCTCGACCTCCCCTCGAGGCACGAGGCACTCCCCTCGACCGACTAGCAATGCCGTGCTTGATGCATCCCAGGGTACAGCTGGCCCTCCTGGCTGCCAGGGCACACTGCTGGCTCATATTCAGCTTGCTGTCAACCACAACCCCCAGATCCCTGTCTGTGGGGCTGCTCTCCAGCATCTCATCGCCCAGTCTGTACGTATAGCCAGGGTTGCCCCGTCCCAGGTGCAGGACCTGGCACTTGCTCTTGTTACACTTCATGTGGCTGGTGATCGCCCAGCTCTCCAATCTGTCCAGATCTTTCTGCAAGGCCTTTCCACCCTCAGCCGAGTCTACAACTCCTCCAAGTTTAGTATCATCAGCAAATTTACTCAAAACACCTTCTAGTCCTACATCCAAATCGTTTATGAAAACATTGAAAAAAACTGGCCCTAAAATGGAGCCCTGGGTGACCCCACTGGTGACCGGCCGCCAGCCTGATGTAGCTCCATTTACCACAACCCTTTGAGCCCTACTCGTCAGCCAATTGTTTACCCATCGTGTGACGTTTTTATCTAGCTCTATGCAGGACAAAATGTCCAGTAGGATCCTATGGGAAAGTGTATCGAAAGCTTTACTGAAATCCAAAAAATTACATCAGCTGGTTTCCCTTGATCAACTAGATGGGTGATCTTATCTTAAAAGGAAATTAAATTTGTTAAACAGGACCTACCCCTTGTGAACCCATGTTGGCTGGGAACAATGACTGCATTGTCCCCCAGGTTGTAATTGTAATTCTTTAATTAAAAACCCTGCATCAATAGATCCAACCACTGTATAGAAAACTTTTAGTTTTTTGTTTTATTTTGTTTTGTTTTGTTTTAAATTTATCTAAATTAGCAGCCACTCTATGTGGTTCATACCTTTTTTCTTTTCCAATGAATGGATCAAACCCATTTCCTTTTACAGTGAAGAGACAATGGTGAAAAGACTTTTTACTCTCCCATGCCGGATTGTTTACAAACAAATATGGCAGCTGGTGAAACAAAGCTCACTACAAAACATATTAAAGTTTGCGAATAAGCTGACTTTTCTTACTCACATTTTCACCCACAGAAGGATCAGGAAGCATGTGCCCAAGTAGCTTGGCCGGGACAACTTCTGCATGACATGTAGGACAAGATGTGCCAGGTACTGAATCCTCCCTGCATGTCCCTCTTCACTACTGAGAACTGTCTTTGGATAGGCTTTTTATAGCCTTCTGGAATTACGTTACTGTGATCGTTTGTCTTGGCATCTTGTTTTACCCCACAAGAGTCTTAGGTAACATTGCTGAGTCAATACTGTCCTTTTGTTTTCCTTATCTAGTTATCGTCTGGCTCCAGGCCAGTTCATTTGTCCTGCCTCACCTTATCTTATGGCTTCGTTTTCTTGCTATCTCATTATTGAATGAAACCATGCATAGGCTGCACTGGGATCCAAGTGAACTGCTGACCGTGGGTGACAATACGTGCTATTGTTTTAGTCCTTGTTCTACAGTTGCTTCTCACATGCCCATGCACATTTACACTCCCACTTCATTCAGAAGAACTTGAATATTTATATTGCAAATATCTGCGTAAGTTCCAAATAAAAGTTTGGAGTTCATTTGCAGGTAAGAATTTCAAGTTGCTTTTTTTTTTTTCCCTGTATGTTATCAAGCACTAACATAACATACATAAGGTAAATTGCTAGTTTTATTTGTCTATTCCATTGTCAAACAAGTTCTAGCTGGACCTACTGTAGGAAAACCCTTCCCATCTCTGGCTTCTGATGTGTCTTGTCTGTTATGCTTTCTAATTATTCTGAACCTCTGTAGTAAGAATGCTTTCATTGTAGGTGAATATACTGCAATAAAGCTTGCTAAGGTTTTTTGCATATTTAGGTATTTATGGACCTAACAACCTAGGGTCATTTAGTGTCAAAAGGTCTTACCAAATGCCCTAAAAGTAGGTCTACAGTTTTCTTGGCTTACCTCTCTGAAGAATGTGTGCCATGCAGAAAAATGCAGAAAACAGCTTACAGAACTTTTTTTGGGACAAAACACAAATGAAAACAAGCCAGTTATTCTCAGTCACAACAGTCACAGTCACCATTTGTTTAGCTCTTCTCTTGGTTGTCCATAATTTTCACACAGAGTCCCAGTCTGATAGAAATACTTCATCCAAGCTAGGCTGGTAATGCATTGCCTGTGCAGGGCTAAATTCAGAGGTGACTTATGGATCTGCCCCTTTGCTGTGCAGAAACACTCTTTGCCATATTTGATTTTTACCTAAATGTTAAACAGCATGCTGTCTTGCACATGCCATTTTGCAGCCTACTTTATCTGCAAGTTGGTCTGCTGAAAGAAATCTGAGGCTTTCTGGGTACCTCAGCTTGGTCATTGATCTGAATAGGTTAAGCTTGGCTGATGCAGTTGTAAAGGCTCAGACTTTGAGATCTGTGATGACTGAAATGTTGTAATTACAATTTTCCTTAGGGTTCCTGCAAATGGTTTGATTTGGTTTCTCTGTATTCCCATCAATTTGGGAATAATCTAGTACATTGAAAATATATTTTATAACCTGTAATTTACAAGTCAATTGAATCAATTCTTCTGTGAAGTGTGATTGGACTGTATAACATTTGAAGTGCCTCTTCTGAAAATTATGTATTTTGTCAGCTACAGAACTGCATTAACCCCTATGCTAGCCTTTTCTAGCAGAAAGTTTCAATCAAGTTGCTTAATGGTATCTACAAAGACAAGTAAATAGTTATTTCCCCTCACTGGAGTTTGCAGGGACCCTGCATAACTGATACAAATGTCGTGGCAATGACCATGGTTCTTCAGGTATTGAAGAAGAATCATTGTTTTGGCTCATTAAGGCCTGATTAATCAAGGCCCACTGATTAATGGCACCGCAGTATTTCCAATTTTTTGTCTAAGCACAGTTACGTAGTGCTTGTTTGGAGGATTTGGAGGATTTGGGAGAGTATTGGATTAAAACCTGCCTGCAAGACAGAATGCTTTATGGCCAGTACGATTAGCTTCCTTCTTTTGCATGGGGGGTACTGTTGCTTCTGCGAAACTCCTGCACTTCTGTGGAGTTTTAAAACAATCTCTTATATGCAGATATATTATGTCATATACCATGTCTATGATGAGTTCTTTTATATTGTTTGACTAGTTTTAAAGTGTTTGTCAAAGGTGAGCTTAACCACAAAACACCTACATTAGCCACATAACCTGAATGTATTATAACTGTTATAAACAATTTAGACATAGTTCTGAGTAGATGAGCAAGTGGAGATGTGTGGGGAGAATATGGCATGGTGTTCTATGTCTCTCACCATGCAAAAGAGGTCTACAGAATAGATACCAGGATCACATGAATATTTGCTAGTCGTGGTCTGAAAGGGACTTTTTGGACTCAAAAGTGACTCCTCCCTCTTCCAAACATGAAGTTAAATAAAATTATTCTGACACAGGAACTAACAGTACAGGAGTTTCATATTAAATTGATGTTTGGTTAGAGTCACCCTAAATGTTTTCATATAATATCAAGGAAAAAAAAAAAACACATAAAATTAATGTGATCCTTTATTATTGGTTACTCAGTCAATATCTCTATAGCTATACTAGATTTACACTTGAAAACTTCCAGTATAGATTGGCTTTTTCATGTAACCCTTTTCATGGCCATATCTGAAGCAGTGAAATTTGCCTTATACCACCTGTGGCCTGCTAGAAAATAGCCTTCATGAGTACAAAACTAACTGCTATGGCTCACATAAGGCATAAGATTTGGGTATCCAAGCTAAAAAGTTTCCTCTCACAGCTGCTTGTCAACATCTGGAAACAATTGCTTCTACAGACCTGTTGGCCAGCTGAATCTAGACTTAACACCTGTTGAATCAAAACCAACTCCAGAGTATCTCATTTTAATCATATTTTTTCCCAGGAAAGCACCCTAATTTTCAAAAATCTATTCATTTCTAAGCAGCAGTATAAGTTCTGAAATCACCCTCCTTTGAACTTAATTACTATAATTATGATAATTACTTTAATTTTCTAGACATTATAGGAAGATGCCTTTCTTGCAGTATACTTTTTTTTACAGTTAGTCCTGGCCCCGCTGTGCATTTCAGCTGTGTCTCAGCTCTATCTCAGCCCCATACCAGCAGGAGCCCTGTATACACACAGTCCCCCTGCACAGTGCATTTTCCATTTTAAAGTGCACCATAGGAAATTGGTTTAATAGAGAGGGGAGTATTCACACCAACAAAAATCATATGCCCGGCATAAGTTAGCTAGATATTTTCATGGGCTCCCACTGAAGCTGGAGGCGGCAAGTGTAAGAGTGGGGTTGGCACCACAGAGATGAGGCAGTAGGGTGAGGTCTGGAGGGGTGAGACCTACCCACATCCCATCAGCTATTTGTGAAATCACATACAGAAAGTGCAGCTGCACAGCAGAGCTGAACCAAGCAGCTTATCACTTTTGATTTTAGGCTTACTCTGATCATCTTTGGAATAGGGCGTTCATTTGGTAGCGTTGAGAACATGACTGCACAACTGCCAGCCATTTTGCTTATAAATTACCTAAGTGAAAAATTGTGAAAATATTTTCATAAGTATACATTTGTACAGATCTCACTGGCTGTGTGTGCCTTTTTGCCTCTTCACAGTATTACAGCTTTCTCACTAGGGCCAAGCCAAATAATACACAATAAAAAATGTAAATGAATCTAAATACACCCGGTTAACTGGTGACTGACTGAAGCAGAAGGTCAGATCCACAGCTGCAGGGGATGCCTGCGGGTGAGTAAAAGAAAAGAAGAAAAGTAAATGTCAGTCAGTCAGGCTCAGATACAGCTGAATCAACTGGACGCTGTCCCGTGGCAGTACAGGGGTGCCAGCACCTGCAGTGGGCATGGATGAGAATGCATCATTGTGCACGATAACGCAGTCTCCTTCTGGGGACCAGTACCTAGAAAAAACTGCTTGCTGCTAGCTGTTGAAAGAGCTGAGCTTTTGACAGTCCTGCCCTGGGTGGCCTCTGGTATCTCCCTTTTGCTACCAGGAGAAACAGCTCTCTCTACCACTTCCCTGGCTCAGCCTGTGTTTCACAGCAATCTTTATTCTCTGCCAGTGTTGCCCCAAGCAGAGCTTTTCAGTTGAGAGCCCCTTTCTGGCATAATAAATTTTCTGACATAAATGTAAGGTCTACACAGAACAAGACAGGGAAAGCAAGAGACAGAGAGAAACAGAAGAAAAGAAGGAAGGAGAGCAGGCAGGTTCAGAACTGGCACCAGAGGCCTTGACTCCAGTCACCACAAACTTATGGACAGCTATAAACTCTCCTCATTTTACTCATGAGAAAATGAAGCTCACTCTCTCACACTCTATCTTTTCCTAATGCTCAATCTTTTCTCTCGAGTGTGTAGGCACCAATTGAACTAATTTCCCCAAATCGGTCTCATTTTTGCACTTTTGGAGTGTGCAAGTGGCAATTAGTAACATGCAATAGTCATGTACATAACTGTTGATGAGCTGCTGAAAAAAGGCTCCGAGGGTTCATGGGACACCTGTGTGTCAGAGGTAGCCTGTTTTAATGAGCTGTGTCTCCTGGAATGCTAGAGATAGTCGATAGATATCTCCTGGTTCTGATTTCTAATGAGTGAATAGCTCTTCTTTTGGCAGCGTGTATAAGCAGCTCATTAAATGCCACCTAACACAATGCATCCTTAAATGAGCTGTCTCAAAGCACTGTGTATACCATCCTGCCCTGATAAAACAAAAACAAAATAGGAAGCAAGGTCACACAGTGAAGCCATGATTTACTTGTATCTCATGGGAACAAACTATTAAATTACCAATGTTTTCTTGAAAAATTATTATCACTGAAAATATTTAGGGAGGCACTGCTAATAAGTCAGTATGGGAGTAGCAGGACATTTTTCTCATGCTGCAAAAAGCATTTAGTTGGATCAGGTGCAAAGTTAAAAACAGCCTAACAATTTAAACATAGATTAACTAGCCCACTATTCCATGCTGAACTGTTTCTCAACCTATTCATCCACATAAATACTTTATACCCTGTTAACTAATGTCCTACATTCACGGAATACTTGTCACACATGTTAAAATATATACATATTACAGCACTCATAATCCTGTACTATCTCATTTAACTAGTAAGCAAAAATATCATCAGGTATACCGTCGTATTCTCTGCAAGGAATGAAGAACCTATTCCAAAGATTCATTATGTGTTCTTGTAGGAAAATAAGCACACACAGAAGGCAGATTAATAGAACTTAATTTCTCAGGGCTGAACTTTCTAAACATGAAAAAGCTGTGCTATGTTTCTAGAGTAAAATCTTTGTATTTATCCAGGTTCATGCCTTTAAGTAGCAACATCAAGTTCAGCCATCTGTATCTGGTTTTGAAATAAAGATAGAGCCATCAGTTTCTGTCATCTGGCTTTTAAATTCTGATGTATTGATTTGTAATGGGTTAATATCTTTAAAGAGCACTAATGGAAAATTATTATATGGCTTTGGAATACCCTGCACAATGCCTGTCTTCTGCTATTGTTCTAGGGACAGAATGATCCTCCTTGGAGACAAGTATTCTCTGTGTTTAATTGCATATCTTTTTGATCAAATATTGCTTGCATCTAAGCTTCTTTTGATTAAAGGCAGAGTGCTCCTTTTGAAAGAAATAAAGGAAAGTTGGCAGGAGGAGGTAGCCTTAGGTTGTCCTTGGGTGACATGTGACCATATGTGGCTAAAAGCAGTTAGGGTACTTCAGAAGAAACCACCGAGGACTACCAAGGACCCTCAAAGAAAGGAAGGCATGTGCAGACAAGTCTGAAAAGGAGACAAGAGGAATGGCACAACACAACTATACAACCTATGTAGATTAGCATGCATGAATATGTATCAGACATATGTAATATGCATGATTACAATGTGTAAAATGCAATGCATAAATGTAATGAAGAAGTTGGCATTGGATGTGCTTGATTTGTGGAGAATCCACTGATCACCCAGGCCTGAATAAAGGCAATATCTCCTGAGTGTGTGAATTGGCTTATTGCACACTGGGTAAAAAGATCCAGTTTTTCAGATAACAGCTTGGTTGGCCTTCCAGAGTTAGTCTGGCCCAGGTTATCTGTTTCGGGTTGATCAGACTTTCGCCTTCTCTTAAATGCTCTGGAGTGAATATAGACTCTATATACCTCTTCTCTTGGAAAAGGAAGAGATTGAAACCCTGCTATCCTCCATGGTAAATACAAGGAAGTTTTCACCAGGAGGCAGTGAAACAAGCTCTATCTCTAGAGAAAGGAGGTGGTAGTATTTTCTTTTCCTGGTTCTACCGTAAACAGCCAGGAACATTGGTCCTCAACAGCTTTTTCATCATTCCTCAAATGTTCCCTTCAGTTTGGATTACCCAGATGACCTGCTTAAGTACCTCCATCCCATGAGAAGACAGGTAAGCAAGCACATCTCTGGAAAGCAGTGTTAACCTACCCAAATGCCATTTCATAATATTAAGTAACAGTGTATCTGGCTATGCTTGTGACCGGGTTTCCCCATGCCATGTGGTTAATCTTTTTCTTTAGGGTGATACCAGCCTACATCACATCACGAGTTAATCCCATCTGGGTATCTTCAAATTTCAGGTTTCAACAATTTCATGGGCTTACCCACCTCTAGAGCCATCATTGATCAGCCTTTTCCTTGTCCTTTTTCCCCAATTTTAAGAGGAAACAATTCATACTGCTTCAGTGCACCACAGTGCAACAGGTCACAATGTGCAAATTTCTTAAGAAAAAAAAATCACACATTTTAAATCAAAATTTGTTGGATTTCATCAGCAAAGCGCATTCTTGGTTATTATTTCTGAAGGAAAATGCTACATGACCAGGCTGGGGGATGGCTGGAAGAAGGTAAGTGTAACAGCCAGGTGTGCAAGTTTTTTAGTGGGTTTAGAGTTGCTTGTCATTAACGGTTTTGTTGTGGGAACAAAGCATGTCCAGAGGGTGGGGAAGGAGAAGGAGCATTTGGATTTGCCTGCCATTTGTAAACTACATTAAAAAAAATGTCTGGCAACCAGGTTTACAGAAGAAGCTGAGAAGTATTATTCACAAAAACAATCAAACAACAAAAAAAAACAACCACCATCACCCACAACACAGGAAACAGGGAGTGTCTTTTCAATGTTATCTATTCTGACATAAGCACTTTTTCTTTTTTAAAATCATCCTTGGTAAACTAGTTTATTAGCACTTCCTTCAAGGCCTATGTTTCACAAATGGCTGGCAAATCCTGCTGGTTTTCTTCTGAGAATCTCTGGGAATTTGTTGTTTGCAACCATCAACCACACCTTCCCCTGGAATCCCAGAAACTGCATGGGATGCTGAAGTGACAAGAACCATGAGCCCATAGTGAATTTGGCAAAGAATGATCCCCGCCCCATCTTCAGCTGGCCAGTGTCTCTTCACCACCCCATGGCTGCCTGGGCCAGCTGAGTGTTTCTGGTAGTGGAAAAGCCCTGTGCTACATCAGGGCTAGGAGACCAGAAGAGAAAGATGCACAGAAATGCATCAGAAACAAGGAAGGAATGGAAGCACAGCCTGCCGCTGTGTGCCAGGCCAGAGAGAGGTGCCAAATCCCCCCTCTGCAGATCCAATCCAGAAGCAAGCTGCTGAAATGCACACGCTGGAGCAGGGCACACGGTGCTGGCAGAAACGAGGAGATGGTGCTCAAGATGCTCCATGTGAGCTTGCAGGAGGGTCTACTGAGTTATCTGCACATGCAGGTGACCAAAACATAGAAGAGTCCTGGCCATTCATGGCCCTCAGACACCAGGTGAGATGCTGATGTTAGCGTTCACAAAGACACATAACCACAGAGTGATTATATGAAGGTGCTTTTATTTGGCGCCGGAAGTTAGGGGCATGTCTACCCAAATCTAACTTCATTCGATTTGCTCACACAACAAACATTTATACTATTTAGAAACATACATTTGCATAATATACTCATAATCATCAGTTATCTTCATATTCATTGGATAAATGTATATTCCAGCTTCTATAATCACAGCCCCTTTATTAATCTGATTGGTCCCTTTACTTATCTCTGTTTACCTTTTCCAGTTACTTAGATACTTTACTGATTACATAGGATTTCAATGGTATTTACCTTACTTTTCAAACCATTTATTCACCTAGCAATAATATCCCAGATACCCATAATATTTATCCTAACGACTATCTCTTTTTTACATCAAATGAGCATTCATGGTATGTGTTGTTAGTAGCAATACTTGTTTCACTACTAATACACCTGTTGTTATGTTAACATTTACCAACACTGAGGCACTGGGGGAGTGCTGCGGAGAACTTGTCAGGACAAGCCACAAGCTGGGAATGGCCTTATTCTGAATCCCACTGTTGCACTGGAAAGGGGCAGCATCTTCCTTGAGGACAAGGGAGGTCCAGCCCTGTATAAACTTTAGAAACCCCATTAAAGCCTTGCTCTGTAGTTGGGCCTCAATACAATGGGAATAAAAAAGAGGTTATTGCAATACTGATGAGATTGTGTTTTTTTCTAGGAGTTCCTTCAGGCACTGAGCCTGCCTTGTCACTCTAACAGTGTCCATGAATGCTGTCCATGGAAACTTGTTACAGCATTTAACAAAGAAAAGCAGGGACGGAATGTGAAAACTGGTTCACAGGAGAAAGCTACAAGGTCATGTGCAAGGAAATGAGCATTTTTCTTATTTTCAATTTAATGAATATTTTCATCTCAGTGTTATCTTAATTGCAGATAAGCTACACTGTCCTTTTGTCAAATACTGTTAGCTTAAAATGCCATGTGCATACATCTAACTAAGTCTGCTACAGCATTTTCTGCTGGGATCCCCCCAGTTAAAAAGCATTGGAGACCGTGCTGTAGTGAACAATGTATCTGCCCACGCAGATATGTCCAAAATCCTTTCAAGTGTGCAGAAACTGGGAAAACAGCCAGTGGTTTGGATAGAAACAGCATGTGGAGAGAATATGTAGCTTTTCAGTTTTCCTGAGCTGGTGGCATAATCTTGAAACACATGGTCTTAGACTTTTTCAGGTTAAGGAAAAGAAGAGTATAAAGACTTCGTTCTGTCAAAGTAGATGGGTAGCAATGCTCCTTTTTACTGTTCTCACAAAGTGGCTGTACAAACAGTTAGATTATCCTAGAATGGGAGGCTTAACGAAAAGGAATAGAATGTTAAACATGAATAGGAACAAAAAACTTCAGTTTCTCTGTGATGGCATGCTGAATAAAGTGATTAGATGTGGCCATTTGAGAAAAATAACTTCATATTCTGTTCTTTGCTGTCAAAAGGTGATTACAAGTAGTACCCCTGAAGTAATAGAAATTCCCTGACAAAATAGATCAGGTTAAAACCTATCAACCTCAGGTCTTTTTTTTGTTTGAATGTCAGATTGCATTTTAAAGTAAACCATTATCAGAAAATTCACCGTTATTCGGGAATTTCTCTTCAGGCACCTAACAGTCATAGCAAGGTCAAACTCTCCATCTTCCTCCCATATTAATCTCAATCAGTATGTTATATTTTAAGGTTGATGGATACTTTGTATTTTCTTTCCTAAGGCCAGTTTTGCCCAGCTCCCGAGTTTGCATTCCTTTTAGCTACCAGCAACTGGACACTGGCAACCAGCTTTAGCACCATCCTGTGTATCCACTTTCAAGGCCTCTGTTATCACATGCACATACTCCCCTACACTACATCTTTGGGCAGAAGTCATAAATTGTTCATTCCACTCAGCATAAACACTCATTAAAACCATCTGCCTAAAAACTGTAGTTATAGCTCACGATCATACAAAGCTAAGCAAAAACAAAACAAATTGAGCAATGGAAAACTGTTTCTTAGAGAACAAAAATGCAGTTACATCTGAAAAGCTAAGAGTGCTCTGGGAAAGCCACAACCAGTGCAGGGTAAAGCTTTACAAGTCCCGAGACCTGCACTGTTAACTTAAAACAGTGTGTTACCTGTAACTTGCGAAGGTATCACCATATTTATTGGACTAGAGATATGCATTCACACATCACAAACGGCAATGACTTCTGCTGATACAAAATCAGAATAACAGAAAACAGAAACAGAAACTGATCAAGTTACCACAATGAAGGAATATTTAATTAAAGCTCTACTAAACACTATTTCCATCTGGTGCCTTGTCTTCATCCTATTCCAGTGACCCGTGTTGCTAGCTCTAATGGCTCTTCTTGATCTCTGCATCCTAAACAATCCAGAACATCAAAAGTACTGCAGCTTAAGAAGCAACACTAGTTGCCAAAATTAGTTTACCATATATATGCAATTGAGACATCTCTACAAAAACAACTGAAGAAACTGGAAGCTAGTAGCAGCAACAGCATTGAATGAAGAATATTGCTAAGGACTCTCAAATACTGGAAATAAAATCAAGCATGAGAAAAGGCAACAGTCATTCTTTTTTTCTCCTCTTAACAATGGTAGGTACCTTGCACCAGAAGGGAGAATGTAACACTGCTCTCAGGGATCTCAGCACCGGGAAACACCAGTGCTTATCTTCAGAGGGGACAATTGGAGACTTTTTTTTCTACTGGCAAGCACTTGACCAGCTTCAAGGCACTAACATCTGTCTCTAGAATGCCTCTTGCCTTTGCTAGCAAGAACATGTCTCTAGCAAGAATACCCCAAACCAGGTGCTTTCCTTGCTTTTCTGTTGGAATTGACCGAAGATGTTGGGCATTTTCTTCTAGTACATTCTGAAGAGTCTGGCACTTTGTACCAGACGTACATACTGATTTATGTACTGGCATCACGGCCTTATGCAGACAGAGCATGATCCTTCTAGAACAGCTGCCTGTGTTCTTCCTGAGAGGATCACACTGTACGAATGCATCCACACAGCTCCTGCAAGGCTTGTTTCCTGGCAGTGCTGTACTGTCTGCATTCGATGTGCTGGGCAGTATGCTAGTGAGGCTGATACTCTTTACAGAACATTAAAAAATGCTAATTAAATTTTCTGTTCTGAAAAATCATGTGAACTGAAAGCCTTGCCTGACTTTAAAATCTCTGCACTTAAAGCAACCAACTTGTACCAACAGATCTCTAACAGCTCTATTCAAATGCATTCAAAATATGCTTGTCTTCTTTTGGAGACCTTTACAAGTAGGTTGAGGAGATCTAAAATAGATTAAGCAGCGTTGATTCAGGTTTTGTCTACATTAACAAGTCAACACAACAAGAACAGAAAAATATGGTGGTCCTGAGGCTCTTCAGTTCCTCATTCCTTTCAGTTCAGGTGTTTTGCTTCATGCTGTACCTGATTTATTATAGTGCTGAACATCCTCACCGGAAAAGGTTCAAAACATTTGAAAAGGAAACCCCAAAAGAATCAAGCATAAATGTGTATTGATTACATTGCCATGCATAGATGTCAATAATATTTTTAAAAGTATTTTAAACACATGCACATGTATATAGAGAGGTTTTTTTCCATTGCTGTGTAAAATACCTAGCAACCCTGAGAAATATGGGAACTTTAAATGTATAGAAGACGAAGAATGTAATATAGCTGTCTTGAACCATGCTTGAAAAAAACAGATACCACACCCCAAAAGACTCTTAGTCTACATATGAAGTAAACAAACTTATCTTGATTAATAAGTATGCATGAAGGCTCTTATCTACTTCATGGGTGGTATACAGATAAAGAGGATACCAAGTTAAAGAAAACACCAACCTCCCCATGAAAAAAATCATTCATTCTCATTGCAGAGGTGGAATTGCCTTCACACTGTCAGCATGAAACTGTGAAAAACACCACTTGGTTTTCTGTCTTCAGAACTGGGCATGCAGAACTCTGGATACCGAACAGCGTTGCTGCATATGTAAGTGCTGTTTTATTGTTGTTGGAAGGAAAATGCATTAGTGTTCTAGATTATGTTCGTATTTGGGGTGACCATCCCCTTTTGATTTCAGTTTTCAATCTGCATCTATTTTCCTGGGATAGTGACTGAAATTTTTAAACAAAAAATTATATTTTGGAGGGCGTGACATGCATCCCTTCATCACACCACCACCTTTGAGAAAAGTTGACATTAGCTTTTATTTGTCTTAATGTTCTGTATTTACATGCACAAAATCCACACAGACAAGCTGCACACATCCATGTTCATGATTACCCTTTAATAACAGATATTAAATCTTGAGACTATACAACATTTCACCTGTCTACCCATCACTCTTCATCCAAGGAGTTGGCTAGTAATGCTACAGTGTCCAGAGCCAGTACCACCACTGGATTTCCATCTTTTGGAGATGACTGGACCACTGTACTGTGTTTACAGGTCCAGGCTTATATCTGACTTGGATTCCTTTATTCTCTGTTTCATCCATACATTTTGAGTAGGACCCCGCTCCATCTCCACATAACTCTGATTTTGAGAAGACTGGAGCCAGCAAGTATGCTTTCAGGCCAATATTTTGGGTTGTCACCTCAATTTTTAGTTGTTCACCACTGCTATCAGTTTTTGTATTGTCTTCCAGACCCTTCACTAAGATGTTACCAACCATTAGTCACATGTAGGGAACTATGAAATCCAATTAAAAGCTGCAGCAACTTTTAGTAGCCTTCCTATATCTTTGTCATCACACCAACAATCCTTAAGTAGGCCAGCAGCAGCTCCCATCCTTAAGCAAGTTGAGCTAGCACTATTCCTATAGTAACACCTGTGCCTTCTCTCCATGTTTTCCTGTCTGATTCACTACCTGAAGGATGTGAGGACATGTGGGAGAGAGAGGGAGGGAGGAATGGAGGGGGTGAGAGCAAGATGGAGAGCATGCATCTTTGGATGCTTCCATCCAAAGCAGTTTTACAGCATCTTGGTGTCTGCTTGTCATCTCAGGAGATTATTTCATTTCCATTCAAATTCCCCACATCAAGATTGTTTTTTCTTTCTCTAAACTGCATTTTTCTGGCTAGGTCTTAATGCACTCCAGCAAATATTTTCCTCCTCTTCCCTGCAATTCCCATTTGCTCCGCAGTTGCGTAAGCCATCACCTGGCCATACTTCCTTATCTTCGCTCAAGCTGGTGATGCTCCAAATGCCTCTGTCCATAAGTATCCTCTCCCTCAGTGTCACCTTTCATTTCTTTTTCTTGCTGTGGACAGGCTGCAATGTCTCCAGGACTTGTTCTAGCTCTCTGAACAACTGCTGACAGCTTTCCCACAAGGAGTGCTGCAGTGCAACATTTCATTTCTCTCCTTTAGGGCTTCAGAGGTTGCCTATGCATATCTCAGCCTGGCAGTGGAACAAGAAGCCACTAGTGCATCCCAGTCCCAGGGGTGACAGCATTCACACAACACTCCTTTCTGACCAGAGTCACACAGCAGCTTACAGCCCTTCATCCTGTCTTTTCACTTAAGCAAAGTTATAACCACGTTCAGATTCTCCACCAAGTTGCTGGCAGGGAAGAACAAGATCATGCAACAGTGCTATTGCAGTAGGAAATGACCATGATTTTTTGAGTAGCTTAGGTAGACTATAACATGTAAAAGCAATAACTCAAGAACAGTACCAGATACAATTATGGCTTGGCATTATTATGATATGGTTATCTCATATCTTGTAGCAAAAATTAGATAATTATGGGATACCCACGAGATAACTGTGACAACAGATAACTAACAATTTATAGCTATGATAAAGGCAGCAGATGGCTATAACAAAAATCAGAGAAAGACTTGAAAACAAGTTGAAGACAGTTACATATAGTTCACATCAGTTTCCTCATGAGGCATAACTATGCTGGCAGAATCACCTTTTCCATGGTACAGCTGAGGCTTACCAGTTTCTGCCAGTAAAGCTGTGTCACTAAAAACAACTATATAGAAGAACCCTTGTGCTGAATACTGTAAAGGGGACAAAGTATGTTAATGGCCTTTGGTCTCACCATGGTTATTCATGCTCCATTTAATAGCTTTTGTCATTCTCTTTAAGAGATGATACAGAACTGTTTCACTATACATTGAAATTTTAATCGATAAACTAGTTGAACAAGAGCATTTTAGACAAGACTGCGCTTTTCTGGAGGTCACTTTATATGCAAGATCTCACTCAAACTGAAGAACTTACTCCTTAGCCCCAGAGCAGTCAGAAAAAGGTTGTGTATAACATTCAGTTAAAAAACAGATAAATATGTTAACCAAGTAGTCTTTTATGACACATTAAATCTGTTTCTGCCATTAAAAGGCTACATTTGAACACCATTCTTGGATCCTGTCTTAGGACAGTAAACTAAACTATCAAATGTGTGTCTGAGATCTTGACAGAAGGCTATTTAGGAGAGGGATTAAAAGCACATTTTATAGCAGCAGAAGTATGGACATATAGGACATTAGCCTGGTCTACATTAGTCTATTAAAAACATATTAGCTGGCAAGCTATACAGGACCAATGCTCTTACATCCACCTTGTCTACTTCTCTGTAGTAACTGGAAAGCTATCTGACATCCATGTGAAACAGAAGACTCAAACATTGAAGTCCAGATGAATTAATAGAAAAACGCATCTACAGTAATATTGGCTACTCACTGGTAAATGTTGGTGCAGCTACCCAGCAAACAGAAGGGCTGTGAAAAGCATTGATGTATCATTTCAGCTTAAGACAGGAACACTGAAATGGAAACAAGTTGCTGGTATGTGAGGAACTCAGGAGCTATTGCTTGACAATAGTAGAGGAAATCTGGTGAAGCCCTAGGCCACAGTACAAGCTCCACAGATCTCAAACCTGATTTGTAGTGGTGATTAAGCAACATTGAGTAGTACTGTGTTAGGATCTGACCCAAGGGCTGACTCTGGGCAGCCGGATGAGAGCCATACCTGTGAGATAACAGAAGACATCCTGCCCCACAACAAAGAACCGCCGATCTGAAGGAATGTAATTTATGTGTCAAGAACTGATTGGACTGCAGCTGGCAAAACAGGACTGTAGGGGTATAAGAACCCAGGGAAAGTCTTAAGCAGTTTCCCTCCTTGGAGGTACCCAGCTTGAGCTGATATATGGGCACCATTAAATTCTTACTGATTTAAATAAAGGTCGAGTGCTGTAGCACTGTAGCATGCACAAGTTGTGTGCACAAATTATTAAAGCATATACAAGATCGTGGACAGAAAGCCTTAGACACCATCCACCATGATCCGAAGGAAATACAAAAATGGAGAGGATTAAAGATGGTGGATACCACTGGTGGGAAGTACTATTGGGATTGTCTCCCCCTGCTACAGGGGTTCAAAATCTTATGTTACATCCAGTCATTGTATTGATCACAATGTTGGTATTAGTGCCTGTTTACTGTAATTATGTATGTACACCTGTGGAGATTATACCTAAATACCCGGAGGCAAATTGGGCTTTTTAAATACAGAAGGCAGGGATGTACATAAAAGCAAAAGAAGGACACTAAAAGGGAAACAAGCTGCTGGTATGTGAGGAACTCAGGTAGCTGTTGCTTGACTTTAGTAGAGTAGATTTGGTGAGGCCTTAGGCCACAACATGAACTCTGCATAACCCAAACACAGTATATAATAGTGATTAACCAGTATTGAGCAACATTGTGCTAAGGTCTGAATGACACTGGTAAGAGGAAGAAAAACATGCTGACCAAGGACAGCACCAGATGAGAGACATACTCAGTAGATTACAAGACATCCTGCCCCACAACAAAGAACCACCAGTCTGAAGGAACATAACATATGTGTCAAGAACTGATTGGATTGTAGCTGGCAAAACAAGGACTGTAAGGG
This sequence comes from Cygnus atratus, assembly GCF_013377495.2. NCBI lineage: Eukaryota > Metazoa > Chordata > Aves > Anseriformes > Anatidae > Cygnus > Cygnus atratus. The sequence goes on from NC_066362.1 coordinate 63,633,796, forward strand.
TATAAGAACCCAGGGAAAGGCTTGAGCAGTCTCCCTCCTTGGAGGTACCCAGCTCGAGCTGATATGAGTACTGCCAAATTCTCACTGCTTTAGATAGGAGTTGATTAGGTGAATTCTGGATGCCTGGATGCCATATCAACAGGGGAAACAATGCAATCTCCTAACAGCATGACAATTTGGGGTATGTTTTTCATTGTCCACAAGTAATCCTTTCCATTCTTTTGAGAGAAACTGCAAGGTGGACTGTGACAAGTACCCCCTGCTCCTAGCACCTGGTAACATGGGTAGCATAACCAACAGTAAGGCAAACATCCATAAAATGTAAAGGTAACCACCCTCCCCCTTTCCAGCCCCAAGATATTGAGACAGACATTAACAGTGTGATTAAGCCTATTAGCACTACCAAGGCCCCCCTGCTGGTTTGCCAGGGGGTGGTGGCACCCATCACAGAACAGGGAAGTTAACAGCACATTAGATGGCCTATACATACACAGTCAAGCAGCAGCAAGCCTTGCGTGGGACTTGAACAGTGGCTTCTGAACAGCAAAGCTTGTGATCTCATGGTGGCCAGGCACACCTCCACTATTGTCATCTTCCCCAGAGAATTGAGTGGCTCATGTTCTTTAAGGTAAAGTGTGAGTCTAGGGTATGGTTATTGTATTGCATGCTGGTTAATGTGAATTTGACCCAAGCTGCAGAAGGTTCAAGTGCCTGAAAAGTCTAAGTAACTGAGAATTCTAGAAATTCTGTGCAAATGTAACCTATGCTAAACCCTAGGAATTATAGATAAACTATGATGACTGCTGGAATTTTTAGGTAATAAATTTCTAATTATAACCACAAACCTGGTGGCCAGTCCTCATTCTGTCAAAGACCCTGAAAGAATCTGCCTGTCCTCCATAGCATCAGGTGATATGAAGCTGTGGGAATAAAAATGTTGTTTTTGCACAGTTACATTGTTTAAAGGTAAGGAATGTGGTATTGAAATATGCTTGCAGTGATAAGAAAGCTTAGCAGATGACCTTGTAAAATGCAGACAACCAGACTCCTTAGAGCAATTAGGCGAAAATCACGGTGTCAAGTCAAGTCAGATAAGGGAAGAAACATTACCACTTCAAACAGTATAAAAGTCAAAAGAAATTTGAAAATTAACAGGCCAGCAATTGAAGGCCATGTATTGTCTGTGAAGCATCGGGTAGGTTGTGAACCTGGATTACCCAGTCAATGGGGAAACTGGGGAGGGTCCCGGTCGTTGAGAAAGAAAGTATATGAACTGTATTATGTGACTAGTAGGCGTGCTCCTGTTTGTGGGACGCCCGCCATTGCAATTGCGAATAAAATTTCTACTTCACTGAGATCCTCGCCTGAGCCTATGTTATTGGGTACAGAGTGTTTCTCACAAAGCCACCTGGAATGAAGAGAATGTTGTTCATAATTTCTCATTAAGAATAAAGAATCTTAAAACCATATTACTACTAAAATTCCATTAGTTCATGAAGAAATGTTTCACTAGTGATTTTTCATACTCTAGTATTTCCTTAATTTCACACCTGTACTTTCCTTTCATAATTCCAAACTTAAATACTTGACAATACTTATGGAATAATCTGAATAAAAAATGTAAAGGACATTACTTTACCTTTAAATATTTTTTGCTTAGTCTTTCAGAGAAAAAACACACACACAAAAAAAAGTAATCTACGTTTCTTTTTTATTTAGAAGATGGACATTCTCAAAGAAAGATGATCGAATCATAGAACCACTCAAGTTGGAAAAGACCTCTAAGATCATCTAGTCCAACCTTTAACCTTAGTACTAAAGTCCACCACTAAACCACGGTAACTAAGGTCTAAAGCTATATGTTTCTTGAAGACCTCCAGGGATGGGGACTGAACCACTTCCCTGGGCAGCCTGTTCCAATGCTTCACAACCCTTTCAGTAGACAAATTTCTCCTAATATCCAACCTAAACCTCCCCTGGTGCAACCTGAGGCCCTTTCCCCATATCTTATCAGCTGGTGATGCCTCCATTTGGACAATGAATGTATGTACCTACCAGTTTAGGCTTCAAAAGGTCTGCTCTGACCAAAGTACTGAAGTTGGAAGATAAAAGAAATGTGCCTAGTAGGTGCCTCAAATTAGTTTACTGCTGTGTTACAACAGAAGCTGTATTGCATCATGGAACCAAATGATGACTGAAAAACAGATAAGGACACTAAGACTTCAACAAATCCATATGCATATATATAGTCTACACAAATGCAAACAGCAGTAAACTGTGCGTTACATTGGTACTTAATACACATTTACAGATTTCCCCCAGATTGAGCAAGATATTGGCCAAATGATCCTCTTACAGTGGGAGAAGAGGCATTTTGATGGCCATTTCTGTCACCATTAGGGAGATCCCCTTCTTAATCGTTGGTGCTCTGCCAACTTCCATGTTCAAATAATTGTATTTATATGGTTATTACATGATCAGTGCTAAATTCCTGCATTTAGCTCCTTGATGATGTCATAGTAAGAACACTGGTCATTTGTGAAGCTTAGTAAACTATAGCAAGAGCTCCGTACATACAATGAAAACAAAGGTTAGCATCAAAGCAAAAGTTTAGAAGTTCACTACAGAAGTTTAAGCAGTAAGTTTACGTGCCAGCTGAACCTTCTGAAACATTAAGCAAGATTTTAGCAGTGCTTATAATAGAAGTATATGCTGCTTTCTTCCTCTTTCATTTATAAATGCAGAAGTAATTACTGTAAGCATAAATAGTCCTGTTACTACCACCACAGAAATCCAGTTGGTAACACTGACTAAAAAAATACTGCAAGGAAAACAGGCAAATATAGTAAGGCAGGAAAATGTTGTCCAAGGCCTTTCATTTACTTTTTAAAGCCTGAGGTTTAATATGTCCTTACTGATCAAAGTTTCTGCCTGCACCCATCAGGACAGCACCCTTGGCACTGGTGACCTCTCCATGGGTGCAGGCAGCACGGCTGCTCTTTGGAAGGAACAAGTGCCATATCATCACCCCAGTTGTGCTCTCAGCTCAGAAGATACCTGAATGGAACAGGTTTTGAGAGACTCCTCAATATCCCCAGGCTGAGGTTGAATTTGTATTTGTTTTATTAACATATGACACATCCACAAGCCACAGACCAAAAGGTAACAGGGTTAGTAACAGGGTTAGTAAAAGCTATTCTGTAAGTTTATATTCAACAGTGAGTTCTTGCTTTTGAATTATGTGAAGAACCACCCTGTATATCACATCCATCTGTATTCAATCAGGTCTACTGATACAAGAAATGTGGTATTTTCATCTGCCCTTTACTTCTATTTTTTTGTATAGCAGGTGGCGTCTCTTAGTAGTGTTGATTCCTGGTGCTATGTCTTGTCAGTTATAACAGTTTACTTGGTGTAAGCAGAAGACATCAGATAACCATAGTCAACCGCTTCCTGAAATTCAGCATAGAGACAGACTTTCCATTATAAAGCTAGCAAATGGTTTTGCAATGGTAACATTCATTCTGTTCCAGCTGGTGATCTGTTCTGCTCATATGTATATACCCCATGTTTATAGCAACTGGAAAATTGCAGATTCCTGTGCTTTGCTGCACATTTTCACTCCCTTCATAAAACCTAATTCTAAATGTTAGCAAACAAGCAGCAATACAGGACAGTGAAGTGTACAGATGCCAAGAAGTGTATAGACCTCATCTATTTTTGCATCCTGCACTGTTTCTGTAGTCAAATAAAAGTGTAAAGATCTCGGAGCTACACTTGATGCTGACCAGCAACATTAAATGGGAAGACAAAAGCAGCATACACATTCCTAGGTACTACACCTGAAAAATTGGGGATAGATTGATAAAGGAATGTCATTTTTGAAATCATATAGCTTAAAGCAGCTATTAATAAAACTAATTGAAAAGTGATTAAGCAGGATGCTCATTGCACAACCTTTCTTTGTATCACATAAGTGTGACCAGATAAAGTCCACCTGAGAAGGAGAAAGGCTGAGCCAAGAAGAATCCACCCCAATCTTACAGTGGACACAACATATCAGGAGATGGACTCTTGGCACTAAGTCACTTCAGCGTGCTCATACAATAATGTTTAGACATGATCAATTAAACTAGTATTTCTTCCCCACACTATCAGGTGTCAGTTTGATTCAAGGTGACACAAGCACTACAGAACATTACTGAAAAATTATTCCTCATTTTTTAACTCATTACTATCTGTAAAAACTGTTAAAAAACAACTAAGACACTAGAAAGGACCAATTAAAACACCCAGTGAACACTGCTCTGCAATTTAATGATTACAGTTCTATTGATTAATCTTGCCAAACCATTTTCAGCAAAAAGAACGATTTTATTATAATGGGTGAATAAAATGTCTCAAAATTACCTATTACCTAATCACCTATTACTTTTATTGGGTTAAAACAGAAGTCACCTAATTCCATTTAGGTAAGGACTAGGTAGCAAATCAGGTTCACTTTCCAAAATTATGTTAGACATTATAAGATTCCCCCACTGCTGCAGGGTAAACTGGAGAACACAAATATACATTTTTGCCTCTCATAATTTAAGAACATGAGCAAAGTGAATATTTCCTATTATTTTTAGGTACAAAGCAGTGTAGTAGGTAGCATGGGCTTGCACAGGAGAAACTATGCAGCAGATAAAGTAGTGTGAGGAAGTGTGTGGGTGGTTTCAAGTCAGAAGACCAGACATCATAGACTTTTCTAAGGGACTTTGGCTGAATATATTCTAAAGTAGAAGTGGCTTTTTTTTTTTTAATGCTACATTTAGTTATACTTTTTCTCTTGTTCACAGCTAAGAGGAAGACAATTGAAATAGATTTTTCTCATGATGGTTTCATTATTATGTAACTATATAGTTAACATGGAGTTACTCCTGATTTAAGCTAAAATAAATCAGACTAGTTCTTACAGATGTTAAGCTTAAGCTAAGCTGAAGAAATGCTCATGGTAAATCAGAGAACAGGGGAGTGGAGATAAGTGCAGCAACTCCTGATGGACACTGTCCTCAGAGAGGCAGTGTTGAAGGACTTGTTTCTCTTTTGCATGTTCATCGAGTATTGCTGGTTTGGTCAGCCAACCGAAAACTTGGAAGTGATAGCCCTGCAGTTACTTGTAGACTTGAGGGTATTTGGTGAAAGTTTAATTAAACTTAAAATTAGCATAAATTAAAAACAGAACATTTGCAAGAATTTAAGCTTTGTCACCTTTAACAGTTCCCAAATTAAGCACAAAAGCAGAATAAAGTGATTTGTTGCAAAGACTTTGGTTGCAGGCAAGTTGTCTTGATCATTATCAGGTCCTCATATTTTTCTTAGACTTTTTCATTCCTGTTGCTCTACAGTTCTCTTAAGAGACCTTCATTGCTTCAATTACTCTTCCCTTCATTCTCATATCTGTATTGTATGCCCTTCAAGCTTTAATTCGTATGAGAGTTTTGGCACTAGGCAAACTATTCATAGAATCATTGAATATTCAATTTGGAAGGGGCTCACAAGGAACATCAAGTACAACTCCTGGGTCCCCAAAGGACCACCGAAAAAATAATCAGATCACATGTCTGAGAGCATTGTCCAAATGCTTCTTGAACCCTGGCAGGGTCAGTGCTGCCACCACTGCCCTGGACAGCCTGTTGCAGTGCCTGACCCCCCTCTGGGTGCAGAACCATTTCCTAACACCCAGCCTGACCCTCCCCTGTCCCAGCTCCATGTCCTTCCCTTGGGTCCTGTCACTGTCCCTGGAGAGCAGAGCTCAGCACCTGCCCCTCCGCTCCCCTCACAAGGAAGCTGCAGGCTGCCATGAGGACTCCCTTGGCCTCCTCTTCTACAGGCTGAACAATCCAAGTGACCTTGGCTGCTCTTCATATATCTTGCCCTCTAGACCCTTTACCATCTTTGTTGACCTCCTTTGGACACTGACAGCTTTATATCTTTCCTATAATGAAAGGGAGATAAGAGAATCTTAGTAGATGGGATGCTGATTAATGAATACCTAGATTGCTGTATTGAACTAGCAGATGTTGCTGCTAACTATTGTACAAACTAACTGAAGCAACAAGTTTTGGGGCCCCTCACAAAGGGTAACTCCTAATGAAGATGGAGAACCTGTCTCAAGAACCAGTTGAAACCGCTCCTGTGGTTCGGACAAAAGCCAAGGACCCAAAGCACAAGCACCAGAGAAAAAGGTGAAAAGTTCAGATATGAGGAAGAGCCTTATTTCATCTCAAGAGACCACCTGAGACAACCACCAGAGAGCAGTACGCAGGTGCGGATGGGAGGACCACATGTAGATTAGTTCTTGGAACTAATTATAATACGAGACGGGCAAAGGTTATGCATATGTATAAGTGCATTACAAAATTCATGCATATGTAAACGTACACTGTATATAGCTAGGGCACACATTGTTAAGAGTTAGCGTAACTTTGAGGTATTATCCCTTATGCTCCCAGTGCCGAAATAAAGGCATACCCACTTTATAACTTACTTCATTGTGAGTTGTGGAATGTTTTTGTATGTCGGTACTGTGGTGCCCAGAACTGCACATTGTACTCGAGGTGAGGCCGCACAAGCACAGAGTACAGCAGGACAATCCCCTCCCTTGACTGGCTGGCAGTGCTGTGCCTGATGCACCCCAGGGTACGGTTGGCCCTCCTGGCCACCAAGGCACACTGCTGGCTCATGTTCATTTTGCTGTCGACCAAAACCCATAGATCCCTTTCTGCAGGGCTGATCTCCGGCCTCCCATCCCCCAGCCTGTACGTATAGCCAGGGTTGTCCCTTCCCAGGTGTAGAATCTGGCACTTGCTCTTGTTAAACTTCATATTGCTGGTGATTGCCCAGCTCTCTAATCTGTCTAGATCTCTCTGCAAGGTCTCCCCACCCTCAAAGGAGTCAACAGCTCCACCCAATTTGGTATCATTCATGAACTTACTCAAAAACCCTTCAAGTCCTACATCCAAATTGTTAATGAAAGCAATGAAGAGGACTGGGCCTAAAGTGGAGCCCTGGGGAACCCCGCTAGAGACAGGCTGCCAGCTTGATATCACCCCATTTACAAGAACCCTTTGGGTCTGACCCATCAGCCAGTTGTTCACCCATGTTATTATGCTTTTATCTAACTGTATTCTGGTCATTCTGTCTAGAAGGATACTGTGAGAGACAGTATTGAAAGCTTTACTGAAATCCAGAAAGAATACATCAACTGGCTTCCTTTGGTCAACTAGCTGTGTGACCTTGTCATAAAAGGAAATTAAATTTGTTCAATATGGCTTTCCCTTAGTGAACCCATGTCAGCTCTGACCAGTGACCTCATTGTCCTTCAGGTGTTTTTCAATAACTCCCACAATAATCTTCTTCATAATTTTACCAGGTACTGAAATGAGACTGACAGGCCTGTAATTGCCAGGATCTTCTTTCTTGCCCTTCTTGAAAATCGGGACATTTGCCAGCTTCCAGTCAACTGGGACGTCTCCAGATTCCCAAGACCATTGAAAAATAATAGAGAGGTCCTGTGATGACATCAGCCAGCTTTGAGTACTCTGGGATGAATCCCATCAGGTCCCATAGACTTATATGCATCCAGGTGGGGCAGTAAATCCCACACAAGTTTGGGGTTATCTGGAAGTTTATCATTCCTGCAGTTACGGTCCTCCAACTTAGGGCAGCTGCAGTCCCAGAGCCCATCACTGCTGTTGAAGACAGAGGTGAAAAATGCATTAAATGTCTTCTCCTTTGTTTATATCTCTGTTTGTTAGGTGACCATCTTCATCAAGTATTGGACCAATGTTTGCTCTAGTGCTCCTTTTCCCATTAACTTACTTAAAGCCTTTTTTATTGTCCCACACACTCCTGGCCAGCTTCCACTCTAATTGGGCTTTGGCTGCCCAGATACTCTCTGCAAAGGTAAGCAGCATCCTTGTAGTCCTACCACATTGCCTAACCTTGCTTCCAGCAGCCATGTACTTTCTTTTTCCACCTAAGCTCTTGAAGATCCCTGTGCAGCCAAACCAGTTTTCTGTCCTTCCTGCTTAACTTCTGACATTTTGGAATTGCCTGTTCCTGTGCTTTTAGGAGGTGGTGCTTAATTGCTGACCAGCACTGATGGACCCCAATGTCTTTAAGAGCAGTGTCCCAGGGGACCTTACTAACTAGTTCCCTGAGCAGTCTGAAGTCTGCTCTCCCCAAATCCAGGGTTGAAATTTTGGTGGCAGTTTTCCTATCACCAAAGAGTTTTAATTCAACTACCTCATGGTCACTATGAGCAAGGCAGCCATCTATCACCACTTTACCCACCAGACCCTCCCTGTTTACAAACAACAGGTGTAGGAGGGCACCTTTCCTAGTCAGCTCTCTTAGTACCTGTACCAAGAAGCCATCACCAACATGCTTCAGGAGCCTCCTGGACTTGTCTCAGCTGTGTGATATTCCCAGTTGATATCTGGCAGGTTGAAGTCCACCATGAGGACAAAGGCATCTAGATCTAGAAGTACCTCAGTTTTTTTAAAGAATAGTTCATCAGTGTCATCATCATGGTTGGGTGGTCTATAGTAGACTTCCACAACAACATCTCCTTTATTTGCTTGTCCCTTGATCTTTACTCAGAGACTCTCATCCACATTGTTGCTGACTGCAAGCTCCATATAGCCCAGTGCCTCCGTTACATATAGTGCCACCGCCTGCCTCACCTGCCCTGCCTGCCCCTTCTGAAGAGCCGGCCTGTAAACATCCATTGCAACACACCCATCACAAGCCTCTTCCCACCAGGTTTCACTTTCACCAATGATGTTGTAGCTCTGGTATTGGGCCAAGGCTTCTATCTCCTCTTGTTTGTTTCTCACACTGCATGTGTTTGTAAAGAAACATTCCAGATGTGTTTCATTGAACCCAGCCCCTCATGGGGCAGACTAAACAGTCTCACTAGCATGCAGTCCCTCAATTATTGGTGTGCAGTCCCATAGCTTATCACTGGCAGGCCTGTTTTGGTCCATTCCCCACTTCAAATCTAGTTTAAAGCCCTATCAATAAGCCCTGCCAACTCCTGGGCAAAAATCCTTTCCCCCCACTCTGAGAAAGGTGCTCCTCATCAGGAACCAGTAGGCCTGGTGTCATGTAGACGTTCCCATGATCAAGGAAACCAAGACCGCATCAGCGGCACCAGCCTTGGAGCCATGTATTGATCTGTTGGGTCTGCCTGTTCCTTTCAGTATTGATCCTTGCTACTGGGAGGATGGAGGAAAACACTACCTGTGCATCTGATCCTTCAACAAATTGCCCCAAAGCCCTGAAGTCCCTTTTGATCACTCTTGGACTTCTCCTTGCTATCTCATCACTGCCAATGTGAAAAACCAAAAACACTTAATTTTTCAATCACCTTTAACTTTTACTTGCACACTTCCTAGCTATAACATACTGTGTCCTTTTCCCAGAAATACTTATTTTATATATGCTCCAATTGTATTCCCTTGCTTGTGTCTTACAAGACTTGAAAGCCACCCAGCTGATCTTCATAAAACAACCACTAGTACTTACATGTTGTGCCTACACTAGCAAAATTGGGAAGCTTCTGGATATGCCTAGGCCACAGTTTAGCACAGAAGACTTTAAGAGCATATGTTCCTCAGCTGGACACAAAGTCCAAGCCACCTCCTGCAGACAGGGAGAACAGCATGCTGCAGAGCTGCCCTCCTGCTGTACCGGCATGCTGCGCTGCAGCCTCAGCATCCCCATCACAACACAGAGGGAAGGAGACACATGCCAGCCAGCTCCAAACCTTCACTGGGCACTATAAATCTTCTAACGTTCAGAGAAATGCATCTTCCCATGTCACCGCTCCTCACCTCCATCCCACTTTCACCCTTTTGTTTCAAATCTGTTCTCCATTTACATTATGGACAATTACATCCCTACTCTGTGGTAAAGCCTTATTCTCCCCAACAAGTTAAAAATAAACAGATTTATGAGTAGTTTTTACAGATCAACCACCCACAAAGGTTCAAATAAAGTCTAAAAACCCACTCTGCAGACCATTCCTGAGATTATAGTTGTCACCTCACGTATCATTTCAGCATACACTGTCGTTTGCTCATGTGGATTAAGAGTGGAAGGTTTTAAACACAAGCGACCTGCAGCTGGGGTGACCTGGAGCCTGGAGAGCAGTGATGCAGGAAAATACATATATCATACTTTTTGTTGTTTACCCTTTGTGTGCTTGACAAGTAGGACAACTGCACATAGATAACAGGCATATGACAGACTTGGAGGTGCCCTATTGGACACGCTTGAGATCCCTGTCCTGATACAGAGAAGATCAAAGCGCAACAGTAAACTGCAGCTGCAGGAGTCCTTGATAAACAGGCGTAAAGAGCAGGGGAGGAGATTCTCCTGGACAGAGTTCCATGGTGCCTGTGTCCCCGCTTGTGTGCCTCTGCCCACATGTTGATTCAGGGATCCCCCAGTGGGAAAGGTAATGAAAATAAATACTCTGCATTTCACCCTTGGTTCAGTGGTTGTTCCTGCATCCTGCCTGTGCTGGCTCACACAGCTAGATACAAAACAATCAATGGGCATGTGAATGGTTGCTTATAGAAATCTAAGTCACATTACTTGTCCTATCCAGACAAAGGAACTGAGCATTTCTAGCTTTTTTTGTGAATTAATCCAATGTAGAAATTCAAAGGAAGCATAACATTTAAGTGGGGGAGTCTGAGAGATCAATCGTCTGTAAAGTAACAGGAAACAGATGCACAGCTGGAAAAGGTCTACTGAAGAGGCAAAAGGGTGATGAATATTGTTTGAACCATTCATTATAAGGCAGTAACACAAAACGAAGCACATGTGCAGGAACATTAGGACAAGCACAAAACTGCAGAAAGGAGTCTAACTCCCTGACAAGTAGCACTGGAAAAATGAGTGAAAATGAAACGAGAAGAGCTACTACAGGAGCCTCAGCTCCACTTCCTCTGAAAATGCTTTATCATGGTGATATCACACGCTGCCTCAGGATGGCTGATCAACTTCTGCCCCAGCAAAGCCCTCGCTTACTCTGAACTCTGCCCAAGACCCATCTCAGTGCCCCAATTCTCTACTGTGCTGCTCTCTTCTCCCAGAGTCTTCTCAAGGCTGGGGAGCCAAAGTGCAGGGGCTGAGCTGTTCTTGCCCCAACTTCATACCTGAACTCTAACACTGTAAGCAGTCCAGGGTTAAGCAAATATTTGCTTGGGCCTCTATTGTCTACTACATTCTAGTCAAGAATAGCCTAAATCCTTCTGCTTAAAGCTACTTTAATTCAGTAAGCTTGTAAAGTAAGCACAGACTGCACCCTTAGCCTAAGGGATGCTAACAGGCACACACTGCTTAGAATTCGTAATACTAAACCAGAACTTTCAGACTGCAGTCTCTCATTCACAAGTTTTAAAGTCCTGCAGAACCGTAAGTCTCAGTGACTTCATGCAAAATGTTTTTTACTCAATGTGATTGCAAATTCTTGCCAGCATATTGACCCTCAAGTGAAATCTTTTAGCCAGCCCTATGCAGCAGCTTCTCCAACTTCAAGCCCATGCCTAAAAGGCTCTGGTAAAGCATCTCAGATACTCTCCAGTTAGCACCAAACTGCACAGACCCATTCGTCTGGACTCTGAGATTCGGCATCCAGATATCAAAAGCTGCTTCTAACATGGATCTTGACAGTCTTGTGCAGAATCAAGTTTACTAGAAAGTCTCGTTTCACTGCCTTTTGTCTTCCAGAAGTTCACCATCTATCAACACCTTTGAGCCTCTTAAAGGCTTGCATATATTCATTACAAGGCTCTGCTTTGTCTTTACATGAGATGATTTCTGAAACTGCTAGAGAGAAATAAGAGGAAACATTGGTGTTGGTGTTTTTTCTCTATATCCACTGTAGAGACTGATGGCACAGACTCTTATTGTGATCAATTAAGAGTCTTTATTGCAGGCTGGCTATGCTCTTTTTATACACTTTCCTCCCAGATATTTTCCTTCAAAAACCCTCCAACCCCACCTTTACAGGCCTTTGGTCCCTTTGCCTTGTCATTTGCTGATCCTTGTCTTAATGCATCTCTTGGGCTTGTGGGTACCTTATCACAGCCTCCTGGTCCCGTGGCTGGTTCTGGTCATGCTCTGTTACTTTTCTTTTCCCCTGGGCCTTGTAGCAGTCTTTGCTCTTATCTCCTCTTGTTATTTATCTGTGCCTCAGGCTCCATGGTGACTCTCATCCTCCACATCTCTCTTGTCTTCCAGAACTACCTTCTTTGACTCATGTGGCCACAAGTCCTTTATCTATGTACATTGCTAATTAAACCCACTTTGTCTATATGATTATAGATCCCACAGTCCACTACAGAAGCCACTATAGCCCAGCATTGCTTGTGGCATCCTGCACAAATACGACCTTAGTTCCAGCTCCAAAAGAGGAACTATAGAGGCTATATTATCACTACCTGTCTGTTATTCATGATGTGCCCCCACCATCACTCAGACTGGTGAGATTAGCAGGTTAATATTCTACAGTCACCCTTTGAAGGAACGAAAGCAGGACACCAGGTCCAGTTTCAGAATGACACGCATCAATTCCAGTTTGTAGTGACAGCAGAGTCTACTGAGACATGACCTACACTGGCTAGCAATGTGAGATATTGTGGCCTCAGGAAAAACTACACTTGTTAGCATGGAAAAAGGATCTTATTCATACAGGTTAATGAGCCAGACAGCAGGAACAGTTCATAACTGTCAGACAAAGAAACCTTCCAGTGTTAGAGATAAGGCACATGCCATACCCCTAAACTATCTGTAAATGGAATAAGGGCAAGCCAATTTAACAGAGCTCATTCGACAGCAGAAACTCAAGAGCTAATTGCTTAATTACAGTATACATGGTTGCCTTATTCTTAATTTATGGAAGTGCTCAGGAACTGAGATGATTTACTTATTTATCAAATACATTGCCTAATTGCTATAAGTTATTACTGCAGGAAATAAATAATAAACTCGCCCTAACAGTTACAGCAGGGAAAGGTGCTTATATATTTACAAAGTTATTTCACTCATTCTCTTATATTCTAAGCATCAAAGGTGGGTGCATCAGAGCAGACTGACCAGAGCCACCTGAAGGTCACACAGAGGATGCAGAACAGCTACAAAGTCTTCTCCACATCTCTTGATTGGCTATGACAGAAGTTTTGGTTGGTTTTTGGACAGGTCCTGTAGAAGTCATATTAATTCTAGTGTGAACCTTGCTCCTTTCAGCACCCTTAAGTCCTCAGACTTGTTACTACTCATTTTTGTTTTCCTACTTCAGGTATTTCTAGGGCTATAATCTGTCTTCCTGCTGCTCTGAAGAGAAGAGAAAAAGCATATGCAGCGTGCTAGAATCTCATTACCCACCTCCTGTTGTGAGGAGCATGCCACATAGCAGAAAAATGCTGCTCCCTAAGGGAAAGGCACCCAGACAGTAAGTAAGGAGCAGACCAGCAATACCTGAGCAAGTTAAGTAGATAAAACCTGGAGACTGCAATTAAATCCAACCAAGGATTCAGAGCATAAGACAGTATCATAGCAGTGCTGCAGATCCAGGGTTGAGCTAGTTCATAGGTTGAATGGAGGACCAAGGTGCTCTGTAGACAAGTATTAGCATAGCTATAGCCAAGATGAAAACCCACACTCTACCACCACAGTTCTAACAGAGAAGGAATGCCCAGGACTCAGCTTAAATAGAGTTCCTAAGCCCCCTGTTGTGGTCTTGTCCATAAGGGCTTATTAGTGTCCTCAGGGCCCTAACACTGCAGGTCTTTTGCTGATAACTCAGCTGCACTGTAGCCATGTTGGAGTGCAGGTCTCTGGACGTGATGGAAAAAAAAAAAAAAAAAGTATATTCCTTGGTGCTTTCCACTTTTATTGCTGTTAGTCATCTCCCTGGTTAGGGATCAACACTAGGTATTCTTTTAATCATTCATCTATTGTTTTTCCCTCTGCTTTCACCTGCAAACATTACTATTCATAATTCACTCATGTTAATCATTTTAATACTGCTTTTACAAAACTTTACATTAGTAAGGCTAAGATATAAACCTATATATATGTTTTGCTTCTCCAAGTAAACATAAAATGGAATCTCTACCAACATCCATGTGCCCTGTCATTGTCTCAGTGGTAAGTATCTATTACTCTAGTGGACTAGTGCTTTGTCTATAATCATCTATATTGCAATAAAGAAGCAGGTACTTTTAGAAAGGACTTGGCATTTTTAGATTGCCTTCTTTCACTCTTCGTAGCCTGTGACATTTCATGGAAGTAACAAGGTACTGTAATCAGCATTTTTCTCTATCTTTCTGTCTTTCCTTCTTTCAGTCTTTCCTTCTTTCATGGGAAAAGGCCTTACTGTAGTTCTCTCTCTTTAAAATCACTTCCTAGCTGAGTGACACCTTTATCAAAGCTCAGGTCATTAGCGTAGATGCCATGTAATCAGGAAAGCTGGTAGAGCAAAGAATATATTAGCAGTTCATTATAGCAATTGTAGATTCATAGAAAGTAATTAGGTATAAAGTGACCTGTTTGTATTTCATCTTGCGAAAGTAAAACTGAGCTGCCTATTCCAGCAAGTTCTTCAAGCATTATGTTACAGCAACGCTTCTAAGGGCAGTGAGGACTGTGCCTTACTGACTCATCAGGCCATCACAACCATAAGATTTCCGTTAACAAGACCTATGTTGAAATCTACATGGGAAGCATTTTAATTGTTATTTTCAAAATAAAATTATGCAGCGAGACCACTCTGCTTAACCTCAAAGCACGTAATTGAACATGTTAAACTGACCACACCGCTCTGAAGAACTCAGGATTGTTTTATATGGGGCAATCAAAGAAAAATCTGAACTTCTGTGGGAACGTAGAAGTTCCTTAATACGTGCTATGGGTTAGAAGACACTGTGTAGGAAAGTTACTGTAATATGTAGATAGTGAACAGTCACAAAGTCTGTAGAATAAAAAAAATTGAAGCTATTCTGAAGGTCTCAAGCAGAGTATGATAGATGAGTAAAATGTAATCTGCAGTGTAGCAGAAGTCTACCAGTTGTAAATAAATAATCAGTTGAAAATTACTTTAGGATGTCTCAATGCACCTACATTCCCACAAGTCTGTTTGGCCAGATGTGTTTATTTGTGTATCTTATTCTAAACCAGGACAAGATTTCATCATTTACAATGATGGCAAATTCAAGGCATCCTGTATATGTGGTGTATTCACTATGCCTGAAAACTACAGTCTCCCACACAGAGATGTCTGTATGGGTCTGTCATGACGTCTGTCACTCCAAAGCTCTGCAGCTGCGCTGGTGTAGCTACAACTCACCTCTGAACACCTCTCTCTTACTTAACAGACCAGTGCTCATGGATACATGCACAACAACATAAGCACATAATCTGTGTGGTAAATCCTTCCATCATGTAAAACAGCTATGGTTAGCTGTGGGAGGTTGTCAAACTTTTGTTTAGCATGTTAAAATTACAACTCTGAAAGATACTGCTCAACTGTGACTACCTCTAAACATTTCTAAACTCAAACAGGCATTATTTATGGTTAAGGCAGTCTCCCCTCTTTTCTTCTTCTACTTAGGTCTTTGGAAATTTGTGAAGTAGACAAGAGAGATAATGTAATAGCTTTGTACAGCACTATTAATTCTGAGAAAGGTAAAACAAAAGGTGTTTTTGTTAGTTTACTAAGGCACACAGTAAGCATAGTGCAAAAGGTATATATATATTCTCTTAATGAACCATTGTTTTATAGATTAAGTTTTTAATGAACCTTGGACAGGAATAAATTCACAACCTATTCACTGACCCCAGAACAGGAATATATGCTATGCGTGAATAGTATGTGCCACATCTAGAAAACATCATTTATGTTATCAGAAAAGTGTATCTTGAAGGATGTCGAAGAAAAAAAGGAGCTACCTGTTGGAAATCAGCCAACCACTGTACAAAAGTTGCATAACTTTTGAACATGAATAATTGTATAAAAACCTACTGAAACAGAATGATCTTTCGATTGTGTGCAGGGCTACAACAAAATTAGCTGTATGTGGGTGCCATTGTTTTGGAACCAGTTATGCAGCATGAATCATTCTGGCATTCATTAATGCTTCATTTGCAAGTAACGCCTTACTGTAATTAAAGAAAACAAACCACAAAAGTTTGTGTAGGATCTAGTATCCTGCTCTTGAGGCCCTGCTGCAATGTGGATACAACACCGGGTTATGATACATTGGGATTGTTGTCTAGCTCCACAATGGATCAAAATGTTCTCTTACAGCACCACTTCTGATCTCTTCTGTTTTGCCTTCAGAATCCTTCAGAAGTCCTTCAGAATCATGACCTGTTTTCTTAAATGAAATGCAGCTGTTATTTTGGAAACCAGGTTTTAATCAAATAAGGTTGATCTCACACACACCTCTGAGAGGAGGAGGGAAGCTTGGTAACTGTTGATAATCGTCAAAAAAAACAAAACAAAAAACTACTGAGGTGCTCATTGTCACAGGGAAGAAAGGAAAACCAAACAACGTGACTGCCAAGTTCAATTTATTCAGCAGACCAAGCGATGGGTAGGTTGTGCTGACGAAGGCTTCTCATTCACACACATGCACAAAGACAAACACATCCCCATTTACCTGCCCCATCCACCACTTTGACCAGATGGTGCAGTCGAGCTCTGGGGACCTGACACTTGTTCTGTCCGACCTGGCTCAGTGTCAGGCTCTTGGGCAGCAGCTTTGTCTGTCATGTACCCAGACATTACCTTGCACCCTCTGCCTCCTAACAGTGTCAGACATCCCGCTAAGGATCTCTACTGCTAAGAGTTTTTGTACACTGATGTCAGCACAGGCTGCCAGCCAGTATATTGTGACATACTTTTCCAGCAGTTTCAGGCATTGCTCTGTAAGAGGAAATTTAAAGGCAGCGGGAGGAGGTCACAGACTCATGGTATGGGAAGTCTTCACTCCAACATCTCCTGATGTGGTTCCCACTATACATTCATACATTTTGTTCCTGTTAACGTTCTCCTGTCAGTTGTCAACCCAGGGCCACTCAGTTCTTGTTGCACGGTCTTGTTTGTCAAGACTTACCACTCTCAGCCCATCTTTGCATTGTGCTCAACTCTTGGTCAAGACTAGGCTATAGTACTCCTTTTACTAACTTAAAAACTCCAGGCCTTCCCACTCTCATGGTGTCAGCTGGCATGATGGGCTAGCTGAGATCCTTACACAGGTTTAGTTCAAAATAAAAACTGGAATTCCTGAAATGGATCACTAGACATGGTCTTGCTCTTTAACAGACTGGTTTTAAAAAATATCTAAGCATATATGTTCCAGCATGAATTCTGGAAACTTGTTGCTTACCAGCTTAACTCTCTGTCATGTCACTGAGCAATAACAAGATTTAAGACCATTGCTAATAAAATTTAATAGTCACAACATCTTCCTTGGAAAGTACAGATAGAAGTAGCAGTCAATAGCTGGTGCAGCAGTTTCTGGGCTCTTGCTTCTAGATGTTCTGGGATCTTCTTCTGGAATCATTGCCAAAGGACCTCTGGGAACAATTTTGGGAAGTGTTTTAGATGCTTGAGGGTGCCTGCTGCTGTTGGGAACAGGGGAGGCCTTGGTTTCTATCAAGATGTATGAAGGCTAAAGAGCTCTGTCAGCTGCCTTTGATCAAAGGGCCCTTGGAGTTTTTGTTCCAGCTGATGACGATCAGGGAGGGTCTGGCACCCTTTCAGCCACTGCTTGGGAGAGGTCTATATATAAGAGCTGGGCCTAAAAGGGAGGTTACAGAGTACAGTGAGCTGGTAGAAAGGTTGATGTAGGAGATGCTACTGCCTTTTCTAATTTTCTAGTAATGGTGTATACTTCATTAATGGTAGGGGTGTACTGCAGGGCACTGATCTTAGCAGACATTGGAAAAACTTCTACTGTGATGTTAAAGGCCTCAGTTCAGATGGAGCTTCAGAAGGAGGATATTGGTTGGGGGCAGTGATATCTGTCTCCTCTTAATGGACAGGAAATCCTTTTAGCTGAAGGAGGCATGCATTTGTTAAGGAGTTATCCTCCTATTTGTTAAGGAGGTATCCTGCAAAAGAACTGCAGCATGGGGTCCAGATTCCATCTCATAATCAGATGGAAGACATTGATTGGATTCTGTGATGCTATAGCTTCAAGAGTTCCTGAAGGTACATGCTAAAAGAAGAGCATGCTGAATTTGCATATTTGGATTGGACAGGGAGGGTTTCCAGGATGGCAAAGGTTAGAAGCTGGTGACTTCTGGCACTAAGAGGAAAGCTTATGTTCTGACTGAAGTCTTACAACTACAGAATAGCTTCAGAGGCTGGGTGCTCTGTCAAATGAAACACTGGAGCTGGTTATGATGGAGCCACACAAGAGCAGCAGAAAAAAACATCGGAAGTTAGTGGAGGGTGACTCCTCTGCTGTAGGGAAAAGGCCTGTCTGCTGGCCTGTTGCCTTTATTGTTTGCAAAGGACTTGGACTTCAGACATTATGGAGCGCTTGCAAGTTTTCGAGGCTCTCAGATTATTGTACCTATGCTGATTTTTTTTATATTTTTTTAATGGGGCATCAATGATATTGCCAGAGGAAACCTGGAAAGTATCAAGCGTCACACATACGGTTCAAAGCTGATGGTTAAGGACATAAGGTCCCATGTAATGTTTATTCAGTTCTGTTAGTCAATAACAGGGTTTTGGTTTGTATGTTTGTGGCGTGGTCTCTGAGGACTAAATACTGCTTGACAGAGACAGGATCAACTGTGCCAAGTTTAGGCTGGCGGGGAAGAAGCCAACAGGATAGCCAACCTTGTAAGAGCTTTTAACTAAGAATGATAGGGGAAAAAATGACAATCAAGTGAGAAATTCTAGATCAGATTAGCAAGCAAATGGTAGTGTTAGATGTGAACAAAGGGGATCTAATCAATAAAACAGGGCTCAAGTGGTGTCAGCCCAAATACATGCATATAATGCTGTCCTGTTGACCATTGTTTGTAGGGGAAGGCATTAACCTCTTTTTAGGAAATCAGTATGATTGGGTGCCTCTCTGAAGCATCTGTACATTTAATGCATGCATCGTGGGGAACAAACACAAGCAATGAGAGTCCTGTGCCCCGCTGTAGAGCTACAGTATCACCCCAATAATGGAGACAAGGTAGAATATTTTATCAAACTGGAGTATTACAGTGAATGGGTATAGGCTTTTTAAGGACAGGTTAGGAAGGGCAAGTTCTCTCTCATGTGAGAGGGTAGTGGGGACTACACGGAGTTCTGACTAGGGGCAGACAGTTTGATAAGAGCTTATGGCTCAGGATTAGTGGGTAGACCAACAATGATAATGGTGTGGTGCATGTCTGCTACAGCTTGTGTTATTAGGATGGAGTTCTAGATGAGTCTTTCAGGCACCTAGAAGCCCCATGTTTGCATGCCCTAGTCTCAATAGAAGTCTTCATCTATCCCAATGTCCCCTGCAAGGTCAATGCTGCAGGGCAGACACACAGACACAGATTTCTAGGTTGGAAGAGACCTCAAGATCATCGAGTCCAACCTCCGACCTAACACTAAGTACTCCACTAAACCATATCACTAAGCTGTACATCTAAACGTCTTTTAAAGACCTCCAGGGATGGCGACTCCACCACCTCCCTGGGCAGCCCGTTCCAATGCTTAATAACCCTTTCGGTAAAGAAGTACTTCCTAACATCCAACCTAAAACTCCCCTGTCGCAACTTTCGCCCATTCCCCCTCGTCCTGTCACCAGGCACGTGGGAGAACAGACCAACCCCCACCTCACTACAGCTTCCTTTAAGGTAACTGTAGAGAGCGATAAGGTCGCCCCTGAGCCTCCTCTTTTCCAGGCTGAACAAGCCCAGCTCCCTCAGCCGCTCCTCGTAAGACTTGTTCTCCAGACCCCTCACCAGCTTGGTCGCCCTTCTCTGGACTCGCTCGAGCACGTCCATGTCCTTCCTGTAGCGAGGGGCCCAAAACTGAACACAGTACTCGAGGTGTGGCCTCACCAGAGCCGAGTACAGGGGGACAATCACCTCCCTAGACCTGCTGGCCACACTGCTTCTTATACAGGCCAGGATGCTGTTGGCCTTCTTGGCCACCTGAGCACACTGCTGGCTCATATTCAGCCGACTATCAACCAATACTCCCAGGTCCTTCTCGGCCAGGCAGCTTTCCAGCCACTCATCTCCCAGCCTGTAGCTCTGCTTGGGGTTGTTGCGCCCCAGGTGCAGGACCCGGCACTTGGCCTTGTTGAACTTCATACAGTTGACCTCAGCCCATCGCTCCAGCCTATCCAGATCCTCCTGCAGAGCCTTCCTGCCCTCGAGCAGATCGACACACGCACTTAGCTTGGTGTCATCTGCAAACTTACTGAGGGTGCACTGGACGCCCTCATCCAGATCATCGATAAAGATATTAAAGAGGACCGGCCCCAGTACCGAGCCCTGGGGGACACCACTTGTGACCAGCCTCCAACCAGATTTGACTCCATTCACCACAACTCTCTGGGCCCGGCTATCCAGCCAGTTTCTAACCCAGCGAAGCGTACGCCAGTCCAAGCCCCGAGCAGCCAGTTTCTTGAGGAGAATGTTGTGGGGAACGGTGTCAAAAGCCTTACTGAGGTCAAGGTAAACCACATCCACAGCCCTTCCCTCATCCACCAAGCGCGTCACTTTGTCATAGAAGGAGATCAGGTTCGTCAAGCAGGACCTGCCTTTCATAAACCCATGCTGACTGGGCCTGATCGCCTGCTCGCCCTGCAAGTGCCGCGTGATGACCCTCAAGATAATCTGCTCCATGAGCTTTCCTGGCACTGAGGTCAAACTGACAGGCCTATAGTTACCCGGGTCTGCCCTCCGGCCCTTCTTATAGATGGGCGTCACATTGGCTAGCCGCCAGTCAACTGGGACCTCCCCCGATAGCCAGGACTGCCGATAAATGATGGAAAGCGGCTCGGCCAGCTCCTCCGCCAGTTCTTTCAGTACCCTCGGGTGCATCCCATCCGGCCCCATCGACTTGCGCACATCCAAGCTCCTTAGCAGGTCGCCAACCATTTCCTTATGAATAGCAAAGGCCACATCCTGCTCCCCATCCCCTTCCGCCAGCTCAGGGCACTGGGTATCCAGAGAACAACCGGTATTGCCGCTAAAGACTGAGGCAAAGGCGGCATTAAGCACCTCAGCCTTTTCTTCATCCTTAGTAACTAGGTTTCCCCTCGCATCCAGGAGGCACAAGCAATCCAGGAGACTTCTGTAGTGCCCTGACAAGTTTTTGTCACAAGACTGAGGAATTGATCCCTACAACCAAGGTAGAACTGGGAGGCATAGGTCAGGGCAGCCTTGTCAGCAGTTGTAATGAGATGGAGTTCAGGATCATGAAAGGAGGGAATGAGGCCAAAAGCAGGGTCATAGCATTGGACTTCAAGAGGTCAGTCTTTGTCCTGTTCATGTGTCTGCTTGGATGAATCCCATGTGATATTCTGAAGAGAAGATACAGGAAAGCTGGTTAACTTTTTTTTTTTTTTCCCAAGGACAACCTCCTCCATGATAGTGTCCATCTCAGCACGCAGGGAATTTTACAAAGGTGGCAGAGGGGCTTGTATGGATGACCTAGGAGCTTCTGGCTAAACTCAAACATGAAAGGAAGCATACAAGAGGTGGAAGCATGAACAAGTAGCCCAGAAATCACAGAGCTGCTGTTGAGTGCGAAGGGTTGGGTTAGGAAAGCTCAGTTGAATCTGGTGAAGGATGTGGAGGGCAATGAGAAGGGCTTCTACAAGTATATCAGCAATAAAAGGAAAGCTAAAGAATGTGGGCTTAAGCCTAAATGGGACTGGGAACCTGATGGAAAAAGTATTCAGTGAGTTAACACAGAAGGCATTATGAAGAGTGACTTCAAGCAAAATCTAGGTGGAGTTTAACTGTAGGTTTTGCCTGTATACACTCATATTTTAGCATGAGTGACTGCTAAATAACCTGAGCACATAGTGTGATGACAGTGTGTGCTGTTTCTTAACACAACCTGTATGCACTGTTTGTAAGAGCTTGATCCCGTGGGAATGTGTAAAAGCGTAACACTCTTGGCAAACTTCAGCGTACAAACTTCAGTGTACCATCTAGAACACTGAGTATTGTATAAGTAAAAGACTGATAACTCTCTTTATCCAGAAGAATACTACTAAGATGTGAAGAGCAGTGAAGTCATTGAACCTTATCACAAAGTGCAGTTCTGCACAGAATGCTATGGGTCTATCAGAGAGGACCATCTAATGCTGTATCTTTGCACGGTTTCCAGCAGTAAAAGGGATATTTAAGAGCTCTTGAGAACTCTTAACAGACTTTTTCTCTTAAACATCCTGTGCCTTTTCCCCTGAGTTTCAAATGAACCAGCACCTCACACTGCAAGACAGACATGGAGGCTGAGGTCCTCAGTGCTTTTTTCACCTTGGTCTTTACTGGTAAGACCTGCATTCAGGATTCCCAGGTCCCTGAGATGAGGGGGAATGTTGGGATAATTAGATGAAGTACACTAGAAACAGCCACCTGTCAGGTTATAAGGGTTGTAATCAGCAGCACAAATAAAAGATGCAGGCCAGTCCCTTGTGGTTAATACCAGGGTCATACCATTTAAATCTTCAACAGTGACTGGCAATGTGTCAAAGTGCATACTCACTTTCTTCCAGATGATCCACAGCTGGGAACAGTGGTTAACTTCTCTGTGAGTAGAGACAGCTGACGGTCTGGAGGAAGGGGCAAAGTGGAGCCTCACAAAGTTCAGCAAAGGGAAGTGCTGCCTGCTGCACCTGAGAAGTTAAAAAAACATGCACTGGTACAGGCTGGGGCCTAACTTAATAATAGCATCTATGCAGAGTTTGTTCTTGAGCACTTCTCGAATTGTGTTACAGCCTGGTGGGAAATTGTGCTGGTAAAATACCATGTTCAGTCTGATGTGACTGAAGTTCTTTCTGCAGCTGCCTGTGGTTGAATCTGCTTAAGATCGGCATGTGTAACTGCTGAGGTACCCTGGTGCCAGTTTTGGTTTGACGTACAGCACTGATCTGTGAAATTTGGTAGACCATGAACTGCTGTAGAAGCAGCTCCTGAGGATGTTAGCCTCATTGAAACAAACAGTGACTTGAATCTCTTGAAAAATACCAAGAGAAATAGCTGTTAGTAAACTAAGGGTATTTGCTCACTATGTATCACAGGCACACAGTTTGTTGTAACACAGTGAGAGCACTGGGTTGGGAACAAGTAGCTAGTGACAGGGGTGCTTTTAATCTGATTTAAATTAGCATTGTCAGAGATGGTGCCTGAAAGCTCTTGCTGCCCATGAGTCTGCTGGACTTCTTAGCCTTGCTCCTTGAGCAGCAGCCTACTGTGGTTACGCCGTATTTCCTGTGTAAAAGGTATGACATGGGAGGCCCGCTGGTACCTGCCAGCAGCCTGGGAGATTCTGCCTTCCCAAGGCTGAAATAAATTCTTTTTTTTTTAAAAAATCACATTTTGCTTTCAGCTGCAGCCATGTTGTGCCTTGCTAGCCCTCCAAGCTGCCAGGCACAGGAGGAGGCGCAGCTCTCTCCTGTGCTCCCTGACACACCAAACACCCCTTCACAGCAGCTAAAGCTGACTGACTCCTGGGGCCTCTGGAGCCAGGGCCCCTCTGCTCCTTGGAGGTGTCTCATACTGTTATGGGGAAAGCCAAAAACAGTCCCTTCGAGCTTGCTCTGATGGTTTCATGTGCTTCCTGTCTATGCAGGCAGAAATGTAAGAAGGCAGGGGAAAAAAACCTGTGAGACATGGGGTTAGAAATTAGAGGGCGATTGATTAAGAATGGATACGTAGACAACACTCATTGCTTAATATGCACTACGTTTGTGATGTACTGTGCTTGTGCTGCGCTTGCAAAAGACAGGATGTATGTGCGAAGACAGTATGAAAGAATGCCATACTTGCAAGGCCTTGAGATAACAGGAGCCCCTGGGACCCCGAGAACCAGATCAAACCAACCTTATGGTTTGGACTGTGACCAAGGGCTCAGAGAGCATGCGCAAGGAGATGAGGTGAAAAATTCAACTCTGATGAAGATGTCTTACTTCAACCCGACGACCACCAGAGAGTACTACGCAAGTGCAGAAGGACTGATAAGATAATTAGCATATGAAGTGGGGTTAGGCGGAGCCAGGAAATGAATATGCATAGATGTGCTGCAAAACTTAATGCATATGTAATATTTTAGGGGATAAATGAGAACGCGATTGAGCAAATTGTTGCGTATGCCTTTGGGGCTATCCCGCATGTGCCCAGCACCGAAATAAACCACATACCTACTTTATAACTCATTTGCTTTGAGTTGTAGAGTTCTTCTGCGAATCACCTGCAGCTACAAAGATTCTGCAGGTCAATGGGGATTAGGAACGCTGTTGCTGTGTTTCAGTGGTATGACTTCACCGAGAGTAAAAATGAGGGAAATGTGTTTTTGTAAAGAACGCGGTTACAACAGCCGTGGCACCTTGCCCGAAGCCTTCTAACCTACCCAAGGTCCCCCATGCTTCATGTAGGCTTGGAAAAATACTCTATGCTAAATATTAAAGTCCCGGTATTTGGGGTTTTTCACAGTCTCTCAGCCTACTCCGTGAAGCATGACTCCCTGAGGCGAAGCCGCGCGGGCCTGCAGCGGGACTACATCTCCCATCATGCCCGCCAACCCGAGGCAGCCGCCGCCATTTCGGCACCGTCCCCCGGAGCCGCTGGGCCTGAGCGGCTCCCCGTGCCCCGCCGCCGCCATGAGCCGCCTCAGCGGCGGTTGGGACGGTGCCGGCGGGGAAGTCCAGCTCCTCCTGGACCTGTGAGTGCCGCCGGCCCTTCTCCCCGGGGGAGGCCGGCGGGTTGAGGGCCGGCCGGGCGGCTC
Source organism: Cygnus atratus (assembly GCF_013377495.2). NCBI lineage: Eukaryota > Metazoa > Chordata > Aves > Anseriformes > Anatidae > Cygnus > Cygnus atratus. The sequence continues at coordinate 63,658,826 of NC_066362.1, forward strand.
TGGCCGCTGCCCTCCCTTGGGGAATGGCAGCGCTCCCGGGGCGGGCGTGGAGAAAAGGGGTGGCTGGGGTGACAGGGCTCTTGGCAAGCCTTTGGCAGGGGCGAGAGCCTCTGGTGGCTGAGAGGTGGGCGGGGAGGGTGACAGGGCTTGGCAGACGACTAGCAGGAGGTGAGGAATAGGTGACAGGGTGTGGCAGGTGGGTAGCAGGATGGTCCTCGACAAGTCTGTGTGCGGAGAGGTCCCCTGAGGACCCCTGCTTTCTGCTGGCTCTGGTGAAACCCCTGGATGGTGGTTTGCGTTGAGGTTTTTGTGCTGTCAGGTTCCTTTGTGTTTAGGAGGGAGATAAAGGATAGGGCTAAAATACTTGGCTTGACAGATGAAGCAAATAGATAGTAAATGATAGTTAGACTTATTCTTCTTTAAGGACACTGGAGATAAGATTTTAATTGCCCTGGTATAGCCAGTAAATGTTTTATGGCTTCATATAAGGTGCAATAACAGTGAAAACATAATTTAAATGGTTCATTCTTTACGTTTCAAATCAGTAATGCACTCTGAAAACGTTTGCCAGTTTTTTGATAAGGATGCAATTAATATGCTTTTTACTCAAGCTACATTTCAAACTCAGTGGCAAGAGACAGTTAAAAGTAACTAGAAGATTTGACATAACTCGATATCCATATATCTGCATTGTTTTTGGAGTATTTTCTGCAAATCTGAAGTAAGTAGTCTAAAATTGCAGCTCCCTATTCAAATGCAGCTGGGTTAGTCCCTTAGTATCCACAAAGGACACAAAAATTAAGTTTGTATTTTGTTTTTAGATGCAATTATTTCTATGTACTACAATATATGGTGACAATTTGCTTCCATCTGGATGAATGTAGCGTGCCAGAAATAGTTCATTTACTCTGTGGCTAAAATGTACATGTTGTATGATAAATATGTGTTTAGCACATACATACCAGATGTGCACTTTGTGACAAAGGACTGCTTGCCCATTCTTTCGTGCAACTCAGTAGACCGCCATCACAAGAGAAGGGCTGTTCACATGGTAGGTACACACATAGCCCAGTAAAAAGGCTCAGAAAGGCTATTTGACTCACCCTAGCCAAAAGTAGGGTGCTGTTCTGTACCAAGGAGGTGCCGGTTCTTTTGAGATCTCAATAGGTGTGGACACTCAAGGCTAGTTAACTGGTTTATTGTGTAAAGTAGTAGAAGACATGATAGTAATCCTACAAGCCCTGTGGTGCTGGGAACGCTGGCTGTCGCAATGTCAGACAAGCCCCTTCGCATTGATCAGCATGCTGCACAGACCACATCAGAGGTGAGGTTCGCAGTTGCTGTGGTCTTTAGAGCTCTGGTAAGATTTTCTAAGAAGCAAACAGCTATTCATCGTATCTGCTGCCAAGTAAAGGAATGTTGCATTGAGATGAGACAAGACAAGGGATGTAGATGGCGTAACCTGTATGTATTGAGTTGGAGCCATGTACAGGCTTCTCTGTTGCAGTTGGTCAGCCAAGTTCATCTAGCACTCGCCAAGACTCAACGAAAGCATTATGCTTGTACACATCTCCATAGGAATGAGCTAAAGGCAGTCCAGGTCTGTGCTCAAGTTATGCAGTAGTCACACATACTGACATGTGGATGTCTAAACCCTAGGCATGTGGTGAGACTGATTGGATTCTGCTTGAAATCGCTGTCTCCTCGTTACAGTGTCTTCTGCAGGTACCCACTACAGGCATCCTTATTAAACTTTAGTCTAATTTGGTTTAACTCTAGACTGCTGCTGCCCTCACCCACTTGTTCTGGCAGTGTTACTATATGACCTCAGTTTTAGTCAGGTGAATTTTCATTCAGATCAGTTGCTGAACAGCTTGCTGTGCAACTGCGAGTTTTAGAGTCAGCATGAGGAAGGCGCAGTTAAAAGTTGGACAGACAAGGGGGCTGGGGTTAGACTTTTCAGCCACTGTTTGGACTTCACATTCTGTTTGAGTGGTGTGTAGTAACAGCTGATCTGCTGATAAAAATCAGTTATCGTGCTTTTTTCAAAGCTTGAACAGCCACACTTTTCTCATTCCTTAGTATTTGTATAATATATTACATTACATGCTTATGTTCTCATGATTAGCGTTGTATCTTAGACCTAGTAATTTCTCTTTACATGTACTGCGGAGCTTGATACTCTTAACATTTTCTACTTTTGATTGGTTACTAACCTATTTTATGCTATTTTATTAGTAGTGCTGTAGTGATTTCCTATATTAATATTACAACTATTATACCAGTAAGACGAATACTTGAAATTAAGGCACAGTTTTGTTTTGTTTTTTATATAATTAATTTTAGTGTATTGTTTAGTGTCTTACACTAATCAGGTGATGGCCATCTTCACTTTAAGCTTCTTGCTTAGGCTAACCCTTAAGCTTGTTGTTTTAACTAGCAGAGCTTACAGCAGAAACTAAGAACTGAAACAGACCTGTGTGTGTAGTAGTCCCTTCAATAAGGGCATTATTTTTAACATTTCCAAACCTGAAAGTGTATATATACAGGTGTTTCTTCTGATTCTTGGTATCTGCTGCTTGCTGCCCTTTTCCCCCCACCCCCAAAAGAGCATTTAGCACTCCAGAGCTCACTTGCACAAAGCATCATAGAAAACTTTAGAAACTTTTTTCTTCCCCCTCAAGTTATGTCCTATAGTAGCTTCTGTTTTCTGAAGTTACTGTTCCCAAGGTGAGAAATGACTGGCTAACACATGCACTCCCAGCTGATGCGGTTTAAAGCCCAGCACATTGATGTAAACCAAAATTGTGGTTGGTGTACGTGATTATGCTTGGTTGAAAACTGACAGCTTCAGAGTTTCAGGGCCTGTCAAGGAGGGAGGATGCCTGGCAGCAACAACGCTTACGGGAGAAGTGAAGGCAGCTGGGGCAGATAACAGCTCTGGTTCTCATACTTCTAGGAGGATGTTGTTACAAGGCTCGCAGAGCCCTGGCAGGTGTTACAACTTGTTAATGCCCACACATGAACTCAGAACCAAGAGAGCTTCTACAATCAAAAACGAGACTCAGAGCAATGCAGATCAAACAACAGATTACAAGGTGTTTTAATTAAGATTGTCACTGCATGATAAAGAAGTGTTCCGCACGTGAAGTTAAGTACTGCTTAGATATGACTGTTT